>NC_134040.1:75779873-76413608 GCF_965140245.1 Athene noctua
TTGTCTTGTTTAGGCACGTGTTTGACAGAATACTTTGGTAGACAGTCCTGAAGGGTATAGGGGCCCAGGAAGGCTGGGCACTCTTTGAGAAGGAAGTGTTAATGGCACAGGAGCAGGCTGTCCCCAGGTGCTGTAAGAGAAGCTGGTGCCAGAGAAGACCTCCCTGGCTAAACAGGGAGCTTTGGCTGCAACTCCGGGAGAAAAGGGAAGTTTACAGCCTTTGGAAGAAGGAGCTAGTCACTCACAGTGATTACAAAGATGCTGTGAGACTATGCAGGGCAGAAATCAGGAGGTCTAAAGCCCAGCTAGAAATTAACTTGGCTGCAGCAGTCAAAGATAACAAGAAATGTTTCTGTACGTATGTCAACAGCAAAAGAAAGACCAGGGAGAGCCCCCATCCCCTGCTAAATGCAGGAGGAAACACGGTAACAAATGATGAGGAAAAGGCTGAGGTGCTTAATGCCTTCTTTGCCTCAGTCTTTAATAACAAGACCAGTCGTACTGAGGGAATCCAGCCTCCTCAGCCAGAAGACAGAGACTGAGAGAACGACACCCCTGGAATCCAGGAGGAGAGAGTCAGTGACCTGCTGCATCACACAGACACACACAAGTCTATAGGACTGGATGGGATACACCCGAGAGTGATGAAGGAGCTGGCTGGGGTGCTCGTCAAGCCGCTTTCCATCACTTACCAGCAGTCCTGGCTGACTGGGGAGGTCCTGACAGATTGGAAATTGGCCAACGTGATGACCATATATAAGAAGGTTAGTAAAGATGATTCGGGAAATTACAGGCCTGACAGCTTGATGTTGGTGCCTGGGAAGCTGATGGAGCAGCTCACCCTGAGTACCATCACACAACACATGAGGGACAAGCAGATGATCAGGCCCAGTCAGCATGGGTTTATGAAGGGCAGGTCCTGCTTGACAAAATTGACCTTTTATGACAAGTCGACCTGCTCATTGGATGAGGGAAAGGCTGTGGATGTTGTTTATCTTGACTTTAGTAAGGCCTTTGACACCATCTCCCACAGCATTCTCCTGGCGAAACTGGCTGCTCATGGCTTGGATGGGCACACGCTTCGCTGGGTAAAAAAATGGTTGAATGGCCTGGCCCAAAACCTGTAGTTAATGGAGTTAAATCCAATTGACAGCTGGTCATGAGTGGAGTCCTTCAGGGCTCGGTTTTGGGGCCACTCCTGTCTAACATCTTTACAGATGATCTAGACGAGGGGATCGAGTGCACCCTCAGTCAGTTTGCAGATGACACCCAGTTGGGTGGGAGTGTTGATCTGCTCGAGGGTAGGGAGGCTCTGCAGAGAGACCTGGACAGGCTGGAGCCATGGGCTGAGCCCAGCTGGAGGAGTTTCAATGAGGCCAAATGCCAGGGGCTGCCCTTGGGCCACAACAACCCCCAGCAGCGCTACAGGCTTGGGGAGGAGTGGCTGGAGAGCTGCCAGTCAGAGAGGGACCTGGGGGGATTGATTGACAGCCGGCTGAACAGGAGCCAGCAGTGTGCCCAGGTGGCCAAGAAGGCCAATGGCATCCTGGCTTGTGTCAGCAATAGCGTGGCCAGCAGGGACAGGGAAGGGATCTTACCCCTGTGCTCGGCACTGGTGAGGCCGCCCCTCGATTCCTGTGTTCAGTTTTGGGCCCCTCACTACAAAAAGGACATTGAATGACTCGAGCGTGTCCAGAGAAGGGCAACGGAGCTGGTGCAGGGTCTGGAGCACAGGTTGTACGGGGAGCGGCTGAGGGAACTGGGGGTGTTTAGTCTGGAGAAGAGGAGGCTGAGGGGAGACCTCATCGCCCTCTACAGCTGCCTGAAAGGAGGTTGCAGAGAGCTGGGGATGAGTCTCTTTAACCCAGTAACAAAGAACAGGACAAGAGGTAATGGCCTCCAGTTGCACCAGGGAAGTTTTAGAATGGATATTAGGAAGTATTTCTTTATGGGTTGTTAGGCATTAAAATGGGCTTCCCAGGACAGTGGTGGAGTCCCCATCTCTGCAAGTGTTTAAGAGTTGGGTTGACATAAAGCTTAGGGATGTGGTGTTTTGGGGAACTGTCAATGTTAGCTTATGGCCAATGGTTGAACTTGTTGATCTTCAAGGTCTTTTTCAACCTTGATGAGTCTGTGATTCTGTGTAAAGTTCCCTCTATATTATTCTTTTTCTTCTTGAAAGTGAGCATGTTATTTACCTTTCTCCAGTCACTGGAGACCTCTCATAATCACCATAAGCTTTCAAAAAAGATGATTAACCCTCTCACAACAACAGCAACACTGATGCACATCCAGCAATCTCAGTTTGCTAACATAGACTCTAAATCAATCTTCCTCTAACACAGGCAGCATTTCTCTCCTGCAAACTCTCACCATAGGCATAGAGAGGCTAGTAACCAGAGGCCCAGTGCAAGCACTTCAAGATTTGAAAATCTTAAAATGGAAAAACATTAGGTATATTAGTTATATTACTGATTCACAAAGTGTACCTGCTTTCAAAAGGGGAAAATTTAGGCCACTCTGTGCCAATATTTGGTACATTATTGGGCCATTAATGTAAGAGAACTGTTCAGAAAACACTTTTTATCAGACGAAGACTGTGGCAGGGGACCTGGTCCAAATATATGCCATTCTCTGGGCTGTGGCAAAGGATGAATAAACACTTCAGCTATGATATTTATTATCAGTACCTTCAGACAGACTTAAACAGTTTTCTTGTATGAAATATCTGACATTGACATGGTCAGAAAAGATTTAGTTGTTGTTTGGGATCATGTTTTGAAATGAAAATTCATATAAACCACACTAAAATAGTTTTTCCTGACTGCCGAAATAATCAATGCAAAAGCAAATAACTCTTACACTTCCAAGTCTCAAGAAAGTACTTCACCAAAAAGTTCAATTTCATCATTCTCAGTTAAGTGCTTTTCTGTGTTACTCCTTCTGCTGCCTCCCATCACCAGTGCAAATATTCATAAAACAAAAAAACCCAAAACTTTGAAGGACACAGAAATTTTGGGTTTTTCTTGCTACTTCTGCCTAGAGTTTTTCCTTCAAAGTGTTTCCTACTTTTGTGTCTCCACTACTTCATAGGAGCTAACATCTCTGTATCTCTGTATTTTGCGGCAGGCGGAAGAAGCAAGCAGCTGATACAATGTGAATGATAGAGCAAGCTTCAACTTTATTGAAAGGAATCACACCTTATATAAGCACTCTACAATAATCATGCATACTACTCACAAATCTATTGGATACATGTAAAAGGCTACATTATAATATCCCAGCCCCTTGTGGCATTTCAGATATGTCACAACATCTTCCCTCTTACGGCCTGCCTTTTTTTCCCAAGGTTGTTTTTTTACCTTCAAGGCCATTGTGTACCTCAGTTTCTCTCTTTGTTAACATAACAGTCCTTTGTTAGTATAACTGTACCCTGGGTTTTTTCCTTTGTTTACCTCAGATGGCTGCAATCAGCTCCTGCAGAGACCCATGGCCTTGCTCTCTGCAAGCCGTTCTCCAACAGTATTAAAAGGAAACCCAGTAAAACCAGTGATTTCAACAGGACCTCATCTACATTCATCATGCCAGCGTCACTTGAGTAAGACAAGTCGTCATTATATTCATCTTTCAATTCAGAATCTGTGACCTGCACAGTGAATCTTCAACACTTTTTTCTGCATTTGAAGTCACACCTTCATCAGTAGAGGTAGGTAATAATTTTTTCCCAGCTTTGGAAACAAAGGTTAGAAACATAAAACTGGGTTCTGGTTTGGTTTTGCAACTGTGTTTTTACAACTGGAAGAGAAAACAATGTAAAAGTCCATATGTATAAAAACATGCTGATTAGCCATGTCCATTTCCCACACACTATACAACTTTTGCACTGAAAGATGAGAAAAAAATCTCCAATTAATATCTTTACTATGCTACGGGAATGATTATAGTTTTAGAAGTCAGTTGAAAAAATTTACCTCTGAGAGTACAAGGATATTGCCAAAAGTTCTAAGTGTGTTTGAGGAGAAAAGGAAACAAAAAAGCTTCAGTAAAATGAACTAGTATCAAGGATAAAGAAACCATGTTTCTAGGTATCTAGGATACCTGTGAAGTTTTACCCATTCTGTTAAGAAAAGTGAGAAGTGCTAAACACACAAATCAACAGCAAAATAATAACTATTTTTTCTAAATACACAAGTCAATAGAAAAATATTCACTATTTTTTCCTACACCAGTATCAGCCCCTTCATTCATTTATGCTATTATCATCCTCTCTTTCCCCACTTTTGATAACTTCAATGATTGTACTAGCTTTCTCATACAGTATGAAAGCATATCATTGAACCATAGAGTGGTTTGGGTTGGAAGGGACCTTAAAGATCATCTAGTTACAAACCCCCAGCCATGAGCAGAGACACCTTCCACTAGAACAGGTTGCTCAAAGCCCCGTCCAACCTGGCCCTGAACACTGCCAGGGAGGGGGCAGCCACAGCTTCTCCGGGAAACCTGTTGGTTGGTGTTGGTGAACAACACCAGCTCTCAGCCTGTCCTCATACGGGAGGTGCTCCAGCCCCTTGATCATCTTTGTGGCTCCCCTCTGGACTTGCTCCAACAGGTCCATGTCCTTCTTATGTTGGGGGCCCCAGAGCTGGACACAGCACTGCAGGTGGGGTCTCATGAGAGCTGAGTAGAGGGAGAGAATCCCCTCCCTCGACCTGCTGGCCACACTCCTCTTGATGCAGCCCAGGCTTTCTGAGCTGCAAACACACACTTGTGGCTCATAGTTTTTCATCCACCAATAGCCCCAAGTCCTTCTCTGCAGGGCTGCTCTCAATGTCTGACAATATCCTGACTGGTTTCACTATTAGCAACAGGAATCTCACCAAAAGTCAAAATTACTCAAGAAGACAGCAAAAAAATGGTGGGTTTTTTTGGCTCACTTGAGAGCATTTCTCTTTTCAAAGATCACCAAAATGTTTCATATTTCACAAGCAACATTTTGGAACCAGCCTTCTCCAACATGCTCTCTCCCACTCACTACTAGCAGTATATTTTATTTTCTTTTACAGAAAATTGATTACTGCAACTTTGTTGAGCCACTGCTTACCTGCCCCAACAATATCTGAAGCAACTGTTGGACTGCTTCATATTCTTAGAAAGACAGAAAAAATCACCTGCCAGGACTAAATAAATATTTCTCTTGGCAATAATCCAGATGAGTTGGTGTGATGCCCCTGGCACCTACTATCAGTTATTACTACTTACCCTGTAGTCAGTCCTGGACCACAATAGCCAGTATCATCAATAACATTTGTATCACCCTTACCATGGCTTTGTTTTTTATTAAGAACAGCTCTATGAGCAAACAAACTACTAAATAAATGAAAAGTAATATTATATAGCTGGCAATTTAAAAACCAGTGCTCTTACACAGGATAAACATCCTATATGCATTAGAACATGATGATTGATAATAGAAACATGCACAAATTAATGGAACTATGTTCAAATTAAAAGCACTGCACAAATCGCTTCTACATTTTCAGATCTGTTTCTATGAAATAAATAGAGAGTACATACTGGCATTTTGCAACTTCCAGTGCATGCTGGCTGGCAGCGGCACACAAAGATCTCCATAAAAGAAATCTGTTCATAAGATTTCAGTTTTAGAAGCAGAGAATACAATATGAGGAGATTGCACTTGAAACTAGAAGAAGCCCAGATCAGTAACACATTTGCTTTTCCTTCATTACAAGGAAAGGGTTTCAGAACAGGAAGAAACATTATGCTATGTACTATTATACGTTATTTTCTTTAAAAGAGTGGAATTTGAGGGCTCTGACAGACAGGAACAGAAATTTTTTCACTTTCTTGTACAGGTATATGAGCTATTCTAGGATGAATAAGATCCCAGACTACAGTTTACAAGCTCCAGCTCACAAGACAGAGTTCCCAAACCAAACTGAAATCAGCAATACTTTGATGATTAAATGAGGTTGTAAAATTATAAGCAATCCTCACTCATTTATCAAAACCTCGTATTTTTACCCAGGTTGATTACCAGATCACAGTCTATATCACAACCTCACGCTGTACCACAGTTGAAGTCCCTAGAATAAAAATTCCTTACATTTCCCTCATACATTTCCCTACCTTTTTATGCCAAGCATGATACCGTAAAGGCCTCCTAAACCTGTATCTGTGTATAAGTGTGCTGACCTGAAGACCAAGCAAAAAAAAGCAGTCCCTCCTTGAGGTTTTCAGAGGGACAGAGACTGAGAATCTGAGGTGCTTCAAAAGGTTTGCTGGGAAATAAGGGAAGCTGAACAGAAGGACATAATAAGGACTTTGATAAGGTCTACCAAGAGATAATATCCCATTTCACAATATCTGAAGTAGATGGATAACCAAGCTGTACTTAGGTCACCTTAGCACAATGTTCCAATTTGCAGACCTGGTAAAACAAGTTCTGGATAAAGACCAGCAAAATCTTTTGAAGAGGACAGAAAGCTACATAGGGAGTCTTCCTTCCATGGCACAGATTTTACATCGATCCCTTCAGACCTTTTTCCCCTCTTGAAAAGCAGAATTTAATACAGAACAACTTGTAAAAAAAAGCAATCCACAGAACACAAATCCTTTGAAGATCCCTACCTGTAAGTCTAAACTGTGTTAAGTGGTAGAGACTTAGAAACCTTTACTGGAGCCAAACTGGAATAAGGGCAAAAGTGATAAGCACTGAAAGTGATGTGATACGCTCTTTCTGCTCTCCTCTCCCCAACCTTCTCCCTTCTCCTCCCTCTGGCCACCCCTGAAAAGTATTACTTGGTTCTCTACCTCTAAGCAGAAATGGATTATGCATATAGTGCCCAGATGACTGGATTTAGTTTCCCCTGGTTTTGAGAAAGGCTATGAACCAACTCTGTTAGTGTTTTAATAAAATCCCCCTGAATTTTAACTCAGGCTGTTGCAATTAATGAAGACCCGTCCAAAAGGCTATTTAAAAAGGCTTGGGCACAATTACTTTTCTTTTCAAGAGATGCTAAGAGAGATTGTTTTTTCCAGGGTGCAGTTCCATAAAACAAGGTCAGTCGACACAGTGCTCCTACATCTCACATGCTTTTCTGGTCCTTGCTTTACATTGCCCTTACTTACCTAGCCCTGGCTCGATAAGCATCAGCTTCAATACAAACTGCACTCCTCTGTCAACCAAATCAACTCTAATCAAGCAGAAAAACAGTGCTGTTGGGACAGTGACCTGAATCGACAATTCTGGCTTCAGGAAATTCCGGTCTAAAATTAGGAACTGCGTTGTCTCGTGTCCTCCCCCATGACCTGCTCTCTGTCAGACCTTAACTTACACTCCAGTTCTCCACCTGCACACAGGCAGATGCACCCACATTCAGCCCACCCTGTGCTGGCAGGAAAACATGAACAACCTGGCTTCACTCTCCTCCTCAAAGACAAGGGATTTCCACTCACTTTAAAAACGGATGATGTAGTCATTGCTTTTTTTTTTTTTTTTTTTTTTTTTTTTTAATATAGAACAGAGCTAACTACCCCAGGCTACTGGAAAGGGAAAGACAGAATTAAATATAGTAAGGAAAAAGCAGGGTGCTAAGAGACAAAATTATACCAGATCATGTTCTCACTTTCACTCTGTTCCACTGGTTTGAAATGTTCTCTAGTTAAAAACTGTGCTCTGTTCTTCATGAATTCTCAGCGGAGAAAACGTACAACTGAAAGGAGGTGGGAAGTGACGGGCAGGAGCTCCCGCCCAGCGCGCTGACAGCTCCGAGCCCGGCGGGTCCTCCCGGCCGCCGCCGGCGGGAGCGCACCGCCCCCTGCTGGAGCGGGGGAGCCCGGGCCGACGGTGGCTGTGCTGCGGCAAGCCGTGGGGATGACGTCAGCGCCGTGGGGATGACGTCAGCGCCGTGGGGATGAATGAGGGCGGCTGCGGGAGGGGCAGCGGCGCCAGGGGCCGCTCCGTCCCGGCCGGTTCCCACTGTGCCGGGCGAGCCCGGCGGGAAGGCGCGGCCCCGCGGCCCGGCGGCGAACCGGCCGCAGCGGTGCCTCGGCGCCGGGCTCCCCGGCGGCGCTCTGCGCCCCCTCGGCACGGGCAGGGCTCAAACCTGAGGGACAGGCAGCTGCTGCGGGCGTCGGCCCGTTCCCGTGTGTGTAGGGACGGGTTCTGCCCTCAGCTTGGCACAGCGGTCACGGCAGGGAACCAGCTTCCATCCACTGACTTTTATAAAGAACAAATATTTCAACAGGTTTTCACCCTACTCGTTGTCTGGTTGTTGTGGGTGGGGTTTTTTTGGTCTATGGCTCTGAAATAGCTGCTTGATAAATTTTATTATTCATTTTTGTGCTACAGAAATTACAAGACTGTAAAGAAAGCCTTAAAGAAATATTCCCCATATTAAAAGAAATACAACCATCACCTCGCGTTATTGGGAGATGTCACCAGCACACACTGCTACCCAAATGTAAATTACGTCTGTGACATGCAATAAATAAGCCTGAATGAGGTACAGAGTTGATCGTGGAGTCAGCAATACTACCACTCTCCTGTGTTTTACTGGACCAAGTAGCATCGCTCAGAAAACCACAGCACCCTGCTGTGCAGGTAAACTGAGCAGCTGATTAAAAAATAACCAAACCACAGAACAAAAAACAGAGCAACAATAACAAAGCCACAATAAAAACCAAATAGCAGAAAACACATAAACAAAAACTCCAAAACCAGCCCACAGTTCTCCTTGGTACGCTGATTCCTCCTCAAACACCAAGTCAAAGTCAATATCTTTTACGCTAATCTTCAAGATTCTGCAGTCAAGTAGTTCTGGAAAAGCACATCTCCGTCCACAACGCCAATCCTCCTATTTGCTACAGCTCTCAGTAGTGTTGAGTGAAACCATCAGCCTCAACGAGCAGAGCTTGAAAGGTCAGGAGATGGGATCTCTCGCAGCAAGGCAAAAACTTTCAGCCTGTTACTGAAGATGAGTGTTCTGAAAGCTGTGAGGTTTTCAGTCAGAGAGGAAACTTCACTTGGCTTATCTTTTTCCAGGTAAAAATAGCACAGAATAAGAAAGGAAAGAAACAGGCAGGAAAAAAAAAAAAAAAAAAGAAAAGAAAAAAGGGGGGGGGAGAGTAAAAGAAAGATTATTTTTTTTTAATTTTATTTTTTTTAAAAAAAAGGGCAAGGAAGAGCAAGGAATCTAAAAATACCCTTAAGTACTTCAAGAGAAATAGGAAAAATAGAATATTGCCCTAACTTGCCTCTTAAGCTTCAGTTGTGCAGCAAAAGGGACATGATTATGAAATGTTCAACATTATGAAAGGTAAAATTAGTTTTTTGTTGAGGAGTACATTACTCATTTAGGCAAGTTAAGCACATATACGTCATTATTTAACAAGTGTAGCAGAACAAAAAGTTTTGACCCTTTTTCAGTGTTGCATTTCATTTTATGAATCATCAGCAATTAATTTTTTTTTTAAATCCTATTGTTGCCTTTCAGACTCTTCTCTTGTATTTACACAAATACCATTTTTTTTCTTATAAATTCAAAAATGTAGGCAGATCACCATGATTTTCTAAACACTTCAGTAATCTGAGCAAGACCCAGTCACAGAATGTAAAACACATCTTCAGAGCTATTAAACTGCCAACTGTTAAGGGTTACCAATCTGTTTACAGCATACCAGGTAAATTCAAATCTGTATACTATAAGCTACGTTAAACTACTGTCATCGTTTATCTGAAACACATATGTTTTCTAATTGCTTAGAAAAGCAGATTTCCATTGTTGCATTAATATATTTCAGATGGTAAATAATGTGAAGAATTAGCATTAACTAGAATCACTAGACCGAAAACCCATCAGCTCCCCCAAGATGTGTGACACTAGATAGTGCAAAATTAATGTGGAGGGTTTTTTATTAAATGGCAGCAATAACTAGGTGTTATTTTTTAAACACTGCAAGTAAGCTATCAAGATTTTACAATATAAATTCCACTAGTGAAAAAACAAGACAGTGTTTCTATAGGAAACTGGTTTATTTTAAGGGACTGTTTTCCTGTCAGAGATGTTCAATTTCATGCATTTCAGCAAAAATGGACACTTGCTTTTGTCAGTGCAGAAGGTGATTAAAAACTTGTATTTTATACAATGGGGCATCTAGTTAGAAAGCGTCTGATGAGAATTCACTGCTCAAGATCACTTCTGTTAACCTCCTTGACAGAAGACACCATGAAATCCAAGAACAAAACAAATTGAACAGATTTCTAGCCCCCAGACAAATTCTTAATAATACCAAAGAGTTTTTAAACCAGAACAGTTGTACATTATCAACCGCTGGCTCTGAAACCCTGACATATACAAGTATCTGATGCTAGTAGAATTTCTAGTGTAGTTATGACTAGAAATTTGCATACTGATCATTTAATTATGAAATCACGTACTTTTCAAAGATGATAAATGTGTATTAACTCTAAAACTCACTGTTAAGTGACTGTCACTTAATAATTGCACACGTGTTCTGTTTTACTTCCATTTACTTCCAAAAGGAGTTAGACCAGGATGAATATCCACAGGCCTGTAGTCAGGACAATCACATCTGCAGCTTTCCCAGGAGCAAGAGAGACAAAGATTATTTCTCCTTCTTCTAGTTAAGAGAGGAAGGTGACAGCAAACCACTGCAATTCTTTCCCTTCCACTCCCTATTTTATGTTGAAACTAGCTGTACGTTCTGAATCATTCACATTCATCTGAGGTTTAGTTTTTCAAGTCACTAAGAAAAATTCAGTTTATGTTTTATTTTCAAATTTGGTCATTCTTCCTGGCAACGTAATTTTACTTGAAGCTGTATCAGAAGTGATTACTCAAAACTGAAATATATATAGATGCTGAAGTTACAAAGTGGAATAGAAATAAGCAGCTCAAAAGGAGTAAAATGAAAACTCATGCTTCATGAGTGAAGAATCACATGCACCCTGAAAGAAATTCACATTCTTGGCATAATTAAATCCATGAACTAATCAAGATCTAATACCAATTAATTTTAATTAGTATCTCAAAAATTTTTCTTTTTAAAACTCAGACTATCACGAGTACTACATGAACTGTCATTTTCCCTTGTACCAATGAATGAATAAGACTGAGTTTGTAGGTATAAGTAGGAAGAGACAGGATACAGGAGTTCTATAATCAAGTGATTTTTTTTTCTCATCTAAATAAAATATTTCAGATGAAAGCAACATTTCACTGTAAAACCACAGAAGTCTAGAAGCAGACATGTTCTTTCTTCTCTTGCAAAAGTTTTACATAAAAGCAGGAGTCTAGACTTCCTGTGCTTTTGAAGGTTTCATTTTTTTTTTAAGAGCTAGCGGGAAGTTAAAAGATTATCTTTAACGTTGATGATAAATGTGTCAGTCTGAACTGTCATCATGTTTCTCTCTTGCTTTTTAAAAACATAAGTAATTTAGAATTATGTTCTTCAGCAGTTCAGCATTGCATCTAAAAACCACAGGAACCTATGGTAACTATATAAAGGAAATTAATACAGCTATATAATACTCAAAATCAACCTATTAGCAATTCCTCTAGGTTTGCCATACACCAGCCTAGGATATGCTTATACTGAAACCATTTAAAAGATAAGAAATTAAACACACATATACAGTAACTAGCTTGTGTCAAATTCTGAACAAATTTTGCCTTTTCTTTCCTCTGATTTGGTTAAGATATAAAAAAATTACATGACAGATCAAAACAGTGATACCACCAGACATGTTTGTCTAGATGATTATAAATGTGAACCACTGCAGCAGTTTTCAAAAGTAGAGCTCATTAATTAGAGCTCAAAAATGGACAGCTGTTTCCAACATTTTTTAAGTTGAAATGATACAATGCATTTACCTACCACAGTAGTTCTGCTGTACTTTCCTAACAGTAAGTCTGATGTTTCAATAAATTCTGAACAGTGACAGTGCCTTTAGAACTGACCTTATCTCTGTTTCAGCTATGTCCAAGCAAAATCTTGCCCCAGCTGAAATCAGTGATAAAACTTTTGCTTGCTGTAATGAAAGGCAGGATTCATTACTCCTGGATCTTACTACTATAAAGTTTTTTAAATGCATTGTTTCTATAAAAATAGTTACAGTACTTTTTTTTTTTTTTTTTTTTTTTTTTTTAAATGTAGATGACACAGTTTTCCAAAGTTGGAAACAACAAGATCTCACTTCTGGAACTTGGTCTCGTTCCAGTTACATCCACTATGTTGCTTTCACTGATTTAGCCTCCAGAGATGAGTAAGCAAGCATGAAGAAATTATACCTGCATGAAAGCACCTGACAAGAAATATTTCCTGGTTTATTCTATGAAAACTGAAGGGTTTGAGGGGTACTGAGGAGGGACCAGAGGCAGGAAAGAAGATGGAAAGAAATGTGAATTAAGTGGAGTTGTTATTTAATCTTCCATGCTCTGCATATGAAGGATTAATATAACATTTTACTACAGACAAGAAGAGTGTGTGAACTCTGACTTTTTTTAATTCTTCAACAGAACTGCCACAGCCTGACATCATCTTACTAAGTATTGACTAAGTTACCATCCCTTACTTAAAAGCTGTTGGCTTCTAACTTGTAATTGAGAGAAAATGATAGGAGAAAGTGAAAGAAAAGTAGAGAGAACTCCTGCTGAGTAGAGGCTACAATATGGTAGATATAAACACTAGGAAAATCACAGTAAAGAGGGCTAGCAGCAAATAATTAGTTATGCACCTGGTCTCTGAAAGGCTACTGAAGAATAAAAGATGTAGACAAGGGACTGAAAGAAATAAGAAGCAGGCAGAGCAGGAGGGGAGGACAGAAGTTCATGGAGGACATGGTAGGAGCAGTAAAGATGTGATTTCACAGGTCCACAAGGGAAGAGATCAGACTGTAGCTCTACAATCTGATGTACTGACAGTGAACAGAGCTAACTCAAAAATTAAGTTCCAGCATGAATGGAAAACCCTGACTCCAGACAATTTCCAGTTTTCTTCTCCCACAGTGGCGAGGTCTGCCCCCACACGTGCCACGTGCTCTGTAGCAGAGCATGGACAACCTTGCATGGCCTCTGCCCACAACATGCAGCCCCACCACCCATCTCCATCCCACTGCATGCCCCAGGGAGTTCCACAGCCCGCACACCCATTGGCACTGGACATGGAGCTCTATTTGATCTCACCCTATCCCACTGCATCTGGACCCAGCCACGGCTGTTTGAGCATGACAGAGAGCCTTTCCTAGCCAAAGGGGTGATTTTGGCCTTTATGTCTTGAAGCTGGCTGACCTGCTGGCGTGACATCTGCCTGCTGGAGACAGGGACTGACAGGGACTCTGTGCAAGCATGCTTCTCACTGCCTGATATTAAAACATGTGCAGGTTCAGCCTTTAGAAACATTCATAAAGAAGTAATCAGAAACCACCCTGCATAAGTGAGTACATGTTAATATTAAGATTTCAAACACACATAGGTGCCTCTGTAGCATTTTTGGTAGTGGCCAGACCTTTTCTCCTGAGCCTGACACTAATTTGGAGCAAATACTACCCCACTCCTGTGCCTTGCACAGCCAGGTCCCACCTGCCACAGAAGAGGCTTTTCCCTTGCAGGCACACAGAGGAGTTTGTCCCCAGCAGTTCACCAACCATGATTTCTCTCTCCCCTTCAGCTGCTTACACCACTGCTGGGACTTGCTTCGCTTTGCTGGGCATCACTACACCTCATCCTGGCCTGTGGCATCTCATTCTCTTCCATGGCATCTCAAGCCTTGTTTTCTTGTGATCCAGGTTGGAGTTACCAAAACTCATTGTAAGTGTTAAGAGCTTGCAGCTTCAGTAAGGATGAATTTAAACGAACACAAAAGAGTTGTAGTATAACTGGCAATATAATCTTCTTCCTTTCTATCAGCAAAGAGTTACTGAAAATGAGTAGAAAAGTTGTCTATCATTAAAGATCTGAAATGACTCTCGGTTTCTGCAAATATCTAAAACTAAAAAAATTGAGTGCCTAGTTGTTAAAAAACATAAGTAACTCATAACACACAGCTTCTGACTCAACACAAATGTTTTTATGGTATCTTTATCTATTAGTTCAAATGAGTGCTAAGATATTCAGAGAAAAATAAAGAAACCTATTTCACAGGATTTAATTTAATGCTAAATGTAAGATGAGAATAATTGCTTCAAGTTTAAATAGAAGTGTATGAAATAAACCATTTGAGAGAAAATATGACTGTTACCTGTGAAATAAGAGATGTTGGTAGTGTGATTGAATGATAGGACAGTTTATATCTATCTCTCTGAAGAAGGCTATGGAGGAGAGGAAGGAAGCAAGCAAGAGGGAGAATACAATGTACTTTTAAATAAATAGGTCCATTGAGTACATGTTTTGTAACATCCAGGAGACTTAGAAATTATCATGATTTTGTGGTTGATATTTATACAAGATGCTGTACTGAGCCACTGCAGAAGACATTTTAACAAGGAGATAAGGATTTTAAGCAGAATCTTGATAGTTTAATCACAGG
Source organism: Athene noctua (assembly GCF_965140245.1). NCBI lineage: Eukaryota > Metazoa > Chordata > Aves > Strigiformes > Strigidae > Athene > Athene noctua. The sequence continues at coordinate 75,794,442 of NC_134040.1, forward strand.
CCTTCGTTGTAGAGACCCATACATGGCCATGAGTTACTGCTATATGACCTGAGCACATAGCATGACATTAGTATGTACTGCCTTTAACAAAAAGACTTGTATGTACTGTTTGTTAAGAGCTTATTCCTATACAGATGTGTAAACGCATAATGATCTCAGTGTACCTCTATTCTGGTCTATAAAATTTACCTATTTTGTTCTATAATAAAAGGAGTAACACATAATTACATTTGCCAACTCTTTGCTTTTTCTTCCTTGAAGGAATTCTGCCAAGCCAACTGGAGCTGTACAATACCTGAAGAAGGGAACAAAATCAGCCTCCACAGTTTTTTGATTCTAAAATATATGTTTTAACTAGCATCAATATGCCTCTGAAGTTACTTTTTTGTAGTGGGCTACAAATCCCACAAGTATTTCTGAAAAAAAAAAAAAATCAGAAAAGGAGGTATTTTGCATCAGGAGATGCTGGTCCATTAGGATCCCAGTTAGAAAGGCACTCGGACTCTGTAAACTATCATTTAAAATGCTCTCCATTACAGCAAAGAATATAAAGAAAGAGAGAATAGTACAGATAATCTTACCTCCCTTTAGATGCTGGGAGCCCAAAGTTGCGCAACATTGAATGGGCCTCTGATCCTTATGCAGCACACTGTGCAGACCTTGCAGGTAGAACAGGTTACCCCATGTTGGTCATTTGAGCTACTATAGGATTTTCTTACAAGAAAACAACTCTATTCATCCTTTCTGCTGTAAACAGGAAGGATATTCACAGGAGAACTTCCTGCTGCGCTTTTAAAGGCAAGACCATGCAGGTGGCCTAGCCTGTGGTACCATGGCTTGCAGCCTCCTCTGTTACAAAGGAGCTGGCTGAGTTTGTCCTGCAGTCATGGGAGAAGCGTGGCACACCACAGGCCTGACAGTGAGGTGGGAGGTGCAGCACAGCACAGCATAAGCCTGTGCCTTCCCAGGGTCAATATTATCTGAGCTAGTTAACTCTGCAATATGCAATGGTCTTATGGTCAGGATCACTGCAGGAGGGTAGTATTACCTAGGTTAAATGTCTGTTGCCAATAAATAACTGACGAGGGATTCAGGTGGCTTAAACTTAGGTGTTTAAAATTCCCATTATAGTCCATAATGATCTAATCAGTACAGTCAACAGATTCCAGCAAACAATTCATTTTTCCCTAAACACCTAGTCTCTAGTAAACTGAGAAACTCTGTGAGAGACTGTGAAAGATCTTGTGCGACTCCTGTGAGAAATTAATGGTAATGGCAGTTTATATACCTACCAGTCCAGCACTTCAACCTAAGTGCCCCAGTCTCAAAGTGAATCTCACCCTGCTGCTAGATTTTGTAACTAGAACCTGTACGCTAGCCAGTTAAGAGTAGTGAGCATCCAATGTTGCTAAAAAAACCCTGCTTTTTTGAAAACTACTGGTAACCATCATCTGGGAAGAGTCTGTCACTTTGTACTTCCTCAGGTCCTGCAGAACTTCTGTGTTCAAAATCCACCCCATACAAGTAACTAAGGGCAAGTGAGACTTTCTGGTTTGTTCTGATCTCATTTGAAAATGTTGGACTATGTGACAGATATTCCACTTCCTGAAATTAATTCTATGCAATCCTAATGCTGTAACTACTAATGGAAACAACAGCACGGCCAAGGTGGAATTTCCTCCACTTAAAATAGCTTATTCAGGGCTATTGATTTTAGCCACAGCAGAGACTGTATGCATCTAATAAAACAACTGCATGAACTAAGCATACCAAATGAAATTTCTTTCAAGTATTTTCTTCTTTTGACACCTTTCAATAAGCTCTTATCAGCAAGAATGGAGAATAATAATCATCAGCCTGAGTCCTATGTGAAATCCTTTGCTAGATGTAATTTGAGTTAACACAAGGTAGAAAAGCATATGATCCTTGCCAGCATGCTAATAGTATTATAGGAGCACTGGTGGAAAAAACTTCTTAGTGAGAAATTAAATAATATGTGCTGACTCCCACCAGAGGTCAGTCACATCATAGGAATAACATGAAAGCTACCAAAATTCTGAGTACTTGTTGATTCTGCATATGATGGAAATTAAAACTATTTTTTTGATCCAATTTAAAGTTCCATTTCTACTTGTTTGATTGTATTATTCATAGTACAACATGGTAAATGTATCCTGTTTTAACAACACCAAGCTGTGTGCTGTGGTTGACACACTGGAGGAAAGGGATGACATTCAGAGGTACCTTGACAGGCTTGAGAGGTGGGCCCGTGCAAACTTCGTGAAGTTCAACAAGGCCAAGTGCAAGGTCCTGCACATGGGTTGAGGCAATTCCAAGGACAAATACACATAAGGTGGAGGATTTGGGGGTGTTGGTTGACGAGAAGCTCAAGATAACCCAGCAATGTGTGCTTGCAGCACAGAAAGCCAACCGTATCCTGGGCTGCATCAAAAAAAACATGGTCAACAGGTCGAGGAAGGTGAATCTTCCCCTCTACTCTGCTCTTGTGAGACCCCACATGCAGTACTGTGTCCAGCTCTGGGGCCCCCGACATAAGAATACAGACATGTTGGAGCGAGTCCAGAGGAGGCCATGAGGATGATCAGGGGGCTGAAGCACCTCCCTTAAGAGGACAGGCTGAGAGAGTTGGGGTTGTTCAGCCTGGAGAAGAGAAAGCTTCAGGGACACTTTACAGCAGCCTTCCAGTACTTAAAGGGGGCCTGCAGGGAAGATGGGGGGGACTCTTTATCAAGCAGTGTAGTGATAGGACAAGAGGTAATGATTTTAAACTGAAAGAGGGTAGATTTATATTATATATAAGGAAGAAATTCTTCACTGTGAGGGTGGTAAGATGCTGGAACAGATTGCCCAAAGAAGTTGTAGATGCCCCCTCCCTGGAAGTATTGGAGGCCAGGTTGGATGGGACTTTGAGCAACCTGGTCTAGTGGAAGGTGTCCCTGCCATGGCCCCCCTGCCATCTTCTAGTTGGAACTGAAAGATCTTTAAGGCCTCTTCCAACCTTCTATGATTCTAATAACATGAATGCAGGAGAAAATACAGAGCTCTGGTAAAAAAAAGAAACAACTAGCTGAATAAACTTCAGTTTAGCTTTCAGCATCTGAGAAAGAACAAGATATAATTCTGTAAAAACTTAAGGTGCTGGCAACTCTAACTAATGCTCTAGATAAGGCTGTGTATGATGGACATGGATGGCAATAAGATAGCACATTTCACCATGATACATTTCTTGAGCTGAAAGTCACACGGAAGTTAGAAGTAGTAGGATTTGTTCTTAGTATCATGGTAGAGCTGGACACTTTCCATAAGGGAGTTACTATGTATGCCTAAATTAATCAAGACTCATAGTAGTCAGTGAAAATTGTGTTATTTTTCTAACCAAAATACAATACAACATAACAGAGACTGCAGTGCTAAATATAATCTCAGAATCCAGAGAAAATTACAACTTTATTCACTCAGATGTGAGCAGTCCTATTGAAATAAAAGGTTTCTATCCTTAATATTTGAAAGAGTAAGTATTAAAACATTTTTCTGTTACACACAGTTAACTTTTTTTTTCTCTACTCAGCACTTCTTAGACCACATCTGTAATGCTGCATGCAGTTTTGGGCCCCCAGCATAAGAAAGGTGTCAACAAAATGAAGTTCAGCAGATGACAAAAGTAAAGCCATGAGCAACCTGGTCTGACCTCGTAACTTACCCTGCTTTGAAAAGGAGGTTTGACTAGATTGTCTCAGAAGTCCCCTTGTAATCTGAATCATCCTCTTGTGCTATCCTACATAGTGTACTATCATAAGATCCCATGAACCTGTCCTATGACCCACAGACCATCTCTTTTCCAGGAATAATCTTTAGGCAGTTCTAGTCACCTTATGTGGGAGCTATGAACACGCACACGGCCAGTATGATCAAGCAATGCCAATTTATTGAAGGTAAGCAAGCCCTTTTATAGGTTTCTCCTGTGCACGCGAACGGTACATGGTGCAATCCTTATGATTGGACAGTTAGCTTTGTCCACACGCTTCAAGCCTTCTCCCGATTGGATAATAAGCGCCACACTCAAATGTCTTTCTCCGCCCAACCCATCTCCTGGAGTTGGTTGCTGAGTTCTTTGTTCTATGTCCTTGCCGAGGCATGCACATGCTCACATGTCCATTATCTCCCAACAACCTATATCAAAAGAATGGAGTAGAACTAGAAAAGATAAAGGCAACAAGGAAGGCCATTTGAATTTATAGATGAGGTCTTATCTAAGACACAAAATAGGCTAGATCTCTTCAACCTGTGAAAGGGATGGATGAAAAGAGCTATGAAAGCATGAATTGCACATAGAAATTGAACATAAAATTATTTGCTACTTGTCATTAAAAAGGAAGCACATAGATTACCAGATGGATGTTTTAAAAGCAACAACTGCAGATGCTTTTCTGCAGGACTTTAGTAACAGAATTCAGTATGGTGGGATGTTTTGGAGATAAAAAGTTTAGGGGGATAGATAAATGTCAGGGGTACATATCCATGATCTGAATGTAACGCTTAGTACAGGAATCTCATCATTTTTATTTGCCAAAAAATATAGTATCAAGGGGGAAATAATAATTTTTTTTCCTTATATTCTTTGCACCTAGCTCCACTAGAAGCTTTTGTTGGAGATGGAATATCGTGCTTGTGGGACCTTTTGCATGACCAAGTCCCTGATTCATGACTGTCAAAAGGCATAAGGTAAAGAGGGAGAGGCTGCATGGCTTTATTCCTTTACTTGCTTGGCACCTACTTCTTGTATTGACTATTGTTGGATATGGAATATATTGCTTGGGACTTCTGGTATAAGCAGCTATGATTGTTATGGTATTCAAGAAGATAATAAAACTTAGCATAGGCTTCTAGGGAAGGAAGCCAATTCAGCAAAATTTTTGCTGTCAGGGGATGTGTGTTGGAGCTGTACATTTTCACACAAAGTGATACTCCCTCCACCTCTTCACAGTTTCTTCTGCTAAAGAAGAATCTATTGGCAAGGTCAGGAATTACATTGTAGCACAGATCTCCTCAAGAAATAGATTATTTTTGTCCAGAGTAAGAAAACATTTTTTCTTATCTGAGCATGCATAGATACTACCCACGGAGGTTGAGTTGGCTTTAGTGAAAAATCAAGAACCATCTTTGGAGTTGTTGTTCCACAACTCAAGGGCAACCTCCCCACTATTTGCATTGCATTGACACCAACACAGTAACGGCGACGTAGCAAATGGAATCAGGAAATTGTTCTGTACAAACAGTAATTCAAGGAAAAAAATAGTTGTTCCATGGTGCAAGTCACCATCCAGCAGCACAAACCACCGGAGGAGGGAAAAAGTAGAAGAGAAAACCAAGCAGATGTTGTGCGTTAGATGTCTGTGGATTAAACGCCCATGTATGTACCTGCTGACGCCAGGCTGGCGGGGCTGGGTCCAGGGGAATGCGTTTTGTGACCCGCATTTGACGGGTTCCGTCAGCGCGTAACCCGGCAGACAGCCCGCAGTTCCTGCAGTCGCCCAGCACGTCCCTACAAACGAGGCGCAGCTACAGCTAGACGGCTCCAAATTCTATCATCTCAGAATGTTTAGCTTGACAACAGCGCCGTCCGGGGGTACGAGGTCAGCGCTCCCCGGGATCCTCGGAGCGCCTGCAGTCCGCCCTTTCCTCCGGACCCGGGTTTCTGACCCCCTCGCCGTCACGGGGAGCCCTCCCCGCTCCCAGCTACCTCCCGGGCCAACGCGGGCGGCGGCGCGGGGCCGGGGCCGGCGCCCTCGGTGTCTCCCGGGTCTCCGGGTCTCCCCGGGGCGCCGCCGCGCAGGGGAGCGCGGAGCACGCGCCGCCCGGTTGCCCAGTAACGCGGCCCCGCTTCCGCCCCACGGCGCCTCCTCCAATGAGCGCGCGGCGGGGGCGGGCCCGTCGGGTTGCCCGGGAGACGGGGCTGGTTTCCCCCTGCGCGGCGGCGGCGGAGACGCGCGGTGGGCGCTGCGGGACAGGTGAGGGCCGGCGGCCGCCGCCGGGCAGCGGGCCGGAGGTGTGCGGTGCGGCGTTTCCTCGCCCCGCCCGGGCGGTTGGACCCGGTGCGGACTCGGTTGTGTCTTGGGCGGCGGCTCTGCGGCCTGGGGCGGGCCGCCCACCTGCGGCCTGGGGCGAGGCGAGGCGGCCTGGCCCTGCGGGGCTTTCGCGGCTTCGGTCTGAAGGCATCTGAAGGGCTGAGGTACCCAGCAGCGGGCTGGCGGTACTGTTGGGGCTTCGCACTGGCTTGGGGACTTTTCGACTGGATGCGTATCCCTGCATAGAGGTGCTCTTGGGGGAACATAAAATCCAGTCAACACGGAGGCAGCAATCTTTAGAGGAAGCGAAAAGCGTGGAAAACACTGGCGCTGCGTTGGGAGGGAGAGATTTGGGCTTGTTTATACTTAAAGTGCTTTTCCCAGCTGGGACAAGTGCGGGAGGGCGGAGCAAAAACAAGCTTAAAGCACTAAAAAAATTATTCAAGTAAAAAAGAAAACTAAAGGTTAAGCAAACAAGGCTTAGGAGAACAAATTTAAGACAGCAGTCTCTGCAAATGAAGAAATAAGTGTTAAAAGTTCTTTCTGTTAAATATTTTTTTCTGTTGTCTTCAGAGATGTAGGTTTACATGCAAATGGTCATGGGGAGATTTGAGAAACTGTTTTGGAAGACTTGAAAATGGCAAGTGTGAAAGGAAAGTCTGAGTGAGATCTTCACTTACTTGGAATGTTGTAGTAAAGATCATAATCCTGGACTTCAAAATCAACGAAGACCGTAGTGTTGCTGATAACTGGCTTAACCACTGCATGATACAGAACATAAATACTTAGAAATTTCCTTTTCAGGCCCCAAAATTGCTTGTTTCACGAACATCTTTCTGATGATCATGCACTCTGTCTTTCAGAAACGTCATGGGCTGAGAAATGTGTCTCTTTCTAACTACTTATAGAGTTTAAATCTCTTCTATGTTAGGAGTGTAGAGCTTTCTGGTTTTATGCCTTGTCTAAACATTTTGTCATGACATTATGCAGTTTCCTGCTATTCATAAGAGCATTTAGGGAGAAGAGTCCTGATAATAAACCCATACAGGGAACAATCAGATGTTCTTCAGACTCTAGCAAAGTGTTATTTTGCTTAAGTTATTCATGTTAAGGCATATTTCCCATTGTTTTAAATTAAGTTCAAGGTGCTAACTTTTGCACTTCCTAATTTTTTGTAGTCCTAAAATAGCAGCAGTTCACTTACGTTGTGCCATTTATTTCCTGATTAAAGGCACATCTGTATAGGTTATTGATATATTTTAAAGTTTCTGTTAGAGAAGTGCCTTGCACAAAACCATCATGCTAGGTTTGTGTTATTGTTATTTATGTTTTGCATATCACAACTGTTCAAAAGCTTCAGTTAAAACTAGTCATCTTTGACTAATGGTTGTAATCCATATGGAGATACGGTGATCTAAAGAACTTGCAAAGGTAGTGCGGAGTATGTATGGAGTAATACAGATAATGCTACAATTATAAAATACCTTGTGAGCATTGTTTTACTTATTAATTTTTTTTTGTAACTTATTAATTATTCTCCCTGACAAGATATCTACTGGTTTTTTCCATCTCTGTTTTAACAGAAGTGTCATTCTGTGCATTCTGTTACACCAAATCCTGGACTGGTTGAGTAGCTCTGGCTATTTAAAGGACCCATAACAATATGATGAATTTGTAATTTGGTCGTCTGCTATGAGGAAGATTTCCACGTAGCAAAAACAACATTAGAAAGTCCTCAGTGAGTTTGACTAATGTTCCATTTAACTCAGCGGGCCAGTATTTTATTTCTAACAGTGGGAATAGGAGATGATAACTTAGGGAAGGCAATGTTTCTTCTTTCTGCAGTCTGTGGGTCAGAGTTGATGTGGACAATAAGAGTTACTTCAGCAAAATTCTAGTGATGATACCATGTAACTCACATATTTTGTTATATGAGGCAAAAGATACCCAGCACGAGAAGAGAAGTAAGTATCAATCTAACATTTGAATTATAGCAACTGTCTGTGAGAACTGAGAATGCACCTGTAGGGTAAAGGCAATTCAGTGATATAGTGTTCAAGTTAGCAATTACTTGTGGTAGCAGCTGAGTTGTTTGCTGGGCACAGGATAAGGACGGAAGCTTTGTACGCTCTTCTTTTGCCCATTTCAGTCCTATAATATGTACACCTCGGCTGAATCCATTGGGGCCATTTTTTCCTTATCTGGTTCTAGCACAGGTTGGAGAATTTGGTTTCGCTGTGATGTTTGGGATTACTAGATTAGAAGTAAAGGCTTGTACAGTTTTGCTGACTTTTTTTTTTAATGTTAACAATATCATATACGAGCTCTCAAGGCAATGTGAAGAGTGGAAACTTGTCTCTTCCAGTTCTTTCTGTCATTTGGTGGCGTTTTCACTTATGGTGATGACCCTGACTCCAGGGTCATCTCCTCTGAGGCTCCTCCTTAGATTTTTTGCCTTTGCTACTTTGTTTAGTTTTAGGTGGGAAGCTGTTTGTAAGCAGACAAGTTGATAATTAGTAATTTCTGCAATCTTCATCAGTGATGAATCTTTCCATTCAGTGCCCAGTGTCTAATTTACTATTTAATATTGGGGGATGCTCTCAGAAGCAGTTGTTGGAGTGGAAGATCATTAATATCATCTTTTTTCTTGAGCTGTATGTTACAGGTCTTTATATTGGTGAAGTTGATAACTGCTTTTTTCCAACTTAATGAAGTTTTTTTCCTAATGTTTCTACTGACTAGAAGTTTGGTTCAGATATTGGAACCTTTATCTACTTTCTGGCCTACGTGGCCAATTTGAATCCTGATGCTTAGGCTTTATGGTATTGTGATGTAAATAAAACTTCTATATCTCTGGTAATTGCCTCCTCCTTCCATCATTTTTTTAAAACACTGCATTTAATATGTTTAAATCCATCTCTCCCAAATATGCTTACCAAACAGTGTGTGAGTGCCTGGTATAATGGTGTTAAGCTTCCTTCTGTGTTGAAAATACCTTTTCTAATGCATTGTATATCTCTTCTTGTGACCACATCCCGTTAATGGCTCATACTTTTCCCATGATCTATCACATCCAATGTTTGACTTATTTTGTGAGGGTCTTTCCTCACTCTCCCTTTGACTGATTCCATTGTGCTTGTTGTAGAATAGTTGTATAGTTTGTATTCAGTTTCATGGTCTCTTGAAACCAAGTATCTCTACTTGCAGGGTTTTTGGGGAAGATAGAGTTTATCCCATCCCTTTGATTTATATGTTTTAAGATCTTTTTTTTTTTTTCTGTCTTAGATATAATTGTTGGCATTGACTTGTGCTATTGGACAACCTGCTTTTGCCTCTTGCTCGGTAACCTCTTTTTTAATGAGACATGAGTTACCTTGTTTATTGATAGTCTGAACCCTAATCTTTTTGGTTTTGACCTTCTGTATTCTCTTTTTCAATATGGTTAAACAATCATGTGGGTTGTTTATACTAGCATTGATTCCTCACCCCACCCCCAGCAAACCAAGGTCTAAGAACACTAAAATTAATGCTACTATTTTCTTTCTCTTAACTTCCTTTTCTAGTTGTTACCTATTGTCTGAAAATGTCTGTAGTGGGAGACTGATAATGATTGAATGAAAGATGATATGTTAGATCTTGAAGATCAAATTGATACATAAGTTTTAGATGCCAGGAAGGAACAATTAAGAATTCTGCTTTCAAGTGTGAGCTTAGTGTTGGGAAGAACTCTGTAATCATTTGTTACTAACCTACAGCCTGTTTTTCATATTTAACTTGCTGGCTATGAACATGCATGTAGTTGTATCCCATTCAGATTTCCAGAGAATGGAGTTCAATCTTGTTGCAGTTAAAGAGGTTTCTTTTTTTGGAGATGGTTGTGGTATTTGGGGTTTTTGGGTTCTTTTTCTTTTACGGTTATTGGAGCACAAGTGGCCCCTGAAGTGTCTGAACAGAACTGTGAAACTGAGTGTTCTGTACAAATTCTTAGAGCGCAAAATCTCAGTGTTTTAGAACATTATCTTGGAGACAAACTTTTCAAGAGTTGATCTGTTTTTTCTAATAATATCAGCTCTATCTTGCCTGTGTCCAGCTTTAGCTAGTTTTCCAAATTTGGAAAATTAGTAATAGCAGATGTGTGAGAGAGAGTACAGTTTGTACAAATGATATCCAGCTGGTTGTCATCCATACTTTGGCTATTCAACCTCTCTTAGCTCACCAAATCCATTAACAAATCCATACAGATGATGAATAGCACAGGGATGTGCCTTAGATCTGAGGGATTTGAAATATTACCTTGAACTTCACAGGTAGAAAGAATTACTTCTTCTTTTCTCATTAATTTTTTCTTTCTCTACTTTCAAGTTTTATGTTCTCTGTGGGCTTGTTTGTGCTTCAGATGCTGAAATGTTTTTCTGCTAAGGAAAGTTCCTGATATGTTGAATTAAATAGACTGAGCAAGTGTTTGTGTTATTTCTTATAGCTGCTGTAGAAATAAATATAAATTAAATAACAATTATTATTATCTTAACATCTAAATCAGCAAAATATAGTTTAAAAAATTGTTGTTATTATTATTAAAATATTTACTTTAACATGTGCTCGTTATCATTCCAGACAGGGATTTGCACTATTATCTAAATTTATTTGAATGAATTAAGTGACTTAGCTAGACATAGATAAATCCTATGAGCATGATAAAGAAAATATAAGCAACATCTTTCTGGCCATATTCACTGTTTGTTGACAGATGGGATGGTTTTTTAATTTTTTTTTTTTTTTTTCAGAAACTGGGGCACTTCAGCTCTTCAGCTTTGAGTACATTCAGATTTTATACAGGTAGTGATTATGAAACAGACAAGCATTTCCGGATAGACATAGCTTTATGAATAAGGTTATAGTTTTTCTCCATACATGTCCTGTGTGCCATGTTTGTCTCTTCTGACCAAGAGATTTGAATATCACATATATATATATATATATATATATATATATATGAAAAACTTTCTATTTTCTTAAATTTTATAAGTATTCTTCACAGAATTTGAATGGAAGCATCTGCTAAGCCATAGTAACAGTGGCACTGTACATATAAACTCTTCTTTTTTTTTTCCCTCAAGCTGTTTATTTCTTACAAGAAAAAAAGGCCATAAAGTTTCCTTGAATTTATTTTTCAAGATACAATTATGGAACATCCTTAGGAAGATGCATGATCTAGTCCAATCCACTGCTATTGTTAGCAGTTAGAGCCTAATCTCCTCCATAAACTGATAAAGCTCAATCTTAAAAGTAGCTATGTTTTTGTCCTTGTACTCTTGTGGGAAGGTTGTTCTAAAGCCTTATCCTGGTGCATATCTGGTGATGATGATGGTGTTGCACATCTGTTACAGCTTATTCTAATCACTGTGAGGTGGCCTGGCTATCCTGTATGTCATTTTGTCCTGATAAATCTATAGAGCTTCTTGGGAAAGAGCAAATGATGGGAAACAATAAAAAGGACAACCATTTAGAGACCTGCTTATGTTTGTGTCATCAGTAGCTTTGAAGGAGTAGAGGAAATCTAATTCTTAACTGACCTCATATGACATAGGATCACTGAGACGTAGGTTTGCTGTGTCATTATTGTATGTTTACTTACCGCACAGCCTTACTGTAAACACTGTATTTTAAGATCATTACATGCTACATATTCTCAGTGTAAAGGTTCTTAATTAATAAGTAAAACCCGAGGCTTTTTAACTGACTTCTTTACCATAGATATTGATGTAATAAATTAACGTAATACCGTATAAATTATTGCACGTAAAAATTCATTAAATTACAAGAGTATAAAAATTCATTGAAGTTCTTGGATTTTTTTGTTGTATGTTTTGTTATGAAGACATTAATTCCTGTAATTGATTTTGTGGCTTCAAAATGTGTCAGAAGAGAAAATGTAAAGTTGTGGCATGTTAGTCTTTAGTAATTCAGTAGATAATTTTTAGAGCTATGGTGGGACATATTATGAAATAATGTCTACATGGATTGACGGAGAATCCATTTTGTCATAGAATTGGGTAAAGTGAATCTGGAGATAAGCTTACGTCCATGGTTGTTTAGGCCCTGCCAGGACCCGAGACCACGTTGCCATTGTTCCTCCCCGACCCTCAGACCGTACAGGGCAGGGAGTGAGTTACAAACCCCAGGGTTGAGATAAGGAAAAACTTAATACAACAGTATAACAATTAATAAATCGAACAACAACAATAACAATAAGCCATAATAACAGTAAACAGGACGAAAGATATACAGAGATATACCAACAGGACAGAGCAGTCCCGTCGTGGGTACCCTCTGGGACAAAAGCAACAAAGAAAACTGTTCCTGCACTCGGGTGCCTGGACCTGACATCAGCATGGTATCGAATAACCTGGCTAGAGCTCCCTCCCCACTGCTGGGGTAACTTAACCCTATCCTAGCTGAACCAGGACAGCTTACTAAAATACCAGTTTCCATGAAGTGTTAATATAGTCCATTGATTGACAATCATTCTTAATTTTGAAACATACTGAATGCTACTGATTTATGGCAAGAATACATCAAAGTGAGTTTTTAAAGAAATGATGCAGAGAAACATCTAAATATTTCTCTAGATAAGATTTAAGCTGAAACATAAACAGTGGTTAGAAATGCATTTGGAAAAAAAATAAGGGCGTAGTTGATTTGGCACAGTGTATCAACTACAGATTATTAAATAACAGTAAATTTGGTGGCAAAAGTGGAAGATCAAGATAGAGAGATTTCTTGCCTCTCTTCTGTTCTTGAAAATCTTTCTTCATAACTGAAATGCATTTCTGACTTCAGATAGCACCAGATAGCATGGGAGAATAGTATCAGTTTGTTTGTTCCAATGGCACACAGATCATTCTTTTCAGATGTAATCCTTTACCCTGTTTTCCAAGTAAACTATATATGCATGTTATATTTAGGTATATGTTTCAGTGTGTAGAGATTGAGGCCACTATACTCTTCAGCATATCCTTTCAGACTCTTTTAAGGTCATGTCCTTGTAGAGGGCAAGGTAGTAACTTACTCTCATAATAAAAAGATATCTGCACTGGGCTGTCCAGAAGTAAGATCAACTTTCATATCAAATACAAATAGAAGATAAACATTTATTTCTATTTTTGGTTTGTTTGGGTTTTTTGTATTTCTTGACCTTTGTAGCACTGAACTTTAGCAACACATTGTAATGTTGTTATCCTAAACATCACAATTTACATCACTTCCATTTTATCCTTCTAAGTGTTTCAGGTTTTTTGTATTTATGCCTAGTCAAGCAAACTCTAGAGCCAAGTATTCAGCTGTTTTATCTGTCATACTGGAGGTGGTAACCTCCAATAACTGTCATTATTCTTAGATTGTACATCCTTCCTTATTATCACATAAGGCAGAATCATTAAAAGCAGTTGACAAAACCCAATTACTATCTTACTCCTGTAGTACTGCATCTCGGAGGAAATTTCCTAGTATTTGGGCTTTCTGTCCTGCCTAATGTCCAAACTTAACTGAAGATTGTCATTGTCAATAACATAAGCCTTCACTTGAAATTCAGTCCTCTCCTACTTGAAGCTAGTAGACGTTTCTGAATTTAAAATCAAGTCAAACTGTTCAATATCCAACTTTTTGATAATAATTTGATTTAGGAATCCAAATACAGATTAAAGAACCTTATATTGGTGGTGGGATTGATTCATTGTCACTTCAGACAGTGTTCTTTGTACATATTCACAGAACTACTGTGCAATTTCTGTTATTCTTCAAAGATGATGCTCATATACATGAGAAGAAATTTCCTCTGTAATCTCAATATCTCTTAGACTATACATATTAGCAACCAGTAAAGCTGGAAAAAAAAAAAAAAAAGTTTAGTGTAGAACATAGACCTTTTCCAGTATCAACACCTTACATGAAGGTTTCCTACACTTATTTGTGCAGTCACTAAATTCTACAGTGGCACATAGCTGTTTGTAGTAGCAGATCCTACAATTGTTCTGGATATATGCATTACAACCCTCACAGGAGTTTGTTGCATGTTCTCACCAACAAGGAGGAGCTGGTGGGGAGTGTGAAGCTCAAGGGCAGCCTTGGTTGCAGTGACCATAAAATAATGGAGTTCAAGATCCTTAAGACATCAAGGAGGGCACACAGCAAGCTCGCTACCCTGGACTTCAGGAGAGCAGACTTCGGCCTCTTCAGGGATCTGCTTGGCAGAGTAGCATGGGATAAAGCCCTGGAGGGGAAAGGGGCCCAGGGAAGAGGGGCCCAAGAAAGCTGGTTGATATTCAAGGATCACCTCCTCCAAGCTCAGGAGTGATGATGCATCCTGACAAGAGGAAGTCACGTAAGAACGCCAGGAGGCCTGCATGGAGGAACAAGGAGCTCCTGGACAAACTCAGGCACAGAAAGGAAGCCAACAGAACAAGGACAAGTATCCTGGGAGGAATACAGAGAAACTGAGCAGCTAGGGATTAGGTTAGGAAGGTCAAAGCCCTGATGTAATTAAATGTGGCCATGGATGTCAAGGGCAGTGAGAAAAGCTTCTATAGGTATGTTGGTGATAACAGGACAACTAGGGCAAATGTGGACCCTCTCCAGCAGGAAATGGGAGACATGGTTACCCAGGACATGGAGAAGGCTGAGCTTCTGAATGACTTTTTTTCCTCAGTCTTCACCAGCAATAGCTCCAGCCACACCACTCAAGACACAGAGGACTGGGAGAATGAAGAACTACACACTGTATGTGATGCAAGGGATATCGATAGATTAGCAACCATGGTAACAGCTGTGAAAGGTCAGGCCAGACTCAGGACCTCTAAATGCGAAAAGGTGCTGGGGACATCGGCCCATCTGAAGTGCATCTATACCAATGCACACAGCATGGTTAACAAACAGGAGGAGCTTGAAGCCATGATGCAACAAGAAAACTATGATGTAGTGACTCTCACAGAAACATGGTGGGATGTCTCCCATGACTGGAGTGAAGCAGTTGATGGCTACAAGCTCTTTAGAGGGGACAGACAAGGAAGGAGAGGCGGTGGGTGGTGCTGTATGTTAGGGACTATTATGATTGCTTCGAGCACAAGTATGGTGAAGACAGGGTAGAGTGTCTTTGTGTTAGGATCAGGGGGAGGGCTAACAGGGCAGATGTTGTAGTAGGAGTCTACTATAGGCCACTGTCCTGGTTCAGCTAGGATAGGGTTAAGCTTCCCCAGCAGGGGGAAGGGATCTCCAACCGGGTTATTCATACCATGCTGACATCAGGTCCGGCGCGGCAGAGTGGGAAGCTTTCCTTTGTGGCTTTTGTTGCGGGAAGCACGCATGGCGGGCTGGCTGTGTTCACTGCAGTATTTTTCCGTATATCTTTTGTCTTGTTTACTATTATTAATGTTTATTGTTGTTGTTATTGCTATTGTTGTTGTTCAGATTGTTATTTGTTACACTGTTAGATTAAATCTTTCCTTATTTCAATCCTGGGGTTTGTGCCTCACTTCCAACCCTGACCGGCTGAGGGTGGGGGAGCGACAATGGCAACATGGTCTCTGGTCCTGGCAAGGCCTAAACCACCACAGCCCTTTTTGGCGCCCAATGCGGGGCTCAAGAGGGTTGAAATAAGGTTCAAAAAGGGACGGACCCTGACCAGAGTGTGTTGGAGCAATCTGTTGGGTGCAGTTTTTTCTGTTTGTATTTGTATTGTTTAAGAAATGTTTGCAAGTGGGCCAGCACTGCTTGCGTGGTGGGGCTGGATTAATCCTTATATCCAATGTATGGACCCAGTGCTGATGTTTGTTGTCGGTAGAAAATGTGTAAAGGGTCTCTTTTTGCTATACTGGCTACTGACTGCTTATAATGTGCTTGTATCGCTGTGTGTGGGGGCAGGCCAGTACCTGTTTGTTAGGGGTCTCACCCCCTCTATGGGTGAGCCAGGGGAAGAGATCCTCTCAGTTTTTGAGAGTTTCAATTATCCTTGGAGCATCCAGGCCAGTGTGAGTGTGGCACAATGCTTTCTGAATGTCTGCCTCATTTTGGTTTTGGCCAGGTGGTACTTCTCTAACAATAGCAGTACGCAGAAACCTGCCCCAAGGTCAGATAATAGTGGCAAGGTATGTGGCAAAAGATGGGCAAATGCCTGGGTCAGTGGTCTCCTCCAATGCTTTGGAATTTCACTCCCGAACAAATGCAGAACCCTGATAAACTGATGGAGTGCTTAGAAAGGGTGTGTTACCAAGCGGGCAAAACCCAGGCGACACAAATCGCTGCAATGTGTTGGGGACTTGCCCATGCCTACCATGTCCTCTTTAATACCACTCACTACCCTCAAGGGGGAGAAAGGGCTGCAGGATCTGAGAGTGAACTTGCTGGTACAACAGCTGAGCCAGAGCCAGCCAGTGCTGGTATCAGTCGCCCTGATACAGAAAACAAAATATACCAGAAAGTCAGTTCGCAGAGTGAGGGATGAGGATGAGCCAGGCCCATCAGGGGAACAGGAGGAAGGGCCAGAGGTGACTGTCCGATCTCTATCCCCGACTGAGCTGTGAGATATGCGGAGGGATTTCGGCCGCCTGGGAGGTGAGCAGATTTGCACCTGGCTGCTCTGATGCTGGGACAATGGAGCCAGTGCTTTTGAGATGGAGGGGAGAGAGGCCAAGCAGCTGGGATCTTTGGCCAAGGATGCTGGCATTGACAGGGCAATAGGGTAACAGACTCAAACCCTCAGCCTTTGGAGGCAACTCCTGCTCAGTGTAAGGGAGAGGCACCCCTACAAGGATGATATCCTATGTCAGCTAAGCAAGTGGACCAATGTTGAGAAAGGCATCCAGAATCTCAGGGAACTGGCTGTGTTTGAGATGATCTATGATGATCTGAATGATAAGCAGTTGCCCATGGACCCAGATCAGGCCCCTTGCACACACCTGATGTGGCAAAAGTTCCTGAAGAGCGCACCAGAAGCACACTCGAAAGCATTGGCAATAGTGTCCTAGTGGGCAGACACACAGACCCTAACAGTGGATGGAGTGGTTGGCAAGCTCTGGCAATATGAGGGAAATCTCCCTTCATCTCAACATTCCTGAGTTTCAGCTGTAAAGGGACTGTCTGAGAGAGTCCAGAATATGGAAGAGGACATGTCCTACATTGCACCTGCACAGGCTAATGTCTCAGCCATTAGAAATAAATGTTTCCCCACCCAAGAGAAAGGCAGTAGAAGGTACACACCACGAGGCACCCTGTGGTTTTTCCTCTGTGACCATGGAGAAAACATGAGGTGGGATGAACAGCCCACTGCTGCCCTAGCTGCACGAGTAGAGAAGCTGAAAGGGAAGACCATCACAAAAGGGGAGTCAAAGAAGAGTGCAGCTCCAGTGTCCAGTCAGAAATCCCCCAGACAGAATAGAATGGTGAACGTTATGTCTGACCCTCTTGAGGGGACCAGTAAATCATTTTTGCAAGAAGTGAGTGATGATGAGCAGGGTTAGAGGGGCCCTGCCTCCAACCAGGTGGAGGAAAGGGATAATCGGATTTACTGGACAGTGTGGATCCGATGGCCTGGCACATCAGACCCACAAGAATATAAGGCTTTGGTGGACACTCGAGCACAGTGCACCCTGATGCCATCGAGCTACAGTGGGGTTGAATCCATCTGCATCTCTGGAGTGACAGGGGGATCCCAACAGCTGACCCTACTGGAAGCTGAAGTGAGCCTGACTGGGAAGGACTGGCATAAGCACCCCATTGTGACTGGCCCAGATGCCCCGTGCATCCTGGGCATAGACTATCTCAGGAGAGGGCACTTCAAAGACCCAAAAGGGTACCGGCGGGCTTTTGGTGTAGCTGCCCTGGAGGAGGTTGGACAGTTGTCCACCTTACCCGGCCTCTCAGAGGATCCCTCAGTGGTGGGGCGGCTTAAGGTTGAGGAGCAGCGAGTGCCGATTGCTACCAGGACGGTGCACCGGCGGCAGTACCGCACCAGCCGAGATTCCCTGGTCCCCATCCATCGGCTGATCCGTCAACTAGAAAGCCAGAAGGTGATCAGCAAAACTCACTCACCCCTCAACAGCCCTATATGGCCAGTGAGAAATCCTAATGGTGAATGGAGGCTAAATGTGGACTACCGTGGCCTGAATGAAATTACGCCAGCAATGAGTGCTGCAGTGCCGGACATGCTCGACCTCCAGTATGAACTGGAGTCGAAGGCAGCCAAGTGGTACGCCACGATTGACATTGCTAACGCGTTCTTCTCCATTCTGATAGCGCCAGAGTGCAGGCCACAGTTCGCGTTCACTTGGAGAGGCATCCAGTACACCTGGAATCGATTGCCCCAGGGGTGGAACCACAGCTCCACCATTTGCCATGGACTGGTCCATACTGCACTGGAGAAAGGTGGGGCCCCAGAACACCTGCAGTATATTGATGACATCATTGTATGGGGGGACACAGCCAAGGAAGTCTTTGAGAAAGGGAAGAAGATAATTGAAATCCTCCTGAAGGCCAGCTTTGCCATTGAGCAAAAGAAAGTTAAGGGGCCTGCAAGGGAAATTCAATTCCTAGGGATAAAATGGCAAGATGGGTGTGGCCACATCCCTATGGAGGTGATAAACAAGATAACAGCCATGGCCCCACCAACCTCTAAAAAGGAGACTCAGTCTTTCCTGGGCGCTGTGGGGTTCTGGAGGATGCACATCCCGAACTACAGCCTGATTGTGAGCCCTCTCTACCACGTAACCCATAAGAAGAACGATTTTGAATGGGGCCTGGAGCAACAACAATCCTTTGAACAAATTAAGCGGGAGATTGCCCAGGCAGTAGCTCTTGGGCCAGTCCGGGAAGAGCAGGAGGTTAAGACCATGCTCTACACCGCAGCCAGGGAGAATGTCCCTACCTGGAGCCTCTGGCAGAGAGCACCTGGGGAAACCAAAGGCCGACCTCTAGGCTTTTGGAGCCGGGGATACAAAGGTTCTGAAGCTAATTACACACCAACTGAGAAGGAGATACTGGCAGCGTACGAAGGAGTTTGGGCTGCCTCAGAAGTGGTCGGCACTGAAACACAGCTCCTCCTGGCACCCCAACTGCCGGTGCTGGGGTGGATGTTCAAAGGAAAGGCCTCCTCCACTCATCATGCAACTGATGCCACGTGGAGTAAATGGGTTGTGTTGATAACACAACGGGCTTGAACAGGGAGCCCCAGTCACCCAGGGATATTGGAGGTAATCAAGAATTGGCCGGAGAGCAAAGATTCCGGGATGTCACCAGAGCAGGAGGTGACACGTGCCAAGGAGGCCCCACCATATGAGGAGAAGCGGTATGCCCTGTTCACTGGTGGGTCTTGTCACACTGTGGGAAGACATCGACGATGGAAGGCTGCTGTATGGAGTCCCACACGACGGGTCACTGAAGCTGCTGAGGGACAGGGTGAATCGAGCCAGTTTGCAGAGGTGGAAGCCATCCAGCTTGCTTTGGATATTGCTGAGCGGGAAAAGTGGCCTAGGCTTTACCTCTACACTGACTTGTGGGCAGTGGTGAATACCCTGTGGAAATGGTTACAGCAATGGAAGCAGAACAACTGGCAACGTAAGGGTAAAACCGTCTGGACTGCTTGAATATGGCAGGACATTGCAGCCCGTGTGGAAAACCTTGTTGTGAAGGTGCGCCATGTGGATGCCCATGTACCCAAGAGTCAGGCCACTGATGAACATCAACACAACCGGCAGGCGGACCAAGCTGATCAGGTGGCTCAGGTGGACTTGGACTGGCAGCGTAAAGGTGAACTGTTCATAGCCCGGTGGGCCCATGAGACCTTGGGCCACCAAGGTAGACATGCAACATACAGGTGGGCTCGAGATCGAGGGGTGGACCTCACCATTGACACCACTGCAGAGATGATCCACAGATGTGAGACGTGTGCTGCAATCAGACAAGCCAAGCAGGTGAAGCCCCAGCGAAATGGAGAGCGATGGTTGAAATATAGATATGGAGAGGCCTGGCAGATCGACTCCATCACACTGCCACAGACCCGCCGAAGCAAGCGCCACGTGCTCACAATGGTGGAAGTAACCACTGGATGGCTGGAAACTTACCCAGCACCCCACGCCACTGTCTGGAACGCCATCCTGGGCCTTGAAACCCAAGTCCTGTGGCGACACGGCACTCCAGAGAGAATTGAATCAGACAAGGGACCCACTTCTGAAACAACCTCATAAATGTTTGGGCAGAAGAACATGGCATCGAGTGTGTCTACCATATGCCCTACCACGCACCAGCCTCTGGGAAGATCGAGCGCTACAATGGACTGTTAAAAATCACACTGAAAGCATTGGGAGGTGGGACCTTCAAAGACTGGGACATGCATCTAGCAAAGGCCACCTGGCTAGTCAACACAGAGGATCTGCCAGTCGAGCTGGCCAGGCTCAGTCAAAACTTCCACGTGCTGTAGATGGGGATAAAGTCCCTGTGGTGCGCATGAGGAATATATTGGGGAAAATGGTCTAGCTTAGTCTTGTGCCAGGCAAAGGCAAACCCATCCACAGGATTGCTTTTGCTCAAGGCCCTGGGTGTACCTGGTGGGTGATGCAGGAGGATGGAGAGGTCTGATGTGTACCACAGGGGACTTGATTCTGGGTGAGAACATGCTGTGAATTATATTGTGCTTTTGTTAATTGTTGTTTTGTTATTGTTAACTGCTAAATGGCAGCTGGACATGACGCAGATGGTATAGAATAAAGGGGTGGATTATGTCCTGGTTCAGCTAGGATAGGGTTAAGTTTCCCCAGCAGTGGGAAGGGAGCTCCAGACGGGTTATGCGATACCATGCCGATGTCAGGTCCGGTGCTGAAGTGCAGGAAGGCTTTCCTTTGTGGCTTTGGTCCAGGGAAGCACGCGCGGTGGGCTGGCTGTATCTATTGCAGTATTTCTCTGTATACCTTTTGTCTTGTTTACTGTTATTACAGTTTGTTGTTGTTGTTATTGCTATTGATGTTGTTCAGATTGTTATTTGTTACACTGTTGTATTAAAAATTTCCTTATTCAAATCCTGGGGTTTGTGCCTCACTTCCAACCCTGACCGGCCGAGGGTTCGGGGAGGGACCACGGCAACATGGTCTCTGGTCCCGGCAGGGCCTAAACCACCACAGCCACCCAACCAGGACAGAGAGGTGAACGAAATATTCTATAGGCACTTAGGAAAAATTTCACGATCGCTTGCCCTTGTTCTTGTGGCAGACTTTAACTTCCCAGACATCTGCTGGAAATAGTCCCAGCAGAATGGGACCAGTCCTGGAAAATTCTGGAATGTGTGGGAGATAACGACACAGCTGGTGAGTGAACTGACCAGAGAAGGTGCCCTGCTGGATCTCCTCTTTGTGAACAGAGAAGGACTGGTGGATGATGTGGGTGGGGGTTGGAGGACGACTAGGGCACAGCAATCATGTAGAGTTCTTTATTCTTAGAGACACCAGGAGAGGGGGCAGAAGAACTGTCATCCTGGACTTCCAAAGGGCTGACTTTGTCTTGTTTAGGCACCTACTTGACAGGATCCCTTGGGAGACAATCCTGAAGTGTATAGGGGTCCAGGAAGGCTGGACACTCTTTGAGAAGGAAGTGTTAATGGCACAGGAGCAGGCTGTCCCCAGGTGCTCTAAGAGAAGCCAACACCGGAGAAGACCACCCTGGCTGCACAGGGAGCTTTGGCTGCAACTCAGGAAGAAAAGGAGAGTTTAGGGCCTTTGGAAGAAGAGGCTAGTCACTCACAGAGTCACAGTGATTACAGAGAGGCTGTGAGGCTATGCAGGGTGGAAGTTGGGAGATCTAAAGCCCAGCTGGAGATTAATGTGGCTTCAGCAGTCAAAGACAACATGAAATGTTTCTATAAGTATGTCAACAGCAAAAGAAAGACCAGGGAGAGCCTCCATCCCCTGCTAGACACAGGAGGAAACGTGGCTATGGGTAATGAGGAAAAGGCTGAGGTGCTTAATGCATTTTTTGCCTGTCTTTAATAACAAGACCAGTTGTACTGAGGGAATCTAGACTCCTCAGCCAGAAGACAGAGACTGGGAGAACAACTCCCCCCACAATACAGGAGGAGAGAGTCAGTGACCTGCTGCATCACACAGACACACACACAAGTCTATGGGACTGGATGGGATACACCCGAGGGTGCTGAAGGAGCTGGCTGAGTGCTTGCCAAGCCACTTTCCACCATTTCCCAGCAGTCCTGGCTGACTGGGGAGGTCCTGACAGATTGGAAATCGGCCAATGTGATGCCCATATATAAGAAGGTTTGGAAGGATGATCTGGGAAATTACAGGCCTGTGAACTTGATGTCAGTGCCCGGGAAGCTGATGGAGCAGCTCATCCTGAGTACCATCACACAACATGTGTGGGACAGCCAGATGATCAGGCCCAGTCAGCATGGGTTTATGAAAGGCAGGTCCTGCCTGACAAACCTGATCTCTTTATATGACAGGACGACCTGCTTATTGGATGAGGGAAAGGCTGTGGATGTTGTTTACCTTGATTTTAGCAAGGCCTTTGACACTGTTTCCCACATTCACATATTTCCCACAGCATTCTCCTGGCAAAACTGTCTGCTCGTGGCTTGAATGGGCACACGCTTTGCTGGATAAAAAAACTGTCTGAATGGCTGGGCCCAAGGAGTTTTAGTCAATGGAATTAAATCTAGTTGGCAGCTGGTCGTGAGTGGTGTCCTTGAGGGCTTGGTTTTGGGGCCACTCCTGTTTAACATCTTTATTGATGATCTAGACGAGGGGATCGAGTGCACCCCCAGTCAGTTTGCAGATGACACCCAGTTGGGTGGGAGTGTTGATCTGCTCGAGGGCAGGGAGGCTCTGCAGAGAGACCTGGACAGGCTGGAGCCATGGGCTGAGCCCAGCTGGAGGAGTTTCAATGAGGCCAAATGCCGGGGGCTGCCCTTGGGCCACAACAACCCCCAGCAGCGCTACAGGCTTGGGGAGGAGTGGCTGGAGAGCTGCCAGTCAGAGAGGGACCTGGGGGTCTTGATTGACAGCCCGATGAACAGGAGCCAGCAGTGTGCCCAGGTGGCCAAGAAGGCCAATGGCATCCTGGCTTGTGTCAGCAATAGCGTGGCCAGCAGGGACAAGGAAGGGATCTGAGCCCTGTACTCGGCACTGGGGAGGCCGCCCCTCGATTCCTGTGTTCAGTTTTGGGCCCCTCACTACAAAAAGGACATTGAATGACTCAAGCGTGTCCAGAGAAGGGCAACGGAGCTGGTGCAGGGTCTGGAGCACAGGTCGTACGAGGAGCGGCTGAGGGAACTGGGGGTGTTTAGTCTGGAGAAGAGGAGGCTGAGGGGAGACCTCATCGCCCTCTACAGCTACCTGAAAGGAGGGTGCAGAGAGCTGGGGATGAGTCTCTTTAACCCAGTAACAAAGAACAGGACAAGAGGGAATGGCCTCCAGTTGCACCAGGGATGATTTAGACTGAATGTTAGGAAGCATTTTTTTACAGAACGGGTTGTTAGGCGTTGGAATGGGCTTCCCAGGGCAGTGGTGGAATCTCCATCCCTGGAGATATTTAAGAATTGGGTCGACACAGCACTTAGGGATATGGTGTTGTTGAGAACTGTCATTGTTAGGTTAATGGTTGGGCTAGGTGATCTTCAAGGTCTTTTCCAACTTTGATGAGTCTATGAGAAGATCAGGTTTGAGACCAAAGGAACCTGAAGGTGCACTAGTCCATGGAACCTGATGAGATGCATCTGCGGGTCCTGAGCGAACTGGTAGATGAAGTGTCTAAGCCACTATCCACCATCTTTGAGAAGTCATGGCAGTCCAGTGAAGTTCCAACTGACTGGAAAAGGGGAAACATAACACTCACTTTTAAAAGGGGAAAAATGGGAGACACAGGGATCTACAGGCCAGTCAGTCTCACCTCTGCCTGTCAAGATCATGGAGCAGATCCTCATGGAAACTATGCTAAGGCACGTGGAAAATAGGGAGGTGATTGGGGACAGCCAACATTGCTTCACTAAGGGTAAATCGTGCCTGACAAACCTGGTGGCCTTCTACAGTGGGGCTACAGCATTGGTAGATAAGGGAAGAGCAACTGATGCCATCCACCTGCACTTGTGCAGAGCTTTTCATGCTGTTCCACATGACGTCCTTGTCTCTAAATGGGAGACATATCTTTGATGGATGGACCACTGGGTGGATAAGGAATTGGCTGGATGGTTACACTCAAAGAGTTGCAATGAATTGCTCGATATTCAAGTAGAGAGCAGTGATGAGTGGCATTCCTCGGGGACTGGTATTGGGACTGATGCTGTTTAACATCTTTCTTGGTGACACGGACAGTGGGATTGAATGCACCCTCAGTGAGTTTGCCAATGACACCAAGTTGTGTGGTGCAGTTGACACTGGAGGGAAGGGATGTCATCTAGAGGGACCTGGACAGGCTTGAGAGCTGGGTCCCTACAAACCTTATGAAGTTCAGCAAGGCCAAATTCAAGGTCCTGCATGTGGGTTGGGGCAGTTCCAAGCATAAATACAGGCTGGGTGATGAGTGGATTGAGACCAGCCTTGCGGAGAAGGACTTGAGAGTAGCAGAAAAACTGACTATGAGCCATCAATATACGCTTGCAGACCTGAAAGCCAACTGTATCCTGGGCTGCTTCAAGAGAAGTGTGGCCAGCAGGTCAAGGGAGGTGATTCTCCCCCTCTACTCTGCTCTTGTGAGACCCCACCTGCAGTGCTGTGTCTAGCTCTGGGGCCCCCAACATAAGAAGGACATGGACCTGCTTGAGTGGGTCCAGAGGAGGGCCACAAGCATGACCCAGGGGCTGGAGCACCTCCCCTATGAGGACAGTCTGAGAGAGTTGGTGTTGTTCAGCCTGGAGAAGAAAAGACTTCCAGGAGACTTTATAGCAGCCTTCCAGTACTTAATTGCAGCCTACGGGAAAGATGGGGAGGGACTCTACTAGGGAGTGTAGGGATAGGACAAGGGGTAATGGTTTTAAACTGAAAGAGGGTAGATTTATATTAGATATAAGGAAGAAATCTTTACTGTGAGGGTGGTGAGACACTGGAATAGGTTGCCTATAAAAGTTGTGGCTGCCCCCTCCCTGGAAGTGTTCAAGCCTTTGAGCAACCTGGTCTAGTGGAAGATGTCCCTGCCCATGGTAAGGGAGTTGGAACTAGATGGCCTTTAATGCCCCTTCCAGCCCAACCCATTCTATAATTCTATAAGTGGAAATACCTTATATGAACAACATTACCTTTGTATGACCCATCTAGGTGATAAAGTTTGTAATGCCATCCATCTCTTTCATCTGACTAGTTTGTACTCTTCCTCCTGACTCAGCAAGTTTCATTGACTCCCTGCAACTCATGGTTTCGGAGGTTACAGCTGTGAGATATGGTCTGTCTGCCATTTATACAGCTATCTGTTGTCAGGCTTGGCCCATTGAGCATCCAGCCAGCTGTTGGTTAGTCTCAAGCTCCCCAGTCACTCCCTATCCCCACAGTGTATCTTTCACCTTAGTAACCATCTTTTGTTCCATTTCTGTCTGCCATCCCTGCATTGGGGTTGTGAAGTTTATCAAACAGCAATACAGGAAAAGCATTCTCCTGTTGTGGTAACAGGATACAGGGTTTCATTACAGGGTTGGGATAAAGGACACAAGAGTCTTAGTGAGCAGAGGAAGTTTTCAGAACTCAGGATGGTTGAATGCTGTTAGATTCTTCAATGTAATACTGCCAGTGACAGCTGCTTCCCACTACTGGGTGTTATACTGTGAGAAAATAAAATTGACCATGGGCATTCAAACTGATGCTCTTTCTCTGTCAGAGTGCTAGTGTAGTGACCTCTTCTGAGCTTACAAGACTCTGACCTGATGAAGATATGGCATCAAGATATCTGATATAATGATGATATGGCTGGTCCTCAGCACCTTCCACTCTACCAATGCACTGGCTCTAATTGACCTGACCAGCCCATAACTCTTGTTCTGGAGTCTCCACCTTTATTCTCTTTCCTCCTCATGCCAGTGGTTTAATTCTCTGTGCTCAAGGCAAGCTCTGCTATGGTGCAGCTGTGTAACTTGGGTCACTGTGAAAATAGCAACGTTGGGAGAAAGAACTATGAGAAACCTTGTCTGGGCTCTCCATCCATGCACTTTCCACCCCTTGGTTCTAGAGTGCATTGGAGCCCAGGCTGTTGCCTTGGTCTTTGCCAGAACTATACCATTGCCACAATGTGTCTGCCCGAACACCTTGCTGCTCCTCACCTTGCCTTTCTAAATTCCTGTCCTGATCTTGGATTTGTTTTGGCACTGTGAACTTGTGATCACTGGACTGTCACCTGAACCTGGTTACTGTCAGTGGACCTGTTCTGCTGCTCTTGAGTACTATGTTCCTCTTCATTGAGGTCACCTCCTCCACCTCCCCCCCACCTCTGCCTGCTTTGCAGTCACCTTTGGCTTCTGACTTCCATACTTGGCAAAGTAGCCTGCTCATGCTGTTCCCTGTTGGTGTCTCCACAGGCAGACAAGAGTCCTACTCCTAATGGAAAGCCTCCCTCAGAGTCTACAGTCCTGTATTGTCCAGCTGCCCTTATGGAGTTGTAGATGTTGGCCTTTTCCAGCATGCTGGCTCAGTCATAGCCCTCTGACACAACCTCAGTGAGACCTGGTGAGGGTATGTGGACAGTCTGGACAATGCACTTGAATATGTGCTGATATGACTGAGGATGCAGGAGGTGCTAAGCATTGTGAAATGACTCAGAACAGCATTAGATCTAGAATGCTAGTTTTGTATGCTTTTAGTTGACTTATTTTTTGTATCTCACTTGCTTTTTAAAATGCACATGACAATATAAAATAGCTAAAGTGTTGAGCCTAGCAAGATATCTTGTGTTTCTCTAAAGCATGTTCTTATAATTATATGTATATTACAGCATTGATAGCTATTTGTTGCATTTAAGATAATGAATTAATTTGGTAAGAGATTGATCCCTTTGCGTTCTAGCCGGTCTTCAGAGATTAGAGGGACTAGGGGTGGCTGGATTTCTCTCTTAATAGGTGTGCCAGTTATGGCTGTAACTATAGGCCTGACACCAGATGCACGAACAGCCTGTATGCTGTAGGTCTGGTTGCATTTAAGAGGAGCAGTCAGATTCACAAATAGTATGGTTTATTCTTATGCAACAACTAGAGATTCTTTGAGATTGCCTACGATAAATGCACAGACTGCAGGTTGGCTATATAGCACTACACACAAAAAAAATGATTGCAATCACACACACTTAATTCCTGGGTAATCACTCGATGTAGCCAAGGGCCCAAATCTTACCAAAAGGCGTCCCTTCTGTTGGGGGGGAGGAGCACAAACCCATCAATCTGTCCCTCCGATTTGGTATTTGATGATTGTCCCTCCGAGTTAGATACAAACTCGGGGCAGCATTTATCTAAGTATGTATGTATGAGTGGGTGGGACTGTGGTCAAGCCATTGTTTCTTGAGTAACATCAGAGCACATTTCTTGGTGCAAGGTGTGTGCTGGTTTTGTGGGAAAACAGGAGGAATGAGAGATAAGGTCTGCAGAGTACTGCAAAACAGTCCTTGAGAGATGGGGAAGGAAGAGCAGGAGATAAATCTGCATAGTCACGTCAAATGTTCCTTGAGAAAAGTGGAAGAACGGGACCACGCAGCCTGAACTGCTCGGCCTCCACCTTGTTTCGCATTCCTCCTTGGTGCCATGGCAACGCAAATCACTGGATCTCCATCCCGCCCTGTGTTTGTTCTGGGCACCTT
Source organism: Athene noctua (assembly GCF_965140245.1). Classification (NCBI taxonomy): domain Eukaryota; kingdom Metazoa; phylum Chordata; class Aves; order Strigiformes; family Strigidae; genus Athene; species Athene noctua. The sequence continues at coordinate 75,822,341 of NC_134040.1, forward strand.
GTGTTGGAAATGTGTGTTTTGCAGATTTTTTGCTGTTTTGCTTTTCCCACACTTCCAACACTATTGCAATTTCCACTTCAAATGATGAGAAGTTAATGTTTGTGAGTGCTAAATAGTAACAGACCTTTTTGACTTGTAACATACATTGATAATATAATTCCTATTGTATAGCGTATTTACATACTAGTTATTACATATGCATAGCAACTTTAGTTTCTAAAATGTAGTTACTTTACCAGAATCATTTTTCAGCAGTATGGTGGGAAGTTCCTCTCTATGTTCTTGTGTATGTATCCATTTATCTGGAGGACTGCATAACCACAAAAAACAGTCTGCTAATCCAGGAATGCTACTTCCCATAAATATAGTGGGTGTCTTGATTTAAATTTTTATTATTTTGTGTTTGGTTTGGGGGTTTTTTTCCCCTTTGGTGTCATAATTTCTGAGTAAGAGGTTGGAAAGCAAAATTATTGCTGCTTTTCTTTATTTCCCTGCTGTGTGTCTGAGAATGTAGCTTGCTCATATGAAAGCCTTAATGGAACCTATGTGTGCTAGAGTAGGCCTGGCAATGACACTGAATTGCTCTTTGGAAATGGTAAGTAGCATTGCCCGGTAACTCCAGATTAATATCTGGTACTTCCAGCTGTTCTTTTCCTAAATAAATTTTTCTTTGTTTATTTCTTGGTTGAACAATTGACTTCACAGTCTAGCTTTCTCATTTATTATATTATGAATTTTGGTAAACGGCTTGTTAATCCAGTACAGAAAGGCAGAGGTTGTCTGGGTTCTAGATTTCTTAAGAAACCAGGGGTCTTTTAGGTGTCCATAATCTCTGTTGAGGTTTTGATAGTTGCTGCAACCATACAGTCAGGAAGATTTATATGATAATGTCTCCTAAACAGCATAGCTCATTAAGTGTGCTGCTGCAGTACTGAATTGTGGTTTGAACAATACAGCTTTTATTCCTCACTTTACCTCTTGTTTTCATTGGTGTAATGCACTGTGAAATCTGATGTGAAACTTGTGAGCATACCAGAAAAGGATAACTAGTTGCAGAAGGAATAAATAGTCAGATATACAAAACTCGCCCAAGGGAGAGAAAAGAAGCAGATGCATTCTGATGAATTAGTGAAAATTAGGATGTGTAAATTTCCCCGCCAGTGCCGGTGGCTGTATCTGAGCCCTTCAGGCTCTGCTGGCTGCGAACAAGAGATGCAGATCTTTTTTTTTTCTTTCCTTTTTCCCTTTTTAAAAAAGCGTTAACATATTTGACACTTGCAATAATCGTGGCCCCTCCTACTGTGCCAGTTGAAACCACTCCCTACATAACCAAAACATATAATTTCCCATGATTCTGAAGGTGGTTTACATTTCAATACAAGCTTTTGTGCACTGAACCACATTTCTTACAGACAGTACATTTGAAAAAAAAGGAAAATTATTTTTTAGGAGACAAATAAGAATGGCTCAAACAGCACCTCATTTTCAGAGCACAAAAGCACTGTAAAACTGAGCTTGAAGCACTGACCTGCTTTAATTTATAATACTGGAATATATAATTAGTAAGTGCTTTAGTGTGATTTCTCTTTTCCAGTTCAGAATCCAATACATATAGCATTTAAATTGCTGCTAAAAATATTTCAGATTATATATTTATGAATGTAAAGCTTATTAATGTAGAATCATATCACAGAGTTCAGCTCATCTTTTGAGTAGCTTGTTGTAGTGTAAGAGTAAATTTTAGCACAGGACTCACTGTGCTTACCTGTGTTCAGGTCCTGTATTTTTTATTTCAACTGTGCCTTCTGTCATGGCTTGGATGACTTATATTTCCCACTGGTTTGATGAAGATGATTGGTATGAAGGACAACAACGAGTAAGAATTGTTTAAGTTAATATTTTCTCTTTTATTTCCTTTATATTTTTCTATTTTAAGCTTCTGTTTATTATATTACTAGTACCAAAAGTAATATTCCCATAGTGGTGCTAAGAAGGGATTTTTTAGTAGCTTTAATGAGGTCTTAAATCAGAGATAAGCACATCTAAAATGAGCTTTTTGAAAATTAATATTGATAGCTGAATAAAAGATATTGGAAGTTTGGTGGCCACCTACTTGTATTTTTTACGTTGCAAAATTTAATGAGTACTAATTCTTTAACATGTAATGAGATAGAAATCAAACATTCAATTTTATTGTGTTAGGAGTAATTAATATACTGTGCATGGAGTAAACTAAAATAATTATAAGCAGTAGCTGAGAAAAACAAAAATATTTGGGAGATACTAAATTCACTTAGGGTTATTTCCAAGTTGTACCTTGGATATCTCTATGTTTTAATTAACATTTTTCCAAGGAGGAGGAGTTGTTACTATAGCAACATTTGCAGGATATCTCGGAAATTTTTTTTATTGTTATATTAACTGCATACTTTGGGCAAGCTTGATTTACTGCTGCTTTCATAGATTTATGGTCGGAAGTGAATATGTCACATTTTTGTCATTGTATCAAGCTCCTTTATGTAACCATATATTTCTGTAATTTTTGTTTCTCATTACGATAGTATATTCTCATCTAATGAATCAAAGTGCAAGAGATGCTACTGAAACATAAAGGCCAGCAGCTGCTCTAATTGTATTATTGTGTATTACTCGGTAATGCCAGTTACATGCTCATACATATTAAAAACTAGATTTTAATACTTTACACTGTTCTCATTTTACATGTCACTCATGATACGAATGTTTCAGATCTGGAGTTACCTTTTAATAGCTGCATGTCAGGGATTCACGTGTGAGATGTGTCAAGAGGTAACTATCTGAAATCAAAAGTGTCTTGGCAACTTGCCAGCAGAAAAGCAACCTTCTGGTGATTGTAGTAGCTCTGGGTTGGAAGACGAGAACAAAATTCTTATGGAGACTGTTAGATGCTTTATACTGAGATCAAACATGGTTGTATGTATTTCTTTGTATATCGCGCAGTATCTGAAAACTAGATTTCTGGTACGATATGACTTTTGTTACCACTGCTAGATACAGTGTCTCAGGTTGATGAGGTATGTAGTTCAACATTGCTCGTGATGCATTATTAGATGGACCAGCAGTTCTCCGTGTTCTGTTTCAAACCCTATTGTTTCTTTTTAGATTATCTTGTTAAAACTTCACAGTAAAGGATATTCTAGTTAAACTGTACAAGTACTGTAGTCCAGACAGTCAAAAACACTCCTTTGTAAAACTTACCCCAAGTTATGATCTTTTAGGGTTGGCCTTAGGTTTTCCAAGCAGGGTATCGATCTTGAATTAATATATTTGGTTTCAAATAAGTGTTTATTTCTGTAAAAATACAGTCTCAGACTATGATTTCAAATGCAAACTTTTTCCAGACTTCAGTGAGAGGTCTCCAACTTCCTCTCTTGTGAAGCCAAAGATACTGTGGTTAAATCAGTTCTAGTAGTAATTTGGCTCTGAGTTTATTGTGAAGGTTTAAAATGGCTGCGAACACTAGTAGAACACTTGTTCATTAAAAATGATCTTTTTAAATAACAGTGTTCTTTTCCTAGTCAGCATGTGGATAACTGAATGTACTTATTTTGAACAGGTTATCATAAGTTATGAAATGCCATCTGCAAATGCTGGTTGCAAGAGTCTAAAGGCTTCTGGTGTTTCTAAAGAGTCTTGCTGAAAATCAAAGCCTTGTCCAAGGCATTGTCTTCATTCCTGTGGTTAATCTTCTGATTCTTCTGCAGCCACAGTCAGTCTGTGTGTCATGAACTGATACAAATGTAGAAAAACCTTTTCTAATTTTCACAGAGAAGCATACAAACTCTTTGTCTGTAGTGGTCAGTGGTAGACCAACTTGACCCTCTTACCAAGCAGCAGACAACCTAGGTTAAATTCTGTTGGGAAGCATGTAGGGCAGTACATGCATAAACCTATGTACTAATTCTACTTCATTCTAGATGATGACGGTCATAATTAATATAGTTAGTCTTTGCTCATCTTTTGCACAGAAGCGGTTGCTGGCAGTAGTGTGTGTACAGCGTCATTATCTGGAGACCTATGTTCAAAACCTGAAAACTCTTTGCCATTTGGAACTCTGCGCAAAGTAGGAACAATTTTTGTTTAAAGGGAGTAGCTCAACTGATACTGAGCTGTCTGGTTCTTAAGAAATTATAACTGAAATATGACACTGCCATCTATTTCTTTGTTTCTGACCTTTTTTTCCTATGGATCTATTAAAATCCATGACAGCTGATCTTTGACAATATACATATCATCAAAGTTTTCATAGTGTAAGATTGCTTATCTTCTGATGGTGCTTACTTTTACTTTTGAGATTCCCAGATTCATAAAGTAATGGATATAAATACATTTAAATGTAATGGATATATAGTACAGAATAGAATTTAGAAAATATACTAACTTCTTAAATGCTTCTTCCAGAAACATTGAAATTTTTTGAAATTTCATTACTCTGTTTAGTCTTAGTAAATTTAATTTGTCCATTGGCTTTTAAGATGCATATGTACCAGAATATTTTCAATTATCCTTTATTTAATGGGTCTGGGCATAATAATCAGAATTTAATTTCTCAATGTGGCTATAATGTGCTTGGTATTTTCCAACCCCATTGGTTGGAAAGAAGGCTAGTACTAATTATGCTTATGTTCTTACATGAGACTTGATGCTACTGAGGCAGGCGCAGTTAGGAAGAAGTTGGTTTCCACTGTGTCTTGCAAGCTTGCAGAGATTTCTTGCTAGGTTGGAAGACCTTCATGCTTTTAACAAGATAAATTCATTGTTTCATCTGGTGCTTTAAACTGATCCCAATGGATAGAGTGGTGAGTTTGAAACTCTGTGGTTCACAGGTCACATTTTCATCTCCAATGGATTTTCCCACAAAGATGGGTAAATATACCCAGTGTCTTTAAGGAGACATCACTTTTATATCAGTAAAGAAGATCTTTAATTATTACATTGTCATTGGCATATTGACAAAAAAACCCCGGTACCTGAGGACAGTAGTCTGCATGAGATATAACAGGTTTATATGTCAAAAATACAGGAGTGACAGCAAGCTTTCCACACAAGAAAATACATGAACTTGATTTGAAGACAGTGACAATAGAATGAACAGAAGCAGAGGATGCTAACACTTTACTACGTATAGCTGTTCAGAAACTAGAAGCATATTGATTAACATAAGGCTACTATATTCACTTCTGTGTGCATGCCCTATTGCATATGTTCTCATTTGGACAGGTCATACACCATGTGAACCACAATTGCTAATAATGTAAGCATGTGTTCTTAGTTGTGTTTAATGGTTATAAATTTATGAAAACTTATAACATGCAAGCACATCTCTGATAATTAAAGGGTGCTGATTGATTAAAAGAGCTATTATTCTGTAAATATCATTGTAGTATACTCAGGAAATACAACAAGCAATGAAATACACTAAGTAGCTGAAGCAGAGAAAACAGAGTTAGGTTAAAATTAAAATGGTGCCTGTTAAAGAGCTGCAGTTGCCAGGCTACTGACACTGCTGGTTTTTGTGTGTGGTGCGACACAATGCTCCGTCTTTTCTCCTGCATCCTTTAGTAACTGCATTATTCTGTGAACATCAAGGTTTAGTTCCTTCATCTGTCAAGTAAAGTGATTTCATTCTACAACCAGAACAAGATTTTGCATTTTTGGGAGCAGCAAGGTATCGGAATGAACATGGAAATTCTTAAGTGGTTTACAAAAAATGATACTTATGCTAAGGTAGGGATTATTAGGCATTTATCTTTAAGTTATTGATATATAGCCATGTCTATGTATCTAGTCCATTCAGTTATTATTTTTAAATAATATTCTATGGTATACAAAATTTCAGTTTCATTTTTTTTCTATATTTAGCAACAAGGAAGGACTTAGAATGTTGCTGCTCATACCAATTGAAAAGAAAGGTTTTGCTGTCCTCCCTCTTCCCTTCATCTCCTTGGAAACTGTGGGCATCCTTTGACAGCTTTCCCCGTGTGGTATATGTTTTTTACATGCACAGTTTTTTTCCATCTATTCTTAAGAGTCCGATATAATTACTTGTACATCCCTTATTTTAAAAAATCTCCATTGTATAAAGATGCAACATGTGTGAAATCATACATATATATATATATATTTATTCAGTTATACTGCATTTTTAGTTTTCTGCCATTTTACTCAGGCTGTTCTGAGAATGCTGCTTTTTCCCTTGTACTGTAAGTATATTCAACAGAAATCTATAATGTCTGATAAGATCTGCAGGAAACTGCTTTAATGCATGATACAAGAGAATAACAGTACGACACAATTGTAATTTCTTCTAGATGCTCTTGTACTGAATTTCAAAGCAAATGCTACTTCTTAATTACAGTATTTTTTGTAAAACAGTATATAACTCATTACAAGGAACAGGAAACATTAACAAGTTTAAAAACGCAAATATTATTAAAGTGCAAATTCCTTTCTATAATACAGCTCAGAATATTTTACCTATGTAATTTTTAACATATACTTGAATAGGAAAAATCAATATAAAGAATCAAAGTTTAATAATGCTTCTTAAGCATGAACTATTAACTCAGTGAAATAACAATATATCACAAAGCAGCATTTTTTAAATCTAAATATTGAACTTATTTAGGAGACATTTTGATTTGGATGTCAGACTAAGAAAAATAGTATCAAAAGAATGATTCTTTGAAATTACACTTGTGAATGAGGCTTCTATTGATGTATTTCTTCCAAAAAAAAAGTATGTTACCTTTTGTCATTAATGTAAATGTAGAAAAAAGACGACAAATGTGTTCTATTTCAAATACAGTACTTCATATAACATACCCAGTAATGTTTACAGACATACATTTAGAACTAGGCTGAAATCATTTTAGAGCCATTTGATGAAATGATTTCTGGTCATGATTAACTCAGCCTGAATTCTAATCGGTGACATACGCATTTGAAAACCATTGAAATACCCTAAGCTATGCAGGTGTCCTGATGACATGAAAAAATAACAGTGAAGAGGCTTTTATGTATATCAGCTGCATGGAAAACATGGAAGTAGTAGCACTAGCAGTGGAACTGTCTCCAAACCCAAAGTGCTAGTCTGTTTTGTGCGATCATGGTAATCGTAAAACCAGTGTAGAGCACCTTTTTGTTCTAGATTTCAGCACTTAGGTTTGGAATCCTCCTTATTTACAGCTACTTAGAATAGTATTTGCCTATAGACTAGAGTTCATGTAGTTATGAAAACCTTCTCTCATATCAGGGTAAAAATGAAGGTCTATTGAATACATTAACAGGATTTATATTTTTTTTAAAATACAATTACTGCAGAATCCTAAGACAAATCTGTTGTTACTCTGAAAGAAACATTTGTGGAATTCTATTTTAGCATCTGTAATAGATCTTAATTTTACAGTGAATTTTACTTATAATAAAACTGCAAATTAAGCAAGATTTAAGGTAATATTTTCTTACAGATTAAACTTCATCAAATCAGGAACCTCTTAGCTCCCATATGAGAAGGTAAAAAAAGAGGATCTGTACAAAATAAGTTTGTTTTTACAATTAAATAAATATTTATGCACTCTTAGTGTCTCAAGAGATGTTAACTTTTAATCATTCTTTGATGTGGTAGACCTAGAAACTAAACCTATGACAATCCAGTATTGTACATCAAATTCTCTTCTACTTCACCATGACTTTTTTTAATGTTCCTTACCTGTTTGCTGACACATCCAGTGTTTTAGCCATCATTTTCTTTGGAAGCAAGAGTGGAAACCAAGAGTTCTGGTTCCAGGTATTACGCTGTGTTTCAGTAAATTGTTATGTAATCACCTGGGTGACTTAGATTTTAGAGAAAGTGATTGTTAATGGTGCCAGTTATTTTTTCATCGTGACTGGAAAAAGTCTGTGTTGCAGTTGTGAGTGCCCCAAATCCAGATATTTCTGAATAGATGTGATTGTTTTAATTGCACAGAAAGGACCTCTGGAATTTTAATTTTACTAAAAAGAACACTAAATGGCAAAATCAGAAATCTGGAGTCTGTTTCTTGTGACTTTGTGATGATGATGATGATTCTTTAAATAATAAGATAAATTTTTTTCTGTGGGACTCATGTAATTTATGACATAATATGGAATGCAACTGAACCTCTAAGGGGTACAATTTATAGAACTGTTCTCTCTAGAATCTCTAACTTATTTGCTGCCGAAGTCAGAAGATTAATATTGTTGTCAGAGACAGAAAGGAAGGCTAATAGTCAAAGCACTAGTCTGCAGCAGAGCTGTATCTTGTAACTTGTTTTTCTGCATATATCTGTTCTATTGTTGTACAGTTTCCTTTACCAAAATTTTCAGAGGTTAAACATGGGTGTTTCATTTTCTTTAGGCATCTAGAACTGTCAGAACCTTTAAGCACTCTAACTATAGTCAGTGATATTTTTGAGATGATCTGTCCCAAACATTCGATCTGATCCTGATCTTCTACTAAAGAAGCACTCAAAATAAGTCTCTTTCAATTTATTTTTTTTATTTCACACTTTCCAAAATGAAAGACCTACAATTTCATGGAGGTTGCTTCTTACATTTATTCATTACTGTTTATCTGCCAAGTAGATACCTCAAGCAGATAAGAAAAATGGAAGATAAAATTGATCATTCAACTTCGTTTTCATCCCATGTATATATGCATTACAATGAAACCTTGTTACCATTTATATAATCAGCTTTTTGTCAACACTGACTGATAGGTTCCCTTCGGTACTATAGGTCACTATTACCATACCTGTATAAAGTTTTTTTCTATATGTGCCTTAATACTAATTTCATTCAGAAAAATATTTCCCCCTCCATACTGTTGTTACCAAGTAGGTGAAGAGTGATCTGCAGACAACATATGTCTCCTAAAGCTGTTACACAGCAAAGCATTAAATAACCAACCCTTTCACTTAATCAGCAGTTGCTCCCTCAAAATACTTGATTGTGTTTGAAGTCTCATTTTTTCTTTTTAATTCCCTTTCCTTTGTGGGGCTTGAAAACATACCTAACACTTCATGAATTGAACGTAACTCTCCTGGCTTTTTAAGATTATAGTCTCAGCTCTCTGACCTAAAGTTCCTATCTTTATACTCCATGTAATGTTTTTCCATATAATCTCCTTTAGTCCATTAATTTATCCACAGTATAAAAATGTCCTTAAATGAGACATTCTGTAACATAGTTGGAGGAGTAAATTTTTATGTCTGGACCTTACCTTATCCCATGCTGAAGCACTGAGTGTTACGGTGAAACTCAGCAGATCTGGCTTTCACCAGTCTGCACAAGAAGATTCTTGTCTGCAGGAGCTCTCACTGATCCAAGTACAATTATTTTCCAGTATTAGGATTCTGCTGCTAGCCCAGCTGAGGTCATATGTATGAAGAGGTTTCAGCTATGGATTATCTAAATATTCTGTGTATGGGTAGTACTTTGTCATGCTCACAGAGCCTTGTTTGGATTGATTTAACTTCTATGCAGAAGTGATAAAGCCTTTTTGCAGGTATTTGGACCTTGTTCTGCCATTTAGATCACCACACTGTTGCAGACTGTGATCTACTTAGTCATCCTTGTCAACCTCAGTTGTAGTTTGGCCACTGGAGCCTTCTATAGTGGTGGTAAAGCCACAATTATTTCTGCAGGTTGATGGAGCAGGCATTGCACCAGTTGATAGCTGGCTTGAACCTGGAACATTTGTATCACATGAAGACTGGTTTCAAAGTGAATTCAGAGACTCTGTGAAAACTGATGGCCTTCCTTACTTGTCTGCTGTAAATAAACGCAATAAGGCTCATTTTGAATGTTTTCTTAAATCACAGAATGGTTGAGGTTGAAAGGAACCTCTGGAGGTCATCTTGTACAACCTAGCCAGGATTTGAGTTTTAATAATACCTTTACAAATGTGTGCATTCTTGGTCATAGTAGAATGGGTTTGACCTATGTAAATGGATCATAGAAAAATGGCCAGGCTCATGTGCTCTAAGTAACATTTTGATATTATCATGAATGAAACATGGGCTAGGTGCATAATTGCTCTGGACTGGCAAAACATTTCCTGTGTCTTTACATTAAAGTCAGTTGTTGCCCCATTCTGAGCAGAGCTGGTAGTTTGAAACTTGTATTGGACAGCGAAGGTGTAGTTTACTTCAACTTTTTTTGTTAAACAGTAATTGTTAAGAAAATTTAGAAAGCTTCTCCAAAAAGGGTAATGATAATAAGCAATGCATAGTTGTTTTATGCAAGTGGTGTGAAGACCTTTTTAGACACATTGCTTAACTTAATTAAAACAGAAGTATTAGCATATGGTTTATTTTGTCCAGCTGTCTTTGTGGGGGAGGAAGAGGAGAGCAGAGAAGGCATTGCTTTGTAATGTAGAAGGTGTTGAACCAGACTGCAGAAGAAATTGAAAGTGATGAAGAACAGTTTCAGATGATCAAGAACGATTTAAGTTTTCACGTGCTGTCCCCCTACTTTTCTTCTCCCAAATTAATTCCTGTGAACAGTCTTGTGTAGCACAGAAGCGTCTGAACATCTGCTTGGCTCTATTTCAGATACATTCGTTTGTGCCTCATAAACACAAGATGATACTATTAAAACATAAAGGCTAGCTATATTTTTAAGGTACATATGTATATGTTATTTATGGGAACAAAAATGTTTTATTCTGTTCTTTAACATTCTGTAATCTTGTTGTAGTCTAATGAATTTCTCTTTTAAAGGCAAAAATGTCACAGGTTAAACAAGTGGGACTTTTAGCTGCTGGATGTCAGCCATGGAACAAGGATGTATGTGCTGCTAGTGGGGACAGATTTGCCTACTGTGCTACCCTTGCTATTTATATTTATCAGGTAAGATTATTTTTATTGAACAGACTAATTATATTTTTACATTGTTCCCTATCTCACTTTGAACCCTTTCAGTAAATTTTTCTACAATGTTTTTAGAAGTATGATTACTGTTGAGAAGATGTCTATATAAAGCTCAGTCTTCCATTCAAGATATCCCTTCCAAATTATTTTTTCTGCTTGTTATAGCTAATGCAAAAGATTGATATAAACTTTATATTTGAAGTTGTGTATGTCAAGAATTATTCTTAAAAGACAGGCTATCCATCCAGCAAACACTTGAGATGAATGAAGTGCAGTGATAAAGAGCAGGTTCTGAGAGAAATGAAGCAATTCCATAGTTTCATTTGAAGCTGTAGTGTGAAAGTAGTCTTTTGACGTAGTTTAATCCACTGTGCAAAGTTGTAGATTCAGTGGCCTACCTTTCTTTGATTTGGAACAAGTTACTACTTTTTTCATTTCTGAACTGCTCAGCACCATGGTTTTCTGAACTTTGCAGTTACTATACATCAACGCCTAACAAAAAAATAGAAAAGCTGTGATGTGGAATTTTCAGGCTGAGAAAAGTGTCAGGAAATAAAGGATGCACTTATTTTAACTTCATGAGTTATACTGCTGGTAGGATTAAAATAAACAAAATTTACTGTGTCAGGTTCGGGCATTTGATTTATTGTTTCTAATTGTATTGTTGTTTTGTATTGTTTCTAATTGTATTGTTTCTGAAGTGATTTAAGAAATTATAAGGATTTCAAACTCATTTTCATATTCTATCCTGTTTAACACCTTGCCGATTACTAAATGATGGTTACATGCCTATAAATAAAGCATTTTAGCATTGTGTTTGAGTGCAGTTATTAATGGTATATGGTAGTTTATAAGTGACAAGAGGACAGACTGTGTTAATGCTGGTTGGGCTAATTGAATATTTGACAACTCTTCTGTCCAAGTCAAATGTATGAGAATTTAATTTATTGAGATGGCAGGTACTGACAATTGTTAAATCCACTATAAATTCATCTGTAAGTCTAACACTGTTATATAGACTACTCTCCAAGCCAACAGTACTTAAAGTGAGTTTACAAAAGACGTGTTTCTAAAATGAATTTTACTTTTTGTTTAGCTGGATCACCGATACAATGAATTCAAGCTACAAGCAATTATGTCTGAGCATAAGAAGACAATCACAGCCATATCTTGGTGTCCTCACAATCCTGACATGTTTGCAAGTGCCAGTGCAGATAGTTTAGTGGTTGTTTGGAATGTGACTGAACAGAAAGTTGTGGCCAAGCTGGACAATACAAAAGGTATTTCGGACATGGAGATCTGTTTGATCCATACAGCTTTTTCATCCACAGGTATCAGAAATACTTGAAATAGAGTAAACTCTAAGCAGTTGATAGGCCAGAAGTTTAACACAATATTCCTGTCAAATTTGTTGCATATTTTTAGAAAATAATTATAGTGTATTTGAGTAAATTGCTCTCAACCATCTGGTAATTGGTAAAGAAAGAGGTTAATTTTTCTAAAGTACATGACCGATTCAGGAATTTCCTTTGCCATTGTTTAGCGGGAAAAAAAATATTTTCCATCACTGTATAAAAGGATAAATCATTAAGTTTTACACCTTGTGTGTTTTCGTAATAACTTTATGGAAGCGAAAGAAAATAAAGCGTAGCCTTCAATAGATTCAAGTATAAATTATCAGTGAAGTAGAAAACCAGTTTTTGTTTAAATACCCTAATGCTTGTCTACCTGCATCTTCTCTGTGGGCTTGAGACTGATGATTTGGAGATTGTAATAGAAGTGTAGGGGTTAAATGTCTGTCTGTGACTGTCACATTTCCCCGCCCAGTTCTGATTCAAACCCTTCAGTCGAAACCAGTAACTGTGTTTCTGTTGTCAGTCTCCGTCATGTGTCCTTGACTCCTACATTTGCATTCTTGGAAAACAGGTGCAATCCAGAAACAGTATCTCAGGTGGTTCTAAGACATTTTGGGACCCCCTACTCTGTTCTTGCCAGAGCACATAGGATACTTCTAAAAATCTTGTACATCTTGTATATCCTGCAAAAGGAATAAGTAGGAAAAAAACCACACTGATTTGATCTATTCTAAGGAATATTGTATGAGTTTATGCATTAATGTAAAGCCTGATACTTATTTTTTAATACATTGCTTGTTTAAAAAAACTACTTCAGCCAATGATTACATGTGAAAGAAGTGTTATTATTATTATTTTAAACTTTTTAAAAGCTAATTTACTTCTAGGGATAATATGTTTAAACCTCCTAGTAATGCTGCTTAATATGACACTACCACATTTAAAATGTCTAACTACAGTTTTGAATTTTCATCTTGAGTTTGTCTTACCATTATTTATTTCTTCAGACACACATTATTAAGTTATAAGGATAATGGGAGTTGGAGGTTAAAATCCTTAAACTAGAATGCCTACAGTTAGGTGTTAGGCAACTGAATTAAAGCTGTCATATATACTGAAGAAAGAGACTTCTTTTAAGTCTTTAACAGACTTCTTTTGAGTTAATTTTCCAATTTTGTCACGAATATCTGCCTCTGTTATATTTATCTCTAAATTAAATTTCACTGTGTTTTGCAAAAATAGACATTTTAAACTTTAAAGCATTTTACCAGCTTAGTAGCAAATAGTTTACAGTAAAACATAATGGTGAATGGAATTGTGCATGAATGAAAGTACTGATTACAGGATCAGGCTTATCCCCTTTCATATGTGTGAATGGTTTTGGCACTAATGAAGTATAGGTATCATAAAATACAGCCCATCGAAGTAGCATTAAAATAATTTGGGAAATTCCTGCCTATAGGTATGCTTTTACACCATAAGATGTTCACACAGTTGTCAAAATTTCAGTCTGATCATTTTTATGTAGAATAATTATTTCTACAGCTTTTCAAGAAAGTTGCTGATACTGGGTCAAGCAGTAACACACTGAATTTCATATCCTTGTTCTTATAAGGTTTACCTGTATGTTTCAGGAATTCCTGCGTCACTTAGCTGGTGCTGGAACGCAGGTGATGCCGTTGCGTTTGTATCCCACAGAGGTCCGTTGTACATTTGGACTATCTCAGGACCTGACAGCGGGGTAACTGTACATAGAGAAGCACATAGTTTCTTGTCAGATATCAGTCTATTTAGATGGCATCCAAAGAAAAAAGGAAAAGTAGTATTTGGACATACTGATGGAAGCCTATCTATTTTTCAGCCAGGTAAAAACTGATACGCTAAAATATTTATTTTTATACATATATTTTTATCTCTGTATATATGTGTAATTCTGTGCTTTTTTAATTTAGGTTTTATAATATATGTACATAAAGACTTGTTCTTAGTTCATAGTATTCCTACTCCTTCAATATTGCAAAAAATGTTTTCTTAGATAAAGACTGCAGAGCATTTTCTTTGTATCTTCTCCTTTTTGTGACCAAGATAACATTGAAATTTTCGACAAGTACAGTAAACTGGTTTTTTAAGGAATGACAACAGCCATGATATTCTACTGAACTGTTTTCCAGCAAGTTTGTTCTTCTGAATTGACTGGCTTGAATCTTTTGCTTTAGTCAGTTACTTTGCTTGCATTTGTTCTAGAGCCCTCTGCACTTTTGTAGCTAGAATCTCATGTCATGCTTCATATTATCTTCATGATTCTGTTCTGTCAAAGACTATATGGGAAATATTTATCTCTTTGTCTGAAATCCACTGAGTAAATTTGTGCATACTTTATAAACAGTTCAGTACTCTGCTTGTGAGGATGTCTGGTTGATAAGCTCATTTAAAGCTAAAATTTAGCACTCTTTCATAAAAACAGATTTCTACAAAGACCGATATCTGTATTAGGTGGACTACTTCAAATCTTTTGTTCTGGCTACTTTTTCTTCCTCTGGTAAAAACTGATTTTCAACTTTGTGAGAAAAATTGTTTTTTAAATAATGTGTTCATTTTACATAGTATTATGCGCCAACAGACATGCAAAATTTATTCTTCTTCAGTTCATTCTACTAAGTTGTCACTCAGGATGTCACAGAGAATAGATTCCCTTCCTTCTGTAGTGCTGACTGTACCAGTATTGGCATTGGGAAAAGAAAATCTATTTTAGTATGATAATCTCTAAATATATATCAAACTGAGACTTTTCATTAAGTTTGTCTAGAATGATTTGAACATGAAAATAGAAATAGTAGGAAAGTAATTTAAAATGTCAAAAATTATGTTCTGCAAATGCAAATATAATATTGGCTAAAAAAGCTAGCAGTAGTGGCAGTTTTGTATAAATCACAATTGAAGTTACTATAAAAATTTCTTTATTGCAAGTTATCCATTACTGCTGAAGAAAAACCTACTTGCATTAGTTTGAAATTGAATTTCAACTATCACAGAAATTTTGCCTGTCTCTCCAGTTAGGATAGTTTTCCATTATTATTGTAATATTATACATATTCGTTAAGATAATTTTAAAATAAAAATAACCATAAAATTTGTTTCCTGTTCTTGACTTATGTAAGATTCTTGGTTTCCAACAGAGAAGTAAATTGAAAGTTTATACACAGTTGGGTGAAAATTGTCAGAACTTTTTCACGGAAAGTCCTGGATTTCAGTAGAGCAGTTTGTTTAATAAATTTTTTAGAATTAAAAAGAAAATGTTGCACTTTGGCTTTTAAAAAATGAACTTTTCAGGTGTGTGTTTTTAAACTGTTTATAATTTCACGTTCTCAAAATTACTCAAGAAAAGTAGTACACTTTCTGTTGGATCCTATTAAGTGCTTTTTAAACCTCAACACACTTTCAATGAAATGGGTGTAAAAAACTTTTTAGTCAAATAGGATTTCTGTTTGATTTTATATAACAAAAAAAATCACTGATCTGCAGAGGTATACTTACAAATTAATTGTAAGAACCAATTGGCAAATTTTGCTCTGTGGTATAAATGAGTATAACAAATTCAAATGCATTGAAGAACAACTACTAGTTGAAATACCATAGATCTGCCATTCAAAGCCCAGACTTGCATGCAATAAGAAATTTGAATATTTCAGTTCAAAGGATTATATTCTTGTAATTGAGTCAATGACATTGAAGCAATCATAATGAATTTGAAAGAATGCAGACCAGTGTTAGTTTTCTTTTAACTTGCTCTCTTTATTAGAAAAAGACAAAGAATTTTAGATAAAAACATAGATGTGTTTAAGAATAGATAACAAAATTTTGGTGAACAGATAAATTCATTAAAATATGTCTCAAAATTAGGTAATACTGAAAAATAGGCTGTATTACTGTAATAAAGTACCATTGCTGTGGTTACACTTTCATAAAGGACTTTAATATGTGTCAAATATAACTGAAAATGTAGGCTTATCCAAATTACTTGTTTTATCAACTGTGGGATTCTAGATTGGAATTTACAGTCAAAATTCATCTGACTTTTCTAATTGGTACCTTTAAAAAATAACAATACATAGAAGAAGAAAGTGGTATGAATAGGATGATTATAGGCCCACTATTTAAAAAAGAAGGGGAAACACACACACACACACACACACACACACACAAAGAGTTGGTACTTTTCAATAAAATAGAAGCTAATTTTCCGCTTTGAGATCAAAGTTCAGCTCTCATCTACCTGATGTCAGAATGTGTAAAACGGCTTCTTATTGGACCAGAACCTAGTTTGTCACCAAATGAAATAATTTTTTTAAAAAATTCTTATTCCTTACTTTTAACGGTTTCAGTACTTTTTTAGGATATCCTACAAAACACTATCTTGAGAGAACCCGAACATCCACAAGTTCCTGTTAATTGCCTGAAAGTTCAGTGTAGACGCACTGAAAGCTCTAGTCTTTCTATTTAAATGTGAGTCCCAGCTGCACAATTAGCAAACCACACAACTTTTTTTTTTTTTTCCTTTATTGTTATCTACTTAGGTTTTTTTGCTTGTGGCTCAATTTTCTTCTTAAGTCCAGACTATTCATTAATGTAGCAGAACGTTTAGTGCGAAGAAAAAATATGCAAGGATTTAAGATGAGTACTCTGTTTTTAAAGAAATACACTGCAGTCATGTAGAGCCAAATGTTCTGTACTATTGTAGTTTACCTTTCATTTGTTCTCAAAATAGGCACAGCTTACTTAAATGACCTGTGACTCAGTTGCATGATTCACAGTGCTGATCTGATGTCTTCTTTTAATGGAAAATAAAATTTAACAGGGTTTCCATGAGCTTTGCTTCTGGACTCTTTTGTGAAGCACAGGTAAAACTGAATAGCTCCTAGATAGCCATTCTCTCCCACCAGTTGATTTGCTTTCTTGGGACTGAAGTATTTGAGCATGACTGGCTTTGATCACTCCAGGATTTTTTGCTTTTAGTTCTTGTAAAGCTAACTGAAAAATGACAACTGAAAAATGTCAATTCTGCTTTGTTGTTAGTTCTTGGTTTTCATTTGAATGTTGATTTTCATTCAGCAAAAAATTTGAATTGAAATGTAAGCAGGGGACATTGTTGAAGAAAGCAGGAATCCCAAAGTTTTTGGTAAATTTAAGGCAGCTGTCTGATGATATTTCTGATGTTATTCCTGTTATTATTCCTGATGCTTCAAAAGGAGACAAGTTCAACTTTACAGTTGTCATAATTACAAACATAAATGGAATGAGAATCAGTTTATGCTATTAATTGTTGTGCAGTCTGAAATTATTTCCCTCATTTCTGGTAATTGATTTATAAAGTTACCTTAGATATAATGAGCACTAATAATAGCATTTTCCCTAGAAGATCATGATGAGAGTTGTTATAATATTCAGAATGTCCCTTAGTGAACAAAAGCTTTTCAACATTCTTTTTAGTATGTATCGGAGTAGTCTTTGTTCTACATCAATCATTAAGGAATATAGGTAGGTCTTGGCATTTATTATAATGTGACAAATCAATTCTATTCCTCATTATCAAAATTGAAAACTAGATTAAATACTGATAAATGGAAGATGTCAATTCCTTATTTCTAGAAAAGGAATATAAAATGAGTTTGTTTTTTTGATACAAGATCACATCTTCAAAAATACAGATCTATTTTGTTAAATATTCATTTGGACTGTATGCTGTCTTATAAAACTAAGAGCCAGCTCCCCAAAAAAAACAAAAGTGGGAATTAAACATCATGTTTTGTGGGATAATGTATTTCTTCATGTTAAAAGTTGTCATTCTCAATCATCAAATGAAATATGTCTTCTGTTATGCAGGTATCCAATTAGATATTTAAAGACCTGTTCTGGCTTCATCTAGGAAAATCTATGAATTCTTCATAATTGCACACATAGTTTTGAGGAAGAAAAATGAAAAGGCAGTTGTTCATAAACACTATTTTGACTGCCACTATTTTTTTATTTTTATTTTTTCCGAATTCATACTGCCTTTATTTTGCCTGTATTTGCTGTGGGGTGCAGATTTACTTATACTCAAATGACATGTATTTTAGACTGTGCTGCAGGCCTCTACTCATGGAAATTGTTACAACAATGTATATGATTTAACATACTTTTCTTTAGTGTAAAATTATGTTAATAAACCTGACAGCTGTTTCTATTTTCTGCTCTACTAAAAAGAAAGTCAGATCTGATGAAGCCAGAACTACTTTAAGTGAAATATTGCAAAGCCAGCTCATTAATTTCACTGGTGCAGATGGTGGAGCAGGCTATTAAAAATTTCAGGGAGAGATAAAAATGATGTTTACAAACGTGTAACTCTTGAAAAGATATACTCGATTTCATTTTGAAATAATGTTTCCTTTTGCCCATAAAGGTTCTAAAAATCAGAAACATGTCTTAAGACCAGAGTCTCTTGAAGGAACAGATGAAGAGGATCCAGTTACAGCACTGGAGTGGGACCCTTTGTCAACTGACTACCTTCTTGTTGCTAATTTACATAACGGTATTCGACTAGTTGATTCTGAATCTCTGTCCTGTATCACAACTTTTAATTTTCCCAGTGCAGCAGCATCTGTTCAGTGTTTAGCCTGGGTTTCTAGTGCACCTGGAATGTTTATAACTGGAGGTAAGCCTTTTATTTCCTGATTTTACTAAGGTAATAAATATAGGACAACATTCAAAATTGACAATGTTTGATCTTTCTGTTTCTTAACATTTCTACAAATAAAAGCATACATGCATTGTACAAAAAACCCAACCCATAAAACTGTAGAAAATAACAGAGAACTAAGCTGAGCAGTTTTTACTTATTCTGTATTTGTTGAGTACATGAAAAAGTGACTTTATTTTTTTATACTAAATAATGTTTTCCTCATGCACACTTTAGCAACAAATGTGAGCGTTACTTTGCGAATAGGAATAAAAATGCATTTTACTTGTGGATGTCACTTCTTGATCCCCTGC
Source organism: Athene noctua (assembly GCF_965140245.1). Classification (NCBI taxonomy): domain Eukaryota; kingdom Metazoa; phylum Chordata; class Aves; order Strigiformes; family Strigidae; genus Athene; species Athene noctua. Next base: position 75,841,659 of record NC_134040.1, read on the forward strand.
TTTTCTTTCTCTATCTTTAGAAGGCTTTAAAAAGATAGCCTCTCGTCTACACCATAGACATTAGTTACTGCTGAGGTTGAATTAATGAATAAGGAAAGTGAGACTGAGAATATTTTATAATGAGAGAGGTTTTGTAGAATATATCTACTGAAGTTTAAATAACTAATGTTAATAATTATTGTTGTTAATAGTGATATTACCACGGAGATGACAGTGTTTGCTTATAAAATTCTTCTTAGGATTCTAGGTTTAATTCATTGTTGTATTTTTGCTTAACTCAGTCCTTAAACCTCATACCTCTGTGTACCGTAAAGAGGATAATAAATTCTAAAAAAAATAAATGTTTTTTGTATGTTTTTTTAAACCTCAGATTCTCAGGTTGGTGTATTACGTGTTTGGAATGTATCACGTACAACACCTATAGATAACTTTAAATTGAAGAAAACTGGTTTCCATGGTTTGCATGTGCTAAGTTCTCCTCCAAAGAAAAAGTGTAAGTGTAATTTTTATTGTTATTCATTGCAATGGCTGTAAGTTAAGAAAATCTTGTTTATGAATCTTGTTATATCTAAGTCAATCTCTAAGTTTCTGTCATCTCTGAAGTTCTTAATTAAACACACCTTCTGGTGCCAGTGAACTAGACAAAAGTGTAAAGGATCAAGCACTTCATAAGGTCCTTCTTTACTAGGCCAGGCTTCATACAGGAATTCTTCATTTTTTTTGTGTTTAACCTCGTTGGAATACAAAGCATGTTACTCTTTATAATTGTTACTTATTATCAAATGAAAAATATTCTTATCTGTTTAATTTTTTTGCTTTATTTTGTTAAGCATGTTCATCACAGTATCCTACTAAAAATCACCATACATCCTCAACAAGTGAGGCTGTTCCTCCTCCAACTTTAACCCAAAACCAAGCATTTTCTCTTCCTCCTGGTCATGCTGTCTGTTGCTTCATGGATGGTGGAGTGGGGCTTTATGACATGGGAGCCAAAAAGTGGGATTTCCTTAGAGATTTGGTACGTTTTATCTCTGTCTTTGGAATGAGAGTTTATTTGGCTTATACACGTTCTTCTAACATCAAAAATTGGAGAATGAAGTCTTCACAGCACTGTAAAACAGTTTCTATCATGTGAAAGAGTGAAAGTAGTTCTTTGTTGCAAAAGACTGCATCCTGTTGGAAGTATTCTGGCAGTTTGTTTTCATCCATAAATAAAGATTTAAGGGCTTGGGCTTCTTTTTAACTGAAATTTCAATTTGATGGCCTTCTCAGAAATATTATCTGGAGGGTTTTCTATAATCCAGAATAAAAATTCTAGTGGAATCAGAGAGAAAAATATGTGCATCTCGGTGAGGTCACTCAGTTTAAAATGACAAAGACTGAATTATTAAATCATCTTTAAAGCAGAAACACAAAACTGGGTTTATCACATAGTGAGCTGCCTCTTCACTGGGATTTTTGTTATTCTTGAGGATTTTTCTCTATTCCTCTTTCCTCATTTCCTTTTCATTGGAAAAACTTGAATAACTCTCAGCTGTGCTGAGAATACGTATTTGAATAGAGTTGGTGATATTTTTCCATTTTTAATAGGTTTGGTCCTGTAAAGCAGCTGAGGCTTAAAAAAGTTCTTAAATATTATGTTTCTCATGTATGTATCAAGTTAAAGTCTACAAATGCATGTCTTAGAAAACAAGCAGTTGAATGTGGTATTTTTAATGGATTGACGTTTAAACTGCAGTTGAGTATAGACTGTATTCAGTAACATAGAAAACTCAATGGAATACTAGAAAACTTGTAGAACATGTTCAACATACAAAGCTTTATTTTTTCAGTCAGATGCTTTTTACCTAAAGGGTCAAATTAATTCTTTTTTTAAAAATTAATTTTTCTTGGTTTGTTTCAGTTATTAGCTTAAGTTTTTTAATTCTATTTTTTAGCAACTCAGTTCCAACAGAAGATGCTAACAGCTCCCTGGCCTTGCATCACCCTGTTTTTTCAGGGCAGGATTTTTTTATCTTTAATGATGATCTATGAAAGGGAAGGAGTGTTATAGTCCAAGCTATTTTATGCTTTTTAATTTTGACTGATGAGCCATAACATACAGGTTTTTTGGAACTCATAATTGACCTGACAAGTTAGAATACAGTGTATTTTAGAGTTTGATCTAGAGTTGAAATTCTGAAAAAAAATCAAATGTAATAAAAATCGATTAAATATTTGTTTCATTCAAGGGACATGTTGAGACCATCTTTGATTGCAAATTCAAACCTGATAACCCTGATCTTCTTGCTACAGCTTCATTTGATGGCACAATAAAAGTTTGGGACATAAATACTTTAACAGCAGTTTACACATCTCCTGGTAATGAGGGGGTTATTTATTCCCTTTCTTGGGCTCCAGGTAAGAATATTTTGCTTTAGGTCTAAATGGTTTTTGATTAAGCATTGACTAGCAGAATTTGTGTGATGAAAGTATTAATTTTAGATAGAAATCTAAGGTTTAAGCATAACTATTATCGGTGAAACCTGTAGAATTCAATGCTTCAGACGTTGTTGAGGCTTACCCTTATGAGGATTGATCTCAGTATTTCATACTGAGTCAGAATGGAGGAAGGAAAACCTCCAGAACCTTTCTAGCATTACATTATGCAGATGATGAGAAAGTTTTCTTTGCATGGGAAGCAGCTAATTAAAGGAATTCAGATTCTGTTTTGTGATGAAAAAGTGGAACATATGTGTTTAGTTCTTTCTCTTCCTTCTTTGTGTAGGATTCTTGTCACTGAAGGGCTCTGCTTTTACTTTATTAGAATAGGGAGAACCTTTTCTGCAAAGCATCTACTTTTTCTTAGAGAAGTCACTGAAGTCAGTGGGAAATTTTCTTCTTAAAACTGGTCTGCAACCCACTTAGGTGAACCTGGGTGTACATTTCTGATAGTTACTAATGTCAGTAGTTGATGATAAGTAGGCTCTCTTGTTGTGTTTTAATTCTTTTGGACAGCAGATGCATTTTTTTAAAAGTCTAAATAATTCAGCTGCCTGCCTTTCTCTCCTACGTTTTTAAACTAAGAATTAATAGCTGACAGTAAAGAAATATTGTGATGTGAAGCTCAATGTAGTCTGCATATGTGAAATGAATTTACACTTCTTTAATTTTAGAGTGTCTCTTCCACCTTGTTCCTCTTCACAGATGATTTGTCTTGCTTAATGGAAATTATGGCAATATGAAACATGATGGTTTTTATTATTTTGGTTTGAAATTTGAATTCGGTTTGTAGTAGTATCTCACATTGAGAGAATAGTTTGTTCACTTGGGGGTGTTTTTCAAGTCTTGTATTCTGATTTCTAAAAAGAAAAAATTAAGCTAATGGGAAGCATGTGCTTCAACTTCAATTCCTTACCATTCTGTCCAAAAGTTCCTGGTCCATCCCAGGCAGAACTTCTCCTTCTTTCACATCCCTTTCTCCTAGAGAGTGTCTCTCTGCCTTGTACTTTATTCCTAATATATAATCCTACTCATGCCACCATTTGTATGTCGTCTCAAAAGACCTTTGAACATAGTGATTACTCTTATTTTTAAATTTTTTTTTCCTATCGTTCTCCTACCTGAATCTCTTTTCCTCTTATATATGTACTTTTCTAGACTCCTCCTGTATAGATTGCCTTTTCCACCTCTGAAGTGTGGTATAAAACAGTCAAATCTTTTATATAATGTGCTGTGTAGCTATTTAGGAAGAGTGTAGCTATATTGGGGTAGAGGATCGCTATGGTGAGGGGAGAATTTAGTGGCTTTTGGATTAGACCTGAATTCGGTTTTCAGGTTCTCACCACAGAGTCATATATTCAGATTTTTCTACCCTGTAGAGTGTGGTTACAGATTGAGCTACACTCTCGATGGGTTTAGGTGCTGCAGTGGTGCAAGATTAAGAAAGCAAAGTACTGTTACGTGTTCTGTCCTGTTCTTCCTGATTTGTCTTAGTACACAGGGAACTTTAAAAGAAAATGCTGTGGTTGCTACAATTTTAAGCCTGAAACATTGAGATTTGATTTGGTTTTCAGTTTGAGTCATACGAATCATGGACATTATTTTCTTGTCACCTTAACTGCAAGACTTTCATCAGGCATTGAGAATACTTTTTCCAACAATACAGCTCTTATTTTGACCTTTCCTCAAAATAAGAATGTAGAAAAGCAGGTCAGGCTTTTGCTGAAATTGATATTTGTGACTTACTATCAAATGCTGGCTTTAAACTATGAAAAACTCTTGTTTATGTGCCATTGATCATCTTCTGAATTTGAAGTAGAAACACACTACTCAAACAATATTGTGATCTTGTATTTATTGTGAGATGTTTAAAATTTATCTTTCTCTAAAGGAGATCTAAACTGCATAGCTGGTGCAACATCCAGAAATGGTGGCTTCATCTGGGATGTACCGAAAGGCAAAATGATAACCAGATTCAGTGAGGTAAAATGAGATTACTTCTTTTTTTTGTCTGTATGAAATGTAAGTTAGTAATTTCCTCTAGTGTCAATAACTAAAGATGGGTCAAAGTTCCTATGTTTTTAAAAGGTGCTATAATATAAAAATCTATAGAAATAATTATGTGGGTGCCTGTTTATCTCTGAGGCAGAAATATTTTTACTTTCTCAGACTGGGTTTGTAACGAAAGAATGATGAAGCACTGGATGGTCTCCATTATTTTAAAAACAGTTCTGTAGTGTTACACAGCAAAAGCACAGCTGATTTTTTTCTTAAATGTGTAAATGTATATGGATATATAGACTTTAAAGTGATGTTCCGTATTTTCACATGTAAGGCCCAGAAAAATACGTCTGTCCCTGAAGTTTAGACGAATAAAGCTCTGTTTTACAGCACACGAAACAATATGCCTTATTTAGAATCTTGCTTTGTATTACCTGAAATCTATGCAGGCCTTTGCAAGTCCTGAAACAGTAACATAATTGTTATTGGCAGCAGGAGCTATTTAGTACTGTGTTATAGTATTTTATACTATTTTGTGTATTCTTAGTTTACAGTGGTGATCTTCAGATTATACAGACATAATTAACTGTGGCATCTGCATCAGAGGACAAAAGATGCTCTTTAAGAAGACAGAGATGGGGTGGTGGGGAGGCAGAAAACACATATAAATACATTCAGGAGTTCCCGAGTTCTAACACTCAGAAGATTTGCACTTGCGCTACTAAACATCTTTTCTCAAACACTCATCCTGATACATGTCCTACTTAAGTTTTCACATACCACAATGATTCATGCCCACTAACTTCATTATGCCAAGAAGTAACTAACGTTTATTCAAGCTTCACGTTTATATAGTTATGGCTTGCTCATTCTTCAACTTGACCCAGTTTTGTCTCTTGCATCCCAGAGAGTATGGCAGTTTTACTGTGTCTCTCCTCAGTCCCAATTTTTTTTGGCTTTGAATTCTCTAATATCCCAGCTATATTGGGAACTCATTATAATGTGTTTCTGTACAGTATACTTTACTGGGAGAAAAGGGCTGAAGCCCATATGAGCTTCATCTTTTTTCAAATAAAAAAGATGAGTCAATAGATGAGAGAAAAAGGAGTGAATTATTTCTTATTGATAGGTATTTTGCATTTTTTGAAGCATGGAAAGAATGGAATCTTCTGCATTGCCTGGAGTCATAAAGATTCCAAAAGAATAGCAACCTGCAGCAGTGATGGATTTTGGTGAGTGTTACTGGAAGAAAAAAAAAAAAAAAAAAAAAAAGGCTAAATGCACTTCTCAAGTCAGTAAACTATGACAGTACTGTCACTGATTAAATTAAACCTTTTCTTACTGGGCAAAACTTGGATTATATTAATCTCCTGTACTTGTTAGGATATATTTTTCAGGATTTTAAGAAAAAAATAAAGGAGATATTTGCTAGAGGAATAATGTCTAAGACACTCAGTGAAACTGGGTGTTGATTTTTATTTAGCCAAGTATATTTTTTAGGTTTCTTATCTATAGACATGGAGGACACTTTTCAAAAGCTATCCCACTTTGCTTGTCTTAATTTTTAAAATTTTTTTGAAGTTTATTATTTCAAGGACTAGGAATCACTATTTTAGAACAAAGTAATTGCAGTTTTACTATTACAGAAGTGTAATAACTTATTTGTTAAAACTTACAAATGCCCATTGAGAACAATTTTGCATGTATTGTGTTTCAGTACATTTTTAAATCCTTGTTCATTCTTTCCCTTTTCTACCCATGTTATTTCAGCTCAAACATAACAAGCATGAATTCTAGAAAACAATCAACTTTTTTTTTTTTTTTTTTTTTTTTTAAATCCCTAAAGAGCTATTTCTACCTTTAAGCCATAGCTGAAACTTAGATTTTGAGCTTTGAGGATTCTTTCAGGTAGGGAGGTACCACAGTGGACATCTTTACAGCCCCTCTGAAGGACATGAACTCTTCAGTCCAATTAAAGGTTTTGTTCAGAAATATATAGTTAGTCTTGTAGTTGAGGGGCTGTAGGAATAAAGATTTCTCATATTCTTTCTGTATCCTTTTTTCGGTATCTGGATTATTTGCACAGAATTAAACTTGTCTTTTGGATAGCCTACTCAGAATGCCTTTTTCCTCATAATATTGCATTGTAATTGGTTTCAGTATTATTCGAACCATTGATGGAAAGGTTCTTCACAAGTACAAGCATCCAGCTGCAGTGTTTGGCTGTGATTGGAGTCAAAACAACAAGTAAGTAAAAATTGACTCAAAGAATTTATAATATTTACTTATTAAATCAAGTAAAATAATACAGAGTTATTTAGAATGTGATATTTTCTGTGATATTAGAGTACTGAAGTTGTTTCTGTTCCACGGTAGGATATGTCTGTAGTCACTCTATATTCCCAGTAGTGTATTTTATTGCCCAGAATGAACTTACTTAGCTTTCAAAAGAGGATCTTTTCGCATTGATGAGAGAAAAAAAATATATCTGGCTGAATATATAATGGAGAAAAAAATACACGCATTCAATACCATGAAGGAGGAGTTTAGATTGGTTTCCTTTTAATGACTGCCTAAGCTGACGACACAGCAGGCAACTAAATACACTGTGATATATGTTAATTTTGCAGATAATTTCTAATAACAACATGAGAAGTCTTTGTCAAAAAACAATTAAGCAGCAATTCAATCTATTAATAGTTGTGTGTTAGGTGCTTGGTCAGACTGTAGTCTATTCCCTATTGCAGCTAGTCTATTCTAAATACTATTCCCTATTGCAACTAATGGATATTTATCAGAGTTTTTTTCTGATTTAGTACACTTAATTGGGTTATCAATAATTACATCCTAAAAAGACAAAGGAGAAACAAAAATACGTTATTTTTTAAAGTAAATTGCAAAATACACATTTATTTTTAAACTAAAACAACATAAATACTTTTGATCCCTGTGACTGAGGATTTTACTGTTTTTATTTTGCAGAGATATGATAGCTACCGGTTGTGAGGATAAAAATGTTCGTGTTTACTACTTAGCAACCAGCTCTGATCAGCCACTGAAAGTTTTTACAGGGCATACTGCAAAGGTCTTTCATGTACGGTGGTCTCCTCTGAGAGAAGGAATCCTCTGCAGCGGCTCTGATGATGGGTGTGTATTTCTGAACTATTGGAAAACTTAAAATCTCAAGCAGGACTACTGGAGAAACTTAAGATCTTTAGTTGTACTGGTGCTCCCACCTCTAAAAACTCTGTGAATAATACAGTAATCTAAATCTCTGCCTTGTTCAGATTCAGGCTGTAGCTTTGCTGTTAGCTTAGTATTTGGGCAGCAGGATCATTATCTAAAATTGTCATAACTGCTGTAGCAATGCAACTTTCCAAATGCTTTCTAAAGAGTGTAGTCAGTGACTGATACCTGTTACTTCCAGTAATGATACAAGGAGGATGCCACGCATTTACATTATGTCCAAAGATATGGGTGCGAGACCTGCTCTTACTTGATGTCTTTCGAAAGTATAATGAAGTAGAATCTGTGCTGACTTTTGATGAGCGCTAGGTAAATCTGTTGGGTTTGTTTACATTTTTTAGAGGGAGAACACATCAGTCTGTGGTAAGCAGGAGGAAGGATTTTTCTATGATTCTAAGCCACTTCTCTGCAGAGTATACAAAACATTATTGTAAAAAAGGTTCGCAAGTTTGGAGTATTGGCTTCTGTTGCTTTCCCCAGTATCATTAATTAGGTGTCTATGCTTGCAGCAAAATCTGTTAGTTCATAGAGTAATGATTCATGAAAGAAACCAACTTGACAACAAACTTTTTATGTGTAAATACTCTCTATTTCACATAGGCAAGACCTAATGAATGTAAAATTCTGTCATAGGGTCATTATGAGATATTCTGATTTTATTACCAATCATAGCCATGTAATAAGTTTACAGAGGGATTTCAAGAATCCAGTCACACTTGCACTTTGAGGGAAGGGGATCACTGAATAACTTAGTCCCAGGTAACACAGAAAGTAAAAAGTCTTTTAAGTTTATTGAACTTGGTAACACTCCTGTTCGTAATCAAACTCAGAACTTTTTCAGATGACCTGTTTAGGACCTAGGCTTATACAGTACATAGGAACAGCATGCAGGTGTCACCCATGAGTACATATTCTAACTTGTGGATTCTACTTTGTGATGCAAGGTCCATCAAATGGCCCCTCTGCAGTGCTGGAGAAACCATAATAGGTGGCTTTGCTGCCATGAGTGAGCTTTGGTAACATATTTGATAATGTAATAAAGTTTAGCCGGAATTACAATGATCTTTTCAAGAAACTGAACTTTTAACTTCCTCATTCTGTAGTCTGTTCAATTAGCTGTACCCAGTGATAGCAACTACTGAAAATAAAAGGAAATGTTGGAAACTTGCTTGGTTAAAAGGGAAGAAAAAAGTGAGAAATTTGGCATGAATTTCTTCCTCGTTACTTGTATAATTGTGGTGGGAGTTTCACAATTTAAGATAACGTGGTGTCTACTTCGACCATGTGACAAATGCTTAAAGGAGAGAAGATAATAGAATAGAATCCTTCAATTGATGGGACCTACAACAATCATCTAGTCCAACTGTCTGACCAGTTCAGGGCTGACCAAAAGTTAAAGCAAATTATTAAGGGCGTTGTCCAAATGCCTCCTAAACACTGACAGGCTTGGGGCATCGACCACCTCTCTAGGAAGCCTGTTCCAATGACCACCCTCTTGGTAAGGAAATGCTTCCTAATATCCAGTCTAAACTTCCCCTGGAGCTGCTTTGAACCATTCCCACACATCCTACCACTGGAGGGAGAAGAGCTCAGCACCTCCATCTCCATTTCCCCTCCTCAGGAAGCTGTAGAGAGCAGTGAGGTTGCCCCTCAGCCTCCTTTGCTCCAACCTAGACAAGACCTTAGCAGCTCCTCACAGGACATACCTCCAGCCCTTTCAGCAGCTTTGTTGCCCTCCTCTGGATGCATTCGAGGACCTGAACATCCTTCTTGAATCGTGGGGCCCAGAACTGCACGCAGTACTCAAGGTGAGGCCGCACCAAGGCTGAATACAGCGGGACAATCACCTCCTCTGCCCGGCTGGTTGTGCTGTGTCTGATGCAGCCCAGGATGCGGTTTGCCCTCTGGGCTGCCAGGGCACACTGCTGACTGATACTGAGCCTGCTGTCAGCCAGCACCCCCAGAGCCCTTCCTGCAGGGCTGCTCGCCAGCCACTCCTCTCCCCAGTTTTACTTGTGCCCGGCGTTACTCTGTCCCAGGTACAGAATCTGTCATTTGGACTTGTTAAATTTCATCCCATTAATTGTTACCCAGTGCTCCAATCTATCTAGATCTCTCTGCAAGGCCTCTTGTCCTTGAAGAGAGTCAACAGCACCTCCCAATTTGTTATCATAAGCAAACTTGCTAATGGTGCATTCAACTCCTGCATCCAGATCTTTGATTAATACATTGAACAGGACTGGCCCTGGATTTGAACCCTGAGGAACACCACTTGTGACAAGTTGCCAGCCAGATATAGCCCCATTCACTACAACCCTTTGAGCTGTTCAGCCAGTTCTTCACCCAGCGCACTGTGAACCTGCTCATCCCACCACTGGAGAACCTGTCCAGAAGGATGCTGTGAGGGACAGTATCAAAAATCTTACTAAAATCCAGAAAAACTACATCCACTGCTTTCCTTTCATCCACTATGCAGGTGACCTTATTGTAGAAGAATATCAAATTAGCTAAACAGGATTTTCCCTTTGTCAACCTATATTGACTGTGTTTGATGATTGCGTTATTATTCAAATGCTTTTCAATAGTACCCACTATGATCTTCATAATTTTTCCAGGAACTGAGGTTAGACTAACAGATCTGTGGTTTCCTGGGTCTGTTAGAGGGCTATTAAAGCCGTAGGAAGGATAGCTCTTGCAGTTTTGCTTTGGTTTTCTTTCATTTTTTTCCCCTTGAGAGTCCTAACAGAAATTTATTACTCATTCAGGCATATGGACAAACTTACTTTCTCTCACTGACATCCAAGATAATGGTGAATGTGTGATTTTGAAAGACTATGCGGTAGATGGAATTTTTTCTTATGCTGGTGAATTGTCTTTGGTGTATTTTGTACCATATCCTAAGCATGAAGAGCACTGGCTCCAACCTCTCCTAATAAAACTTCTATAAACATATTGCAATTAAATTTTTTGATAAATTTGAATCTTAGACTATTGCTGAAGTAGAGAGATAATCGTATTTCAGTAGGTAATTTGATGGACGTGTCTTTTTTATTCTATTTCAGTACTGTTCGAATATGGGATTATACACAGGATGCTTGTATAAATGTTCTTAGTGGACATACAGCTCCAGTGCGGGGACTGATGTGGAATCCTGAAATTCCATACCTTCTAATATCCGGCAGTTGGGACTATACAATTCGAGTCTGGGACACAAGAGATGGGACATGTTTGGACACAGTTTATGATCATGGTGCAGATGTATATGGTAATATTTTAAAATTTTGTTTTATTGCTGTATTGACATGCATTTTAAAATATTTAAACATTTATAATTTAATCAAACTGGTTATTAGATAAACTTAATTATTTGACTACATTTTTAAATGCCCTCTCTACTAGGACTAACATGTCATCCTAGTCGTCCATTTACTATGGCATCTTGCTCTCGTGACTCCACTGTGAGACTCTGGTCATTGACACCTCTTATAAACCCTCTACAAATAAATATCTTAGCAGATAGATGCTGGGATGAGATTATTGGTAATACAGGTAAGTTGTATGTACTGTTGTTTTAATTTTCTGTATGTTGCTATACTACTTCTCTTTTTTCTTCTCTTTTTTTAAATTTTCATTCATAAATCTTTGTACGTGTTAGATCGTGCTGTGGAATCTGGTGCTCCTCCTTTGCTGTGTGGTAAAGTTTCCAGGGATATTAAACAAGAAGTGGAAAAATTGACAGGAAATCCTCGAGGAAAAAAACTGAGATGGTTTTCAGAATGTTTTTCAGTAAGTATTCTACAAATTTAAGGATGTTGTAAGTGTGCGTGACTTTCTCTTCTGAAGTCAGTCTCCAAAACTGAAATTTCTTTCTTCTCTATATTTTTTTTTTCTCTGCTTCTTAAAGGGAGCTCAGAAAATATGCAGAAATCATTTCTGTCTCTTAACATTTCTGCCTGTAAATATGTCCATGACTGAATTGTCAGTTGTGAACACCAATTTTTCACAAAGTGAAATAGATAGGATAATTTCATTTTCCATAGGAAAAGTTTGATTTGACAATTTTCTATTCAAGAAAAGATGTGTTTTATAAAACAACATTGAAGGTTTTAATTTTAATCCATCAAAGGGTCACCCTCATTACAGATAAGGTTTGAACTGCCCCAGTGTCTGGGCCAAAACTGCTATAGTACTTCTAGGAGATGTAGATCTGGATGACCCTTGCCCCAGTGTTCCCGGTGCCCCAGAGCCTTTGCTCCACTGTACTGTAATATTTCCTATAAATCACTGCAATCACTGTGCAACTGAGTTAAAAACATAAACTACTGGGTCCCTGTGAGTGCTTACCTGCATAGGAGCTGAATTTGAGGTAGAACAAGGACAAAAATTACCTGGAACTACAGCTTGTGTCAAGTACTGTTGTAATTTAAATCACTACACTAATCTACAAGGACCTAGTTTATCCAAAATATTTGTTTTAATTACTAGCTAGATTGAAGAGTATGATTTAGAAATGCTGAAACAATCTTCCTCGATTACAAATCTTAACATTTCCTGGTTTAATAAAAATATGTTTTATGGAATTCCATGTTATAAGAGTATTAGAATTTTCCAAGAACAAAAACTTTTTTTGATCATCTGTGGTGCTTTTTGAGTCCAGAAAATAGTGTTGTGCATCTGTTTGTTTTTTTTTCCTATAGGATCTTCCATTTTTTACTAGCTCAGAAATGATAGGTCTTCTAAACCTGTAATCCTGTTATTCTTAGAAAAGTTCCTTCAGGTCAAGGTTTTTAATTACTCACTCTCTTCTAGACCTCATTCAGTGTTAAACCATCATCCTAGCTCTATAGAAGGATTGATTCAAATGTTAGACCAATAAAAATATTTAAAATTTATTTTTTTAAAAAATGCATTGATGGCCTGCAACATTTTGTGCATATACAGTTATATGTGCCTATTTTAAGATAGGAAACCGGATTGTAGCAGTCAAGCCTTGAAATTTTTTTTACCTGGCCTATGCCTTTGCTTTACAGAAAATGGTAAACAAGTGTTAGGGCAGCTCCTGCATCCCAGCAGCTCAATGTTGGTTTATGCCAGTAGTAGCCACCAGAGAGCTTATATTCCTTTGGGAGCAAAAGGGAAAGCCCTTAATGGCGAGCCCTCAACGATGTCCACACATAACCAAATACTTCATGGATCTTGCTGTATCTTCACAGCCTTCAAGAAGACTGAAGGAGTTGTAGTGTCTTGAACTAATTCATGTCTTCATAGTAAAGCTTCTGATATTGAAATGGTCTGAAATTGTATTTCTTGGAATTGACTGACAAATGTTTTCCGATGTCTTTTTAAATTCAGATTTCTCTTTTGAACATTACTTAATACAACTCTTTTCTTCCCTAACAATTTTAGCCTCCAGGAGGCAGCAAAAATTTATGGGATTTGGTTGCTGTAATAAAAGGACAGGATGACAGTTTGCTTCCACAACACTACTGCAAAGGAATTATGCATATGAAACATCTCATTAGATTTAGAATGGTAAGTGAAGCATAAACAATATGTGAAAATGTTTTGTTAATCCATGTAGTATTTCACTCTTTTAAAATAAAATTTAATGATTTACAGAAGTCACAGTTTATTTCATGTCCAAATATATTTATGCAATATCAGTTCTCTGTGCAATGCTAGTCTGTTAGAACAATAGCATCTGCAATGACTTCATGCATGTTCAGTGTTAAAATGCTAGGAGACAGTTGTTAACTAGAAAATCAGTTTTCAAAATAATGGAAAGAAATTGCAAAGCAAGCATCACTACAGCTTGAACTATGAAGCGAATTTGTCTTCCCTATTATATATACTGTACTTTTCAGTAAAATCAAATTATTTGGTGGTATAAACATGAAGTTTTGAACATGATGTTTAAATGCAAGGACAGGGGAATTCATGTCTGAAAATGGAAGGGAGGGGAGCAGAAGTATGCTTTGTAGCTGTCTGGAAGAAGGAATGGAAAACCAAGAACCTGTAATTAATATAGATATGCAACTAAAGAGTGACTCAGATACAAATGTGAAATTCAAGTACTAGGACATAAATTTCTTAGTAGCTGCATATATGAATATGCAACCAGACAAAAAATTTGTACAGAATATGGAGTTATGTGGTTCTGTCAGGGACTTATTAGGAATACTAAAGAATCCTGTACTGCAATGACAGAGTTGGAAATAGAAGAAAAGTATTTATTGGTATGCATCAGGAAATGCATAACTCCCCACTTGACACCCCCAGGGCTAAATACCTGCTATGTATCACCTCTTGTTTGCTGTTGCAGGCTGTCTCTTCTGCAAAATCACAGACTCTTTAAAAGAGTCTCCTACATACCTTATGAAACTTAAGTGATAGAAGTTTTTTATTGGTGATGTTAACTGTAATAGCAGCTGCTGTGCTAATCATAGAATGGTTTGGGATGGAGAATACCTCAAAGATCATCTAGTTCCAACCCTCTGCCATGGGCAGGGACACCTTCCACTAGCCCAGGTTGCTCAAAGCCCCGTCCAACCTGGCCTTGAACACTGCCAGGGAGGGGGCAGCCACAACCTCTCTGGACAACCTGTTCCAGTGTCTCACCACCCTCACAGTAAAGAATTTCGTCCATATATCTAATCCGGATCTAATTTCTTTCAGTTTAAAACCATTACCTCTTGTACTATCCCGACTCTGCTGATAAAGAGTCCCTCCCCATCTTTCCTGTAGCCCCCTTTAAGTACTGGAAGGCTGCTATAAGGTCTCCCTGGAGCCTTCTCCAGACTGGAGAACCTCAACTCTCGTCACTGCTCCCCACTTGGACATTGAGCCATTGACCGCAACTCTTTGAGTGTAACCATCCAGCCAATTCCTTATTCACTGAGTGGTCCGTCTGTCAAAACCACGTCTCCCCAATTTACAGACAGGGATGTCGTGTGGGACATGGTCAAATGCTTTGCACAAGTCCAGGTGGATGGCATCAGTTGCTCTTCCCTTATCCATGTATGCTATAAACCCATCAGATAAGGCCATCAGATTTGTCAGGCACGATTTGCCCTTAGTGAAGCCATGTTGGCTGTCACGAATCACCTCCTTATTTTCCATGTGCCTTAGCACAGTTTCCAGGAGGATCTGCTCCATAATCCTGCCAGACACAGAGGTGAGACTGACTGGCCTGTAGATCCCTGGGTCTTCCATTTTCCCTTTTTAAAAATGGGTGTTATGTTTTCCCTTTGCCGGTCAGTGGGAACTTCACTGGACTGCCATGACTTCTCAAATAGGATGGATAGTGGCTTAGACACTTCATCCACCAGTTCCTTCAGATGTCCATTCAGATGTTCCTTCATCAGGTCCCATGGACTACTGCATTTTCAGGTTCCTTTGATGGTCTCAAACCTGATCTTCTCCTGGGCAGTTCTTCATTCTTCCAGTCCCCACCTTTTCTTTCTGTGTCTTGAGTGGTGTGGCTGGAGCCCTTGCTGGTGAAGACTGAGGAAAAAAAGTCATTCAGAACCTCAGCCTTCTCCATGTCCTGGGTAACCATGTCTCCCATTTCCTGCTGGAGAGGGTCCACATTTGCCCTAGTTGTCCTGTTATCACCAACACACCTATAGAAGCTTTTCTTATTGCCCTTGACATCCATGGCCACATTTAATTATATCAGTGCTTTGGCCTTCCTAACCTGATCCCTGGCTGCTCAGTTTCTCTGTATTCCTCCCGGGATACCTGTCCTTGCTTCCACGCTCTGTAAGCTTCCTTTCTGTGCCTGAGTTTGTCCAGGAGCTCCTTGTTCCTCCATGCAGGCCTCCTGGCGTTCTTACGTGACTTCCTCTTGTCAGGATGCATCATCACTCCTGAGCTTGGAGGAGGTGATCCTTGAATATCAACCAGCTTTCTTGGGCCCCTCTTCCCTGGGCCCCTTTCCCCTCCAGGGCTTTATCCCATGCTACTCTGCCAAGCAGATCCCTGAAGAGGCCGAAGTCTGCTCTCCTGAAGTCCAGGGTAGCGAGCTTGCTGTGTGCCCTCCTTGATGTCTTAAGGATCCTGAACTCCACCTTTTCATGGTCACTGCAACCAAGGCTGCCCTTGAGCTTCACACTCCCCACCTGCTCCTCCTTGTTGATGAGAACAAGGTCCAGCATAGCACCTCTCCTCATAGGCTCCTCTATCTCTATCCTCCACAGGAGAAGGAAGTCATCATCAACTCATTCCAGGAACCTCCTGGATTGCTTATGCCCTGCTGTGTTGTCCCTCCAACAGATATTGGGATGGCTGAAGTCCCACATGAGGACCAGGGCTTGTGAATGTGAGGCTGCTCCTATCTGTCTACAGAGGGCCTCATCTGCTCGGTCATCCTGGTCGGGTGGCCTGTAGCAGACCCCCAGCAAAACGTCCCCTGTCCCAGCCCTCCCTTTAATCCTGACCCATGAGCTCTCGGTCGGCTCCTCATCCATCCCCAGGCAGAGCTCCATGCCCTCCAGCTGGTCAGTGACATAGAGGTTGATCCCTGCTCCTCATCTCCCCTGCCTGTCCTTGTTAAAGAGCCTGTATCCTTCCATTCCAACACTCCAGTCACAGGAGCCATCCCACCACATCTCTCTGATGCCAGTAAGACTGTAGCCCCCCAGGCATGCACATGTCTCTAGGTTGTTTATTCCCCATGCTACCTACTTCCTATACTATGAAGCTCTGTGTATGTGTGTCCCTGTGTCCAAAAGCCCGTTTTCTCAGCCAGTTATCCTGAGAAGACTGCATTAATTCTTGACTCATGCAGTGCAAGAAATCTGTTTATCCTTGCAACATGATTTCATGCAGATATAATTGAGGTGACCTAGAGTAACTACAGTAATTGCTGATCATTCTGTGGATCTGGATTAAGTGTTCATATTAATTAAAAGATTTTTGTCCTGGTTTTGCTGATTCAGAATCTTGCTTGAGGGCTTTAAGAGGAAGTAGGGGTAGGGTGATGCTGAGTGCTTGTGTATGGCTGCTAATACCAGTTTTTTCTTAGGAAACTGGATAATGCACCTAGATATTGCAGCACCTAAACGTTGCAGGATGAAGTAGGGACCTAGAGCCTGTGTGGTTTTTGCTGTTTTTAGTAAACAAAGAGGATACATTGGAGACTTCAGCATGAAAACGATAAAAAAATAAAGGTGCCAAGTAAAGAAGTAACTGTTTGTTTTAAAAAAAATATGCCTTTCTCAGTAACTGCCATTTATGTATATTACAGTTTATTTTGGTGAAGAATGTTCAATATCCATTCTCTATCCTCCTTATATGGTATTGTAAAGCCATGAATAGCCAAGTGCTGTCTTACATGCATTGACGATAGAGTTAAACTGAGAATTCTTGAAATGTGAAGTGAAGCTACTTTTGCCTTTTTAAATTTTTATTGAATTTAAATTAATAATTTTATATTTATTTAAAATATTTTTATATTTATTTAAATTATTTTTTTTATTAATTTAAATATCCTGTTGCAACTTATTTCTCAAACTCTGCCAGGTGGAGAAATTTTATCTTACCTCTTCAACTAATATAAAACTTGCAGTGGTTGGGAATATAAATCATTTATTGGTCATAAGGTTAATGTGTTATGACAGATCAAGACACAAGTCAAGCCTACTATCTTTATTCTTTCTTTATGTGGACATCATTATAATGATAATAAGTACAATTTCCAACTCTGTATGTTTACTTTTTTTTTTTTTTTAAATTTCAAAACTATCAAGATTTTTATGATGGTCATCTGAGTGAATTATTATTACATGTGAGAAAATGGTTGAGAATTTCCAGTATATATAGAAGAGATTAAAGGAAGATGATCCAGGCAAATGTATGTGTCCAACAAAACACATAACACAGTTACTTTGGTAACAATGCAATAGTTCACTGTAATCTCATTGTAATTTCTTCCAATTAGCCTTTTCTCAAAAGGTTTTTTTTCTTAAATGATAGCCTTTATATTCCATTGTAATGTTTGATACTACTTCATTCTTAACAAATCTTGTTTTCAGCATAGAAAACTGTTGGGTTTTTTGACTTTTTTTAATCTTTTTTTTGCTTTCCTTCAGTCCAAGGCACAAGAACTGACAACAGTAAAAATGTCCAAGTATGGAGGTGGTATTGGTGCACCAAGCAAAGAGGAAAGGCTTAAAGAAGCTGCAGAAATACATTTAAGATTAGGACAAATTCAGCGATATTGTGAACTAATGGTAGAACTTGGAGAGGTAAAATATTAGAACATTATTGAAGAACAATAAAGTATGAAGTTTCTGAAAACCGGCTACCCTAGCATAGATGGGGTAGCATCAAAATGGGTCACAAGTCCAGAAAAGAGTAATCTTGCTCCAATTATATAGTTTTTAACATATGCAGTCTAATGCATAGCTCATTCCTTATTTAGTCTCTTGACATTTATTTTTAATGGGAGAAACAGGAAACTAGTCAAAAATACAGCTGTTTCTTAAAATAAAATGATCAGGTTAAATGTATTGCTGCTTTTTTCTAGTGGGACAAAGCTCTCTCAGTTGCACCTGGTGTATCAATGAAATATTGGAGGAAGTTAATGCAAAGGTAAGGTAATAAAAATATGGTGCTGAATTGTAGCTTCTGTCCACAAAAGGACACAGACAAGTAGGAAGGACGGATACTAATATCAGTTGTACTTTGCTTTTGTTACAGCATTCCAGTGATCTTACTTTTTATTCAGTAAGGTTTGGGATAGAACCGTAGAGTATTTCAGCAATATATGTATATGTGTAGATCTCTCTTGTCTATTTATTCATTTGTTCAATTAGGAGAGCTGATCAGTTAATTCAGGAAGAAAGTGATGATGTCATCCCATACTGTATAGCTATTGGAGATGTGAAGAAACTAGTTTCTTTCTTTACTTCAAGAGGCCAGCTTAAAGAGGCTCTTCTTGTTGCACAGGTATTATTACAGTGTGGGAGATGTATTTAGCTATTCATTTCTAACTCTGATGACAAGCATATTTAAAAGGCTAGCTCTGTTCATTTTTGAAAAATGGCTAAATAATGATACTTACTCTTTACTTTTGTGTTGTATTGACTAGTTTTTATGCAGAAGTCATAAAAAGTTATCTCGTGTTTACAGATTTTAAGCCTGATTCTTCTAAATTGCCCATAATGAAAACTGATGTATACAGTCTTGGTTGAAGTAGAAAACTAACATGACTTTCAGCCGTCAGTACTGCCCTTAACATCAAAGACATGTAGGATTTCTGTTGCATTTCTGAGCAATTATAAACATTTAGGAGTGAAGACTTGAGTAATGAAATGTCAACATAAGGAAGTGTCAAAAGCCGCAGGGGGCTCATACAGCTCTGCCAAACTTAAAATCCATTTATTTTATGTTGGTATCCAACCAAGAAATCAAGTGTCTTCCAGTAAGAACCTGCTTGCAGGAAATCAAACGTTCAAATTAATGCAAAAAACAGTACAAGAGATTACTAAAAGCACATTTGTCCTTTCTGGTTCCTAATGTAAACACAACTTAAAGGGCACACAAAATGTTCAAGGCTGATACTTTGTTTTACTCTTTCTCACCATTCATTTATTATTTTTGAGTAATTTCTACATAGTTAATGTAGTTTGTTAAATAAAATGCCAAGATTTGTCCCTGGTACATTCTCTCATGCCTATCTGTTCTTGAACATTCAGTTGCCTCAGAGATAAGAACTTTAATAATGCACATGAATTTGTCCTTTAGAAACTACCTGTAAGTTGTTTTTCTAATAGCAGCTGAATAGTGCACAGAATGGAACTCTGAGTTATGCTTAAATTTAACAAGTTATAATGTTAGGACCTTAAAGCTTTAGAAAGATCTAATTTTTCTTTTAAGAGAGACGTTTCAGGGAGTTGCTTTTATTGCAATTCATAAATTAGTCTTTGTCTTAGAAGTTTTATCAGCTAATATTAAGCAATAAAATAACAGGATTACCTTTCTCTTTTAACTGAGCCCTGAGTTTTAATTTTGTTATCTCAGCTACACCTTAAAGCACATGAAAGAATTTTCTTTTAACCCACACTGATCTCTTCTCATTTAATGTTAGAAATAATTTGTTGCCAGACATTAAAAGTTTCAGCTTATGCCTCTATATAAAGCTTTCCAGATTTACTGGTATAACTACTGAGGAGTATCTATGGAGTTCATCCTTCACTCACAGCCACTTGCTCCTTGGGGTGTAAAAATCAAGGTTATAACCCTCTGTCCATTTTAAACATATTCAAATGCTGGAAAAATCCTGTACAAATGCATAAGAAGGAAGAGGTCTTGCTTCTGGAGAATTTTTGTATGGCTGGATACAGCTAGGCTAAGATTATGAGTAAGTTAACTGGTTTAAACATTTCCTTTGTTATAACTGGGCTTTAGAAGAATTTTTATAGATCTTAAATTATTTTTTGTTGTTGAAAAATCACATTTCATATTCAGTTTGATTGGTTCATTCATTAATCCTCTTTTTTTTTTTTTTTTTTTTTTCACTTCTAGGCAGCTTGTGAGGGAAATATTCAGGTATCACCACTCTCCACAACAAGTGGATCTTCAAATTCTGGTGGAAACAATACAGATGATTATAACGAGTAAGTTGTTCTAGTTTATAGCTAAAGCCTCATTTTAGTGCAGCATGTAAAGTCATCAAGCAAGATAAACTCTAGTGGTTTAATTTGGCATCATCAATGTAGAATTTCACAACAAAATACTACATCTTCTAGTACTTGGTTGATAGAATTACTAACTGATGATACACTGAATAATTCCCCTGTTGTGCCGCCTTCTGGCACCAAATGGATTTTTTTGTAGGTATGTATTGTAATTATAAATATGTTTTTCATTTGCATGATATTTAAGGTGCATTCCTATGCACTTAAGTATGTTTAAATATGTAGCATATTAACTTAAAATTTTTGGTAAGTAGAGTAAGAATTAGCATTAATAAGTATCTGTAAGACCCTATGTTTTATGCACCTTCTCCTCCTGAAGCTTCGCTGTTTATCATCAGTGAAGTTTCCAACAACGTAAACTAATGGCCATATTTTCATTGTATGTGCCCATAAAAGAAACCATGCATCTGTCCTTGTTTAGAACAGTGCTCAAAAACCTAAATTACCAATTATCAATTTCTATGTGTAGTAACAAAAGCAGCTCGGAGGCTGTGTAGTTACTTCATTTACATGTGCAATTTTTGATCAATTAGAGATTTTTGCAGAGTTCACAGGTACTGAATGAATATCCAAATATTTGATTTTTCTTCTGTCAATCTGAAGAGACATTTCCATCTTGATGTAGATTTTGGGAAACTGACCTACCTGCATACGCACCAACATAAGCGGTGGATGAAGCTCAAACTGATTGCATTTTGAAAGCTAGTAGTCATTATCTGTAAGATAAATAGAGAGTAAATTTGGATAAATTTAGGGTGCAGAAGCAGATGTGGTGACTTGTACGTAAATTAAGAGCCAAAGAACCCCAACCTTTAGGTGATCTTGCAGAATTCATGTTTTGTTTTTGCAGGCTCCTGCACAAGGTCAGTAAAGAACTGGCAGAATGGTATTTCCAGGATGGCCATGCAGTGCTTGCAGCATGTTGCCATCTGGCTGTTGAAAATATAGAGGTACATTTTTTTTCCTCTTTAACTATGGAAAGGTCAGCATTGACTTCTTCCTTAGTACAACTCTACATGTTAACTGTTTTTCAAAATGTATGGACCACATTCTAAAATGTATTACTTGGTATTTGCTTTGTATACATTTATATAGAGAGTTTGATCCTTACAATATTAAAGTTAGGCACAAAACTCCCCTGGTTCTGTTAAATTTGAGATTTCTCTCATGCATAGAAAGTAGTATGTTATTATTTAATTGTTTTTTCATATATACAGTATCTTGTTATATTAGAAAATATAAGGTACCTAAGTACAAATATGCATATACACACAAGTATTACTGTTTACTGTTTATAGTGACTCAAAAGGCCCATTCAGAACTGGAACTTCATTGTGCTACAAAAGATGCAATCTCTACCTTGAAGAGTTTGCAGTCTAAATGATTAATTAAATAGGAAAAAAACCACCGTTCAGTACAAAAATAGGGCTGACATGTAGGAAACGTTTTAATAGATTTTTTTATTTTGTTGGTAGTTTTACAAACTGTTTGTTTTCGTCATTCTCTCTGGATTTTGCTGTTGCTGACTCAACATGTTCTTCCTCCTCTATCACCCAAAATGAGTAAAATTCCATCTTAATGAGCTGTTCAGAGAGAAAGCAATAATCAGTTAATGCCTGCATTTCAAAATAGACATATTTCAAGTTGTTGTGTAATCTCTTACTGTTTTATATTCTGCTATGTCTATCAACAACTCCAGTTGCCCGAAGAGGGTAAGAACAGGAGAGTCCTTCCTGGTTTAGTTTTGGGTTTTTTTAGTCTCCTTTCATCAAAAGAGAGAGGAAATATGTACTCTGAAAGCTAGTGTCCTTACTTAACACTAGAAAGGAATTGCTACCTTGCTTAGGTATGATGTTAATGTAATCTCTTTGGTTGAATAAAGGAAGATTCTGCTAAAGGAAATCTATGTGATTATTTAAAAACTGATTAACACTTGGTGCACAATTATTTACTCTTTTGAGAGACCCAAATTATCTATAAAGTTGCGTTAATTAATGCATATTTTGTCCTGTGAAAAGCAGTCTCATAAATGTATGTCATATGCTCAACATGGTGAATCCCCAGAAATGCTTGTGTCCCTTAATGATATAATTTTTTCATTGAGCAAGCTTGCGATGGCAAACCTGATTCGTGGAAATGAACTGGAGTTGGCAATCAGTGTGGGTACTGTCTTAGGAGAAAGTGCAGCACAAGCAACACATTATGCCCTAGAATTACTAGCAAGAAAATGTATGACAGTAACAACATGGTAAGAATTTCTTAATCCAAAGAAGATATTTTTTCCCTCCCCTGACAAAACAATAAAGGTGTTTCATTCTGAAACTTTTATAGAGACCAAACCACTATGGGTAGGTAGAATAAGAATTGCTGCTTGAATAAGAATTGCTGTATTAGACCTTTGAAGTACAGGGCTTGCAAATATTCTGCTTTAAT
Organism: Athene noctua; assembly: GCF_965140245.1. Lineage (NCBI taxonomy): Eukaryota > Metazoa > Chordata > Aves > Strigiformes > Strigidae > Athene > Athene noctua. The sequence continues at coordinate 75,864,521 of NC_134040.1, forward strand.
CTCAAAATACATTATGTATGCATTGTAAATGAGAGAAGAGTCATTGTCAAACAGAGTATGAAACCCACTGAAAAAATATACTTGGGCAATAGGTAGCATAATAAATTCTAGTCTGTACTGAGTAAAAAAGACTGCTTCAGACAAAGAAAGGCTAGAATTGAGTTGTGAAGTCAAAAGGACAGAAGCTTAATTAAGATCTGTGAAGTGATTTTTAAGTACTTGCTTGAAAAATATAAAAATCTAAGAGGTTGAAGAATTGTTTTATATTGGTATTGGGAATACAAGACAGCTGACAAGATTTAAGGATGAAACAGGATTACTATTTAATTCTGCAGGAGTAAGTAATTTCTCGGTTGTGTATAGGGGAAACTATCTCAATTTTTTTTCCTCCTTGTAGTGGTTTTACTTTGAAGGATACAATTTTGGTCTGCTTTTTGTTTACCAATGACAAGCAGAAAATCTTCTTAAGGTATGTTTGGCAGCTGTACAGGTGTTTTAGAATTAACATTTGACATTAAACAGATATTACATTGAAGTATCAGTTTTTCTGCTACAGTTGGTACTTGCTTAAATATCTAGAGGTAGCCTGAGAGAAACATAGTAGAACTCCTCTCTACAGAGCATTTAGCCTGCCTTAGACAATAAAGCACTGCAGAAAACAATAAAATAGGAAATGCTTTGGGTTTGCAATGATTTAGCATGTCTGCATTGCACCAGTTTAAACAGGGTTGTTTTAGCAACTCCATCTGCACCTTTTAAAAAGTCTCTGAAGCTCTTTTTCTGATGTCCCTTCCTTCATTGTGAAGAGTGATTTTTATGTAGCCTCATAATGGATGTGGTGTCAAGAAAAACAGTGTATATCTTTTCCAGTTCCATAACAAAAGCTTGTTCTGATCTCAGTGCTGTAACAAGTACTCAGTGCAGCATTTATGTGTATGTACATAAAACTTCTGCAAACTTATGGCATATGTACACTGAAGTCTATATGGGTATTTGTGATACAATTATCATAAAATATCATAAAATTATATGTCCTGCATATTGCCCAAGTATACATCTGGATTTGTCAGTGGGTTTCATATGCTATACTGAACACCTGTTATTACAGCTACAGCCTGCAATCCTGGATTCTGATTTGTAGCCATTACAGCATATTTTTCTATTTTGTAGGAAAATATTAGAGATTCCTGAATCTCTTCATATTTTGTAATAAAGAAATACTGGCACAGTGTAATACCCCTTGGTCCACTGCATGTATTAAGATCGTGTATGGGGAAGCTGGAGTTCAAGAGCCTCTGATACTTGAAGGGCTTCTTTTTTGGCTTTACCGCTTGTTATGCTTAAGGATATCCATTAACTGGAAATATTTCACTGTAGAGACACACTTAATTGTAGACACCTCAAGGAATACCACAAGGACCTTGATGAGTTAATAATTATATCGGTTATTGATGGAATGCTTTTTGGTTTTTGGTTGGGGGGGGAGTGGGGGGGGTGGGGTGTGTTGCTGTGGGTTTGTTTGGGTTTTTTTAGAAATGCTCTGAAATATAAAATTGAAACATCAAAGTCAAAACTCAGCATTCATGCCCATGTTCTTCCCCATCTTTCCAAATATACAGCCTTGGGAAAATGTGTGACTGTTTAAGAACATAATTTTCATTTTACTTGTGTTTAGCACCTAAATGCTGTTAAAAGCAACCTTCTACTATTGAGAAGGCTAGTGGTGTTTTACTTGACATACTGAATTCTGCATATGCAGACTCAGCCACCTGATTTTGTTCTTTATACTGATAGTGTTTTCCATTTACTTCTTAAAAAAACATTCCAGGTAACACAATTTATAGGCCATTATATGAGGGCTTCTTTGGATTTTTTAAATAAATATTTGATTTCTGGTTTTTTGGCTGAGCAATTTCTAATAACTTTTAAAAAATGGTTAAATTGCCTATGAAGATGAGTATGTGTGAGTAGCAGATCTTGAAAATAGTTTAAGAACTTGTGAAATATCCTATATTATGAAAAAGCCTTTCTGTAACTTAGAGAAATGGTTATTGCATGGTGATAGCATAACAGATTTTTTGGCATTAGCCAAAGACCTTTTGGCATTAACTTCTTTAGGTTGTCAAAAGGCATTGGAAAACTATTTGTTGTTGTTGTTGTTGTTGTTAGAGTCAGTTAACCTAACCCTTAGATTTGCTGTTGTAGTTTCTATTAGATTTTTCTTCTGTAAAGAAAGAATACAAAACAAAGTTTTGTTCATTACTGTTTCAATGTCTTTCTTTTAGCTTTCCATCCCTTGGATACAGGTATTTTGCTTGTTTATAGAAAGAGAGATTTGAAAAGTGTGTGACAATAAGCGTGATGATAAAAATAAGCTTAAAATAAGTTCTCTCATTTTTTAATTGTGATCAATACTTGAAAGTGGGATAAAAAGCAGTTGCAAATATTGGATAGTAGCTTACTCAAACATTTTTAAGCCAAAGACCGTATTTAAGCAAGGAGAGCATAGTAGGAGTTTTTGCCTTACACAGGGGCAAGTCAGTCTTTTGTGTCACAGGAGAAATAATGTCTGCATGAATAGAAGAGTCACAGAACAACCAGAATAATCAGTTATTAAAAGCTCAATAGAAAAATTGTTTCAAAATAATTTCTTAATATTTACATGTGTTCCCTCCAGCTGCTTGTTGTATTGAGGAGGAGGTAACAAATGATAAAAAGATAATTTTTCAGAAATGTCAGTTTGCTAAAACCCAATTTTCTTTTCAGAAGGATAAAAATGAGTATTACATTATTATCTTTTATAATTCTTCTTTTGTAATGCCACAGAAGCACTAGCCATTCTGGATGACTGAGAGATAATTTATGCTGATGTCATGGAGCTCTAGAGGCCTCAAGCCTTTGAGGATGGTTTCATGACAGAGCCACATTAGCATCTTACCTTCTTTCAAACTGGATAGGTCCTATTCTCCCTTCCCATCCCTGCTCACACATTCTTCCATCTCACTTTGAGATGGTTCTGATGCTTTAGGACTGCACAGCTGTTTAATTCAACCAAGTAAAGTAACAGAAAATTAACACGTGACTTCCTCAAAAAGATTAATAGGTTAAGCCTCATTTATTGCACCAAAATAGTCTTAAAGGCTGAAGTTGTTCCTGCTCTTCTATGGAAAAAGTTGGGTTTTTTCAGTAAACTCTTCTTTATAAAAGGAATATAAAAGAGAAAACAGAGTTTCCTCCTATAACAAACCATCAAGAATAACTACATGTCATCTTTTGTTTGTGCAGGGATTTAGCAGCTGATCTTCTTATGATGATTCCTGATAATAAACTGCAGTTAGTAAAACTATGTGCTTTTTATCCTGGATGCGTAGCAGAAATAAATGACCTGCATGAAAAGGTACAATTAAAAAGAATTTACCTGAATATTAACAAGAGGTTATGTATTGATTTGTTTACTAATTTCAGAAAACTTAAGGCCAAATAAATCTGTAGGATGAATTTATCATTTACAGTCGTATATGTTACATATCCTTTTTTGCTCTTAGTCTTCTCTGATTTTATTTTCCATATTGCATAAGAAGATCTTTAGTTCTTTAATTCTACTCTGTGTGTAGTCTTTCCATGACACAGGTTACTTCCTGAAGTAACTTATGCTCTTCAGAATTACCTGTCAGTATGGTTTATAACCTCCTCATCACTGAAGTGCAGCCTATTCATGTCTTGGCAGATCAGCTTTCTGTACTGTTCTGAATTGTTTTACATAGTATGTCTATAATCTTAAATCTCCCTTTCCTTCTCAGCAGCAAAAGGGTCTGCTCCACTAAATCCCTTAAAATTCAACTTAGACTGCACATCTATTAAGCAGTAATAAAAAGTTCACAAAAATGTTAGCAATGAAAGCTGATACTGCTTAAAATAAAGTTACAGAACCTTCTCCTTCTGTGTTGTTCTCTGGCCTAGATGGCTTGCTTAATTAATTCTTAATTATATGCAGATATGTCCTTCAAACAGTGATGACTCAGTGGGAGTTTGATCAAACTTCAGTATTTCTCTGCATCTTAGAGAATTGTTTGAATGTTACAATAATGCTTTGGCAAAATCTTTGTTTTCCAGTGTAATCTTCCTGATGTAGAAGAATGTATGCGGTTGGCAGAGACAATTCAGGCAGATGGGGATATATTCGAAACTATAAAGTACTATCTGTTAAGCAGTGAACCTGAAAAGGCTCTCCCTATTGGCATTCAGTATGTGAAAGGTAGGTACTTGGTAAAGAAACCTTATAAAGCATAAGTAATTTTATAGCTTGCCTCTTGAGATATTTTTGTTTCTGTTTTTCAACAGAACAACTTTGTGGCTCAGATTGGACTTTAGATTCAGTCTGTCCCTATCTTGATCTTCTGAGTTACATACGCACTGAACGATTAGTGTTGCATAAATGTAGTGAGTGAGTATATTTTCCTTACTTATAAAACTGCAATTTTCATTAAAGGAGACTTTTGGAATTAAAAAGGTATTTTACTGTTTCTTCCTCTGTGGGGCATTTACAATGAGTGAATCAATGTTGGTTTTATTTGAAGAATCTCACTTTGATCAGCTCTGGTTTCAGCTTCCTGAAGAAAGAGCAGTGATACCTCACATAATACAGGTTTCTATCTCAAATTGTTAAGGAAATTTGAGCTGTTGCCCTCAGAATTAACTCTAAAATAGTTGGATAGCTGTGGTTCACCTTTATGACAGATTGTTGAAGCTAGACCTGAGTGCCCGCACAGGTGTACATGTGAAGAACTAAAAGGAGCAAAAAGCTTATCACTTACCTGTGGCCTGTGGGGAAACATGGCAAAACTGGAGTCCACACTAATATGTGGGGCAATTTTACTTACATTTAGAGTTTTACCATGTTAAAAGGTCTGAGTGACATTGGTTTTGTAACTTTACATACTTGTGCTTAATAACTGTGTGTTGTACACGCTATTTAAAATTTAATAACTGAAAAGCAGGTGGAGTCTGTTTTAACAATTACATCACACAGAAAGTAAGCATAATCAGCAAACATATTCACAAAATGGATGGATAAATTAGGTTTTAAAATTATAATTAGAATATGAGTTTGTTTAGTATTTTTGCAAGTACTTGTTATTGTTCATGATTAATACTTGTCCACTTACAGGTTTCGGAATGAGTTGCTGATTTTGTGTGGTTACATTGGTGCTTTACTTGCTATCAGAAGACAGTACAATAGCATTGTACCTGCACTTTATGAGTATACAAGGTAATGTTATGGTTTCAGTAACGTAAGATGTATGCCATACATTGTCCACGCTTCCCCATTCCCCCCCCGCTTCGCCCCCCCAAAAAAACCCCAGCTCTGAATTCTCAGTTCTGTTATAAAGATATAAGGATATACGCATGCCTGCATATAGAACCTTCTTTACTTTTTACATTATACACGTAGAACCCTGTGAGGTAATGCAACAATTTGTGAATCCAGGATTTCAGTCAAACTCTTCATTCTGTAAGAAAAAAACTTCTTAGAAGTAGATGGGTATTCAGCATGAACTCCATGCACGATTATATGTTGCCAGTAACGGTTCTAGTTTTGTATCTGTGACTGTCTATTAGACAAGACTTACTCAATAGCAACAAGGACAGATTTGAATTTAGAGTTCATGACTGGGCACTATCTTCACTCCCCCCAAGAAACGTACCTTGACCTTGTATCACAGAATTCATATCATAGAATGGTTTGGGTTGGAAGGGACCTTAAAGATCTTCTAGTTCCAAGCCCCCTGCCATGGGCAGGGACACCTTCCACTAGCCCAGGCTGCTCAAAGCCCCGTCCAACCTGGCCTTGAACACTGCCAGGGAGGGGGCAGCCACAGCTTCTCTGGGCAACCTGTGCCAGTGTCTCACCACCCTCACTGTAAAGAATTTCTTCCTTATATCTAATCTAAATCTAATCTACCCTCTTTCAGTTTAAAACCATTATCCCTCATCCTACCACTACACTCCCTGATAAAGAGTCCCTCCCCACCTTTCCCGTAGCCCCCTTTAAGTACTGGAAGGCCGCTATAAGGTCTCCCCAGAGCCTTCTCTTCTCCAGGCTGAACAACCCCAACTCTCTCAGCCTGTCCTCATAGGGGAGGTGCTCCAGCCCCCGATCATCTTCATGGCCTCCTCTGGACCCACTCAAGCAGGTCCATGTCCTTCTTATGTTGGGGGCCCCAGAGTTGGACACAGCACTGCAGGTGGGGTCTCATGAGAGCAGAGCAGAGAGAGAGAATCACCATCACCTGCTTCTCTTGATGCAGCCCAGGATATGGTTGGCTTTCTGGGCTGCAAGCTCACATTTCTGGCTCATAGCCAGTTTTCCATCCACCAACACTCCCAAGTCCTTCTCCGCAGGGCTGCTCTCAATCCACTCCTCGCCCAGCCTGTATTTGTGCTTGGGATTGCCCTGACCCATGTGCAGGACCTTGCACTTGGCCTTGTTGAACATGTTTGCACAGTCCCACCTCCCAAGCTTGTTCAGGTCCCTTTGGATGACATCCTTTCCCCCAGCATGTTGGCTGCACACACAGCTTGGTGTCGTCGCAAACTTGCTGAGGGTGCTCTTAATGCCACTGTCAGTGTTGCCAACAAAGATGTTAAAAGGTGTCATTACCAATACCAACCTCTGAGGGATGCCACTCGTCACTTGGACATTGAGCCATTGACCGCAACTCTTTGAGTGTAACCATCCAGCCAATTCCTTATTCACTGAGTGGTCCATCTGTCAAAACCACGTCTCCCCAATTTACAGACAGGGATGTCGTGTGGGACATGGTCAAATGCTTTGCACAAGTCCAGGTGGATGGCATCAGTTGCTCTTCCCTTATCCATGTATGCTATAAACCCATCAGATAAGGCCATCAGATTTGTCAGGCACGATTTGCCCTTAGTGAAGCCATGTTGGCTGTCACGAATCACCTCCTTATTTTCCATGTGCCTTAGCACAGTTTCCAGGAGGATCTGCTCCATAATCTTGCCAAACACAGAGGTGAGACTAACTGGCCTGTAGATCCCTGGGTCTTCCATTTTCCCTTTTTAAAAATGGGTGTTATGTTTTCCCTTTGCCGGTCAGTGGGAACTTCACTGGACTGCCATGACTTCTCAAATAGGATGGATAGTGGCTTAGACACTTCATCCACCAGTTCCTTCAGATGTCCATTCAGATGTTCCTTCATCAGGTCCCATGGACTACTGCATTTTCAGGTTCCTTTGATGGTCTCAAACCTGATCTTCTCCTGGGCAGTTCTTCATTCTTCCAGTCCCCACCTTTTCTTTCTGTGTCTTGAGTGGTGTGGCTGGAGCCCTTGCTGGTGAAGACTGAGGAAAAAAAGTCATTCAGAACCTCAGCCTTCTCCATGTCCTGGGTAACCATGTCTCCCATTTCCTGCTGGAGAGGGTCCACTAGGTTTGCCCTAGTTGTCCTGTTATCACCAACACACCTATAGAAACTTTTCTTATTGCTCCTGATGTCCCTGTTAAGAGTGAATTGCATCAGTGCTTTGGCCTTCCTAACCTGATCCCTGGCTGCTCAGTTTCTCTGTATTCCTCCCGGGATACCTGTCCTTGCTTCCACGCTCTGTAAGCTTCCTTTCTGTGCCTGAGTTTGTCCAGGAGCTCCTTGTTCCTCCATGCAGGCCTCCTGGCGTTCTTACGTGACTTCCTCTTGTCAGGATGCATCATCACTCCTGAGCTTGGAGGAGGTGATCCTTGAATATCAACCAGCTTTCTTGGGCCCCTCTTCCCTGGGCCCCTTTCCCCTCCAGGGCTTTATCCCATGCTACTCTGCCAAGCAGATCCCTGAAGAGGCCGAAGTCTGCTCTCCTGAAGTCCAGGGTAGCGAGCTTGCTGTGTGCCCTCCTTGATGTCTTAAGGATCCTGAACTCCACCTTTTCATGGTCACTGCAACCAAGGCTGCCCTTGAGCTTCACACTCCCCACCTGCTCCTCCTTGTTGATGAGAACAAGGTCCAGCATAGCACCTCTCCTCATAGGCTCCTCTATCTCTATCCTCCACAGGAGAAGGAAGTCATCATCAACTCATTCCAGGAACCTCCTGGATTGCTTATGCCCTGCTGTGTTGTCCCTCCAACAGATATTGGGATGGCTGAAGTCCCCCATGAGGACCAGGGCTTGTGAATGTGAGGCTGCTCCTATCTGTCTACAGAGGGCCTCATCTGCTCGGTCATCCTGGTCGGGTGGCCTGTAGCAGACCTCCAGCAAAACGTCCCCTGTCCCAGCCCTCCCTTTAATCCTGACCCATGAGCTCTCGGTCGGCTCCTCATCCATCCCCAGGCAGAGCTCCGTGCCCTCCAGCTGGTCAGTGACATAGAGGTTGATCCCTGCTCCTCATCTCCCCTGCCTGTCCTTGTTAAAGAGCCTGTATCCTTCCATTCCAACACTCCAGTCATAGGAGCCATCCCACCACATCTCCATTATGACAGATCATAGCCTTCTTTTACTCAGTAATCTGATATTCCCAGACTTTAAAACACTTGACCTGGCCCACTTGATCTGACCTGGCCTGGTCCTTCCCACTTGGCCCAACTCAATACCAACCCGTCACCTGACTTGACTTGACCTGACCTGACTAGACCACCTGACTAGACTTGACTTGAAGCAGCTCAGACTGATCCAATTGACTTGACTTGACCTCACCCACTTGATGTGTCCAGACTTGGCCTGCTTGACTTGATCCAGCCCACTTGACTTAACCAGAATTGCCCAGTCCAGCTCAACCTGACCCACTTGATTTCACCTGGTACACTTGACTTGACCTAACCCCACTTGTTCCACTTGGACTTGAACCAACCAACGTGGACTTGAAAGGAGAAAGATTAAGATCAATAATCTTTATCTTACCTGATTAATAAAATAGGCTTACATACCATACTTTAGTGTTCTTTCCTGAGTATAACTACATTTGTTTTGTCTTCCTGTCTGTTTTGGTAACCATGCTGCTATCCACTAACTAATTTCCATTTTTCCCCCACTATCTGGGACTGTCATATCCTTTTGGTGTTGTCACCTGACTTGCTGGCTAGCAAGGCCGGCTCCAAAATGTCACTGATTTCATAGTGCAAGCTGTGCTGGCATGGTTCATGCTGTTACTGCTCCACTAGCTGCACTAACTGACCACTGTAGCTTTGCCAACAATTTCAGATCATTTCCTCAAGAATAAATGTTGCATATACGTGGTCCAGTCCTTTAATACCTTAATAGTATTGTGAGATTTCCTGCATCTCTTGATATTTATCAAATTTGATTAACAAGTATAATTAAACAACATAAATTTAACATCAGAAATGTGTTTACTCCTTTTCTTCAACCTCTCCCCATTAGATGTCTCAACAACACTTTCTTCCTCTTAGCCATCCTCGTCTCTGAAACTTGATGAGAGGATGAATGAAAAAGGACTGTTCATGTGTTTGGTTTTTTTCTTTGCTCCTCCTCCAGACTTATGTATGGAGAACAAGAAGATGAAATATAAGCTTTTACAGGAGGGCTATTCTGATATGGAAATTAATAGACTAGTAACAAGCTGTGAGACTCAGTTTGTGATACTTTGCCTGTTATGCTTTAAGTTTTCCTGGGATTTAAAGAACCACAGAACAACACTGCTCTAAATTTTTCTCTCAGACTGCCCAATATTTTCAAGATTCATAGATTTTTAGATTCCAGCCCATTTTAAGATGGATTTTTTTAAGGCTTCGTAACACAAATAGGAGTTTGCTGAATTAGGTCAGGTAATAACTGGCCCTTGTATTATATTTTGATAAATAAAAAATGCATCCACTGCAAGGGTTTTTAAACTGTTTTCCACAAGTAATCAGGTGAAACAAGGCTGTCTCAGAGCATGTATTGAACCGTGTTACTCTAATTATATTTTTATCATATCTACTATATGTAGGCAAAATGGATCCTTAATTTTAGTAAAATTGTCACTATTAAGAAATAAGAACACATATAGTCTTACAATATAGAACAGCCTCAAATTAAAAATTAGAGCTAAAGACAAGCTTAAATAAGGGGTGAATAGGGACAATTAAAATCAAAGTTAAATGAAAAGGTATACTTTTATATCTAGTGATTTAATATTTCTAAGGTTTAATATAGTGATTATTGTGAAGGATCAGTTTGTTTCCATTAAGTTATTTCCATATCCAATCACAAATAGTTTTATATTACTACTGTCTATCTTGTTTGTCTTTTAAGAAAATATTCATCGTTAAAATTAATTTGGACTTCAATTACTTGCATTCCTTTTCAGTCAGCTTTTAAAAAGACGAGAAGTATCTGTACCTTTGAAAATTGAACAGCTTTCTGAGGAACTAGAGGCATGGAGAGCTTGTACTCAATTAAACAAGTAGGTAGAAAAATATAAAACTACCATGAATGAGACTATTAATATTTAATCATTAAGTTGTAAATGCAATATTTACTTCCTTTGTAAAATCTGAATATGAATGTAAACAATTAGTACTTTGTGGCTCTCAAATTCTAACACAAATTAAGACATGTAGTTGAAAAACAAGTGTCTTTTGTTCATAGGCCTACCGATGAATTGCCATGCACCCCGCCGTCTGAATCACAGAGAACAGTGTATTCAACACTCGTATCACGAATACAAGAGGAGCCTCTGAAGGGAATGGTTGGGCCCGACTATGTCACTGGATCAAATCTCCCTAGTCATTCAGATGTTCACATCTCTTGTTTGACAGGGCTAAGGATACAGGTATGGTTTCAGAGAGCTGAGGAGTTCTTTCTTGGTGACAGCACTGACTAGTCGTGAGGTTGCCACAAATCTAAGGTCTCTCCCATCCTTTGGAAAGAAAAATGTTTTTTCCCTGGGGTCACAGTAGCAGAAGTTAAAAGAGGACAAGTACTATATAAGAAAAGCTATATAAAGAAGAATTGTCCAATCAAATAATTGCCTAGTTTCCCAATCCAAAACTTTTAAATTTCCATGTGAAAGACAGATTTCCTTTGCCAAATATTCTGTCTAAAGTGCATGTAACTTTAGACAGAACTTTGCCCACTACCTCACCACATCTTGAATAAAAAACAGGAAATTATTTATCTTCAACCACACACTAACAGTACTCTGTTGTATTTTATCATTATGGAAATGCATACTGTAAAACTTGTAATTCATGATTAATTAAAAGCCAGATATTGGAGGACAAATATTCAAATATATTTATTCATCACTCACCTAGAACTTTATGATCAAAACATACCAGTCCTTTTAACACCTCTTTCATATATGTTGTTATTTCCACAAAGGGAAAGTTGGCAAGAGCCTGAAAACACTACCTTCAGGCTCCTATCTCCAGACAGTTTCTCCCTTACACGAGGATGAGTCTATTTCCTCTTCCAGTGCAAGATGCCAGCCCAAAGAGTAACATGATTGGTTAGGGATTAAGAGGGATAGTTTTGCGTCAGAAACTGGAGATTGCAAAATGCTAGTGGGATATTTGAGGTAAACAAAATTCACAACTGCAGACCCTCAAGTCTGAAAAAAAAACCACCCTTGCTGCCAACGCTTCTATATCAGACCAGCAGTCACTGTCTGTGGCTATACTCTCAACGTTTGCCAACAGCCACATAAAGCTGCTGTTGTTATACTCCATCCAACAAGAATAGCAAATATAGTGTCACAAGCTTGTCATCTACAATATCCTTCTTTCTGGATTACTGAATATTAGGAGTCATTGCTTTAGGTATGCAGACCAGCTCACACGTCACTTAGTTAATACTAAGGTACGGCAGCCTGATTGCATGGGTTTACAAGTTTTAAGTAGCAAGTTTGGAGAGCATAACCCTTTAAGAAGGCACTTAAACTGAATTGCAGGTTTGAGACTGTATTTTGTCAAATAAAGAAATTAGCAAATAGCTCCTCTTCCATCACATAAACTAGTATTTTGTCCTTCCATAGTAAACATTTTAAATTATTCTGTAGACTTCATGTTTTCAAGCAATTTATGGAGGCATTATATTGTTTTTTTTGTCGATCAGGAAACACATAGATCAGCACAGGTAATGACAAACACAATGAAATACGTACCGTATTCTGAAGGAAGAAAACTTGTTACCTCAGCTTCTAATTCAGACTAAAATTAACTCTGGAATAATTGACAAACATATCTAAAATACCACAATTAGTACAAATAAAGCTAAAATTTTAAGGATTATGAAATGTTGGGTTCTCCAGATTTTGGAACATAACAAGTTCACTCAATTTATAATGTGTAACTATTATCAAAGCTTTAAGTTGGCGGGTTACAATTTTTGCACATAGATGATAGTTGTAAATCAGGTTTTCACATTCTTCTGAGATAAAACAAAATGTGTCTCCTGTTGTGGCAGCCTTTACATAATACATGTGGACTTTCTTTTTCTTTTCCTCACCAAACATTTTTGCTGTACAGGGTCCAGTGTTCTTCCTTGAAGATGGAAAATCTGCTGTTTCACTGAACGATGCTTTGATGTGGGCCAAAGTGAATCCTTTTTCACCACTAGGAACAGGAATACGACTTAACCCATTTTGATGAGGTGTTTTCCTCTGTACTTTATAGTGCTTAAAATAACATTCTGGGAGTTAATACTGATTTAACCTTGATTTTCAAAGGACAGAAAGATGGCAGTTGATTCCTCCTGAAGGGCAAGTACTTGGACTTTGAAAATTGTAAAATGAGAACAAAAAAAGGATTTCTATACAAATGTTTGTTGATAATCCAAAGAAAAATTTATTTGAGAATCCAAAGAAAAAAAAAAAGGTCCTAACTTCATAGACAGCCATGTCTTTTTTTAAATAAGTGTTGTCAGACGATACAGACATATTTCAGTCGTCTGTGTAAACAGATGCCTTGTAAAAGAAGTAAGCAACTATCTGCACATTATCAAAATATTGATAACAAACTGTGAAATCCATAAACACACTTTCAAATACATAATAGAATGACTTTATTGATAGCCACTACAACCTCTTTTTAGAATGACTGGAATCCTGTGACTGTTTCACACCTTATGTCCCCCTTTTTAATTTTAACTAATTTTTACACACAGGATTCTATAGCAAAAGTAAAATATAAAAAGTGCTTAGATTATTTTTTTCATCCATTAGTTATTGTACTTTAATAGCAGTACAAAGATGTTTACTAATGTTTTGTCTAGATAGGTTTGAATATCTAGATTATAAAATTCTATTTTTTAATAAGTTCATCTTTGGCAACTGTTCCCCCTTTCACTGGAAGCTAAAATGTATTTATAAAAACTTTTTTTTTTAAAAAAAAACAAAGGGTTTGTAAGGAACAAACAGCAAATGTATTGAAATTATTTAAGTATATTATGTACATTTAAAATGCTTACTTTCTTTTTACATTTTGTATTAGTTATAAATATACATAAAGTATGACAGACCAGAAGTAAATATTTGTGCATATATTTTTATTTACTAAAGCTGTGCTCAAATGGAAAGAAAATTATGGCAATAGAATACTAAGAATATTTAAAATTTAAAGCTGTGTACAGTACTGAATTTAATCATAAGACAAATCTTATTCTTATTAATAAATCTTAGAATTACTTCCCTGTAGAAAAGATGCCTTGGTTATAGTATACTTTATTAGCTTAATTGATGGCACACAAGCATAAATCTCTTTATCTGTTGTTATATTTTTGATGCTGCTTTAAAATAAATTTTTAAATTCTGATAGTTACATAAAATGTAAAGAAGTTAAAATTGGCAGAACTATTTCTAGAGAAACTGTTGTAAAGCTGGAAATAAAACAAGGTCTCTTAGCAGACCCTATTGAACAAAATCCTCGATATATAGGTAAACAATGCTCTTGTTTAACTAGAACTAATAATGCCACCCTGCTGGAAAGGTGGGTTAGAGTTTAGAAATAACAAATTCTCTTTTTTTTCACCCTCTTTAAAAAGTTAAAATTCGTTCTGTCGGTGTTCTAGAGTATTATTACAGGATTTCTGGTGTAATAATATATTGGGGGGAAAAAAAAAAAAAGCTTAGCTGTTTTGTAATCTATACAAAAACATTTTTGTACATACTTGGATGCTGGAACAGGATGTTTTACTTTTTGCAGGTGTTGTTTGGAAAATGTTTTCCTTGTTTAATCCTGTGGAGCTTGGGGAATGAGAGTTGGGACTTCAGAAATAAAAATTCATAGTTTTTGAAAGAATCTTCCACCAGTCAGTATCTGATGTGTTGCTTCTGTCAAATGAAAGACTAGCTATCTTTTTTCACATAAATTGTACAACCTTATATGTAAAAGTTGTTAATACAGAGTTGGAGAGCAAAGGTAAGAACTGAACATGCAGCCCTATGACTAATGGTTGGGATCTGAAGGATTGACTCAACTGCCACTCCACTGTATTTAAAATCTTTTGCTGTGTCCTAAGGATTTTTACCAATATTTTGGTTTAAATATCTTACAATATGTAGTATAACTTCATCAATCTGTTGCACATGAACTGTGCCTTAACATGGAAACTTAGACAAATCTAGTCCCTCTTTAAATTAGTGTAAGGGTTAAGAACACTCTCATTGCTGAAATACAAAAATTAAGTCAAAGGGTGCTTTTTATGTTGGGAATCCATCAGGTAATGGTCATTGTGAATAAAATGAGGTTGCATTTTCTTTAATGTGGTTGTACCCCATGTGGTGAGTTAGAGGAACATGCAGTGAAGGTTGTAATTGTGTTTACTGCTACAACTGTGGTTGCAACTGTCGAACTATATAGACTTATCATTTTCAAAAATAATTTCAGATTGTTTGCTAATGTGTGACTTCATTGTCTGGCACAGCTAGTCAAATACAGGTATTTCCCCTTAATATTAAAGAATCCTTTGTCTTCAAATGATTGTTTGACTCTTCTGTAAAAGTTGTACTTCTATTTGAATGAAGGAATTTATCAAGCTCTACAGCTGGTGCTTTCCAATTACTATTATATCTCAGTTAAGTTTAACATCAATTTGTCCCCACAAAATCAAATGAATTGTTCAGTTGAAAGAACCTGACCAACATTACTGACATGTTTATAAGCTTCACAGACTGCAGTCACATGTGAGACTTTCCTAGGTGGGTTCCAAAACAATACAAAAATAAAATCTGTCGTACTATAAACTCTTCCCATTGCAAAGACTGACATTAAAATGAGATACGGCACTTTAAATCCATGTTGTTGAATTTCTTCATTGGGTAAAATCACTTAAATCCAGAGTTACAACAGTTTACGACGACACTAATGCAGGAAAATCCCTCATTCCTTACACAGAAAACAAAACTAAACTACTGAGTCTGGATACTCTTTTCAGAATAAGCATTAGCTTTATTTAAAACTTGAAGCTTACACCTTTACGTAGGAAAGAAATGAAATACAGGATCATCTTTTCTCTAGATAAAACTTACTAAAAACACAGGGTGGAGAATAGATTTAGAAAAACAGTTGTGAAGACCAGTATGCATTTGCACAATAGGTCAAGATATGAAGATATGAAGTACACTCTCAGTTTTGTGAATATTTCACATGCAACAGTTACACTTTGTGGCTTCTAATGTTGTATCAGTAGCATCAGAAAAATTCACTGATAAAATACTATCCAGCTCTAGGAAGATATGAAGCTAAACAAGAAGCAAGAGTATGATACAAAACCAAGTAAATTACAGTCTTGCAGAATTTGTTGCATTTTAGAATAAGAGGTTTACAATTCATTTGCTTAAAAGAGCATTATTCCCTAACAGACAGTAAACTTAGATTTCTTTTTGTTGATTATGCATCAACACTACTGTAATCAGAATGGGGTTTGTGTTTCAAGTTCCACACTCTGGTTAATCCTTTTGGTGGTCTCCTGGGAGTTACCAATCATTCATCATAAGAGGATCTGTCAGCTTGTTTCACATGGTTGTCTTCAAATGAATTCCTGTTTTGCCTCTTGTTTCTGAGGAATCTAGATGCAGGGTGTTGGGGCCAGGGGGAAAGTTGGCAAACTATATTAAAAGAAAGTGCCTTTGAAAATTCAAAGTATTAAAACTACATAATTTTAAAGTGCCAGGGATGTTTTAATCACCTTTTATTTAGTGTACAATTTTATAGTTAAGCAGTGAAAGAAGGCGTCATCCTTCCTTATGAAAGCAGCTTTTTAGCCCTGTATCTACAAAAAGCCCAAGCACTGCCATCTTCTGAGGATGTGATTATTTGAACCAGTATAGACTAATGTTGGTGGGAAAAGTGAAAAATACATACAAAGAACCTGAAAATTGATCTGACTGATCAGTTTGGGACTATTGCTACCAGGATCCAAACCAGCCCCGCAGGCTGGGATGGATGTGGGCAGGGCCGCGGCAGGGTTCAGCAGCACACCTGCGAGCAGGGCCCCCCCCTGCTGCAGGGCTGACTCCTCCTGTCCCGCTTTTCCTGCAGCATCTCCCACAGTTCCCTACGCAGCCCAGGTGTGTCAGGGCTTAGGTCAGGACTGGAGCACCTGCCCAGTCACACAGTCATCAACAAAATTAAGATCTCCATTATGTAACGGGAGGGAGGAAAAGTGATTTCAGTATGGTGAAAGTATCCAGAATAAACCAGAGCTCTCAGGAAGGTAATAGAAGCATTTTTGAATATGAGAATAATTTCTGTAGATGCCATGCCAGGGAAAAGCTCAAAGGATTTTTATGGTAAAAAAATAACGGCAATCCCCTCCAAACTTCCTATTTTCTAAGAAATTGTATCTGATGCCTTCAAATTTTAAACACAAAATCTCTTTGTTGCCTTTATAGCAAAAGTAAACCAAACTACGCAATGCTACAATCTGAAAAGATTAAAATGAAGACAGTGTGATGTGAGAAACAAACTTACGTGATATGGCAAACATTTTTTCCTTTCGGATACCAGCTATGTTCTCAGAGGATGTGGAGCAACAAAGACGCTGCATGTTGTCCCAAACTTCGTTTAATGTTAAACCACCCTTTAAAGCAAAAATCACAGGTTGTTCATTTCAGTAGTATGTTAAGCATCTGATCAGTTAGCTATTCAGTTTTCTAGTTTATTTGCAGTTACTGCCCTTTCCCCCAACTTGACTGACACCCAGATGATCTTGGCAGCTGTATAAAATGAATGGTACACAAAAAAAAAACATAAAGAGAAGGGGAAACATTAAACAGGTTCTATGGTAAAAGTGCACTGTATTGTCTTTTTAATTTGAACATTTTGCTTGTGTTGAAAAACACTAAAATGGGATGGTTTCAGCATTTTGGGGGCATAACATGCATGAGATCATCATACCAAAGCATGAAATAGAATGTTGAGAAATTACACAATATGCCTTAAAACCACACATGCTTAATTTGAACAACTATTTGAAGAGTACAGTAACTGTCATTCTAGTTAAATATCTTACTTGGCAAAGTAAATCCAATATTGAAGAAAAGAAAAAAGAAAACAACCTCTGACGAACTGTGATCATATACATCCTTCTGATGGTACAGAACAAATTTTTCTTTTGACATCTGGCAATCAGAATACTTGATTCTCTTCAGAAATTTTAAATCCAGCCGCAGCCAAACACTGCACAGCTGTTTGCTCACCCTCCCTGGCCTGGGGAATAATAGAAAATTGGAAGGTAAAGGGAGACTTACAGGTTCAGATAAAAACAGCTTAATAACTGAAAATAAAACAGTAACAATAATAGAAAGTACAGATGCAATTGCTCACCCTCACTGACTGATACCCAGCCTGTTCCTGGCTAGCAATCCCCAAAAAAAACAAGATCCCAAAACCACAATCTTGGAAGCGAGATAGGAAATCTCCCCCTTCCTGGCTGACCCTTCTTTATACACTGAGCATGACATTACATGATATGGAATATTCCATTGGCAAATTTGGGCCTGGTGCTCTGGCTGCACCCCCTCCCAGCTTCTGCTACACCTGCACATGGGCAGGATGTGGGAAGAAGTTGGAAAGTCCTTGATTTCTTAGCAACAACTGAAAACATCAGTGTATTATCAACAGTCTTCTCATACCAAATCCCATAATGAATCCAGTGCACAGCACTAGTCTAGCTACTAAGAAGAAAAGTTAACACTATCCCAGCCGAAAGAAGGTCAAGATGCAGCTGAAGTTTAATGTCTAAATTCTGTTTGCAGATGCCTCATTTACTCCTGCAACTGTCACTGGTATCAAGAAGCTGGAAGACCTTGTACAGTCCCAGTACATGCAACACATGGTACATTAAAAAAATATGAGAGGAGATTTTTTTACCATGGTCTGTGGCATAGAAGAGACTTATAGGGGAATGTTAGGTTTCATGTTGGTGCCAGCATTTTGAGAACGACACTGAGAACTCTGCCTAGAAAAGGGATCCAAAAGGAAATAAACCAGTGAACTCAACTTAATTTGGGAAATATAATTGATATGGCCACAATGACTTTTAATTGAGACAGAGTGTCTTAAAAAAAAAAAAAAAAAAAAAGGCCTGCTTTAGTTAATGCACTGGTTAGGAAGCTGAATGTAAGAAAATTCAGGTGAAATGCAGTGGCCTGCAACACAGAGCAGGTCAAATTAGACAGGCTAATGATCTCTATAGGCCTCAAAATATCTGAACTGGTTGCAGCAAGACCAATACATGTACAAATATTTGCAAGATTGGATTGATGCAGGAGTTTCATTTTTTTTAAAAAGGTCATATAGTTTCTCTTACAGAAGAGAGGAGTAATGAACAACATTAAAATGAACAGAATTATGAACTCAAACTGATTGATTTAAAAATATCGTTTTTCTCTTGAAGACCATCTGATGTCATCACTGATTGAATTCCTAATACTTATTTTTCACATAAATTAGCCTAATTAGCAGAAGAAGAAAATAATTAGCCACTGTATTATCACTTCACCTGCTCTTCTTAAGGTTGAACAAACACCATCTTCTCAGCCGCCCCTTGTAGGTCAGCAAGGGGCTGCCCTTCCCAGGCTCGCTCCAGCATGGTAATGTATGTTTGGTGCTGGGTGGTCCAACACAGAGTGCAGTCTCACAAGAGCCACAGAGGAACAGAATCACTTCCCAAAGTTCTGGCATATGACACACTAACTAACGCAGCCCAAGATGCTGCTGGCCCCCATCAGGGCTCAACTGTTCAACTGCTTCTCCATCAGGAACCCCTACGCCCTTTTCTGCAAAGGTCCTTTCTAACCAACTGGCTGCAGCCCATAGCGGTGCACGGTTTACTGCATCCCCAGTGCTGGACTTGGTCCTTGCTGAGTGTCATGTCCTGTCTGCCTTTTTCTCCAGCCTGTTGAAGTCCCTCTGAACCTGGAGGGGCCTCCAGCTTGTCAGTCACTCCTCTGTTTGCTATGCATGTGCTCCATCCCATTGTCCCAGGTCATTAATAAAGACATTAAACAATACTGGCCCAAGAAGTGATCCCTAAGGATCAGCTGGACATACCTACCACAATTTGATCACACCTTTTGAATATGACAGTCCAGCCAATATTCCATGCACCTCCTCAACCACTTACCCACTCTACATCGCAGTAATTTGACTACAAGGACACTATACAACATCCACTGCTACTCCCTTGAACCCAGAGCCATTTAGTTCTTCAAAGAATATCAGTGACAAGTTTTGTCTCTACTATAGGTGTAATGATTCAGCCAAGAAGAGCTAAGGAACTCAGCAGTATTCAGGAGTAGCAGAGGGGTGTATTTATCAATAATATGTTAATGGTAGAAGTGCTATTTATTAAATTTAAATTTACTCCAGTAGCATAACACTGATACACTACCCAAGGAATGCTGAATGTAGCCCCACAGCAGTCACCAAACATCACAAAACACTAGGAATAATTCAAAATACTGTACACATGACCCAATTCATGTTATTACCCGTATGGTTCTAACGGCATTCCCCAACCATGTTAAAGCAAGCAAGACAAAAGCAACCGAAGGAGGCCTGCTGCTCTCTGCCTTCAGTTATTCTGACAATTAGCACTGTACCTGTGGTAAAACATGACTGTTCCAAGCTCTGGTCCTGCTCTTCTTTTTAAGAAAATAAAAAACAACAACAAAAACACTACATAGATTCTCTTCCCCTTCTTGCATTCTCATGTACATATTAATGATGGCATTAACCTTCTGTTTATGTTAATACTGGGCTCCATCATTATTTCTATTAGTTTGATGTTACTCTTGATAGCATTTGAAGCTGCTGATCTGGTGACCATGGCTGTCTGTGCCTGATAATAGTAGTCAGTAAAACCAACCTCCCTGTCTTGAGGGTTTTTTTCGTTCTGAAGAAAAAAAAAAAAGTGTTCAGGAATTGATTATATGAAAAAAAAAATAATCATTCAATATTAGTTTTTTAGTTTTTACAGTTCCATAACATATAATTAACTTAATTGTGAAAACAGGGAAACAAGTATACAATCATCTTAAATAGCCTGACCAAAACAATTTGGTCAAACTGAAGGGAATCAAGCAGCAGTCGATTATCGAGGCCTGTGAGCTCAATCAGCTAGCTTAAAGCTTCTCAAACTCTTCTTCCAGAGCCAAATTTCACTTTTAAAACCCATTTCTCATTTATGACTGTGCTATTTCTTGCCAAACCAGGACAAGCTATGGAAGATACTGAGTAACAGGTCCGTGGTAGTGATGGACAGTGATGAAACGGCCCTTGGGCGTCCCCAGCGCCCCCCGGGTCAGCAGCGTGGGGTAGGTGTCCCGCTCTGGCACTCCTGCTGCTCCCGCCTTACACGGACTCCTTCCCTCTACAGCTGCTGGGCGAGGTTCAGCTTCTCTTTCGCAAAAAAAACCTTAATGCAACAGGGAAAAATATTTCGGTCGTGAGCAGGTGTGAAAAAGATGCCTGTACCATTTTGTTGCCCAAACTGCGTTTTTCTGCCCCAGAAAAACCTTTTATTCACCCAGGGAGGCTTTTAGTACTAAGGCCTCGTTTGTACAAATACAAAAAATAAGACAAATCTTGCCGAAAGCCACTGCTGAGCCTGGGCGTTTACGCTTTATGCACCTGATTCTCGTGGAGGGGGAACTCAAAGACCGGCCTTAGGCCGGCACCCCCCTCCGCCCCCACGGCCGCCGCGGGCGCTGGCGCTGGATCGCGGCCCCCGGGTCCCCGCGCGGCTACCGGCGGCACTGCCCGGGGCGGGGGTAGAGGCTCTGCCGCCAGCCCAGCCCGGGGCGGGCGGCGGCGGCTGCCGGGAAGCCGCGGTGGCGCAGGGCCACGATCGCCGTCCGGAGCCCCTCGCCGCCGCTTGGCAGCGGTCGCGCTGGCAGGCAAGGCCCCGGGCAGGGGCAGGCCCCGGGCGCCGCTGGAGCCGCTGCCAGGCGGCCCCTTGGGGCAGGCGGAGCCGCCCCGCGGCCCGGGCAGCCCCGGCCATAAACGCGGGGCCGGTTCCGTGTGTTTTCCAAGAGCCTGTGTGTCTCGAGTGCCTTGCCAGCAGGCCTGCAGGATTTCACAGCTGGATTTCTTCGAAGAATTGAGATATTACACGTTTCTTAATTTTTTTTTTTTCTCCTGAAAATGTCTTGTGATGCTTTTTAACTGGTGTAATAATTCATAAAAGAGATGCTTCAGCTAGTAAAGGTGGCACCTTCTGAACTTGGGTGGCTGTAGTAGTCTTTAACAGTGCTCTGGCATGTTTCAACATCTGTTTCGTATCCTGGTTCCTAATATTTTAATATATAACCTTTAGTTCATACCAAGAATTCAACCTATCAGAGCCCCATTGTAACGGGGCCCTCACGTAACAAGAACAAAAGCAAGCCCTTTCCCTTTCATTTCTGGCTAAACAAGGGACCATCTTCATGGAAAGAATTTTGCCAAACACTAATGTCAGGCATTTCATTACTATGTATTTTTGGTATGTGGCATTAGCATTAGCGTGGTCTGATCTGCCAGAGACGTGTTCCAGTACATAGCCTTGCCCGGCAACATCCATCCCCTATGTTGTTTGTTCCTGTTACATAGTAACAGAAGTGGTGCCCATCCAACTTGGCTCAGCTTGCCAAAGTGACTCTTATTTTCATATAATTACCTGGTAAAAACAGATTAAAGATTATGTTGAGTGCTGCCTCAGTGCCTGAGATTGATGCCGTAAATTACTGTAAACTAGTTCTGGATTGCTTTTCCAGCTAGTCTAATATTCTATAGAATTAAAGTAGTACCAAATACCTGTAAACTCTTAAAGATGGTCTTCTTTGCTCTTTGGATGACAGCAAGGATCAGTGGAAATGGTGGAAATAGACACTGAAAATGCCACGAGAGCACAAACACACCTATTTGCAAAGAGTTGGCTTGGACTCTGTTATGACTCTCAGCAAAACTTTTAACATTATCTGTTTTTGTTTTGAACGGGTGTTTTGCAGAATAGCTATGCTTGCTGAAAACTAATCTTACTGTCTAGTACGTGAGAAAGCGTAAGGGCACTTTTCCTGAGTCAAACTTGAAAAGTGCTGTGCACACTTCAAGGTGAGGGTCTAAATGATCTCATTCTGCACAGAAAAGTTCAACAGTGCCATGGCTGGCTTGGCACTTCCTCGTTTCTTGAAGTAATACACAATAATGGTATTGTACATAAACCCACAAATTACTAGTTTCTGGATGAAAACCAAAACCACCCAACTTGCTCCATTACAGAGTATGTACCTTATGGACTCCTAAGCAGTATCTTTTCCTTGCATCTGACTTTCCTTTACAGGGACTCCTGAAGAGGCCTTCGCTAGAGTTTTTTCAGGGAACAGAAGCAAATTAAGATTACTTTTAACAAGTGTCAGAGCGCTGCATTTTTATTAGGTGGATAGAATTTAGCAACTGAGTAAGCATTCTTCTCTGTGCAAACTTCCCCTATAGTTAGTTCCCCACTTAGCATCTTTCCAGTAGGAACAGAAATACTGAAAGGAGTCACTGAAAAGGAATGGAAGAGGGTGAATCACCAGGGGCAAGTGTTTAATTTTCACATGTCTCATGCTTTGCTTTACAGGAATTGAGTATCAGTCACTGAGCAAGTATTCTGTTCTCAGAGAAAGACTCAATGAAAAGACTCAGAGAAGGAGCGCCGTATTGCAATGAAATTGTCAGATCACCTTTTTTGGCATGACTGGCAATTGTCACCATGCAAGGGCATGAGCGAGGCAAAAATCCATCGGGTATCCTAATGGCTTTTGGGGTGTCAGCATTCCTGCTCTGGCTAAAGAGTTGAACAGTAACATTTCAACCTGATCACAGAAATGCCTGATAGAGCATTCTAGAATTCTGCAGCATGATTTCTGGAGCTGGGTAATTGTTATAAACTGGACAGCAAGAGAAACAATGTCCTTTTCAGGGTGATACCTGTTCTGATACAGGGAACTGATGTACTTCTGGAGTCTTGCATCCACCTCCTGAATCTGAGGTTGAAGATTCAGTATCCACATCTCCAAAATATGCCTTCAGAAACCTCACAGATACTGTACAATAATATATGCCTTTCTCTGAGGCAAATAATTATTTAATATGCCCATGAGTTATGATACAGCATTGTTATGAAAAGATAAAGAGCACAGATAATTCTATTTTACAAGAGGAGATAAAAATTCTCTCAGCATTAAGGCTTTTGAGGAATATTCCTACAGAATTTTTAAAGTTACTAACTGTGCTAATAAACAGAGAATCTATAAACTGTGCATGGCTGAAAAAATTGTGTTTATGTTCACAGCAGCATAATTCCAATTCACAGCACAGGCAGTGAGGAAGAATAAAGGAAGTTTCTCACTATTTGTTTTATTTTTATCAATGTATATAGTGCACCTATCACCAAGTATTTTTAGGTACACAAACAATAGAAATTTAAAAACACATGAAATAATGCCTCCAAATAAACAAACAACAAATAATAATGAAGAAACTGTTTGTGGTTCAGGTGTGTCAAACAGATTTTAAAAGTATAAACAAAATTAAAATTAACAGCACTAAATCTATTTAGTAAGTGTTAAGCTAAAGCTATACAATCATTTCCCAGAGTGTCAGCACACTTAGTCAATTCAGCCTTATTAGCACCTTGCTACCAGTTGCTGAATGGCTCCCAATTATTATTATTATTATATACCAACACGAGGTGACAAAGATAGCGCTTTTTTTTTTAAAGTAATATGCAAAAGGCTTTTTTTCCGCCCAGCAGTTCTTCAGATAAAACGTACAATGAACAGAAAGAAGGAAAAGTACTTGTTATTCAAGTTTCTGAAGGTTAATTACTATATTATCTATACTGTAAGAAATTCTTCAGTATTGTCGGCAGCTGGAGTTGTGGGACAAGATGCAGTCTAGCTCTTCCTATGTAATTTCGGATACATAGTCGGCAGAGCTGACAAAGAGAAGGTGGTGTGGCTGCAAACAAAAAAGAAAGGTGTTTAATTATACAAATAGAAAAAGCCACTACTTTGTTTTCCAACAGTCTTGCACAATAATGCAATTTCTAAAAAGCCAAAAAAGTTCGCATTTTGCATATTTGTCCTTTTCCTCCCTTTTTCTTCATCGTCTTTTTGCCCTCAAAGATAAAAGACTGGGGCTGCTGAAACCTTATTCGGGAAATACTCAAACAAGCAAGGTCAGGTCAGCAAATAATTTGTGTGTTTAAATTAAAAATCTGCTCCCAGAAAATACCTGATGTCAACAACTGTAAAAACTGCAGGTTTTTTCAAGTTTTTATTCATAGAACAGGTGAAATACATGCTACAGCACTACAAGCTGCACTACCAATGCATCACTGCAACAAATAGCAGGCAAAATACCTCGTGATCCTGGACCACGTTTAGTGGTCTTGCTAGCTCATGATAATGCCTCTGTCACTCTACTCTCCTGCTCCTTCAAAATGAACACATTGCTGTGTTTCTCTGGGCAAAACATCCATACACGTTTCATGCCAATTAATTTTTTTTGTCTGTGGCTTTTAAAAATCCTACTAGCCTTGGTAATTTTGTGATAACCAACTGTTTTTAGAGGGGTTTTTTTACCAGCATTCAGACTACAGAGATGTTTCTGAAGGAAAACATAAATGAATGTTACTTGTCAGTTCACCTCCAAAGAGGTGCCCATGGTTATTGCAATAGTTTCTCTGCTTATTTCCCACGTTTGTCTTGTGGTTGATTTATACACTGTACATAGTCCAGTCTGAACAAACCCAGTTCCCTTTGAGATATTGTCTGTCTCTCTCTAAGGCAACGCACCTTTAAGAGTTTTAAGGGACTCCTAAATGTCAACTCTTTATTTCTCAGGTACTTACAATTCAGTAAATAAAATTTACAAAATGAAACTTATTATACTTTTTGCCCACCATCAAAGTGCTTTATATGCACTTAAAAATA
Organism: Athene noctua; assembly: GCF_965140245.1. Classification (NCBI taxonomy): domain Eukaryota; kingdom Metazoa; phylum Chordata; class Aves; order Strigiformes; family Strigidae; genus Athene; species Athene noctua. The sequence goes on from NC_134040.1 coordinate 75,889,934, forward strand.
TATTTTTAAAAATATTGGGACAGCGGGTCAAAACTAAATATATTTTTAATCTGAAATTGAAATATTGTTTCTTTTTAACAAGCCCTGTAACAGCCAATAAAAATGCAGCTTTAATGTCTAATTATGTAAAGACTCAATAAATATAAGATGATACTTTTTCAGCTAGTATAAATTCTGATACTGCTTGGTCAGCAGGCTCTGGACTGAGACTAAATATTACTGTGTATTTTTATATTTAGAAAGGAATTTACCTGAATGCTAATATATTCATTTCATAAAGCACAATGTTAGCTTCTATAACATAGGTTGTTTGTGCTGTTGGGGGTTTTTGGGTGCGTGAGGTGGTTTTTTTAAAGAATACAAGTTATAGTTGCAAAAACACATGTAAAACTTACCTTCATGGATGAGCAGCAGTCTCTCCACTAAACTGCTTGGAGCAGCTAAATCAACAGGCCTCTCAAAATCTGTATTTTTGGCATTTATGTCTGCCCCAAATTCAAGAAGTAAGTTTACGATCTCTGTACTAGAATGCTGGGCAGCAGCATGGAGTGGAGTTTCCAAATGCTTTCCTTTCTGCACATTGGCACCTGGTGGGTAGATGCACATAAAGAGGTATAAGAAGAGATTAATTAAAACTGTCATTGACTAAAGATGATGTTATAAACCAAACAAAAACACCTCCCCTGTCCTAGAATGCCACAGTGAATTTAGCCACTTTATTAATTTTGTTGTATAAATATAGCTAATCATATCGGGGGGGGGGGGGGGGGGGGGGGGGGCTGGGGGTGTGTTAATCCATATGTGTATCCTAGGTTTTATTACATAAACACAACTAGATTTTAAAGGAATATACAAAAAGAGGAAAATAAAAAAATCAGAGTAGATCATGTGAGAATCATTGTTGCACTAATTATAAAAAAGTGTATTTTGTACATGTCTAAGAAGATTTGCGCTGCATTAAAAAATACTTAAGTCTTTAAAAAGAATCACTAAACTGAAGATTAGTATTTGTATCTTTGTAAGTACACCAACTCAAGAAGGAACCTAACTTGGACACTTTATAGTTTTTCATATGTTGAAGCTGGCAAAGGGTTTGAAATAGATTCCCATCCAAACTTTATCAATTATTTTTCTATAAAAGATGTAAAATTAGTTAAGGTGGGGTACACAGTCAAGAAAGCCAACAGGGAAAAATACCTCAAAACATTAATTCTCTCATTCCACAGAATTCTAATCACTACACTTTTGTATTAATAAGGAACTGCTAATTTATTATAAATTAAAATGTACTAAATTACTTTGCCATAATGCATTCATATTCAAGAAAAACTAGTATGGAAGAATTTTGCTGTTAGTCCCCTAAAACTGGGTTTACCCCAACAGTTTTCTAGACTATTCTCACAAAAGAAAAACCCAGGCTTCTTAAGAGAGCATTACTGACCTTGTGAGACTCAAAATTGGCTTCTGTACCAACTTTTCTCCCTGAATCAACAATTTTTCCCTTTTTAATTCTCACTTGATTAAAATAATTTAATAATATCACAGGCCTAGCAATTAGATTTGAAGTCAGAATAACTCATTGTTCTCAGTATTAACAATTTGACAGTACTTCCACAGTAACAATTTCTTGCCTATTTCATTATCTATTTGCTTTTCAATTTCTAACACATTCTCATAAACCGGTAAAATACCAAAAAATTGAGATTGCCAGAAGTAGTTATTTATATGATCAATTTACATACCATTTTCTACTTCAGGGCATGAACAAATGTAGAATATGCCTTTCTGTCACAGTTTTTAATTTATGGTAGTATTTGAATCACAAAATATGCTAATTCTACTTCTGCGGTTCCTGAACATAAGATTTATGATATAGGATAATCATACAAGAAGACTAACTTAACAAGAAATAATTTAACTGCTTAAGTTCTAAATAGCCTGCAATTAACTAGAAAAACAATTCTGGTACAATGATGGCAAGTCTGTAATTATTCATCTATACACTTTCATTCATTGTGCTGCAGGACACAAACCCCCTGTATGTCACTACCTGAAACACAGCAAATGATCCTGTAGCTATGCCAACTGTGTCCCAGGACTTGTGCCGAAACAGAGTGAGTCTCCAACATCTCTTTCCAATTGATTAAATAAATAATGTGAAATTTAGGATCAAATGGCTTTAACCTTACCTCTTCTTTCTGCACCTCAGCCTCTATGCCTCGTGAAAAGATCAATCACAACATGCTGAAGAATGAAGAAGGGTGGGACTACATTGCTAACAAAGTTCTGTTGAAAGTTCAATGGTTACTATATAAAATTCCTTTCTCAAAGCTGATACTTTAACTTTTGTTTTCCTACAGAAAATGAACATTCTCTTAGAAGTAGACCCCTGCAAGCAAGGGTTCTAGTTTCATTGACTGAGCACAGCTCACTTCAAAGCTTATTTTACAAACTATTAATGTTTTTTATTTCAGTCATGACATACCTGCATAAAGAAGCTTTCGAATACAGTGGATCTGCTGTGAAACACATGCTACATACAGAGGTGTTCCTAAATGCGGAAGATCTTGGTCAACGTCTATACCCCAGGATATCAGTACCTCCAGACATTCACTGTGACCTGTCAGTACAAAGCACAACAGAGTTTGCTTGAATTCAGTAAGCTGTCCCATAGACAAAATCGAACACATTTTTTAATGCTATTATTGAGACATTCATCAACTCCATGTTTGTTTATCAGGTAATTTGTACCTCTGCTGGCTGCTTCATGAGTCGGTGATGGAAGACAGGACTCCCACTGAGCTTTGGCCCCATACTCTAACAGGAGCTCAGCACATGCCGCACTGCCTCTCGAACATGCGTTAAATAAAGGTGTCACTCCATCAATTGTTGTAGCGTTTACCTAGAATATATAACATCTATTTACAAACAGAACTGAAAGGTAAAATTTTAAACAGAATATAGTTAGAAATTGCATTAAAATAGCAAAAAAATTACTGGTTAAAACAACTAGCTTGACTGATCAGTCCCTGTGCTAGTTACTGTCTTCCTCTCACCACACTCAGTTGAAATTAGTTCACTACTATTCTTGTTAAACTGTGTTGAATAAACAAAAATACACCTGGAATACTAAAGAGCAATTAACATCTAGGCAGTAGATAATTTTCAAAAGTCACTGCCCTTAGCTTGTTTCATTGATACATGGGATAATGGGGACCTTCTCTCTGCAGCTGTCAAGAATGCAAACTCCATATTAAATGTGAGAATTATTTCCCATTTTCTTCTGTGATTTTAATCTCCAGGTTGGAGTGGTATTTCACAGGATGGAGACAAAGCTAATAGAACAGGCTCACTGTTTTGATACCAACCTCGCCACCTCACTAGTTAATATTCCCCGTGTGAGAAAATGAGGAGAGAAACTAGGCAAGTTTGTGAGGGCTAAAAATACTAAAGAAGGAGCACAGGCATTAGGAGAGGGCTCCTTCCAGACTCTGGCCTATCCTCTTCCACACACTCCACAAACCCACCAAAACAATTAAAGGTACTAAAAAAACTCAGATAGGAAGATTAAATTTGTTATAGTTTTGTCTATAGTACCTATAGTCTTGTATCTTTAGAATCCTTGTGCTAGCTGAAGGTGAGAGGAATTGGTTTTGGGAACATCTATGTATATTTTTTTTTCTGTAATAACATAGACAGATCCTACATGGTTTTCAAAATGGAATTGTAAGGACAATAAATATTTCCATCACAGATCACAGACTTGAGAAACTATGCATCTTCAGATGATCTTCTGATGTCAGCAGAGATTGCAGTGAAAGTGGTCTGTAAAGTCCCGTTTTTGTTCTGGGATAACAGCCAGCCAGCCTGTGTCAGGAGTACAGGAAAGAGCCAGTGCCTTTTTGTACTCAGACCAAAGAATCTTAAGAGCACACAGGTGCAGTGTAACAAAAGACATTCTGCAAGTTAAAAGAGCTGTCTCCTGCAAGCCACTCAAAGAGGAAACCAGTAAAGAGAGGGACGCATTCCATATTTTAGACGAGAAATAACATAATTAACTTCAGAGAAGAAGTAAGACTGGTGACATACTGCTAGCAAATTCTCTCCAATTCATTAATATGTCTCAGTGTATGCCCATCACTCTCCTTTGCTAGCTTTCAGATGGCAGTTTATTGGAAGTAAATGAGATCAACGCAATCAATAGGGTGAGTAGAGAGAAATACTAATTTTAAAAAATAATAATTAAGGAATATATCCTTCTCAGTCAAACCAAGGTTAGCACTCGACTTCATATACAAAAAAAACACCCTTACATTTGCTCCTGCTTCGAGAAGGATTCTTGCACATCCTACATGATCTCCCAGGCAGGCTTCATGAAGTGGAGTTACTTGGTCAATTGTTAGTGTGTCTACATTGTACCCCTAAACAAGAAATCGATGACATATAAAGATCATACAAAAGCTGTTAAGAGTCCTTTCCTCATACTACTGTTCATATGGATAGTTTATAATACTCTAAATAGGCTTAAAACTCTACTTGCAATAAATAAATCTTCAGTGAGCATAAAAGGAATTACTCATCAATCAATGTATATAACAGAATAAAAGTAAGTTGTCAGCTCTTTTTTTAAAAAAAAAATTGGAAATAGGAATAGGTTATAGAGGGTATAAAGAAGATGGGAACAGACTGTTGGGATGCACAGTGAGAGGACAAAAGGCAACAGACACAAGTTGGAACGTGGTGAATTCCAATTAGTTATATGGAAAAAAATTTCACTGTGGGGACAGTGAAACCCTCAAACAGAGGTCCAGAAAGATTGGTGCATCTCCACCCTTGGTGATCTTAAAAACTCAATAAGGCTCTGAGCCTAAAGTCTCCTGTGATTCCATGATTCTCTGACTTAAGATCTGAAATATCTAAAGCCATGAATGTTAGCAAGAAAAACACTTCTTGGATTGATAAAATCATCAAGCCCTTGAAATTTTCTGCAGTAGACGTTGTTTGTTTCTGAAAAAAACTAATAATTGCAACTATTTGCTTTCATCAAATGTATTCTATGGTGTAATTTTTCAGTATTGTAATAGCTAATATGAAAATACTGTAATATTAAAATTCAGCAGTTTACAGCCTCTGCCTTTGCTATTAAAAAAATATATTTTTTTTAATCACAACTATGCAAAACCCAGAATCTTTCAGTGATTCATCCCCTCAACAAGTATCTTCCTGACTAACCCTGCTGAGCTTAAAGCAGTGGTACCACACTGTCTTATACCATGCAAGAGGGGAAGACTGATTGATACACATTTAGATACAGCTTCTGTAAAAAGTTTTTTTTGGGGGGGGGAAGTTTTAAAACATACAGACAAAATATTTTAATTAACTTATATTTTATCATATCAAAAATTATTTAAAATTTCTCTGAAAAATTCAAGTGAAAAAAGTAAAGCAAAGCATACTAAATCTGCATTAATATTCTATGCTGAGAACTTAAGTAACATTAAAAATGAAAGCAGCCTTCACCTGTGACAATAAAGTCTTTAGAGAAAGAAGACGTCCTTGACTGGCTGCCTCATGCAGAGGTGAGCGATCTGCCCAAGAACCTATATAATAACAACATTTATTGAGTAAACCATATGAATTAGAATGATTTTGGAATGCATAGAGCAAAGCAGAAAATATAATGCACAGAATGAGGTTAACTGTCCCATGAAATTAATTTTTTCTCTTTAGAGACCGTATTTCAAATTACCAGTTTCTAGAAAATAAAAACTGCTCTATTATTAACTGTAAACATCTCTACTAAATAATTATGTGGTACAGAGAACAAAATATTGATATAGTGATTTCAGTAATAATATGACTTATTTTTGCAACTGACATATAGAAATTTACAGACTTCAACAAACTGATATTTGAACTTAGACCAGATATGAACCTGCCTGAAAAAAATCCTAAAAAAGCTGATGTATGTGAAAATAAATATGGAAATACTTGTATATGATATTATTCTGCAGCTACTACACAAGTGCAAGAAGAGAAATACAGTGAGAATCACACTAAAAAAATGGCTATAGTAGAAATACAGTATTAAGTCTAAGTTCTCATTAATAATCTATTTGGGCTAAGAATAGTTAAATATGCTTAATGTAAAGTTTGGCATTTATTTTCCTTAATTTATTACCCCCCAAAAAAAGAGGAAAAAACAGAAAACAAACAACCCTGCCTTTACAGACATACATCCCCTTAACTCCCAACACAGGTCCCAGAATCATCCAGTGGCTCCTGATGAAGAACCTGCCCTTTCCTCTAGAAGACTGGGCACTGACAGGTCCCTTCCCGCCAGACAGGGTTGCAGGCATAGCTGATAGCAATTTTTTGTTTGAACTTTGCAAATCAAGTTTTGAGAGACTGTGTAAGGAAGAACCACCTTCAAAATATATTATGAATTACCAATATTTATTGCTATAAGAAAAAAATCACTGGAACTGTAAAATGCTAATACAATCATTCATGTGAGTTATATCAAACTGCCAAAAAATCCATGAAGAAATGTAGAATTAGCTAAGTATGATGAATCGGTAACAACGGCAGATGAATCTCCAGTGTGTAAACGTATCTGACTTTGTTGCAATGGACTAGGACTGCCTGCAAAGCCAGTGGCTGCATTTTAGTGACAAGGCAATGAATTTTAAACAAGAAGGCTCAGTCACTGGCAATCATCAGTCTAAGCTCTAAGATAACCACTGACTAGGAACAGACTCTGTTCCTGTTCCCTGTTGGACCCCTTCTGCCCACTAGCCTGTTTCAGAAAGCACACTTTTGGTTACAATAAATAACCCCCTCAAATCACATCAAGAATAACCAAATAGATTAAGACTGCTCAACCTGAAAAGAAATGAGGGCATACTTAAAAACATACAAAATTGTGCACAATATGGAAAGTTAGATAAAACCTCAGTTTTCCTAGAGGTGTTAGTGCATGAAACCAAAACTGACTCATATGTAAAACCATATCTTCTCACAGAACATATAACTATACTGTGGAACTCTGCACTACTGGATGCTATTCAGATCAAAAACTTAGCAAAACAAAAACACAGACGAGTATTTAAATTATCATAAGACTATATAAAGCTGATAACAGAAGTTAAAATATACAGGAGATTAAAGCTTTGTAAACCTGATCTTAAAAATGCATAGAGATTTCTATAATGTCAGAGTATCCAGTATCTGTAAAGCTCCTTGTACTCTTTCATCTATGGAAGTAGATGGACCATAGTCAAGATCCAGCTTCCAACACTCTTTCAGAATTATTTGCAATAAGCTCTGATCATCTGTGTTTGCATGTGTATGTGCATGCGCACACATCGTTCCCTATACTTTTTCCTCTAGGTTTACTAAATGTAATATTTTGCAATTCTTATTGTTGGTCAGAATAACAGCTAAAAAAAACCAAACACAAAATGATTGGGATTTTACGGGGCATTATACTACAAAACCTGAGCTCAGAAATCTTAAAGTGACCTGATTTTGACAAAACATCAGTATTTTCTCTGTCATCCCAATAAGCTCAGATATATTTATCCTATTGTAGGTTGGATGTGTTTAATCGCTATGAGAATTTTGACCAGTATTTTCCTTTTGTGGTAGTATGGGAACCAGCACTTGAGTCATTCTAAATTCAAACTGATTAGATCCATAAAGTTCTCCTGCTGACAGCTGCAAAAAATAATTAAAACCTGTATTTAGAGACTGATTTTGAAATTTTGTCCCCCTGCCTCTACAGATAACATCTCTCTCTTGACAGTTTATCCTACTCCTAAAATAACAGGGAAAAAAAAAAAAAAAGACGACACTTAACTATTATATAGAAAAACGTCTAATGAAATTGTAAGCATAATGAAGTTTTTATGCCTGTTAAATACACTCACACTTTGGACATTTTTTAGCTGTGTATATCTCCAAACAGAACAAAGCTGCAGGTAGGATGTGAAAGCAACATTTTTTTCCACCTATCTTTCACCTCCTTCTCTCTTGGATTGCTCAGAAGAATGTCTGTTAATGCCATTACTCCAGTGACATTTGAGAATCAAATAACACCCATTGTGAGCTCTGTTTTGCACGTAGACCCACCTTATATCCCTATGTTCCTGTAGAGACATCCAGCAGCTAGCTGTTTCTGCTAAATCCATCAAATACAAAATGCTTATCATCTCTACTAGAAATAAAATCTATAAGCAAAATGCTGCAGAAATATTTTGTGCAAACCAGGTTTGGAAAAAATCCTTTCATATTCCAACAGATTTATCAGCAAACATAGTAATTAATCATTAAATACCACAGGGACAAAAATATGTTCAAAATAAATATGTATCATAAATAAACATCAAAGGTGTTTTAACATGAATTCTTTGTCTAGATTACTACCTTCTGCTAATCCACAAACTTGCTATGTGTCTCACCTGGAAAGCATTAACAAGTATATAAGCAAGGACATTTTTTCATTCATAGCTAATACTGCTGTTACAGACAACACACACAGAGTCTATTCCAAAACTGTTAATGCATTAATTCCCTACTGAAGTTGTCTCTGACAGATGCTGTATACCAAGTACCTCCAACTATAATTAGAAGCCACGTTAGTTCCAAGTTCTCTGGTGTATAGTTTACCAGGAAGGGCAGCCTACATTGCTTTGTAAACACTGACAAGAGAGAATGAACATATTCACTGTATTAACAGGAAATGTTAAAAAAAAAAATTTTCAAAGTATCATACAATACCTAAATCTCCATCACCCCATGGCACTTCCAGCCAATTGCAATTATAAATCCTACTCATTGCTTTCAATCTGGAAAATAAAAAAAAAAAAAAATTTAAAAAATCTGTTCTTGCTAGTTGGGCCTGTTCTTAATACACCCCAGCTATGCTTGGAAGGAGATCAGCAGTTCACTGTAATATGAACTTTCAGCCTTCAGTAAACACAGCGTTAAAGATATGAGAATATACAAGTTGACAGTTTCTTTTCTTACGCTAAAGGACTGTGGCCCTTTTTGTTAATTTTTCACGTTTCTGAACATGACAGTATCTGTTCATTTGCCTTCCAAGACAGATTAACTGGAATTTCAACACAAGAGAAACTCACAGTGAAATCAAGAGAACCTTTTGCTGAATAAGAACTACAGGACAAACTCCTTTTTTAACCTCATACAATGAGACACACAGTTTTGTATCCTCAAAAATCAGTATTAGTACATAGATTTTTAAGGGAAGCACTGCCAAATGTTCATGTATTATTTTACAACTTATACTTAGAAAAGAAATAAGCAAAGATATTCTGAACATGTTTCAAATGCTATTTGATCAGTATGCTGAACTGTGTTTTTCTTTTAGCAGTTCACTACTGCCTCAATTATCTTCTGAACAATTCTTTGGTTGTTAAATTGGAGTATTGATAACTATTCTCAGCAATGAAAAATCCCCCAACATGGGGATTTGCAGTTCTGACTTTGATCAATTTCTAAGTCATTAATGTTATTTTCATCATGTTTTCCTACCGCCTTCACTCCTTTACATCCACCTGCAATTACCTGTAAGCCATTGCTGCAGTTATGATCACAGCAGAAAATACTAAATAAAAATATTTTCACAAAGGTCATTAACTCCAGTCACCCCATCCTTTTGTTTTTATTTCTAAAAACTTGTGTAGTCTTAAAAAAAAAACAACTAACCAACCAACCAAACAAAAAAACCCCAAAAGATAGTATGAAAAGTACATTAAAAAGTTGGATATTCAAAACAAGGAGTACTGGAAATGAATGAAAATCTCACTGGCTTCTCTGGGAGAAGATTTATACCAGAGCTCAGCACTTTAGAAAAATACTGCTCGAAGGGTAAATAGGTGGTGTCCCAGTCATCAGAAGAAGCAGTATCATCAGAGGAGAACTGAAAACAGAAGCCTGCCACAATTCATTACTGGGAGATGAGAAACACAGACTGCTGGAAAGTGTTATAGCTAATATTTATTGCTGAAAAACTATCAAATGCTATGTATTAAGCTCATCACTGTTACCTTTTACTTCTTAAGATGCATTTTGAGTGTTTCCGTTTGTGTCAACTGAAGCAACACACAGGATCAATAACTGTAACAGAAAAACTCTGTAACATTATAGCCCCAAGATCGAGGGACACACTTCACTCCAGTGACATTTCCTATATGTAATTAAGTTCTAACAGATTTTTACTGTGGCACTACAAAATCACCCATTTGTCTAAAGCTTTTGCAGGATAAAGAAGGGTGATGTTCAAAACTGTTGGAAAAGAATCTTAAGTCAGGGATTTAAAAGTTAAGAAGTGCATCTGTGGTGCTTAACCACTATGATTAGATATGACCAGCAAAACAGAAGCCACTTCTTCTCAACAAATGAAATTACAACAATCACACTGAAGATCCCGAAGAATCAGAATTTAGGTTAGAGATGATTTAAAATATGTCTGAGAAGATGCAGTTCAAGTGGCATTTAAAACTTTAATTTCAACATTTCAAATAATCTTTGTTTGAAATTTAAAATTATATGACAATATATAAATATAAACACATACATATATAAACTTGTGCATACAAAAAATGAAACCTTGATTGGTTCAAAACAATATCCTGTGCAATGTTTATCATCATATAGACTTTCAAAATTTGGGGATTTCATTCCAAATGCAAATGCCAATGATTTCCTACTCTTGAAAACCATACACACCAAGTGTATTCTCCCACACAGTTCTGTTTATGATGCAACTACATGATCGCACATTAGATTTGCTATTCCAGTGCTGTATTTAAATTATTTTGTATCTCCATATCTAGTAGGATGCTCTTTAAGACATGCTATCCAAACTATAAACTAGCAATAAATAACATTTTAATTTTATATTGCCTTTTTCATGGTATTCTCCCAATAACAAAAGAATACTTCAAAAACCCTGCTGAATCTATCCTCATAACATCATCCATTCATACAGTTTCATAACTCAGGAACCAAAAACCAGAATTTTAATGCTTAAATTGTAAAACCAATCTAATAACTTATTTTTTCCAGAGGACTTAAGCATTAGAGTGTACACTGAAAGCATAGTTTAATTATGGTTATGAGAGCTTTGAGCTTCTGAAATTTCAGCCTTAGATAATAATAACCATGATCAGTAAAGAAACTTTCAGGTTAGATGATTGGTCTTAAAACACACACGTGCCACAGCAAAGACAAGAATAGAATTTGCTTTTAGGGACATCAGAAGGTTAACCCTTTTTTCCTACCATTCACTACAGGCTCTCTAACCTTTGCAACATACAGGAAAACATAGGCTGTATGTTTTCTGAGTATAAAACTAATGCATTCTCATAACATCACCCATCTTGCACACCAAAGGAAGCAGGAGCTTTGGGGAAAAGTACAGTGTGGGACTGTGTTGTCACATACCGAGTTATAATGCATTAGAGGATCAAATCAGCATGGCACAGGCAACATTACTTCGAACAATTCCTAGATTTTGAGTGCTTTGGCATTGCAATTTAACATACTTTTCACACAGAAACATGAGCCACTAAACTGTACTAAAAATCCTAAAAAACCACAACAGTGACATCCAAACATAACTTGCTTGCTTCCCCACAGAAACAACATTATGCTACGTGAAGGCAATGGCAATGATGATGGCAGCGGCAGCAGCAGTTGTTGCTGCTGGCTCTGTGCCGGGCCTTGCACACGCAGGAACAAGTGTGTCAGGCCCCTTCTCCCGTCACATGAAAGCACAGAAACAACTCCCCTGTCCATTGCTCATGCAGTTTGTTTTTTCCATCTTCTTGAAGGATAAACGACTTGCTATTTTTCTAGCTGAAAGTAGCTTGCAAACTCTGTGTGTCATAGCTAGAGCAGCCAGGCATAAATTCCCATCCAACTCTACATTCAGTAATCCGTTAGACCCACATCAGATTTAATGAAAGAATGTGGAGCAGCAGGTAGTACTCTTAGTCTGTTATTATTTCCTTGGACAAATCACTAAAAGTAAGGGGTTTTCAGCAGCCTTCTCGACTAGAAGGTGACAGAGAAGGCATACAGACATTCTGACCTGAGTTCAGACTCTGGAGAACTTCTGCGTGGAGTAATCTTCCTCCTCAAATGCGGTCTGTCTTACTCCAGACTGCAAGCAATTTTCCCCAAGATGTGCTCAGAATTCTCAGTGTTTTCCCAGCCTGCCAGAGAGTGAATGCAGCATGTGGCCTAATCCCTTAGCCTTAAAAGCAGTACCCAGCTGGGCAGCAAAGCTGGGCCTAGTGTGCTGATTTTTGCCACGTCCAGGAGATTTTGGTAAAATAGTCTGGCTGTGGACCTTCAACCAGTAGGCCAAAGGCCTTTTCCTAGCCTGACTCTATCCTTTTGACCTTCTATCAAGTCTTATAATGACATATTCTACCTCCCACATCACTTTTAGTCCATTTTCCAATCTGCATATTTAATTACATACCACATTGCAGTATGACTTTCTCTTCCTTTGCTCTGCAAGGGTACCTGAAGAACACAGTTTGGTTTGGATACCCCCATGGTTGGGAATAGAGAGGGAATAAAAGAGCCTCCTTCAGATTTGATATTAGATATACCTGTTATTCAAGTGAAGTGTAACAACCAGAAGCCTCAACTGCAACAGAAGTCTCTCGGTACTTCACGATGTCCATCAGAAAAAATATACACCCAGTTTGACAGTCACAAAGGGGCTGTAAGTAACTGCACTGTGTTAAGATGGATTCTTCAGCAAATTTTACTTTACTGTGTTTTTGAAAATGTTCAAAACTTGACTAGCTGTGGCTATTTCTTTATAAGAACGGCACAAGAGCCTACCCCTGAACCATGTCAAGGAGTGGCTTGTGCTAATACAGATAAACCATAAAATTTATTTTCAGTTGGAGGCAGAATGTCCTAGTTTTTCTGGAACTACTATCTGAAATCTTCATAAATAAAAGCTACTATATATCAGGAAATTTTAGCCCAAACAGTAAACAATATGAGGGCAAAACATATGCTGCATTTTAAAACTGATGAATAAATATTACCTTAGAGTGCCACTGCATTCAAACAGTTACTTGAGAAGCTATGGTAACTGTTGCTTAAATTCTTGAATATTGCTTAATTCTAAAACTGGCAGTACTGGAAATTAGCAAAGGTATTTTAAGAATAACTGATTCCTATAAGATTTAGCTACATTTTACATGGTAAATTCATAATTATTTTTATGCACAATATATCAAATCTCTCTTTCCTGTCTCTTCCTTTCCTTGACTATTGTAACATCTCCAGTTTTTAATCTGATATCATATTACCAAAAATTTAAAGTTTGATTTCCTTATTTTCTTTTTTGTTTCACTCTAAGCCTTATGATATGGTCAATATTAACTGGAATTATGATCACTCTCTTAAAAAATCCCTATTAGATTCTCACAATTACTCAAAGCTCCCTTTTACACACTTGTATTATTAAAAAATTAGGAAAATATGGCACAGACAATAGCAGTCCTAAACATTTCTTTCATAACAGTTTGTTTCTATTGCTGAAAATGTCAGTGTCCAGCAACTTAAATACCTCCTAAGTATTTCTCTATGCAAACCCTTACATCTTTGTCTTTAGTATCTTAGTACAGGACAATAATTGTCACCTGTAGTTCTTCCATTGCTTCCTACTTCAGCTACCTATAAACTTCTCTTTACACATAAAGTTATATGTAAAGTTTACTCCTCCCCCTCCTTTCATTCCCCTGTTCCCTGTTGTAAACAATTACCCTTCAGTATCCAGTTACCTTGTGACAGGACAGCAAAAGTCAGGGTAAGTCAAGCCTTAAACACTTGCTAAAACAAATAGGGCAGATAAACAAGAAAATTTATTTTAGATCAGCTGATAAAAGCACAGAAAGAACAAAAATAGCTTCAACACCCTCGTATTAACACATGCAAGACAATAAAGTGCTGCTAACATAAGCATGCATTTATATTACACCTATAAAAAACCCAAAAAGAACAGTTTCGAGCTAGAACATCATAAATTGGGTCAGCTTAGCATATTTCAGTACATGGTTTCTGAAATGGCTGCTATACTAACCTTGGCTGGTCAGAATACCCCAGCTAGCTTTTCGTTTCGCAGGACACTCCCCTATACTTTCTAGGCGTCTTTTGGGGAGACTCTGGCTCCTCTGAACAGCAGTGTTTGTTGCCATTATTTGTTTCTTGAGGAAAGCCTGTCTGTCATTGGTGCAGGTACTCTGGTCTGACGAACATCCACAAATGGATTTCTACTACCTTTTTTCCTCCCTTTGCTTTTTCACAAAGGATCTTGCTGTACTTACTGTAGAATGGCTACAACACTGAAATCCATTCAGTAACATTTACTAGCTTGGACTAGTGAGTACATAGTGGGGGAAGGGAGGGACTGCTCTAGCATTTTCTATTTTTAAAACAGAGAAAGAATCAGCTTAGCTGCAGCATGAGTCTTAACTATTTACATGATTTAAATGGAAAGAAGGTGTTAATTTTTTAATCATTTAACCAAAAAAGAAACAGATTCTTAAAGCATAAGTATTCAGTGCTTTTTTGCTTGAACAACAAGCAATCTGAAACAGAAAAACTAAAACTGTTTTATCAGAACGGCAATTGTTTTAATAATAGAAACAATAATTATTACATGTAACTTGCAGTTAAGAGAGATTTTGGAATTCAGAAGAATCCATGAAACTATGAAGTAGTTCTGGTTCCTCGTGATTTTTTTTTTTTTTTTTTTTTTTTAATAGGGGACAAGGTATCCTACAGATGTCAACTAGAAACTACATCCTGAATAAATAGAAATATGGTTTGACTACAAAAAAAAAAAAAAATTCACTGTTATTTCCGAAGTCTGATCGCATTATGAAAGTAAGACTGTAATCTTGTCAGAAGAAGCACAAGTCAATATTTTTCAAAAATAGTAACAAATACAAGGGCAGCCAACTAGTAGTAGAATTTTTTTGTTTGTTACTATGTACCATGCTGATACTATACAGAAATCTGCAGTGAGAAGCAATCCATGATAAAATTCCAGCATGGGTAAAGGACTGTGCTTTCTCTGTACTAATAACATGTGAAGAAACTGCCTTTACCTCCCCAACCACTTCCTTCTGGCACTTCATTACTATCCTCTCCTATGATATAAAAACTAGCCATTTTGTAAACTTTTTAAAAGGAAATTAACATTAGTGGGTTTCATTAATACTACTCCTTTCAAGTACCTGACAAAAATTAATCCCTATGATGTTGAAATAATACACAAGTATTTAATGACATTTTCTATATCCCTCTTGGTTTTCTTTAAGAGAAAATCAGAGGCAAGATTATAGTTATGTAGGGTAAGGGGAAGAAGGAGCAGCTGCAAATTTCACCTTGAAATTGCAGAACATGAGAACTGCCCTACTGGAATGCCATTACACTCTTTACAGAACAGAAGCAAGTAGGCTACAGCTATTCTCACAAGGGAGAACAAAACTGCACTTTCCCAGACGTTATGCTGCTTTCTGAAATCCATTTTCCTCAGGTTTTATCTAGCTGAATGAACCAGAATATCTCACAGACTGAAAGAATCACTTCTACACATTCAGCAATCAGATTCTGCAAATAAGTCTTGAACAGAGCTTTTGCAAAAAGGCTCATTATGAAAGGGCACATTAGAAATATATCCCTTTAATACTAGAATTACTTATTTACTTGAAGAAAACACTACAATTTAACAAGTACTTGATTAACAGGAGTAAGGATGTGTATACATGTGTCTGTGTCAGGAAGATACCAGCACTTTCTCCAGGCGAGAAATAACAGATGACAATTTCTGTACTTGCCATGGCTCTGAGGCTCATCTCAGTTTTACAATCCCTTTCCATTTGGAATGGAAACCCAGAACATTCAGGAGAAGGTGGTAAGGATCAGGATCAAGCAAAGTATCTGGCACTGCAGAGCAGGGATTGACAGTGGGCTAGGAAGACAAGACCCACATGTTTTTGTAGGAGTTTTGTGGGTGAGGCTGTCAGCTGAGAATGAAGTTGGGTCCTTCCAGAGGAGTGCTACAAATCTGGAAGTAGTTCATACAACTTGCTTTCCACAAATATTCCAGCCCCCATTCTCTCTTACTAGTCTCAGTGGTGTGACTTGCAGGAGCAAGGCAACCAGCAGATACACGGACAGCTGCCATGGCTTCAAAGAAAAAGACCTCCAGGGAGTCAGTAGTGATAAAGGGAACTAACACTTAAGGGCGAACGGGATAGCAATTATTTAGCTGAAACAACACATTTTAAGTCAATGTGTAAGGAGGTCTGTTACAGGCAAGTTCCTGATAAGACCAAAGACTTGCTGCCCAAAGAAACTTAAACCGGCTGAAGTGGCTTTGTGGTTTGGAGGGTCCAGGGGGCATGCGCAAGAGACAAAGGTGAAAAGCTCAACAGCGAGGTAGAGGAGTTACTTCATCTCTGAGACCCTGGCCCACGACCACCACGACTGCGCAGACACAACTAGGAAGAGACCAGGGCGGAGCATATGGAAATGGCTTCTTAGAACTCATTATAATAAAACCTGCCTTTTCGTGAAAAGATTATGAATATGTATAGGTGGTTTTGAAACTATCATGAATATGTAACACTTCGTTGTATAAAGCCAAGACAAATTACCACGGTAGGTGTGCATGTTTGTGGTGGAGAGATCAGATCCCCCATGTGCCTCAGCACTGAATAAACATACCTACTTTACAACCTTATAGGTTGTTGATCGTGATTCTGCAAGTCGATAGCACCTGCTCGCTCTCATCCAGAGAACTGCATAGGAAGCAATGAGCTACCAAGGGAGTTAGACTACCCCAAAATCTGCCACCATCAAGGCAAGAGTATGAGGAAAAGTACCTCTATTCTATAGACACTTGCCACTCATTATTATGAAGTTACTTTGAATACTTTGTTGGACATCAGAATGAAATGTATACAAATATGAGTTATCTTTTTTCATGCTTTAAAGGTGAAGCATATTCCACTCAGTACTCTAGAAGCAGCTTTTCACTAAATTCTGCTAGGCATAACCATTTATTCTCTGGGCAAAAGTCATTAAAAAGTCCAAATAAAACAGTAAAAGTTGGTGTTTTTTTTTTTTTTAAAAAAAAAGAAGAAGAAAGCTAGAACAACATCAGAAAAGAACTGAAAATGTATTAAAAATATACTTGAGGTGTTGATATAAAAAGGCAATGAACATTCAGTTAAAACTGTGGAGTAAGACTGAAGAACTCACTAATTCACTTCCACCTCTGACTTGGAATTGCTATGGGATCTTCCTCAAGTCAGCCATTCATGCACTGGCTTACAAAATAAGAATCAGTATCTCTCAACTTTATTAGGTAATAGAACTATTAATATTTGAAACTACTTAGGGCTTGGTACTCAGATTCTGTTGTTCAGATTTTCTCTACAGAAGAAACTCAAACACTTCCAAAATCTGCCAGAAAACCCGCAACAGAAATCTAAGTAGATATCGAAGCATGTAGAAAATACAGTAGAGACCATTACCTTCCCTGCCTTGGCACACAAGCAATTAGCGACAGTATTTAGATTACAGTTATTCATGGAAGCAATGCAGCTACCTGCAAAAAGCAGCCAGAGGAAGGGGCAGACACTACAGTCTGAGAATAAGGAAACTGTAAGATTTTGGAATTCTGACTTAATTTAGCATAAAAGCTTTAAATAAACCACTACACTGCATTTCACTAATAATTAGTTCTATTAAACTTTTATAACCCAGGGGAAAAACTGTTAAAGGAAACTTTCAAGTGATTTTCTTCACAATCATCTTTATCCAGATTTTCATAAAAAGAAGTATGAGTAAAGTCTCAACATTTCTATGTCAGCAAATAGGTCTGAGTTTACAGCAGCGGCAGCAGTTCTTAAGAGGTGGGAATGAAAATGGAACGAAATCTTTGCTCCTCCCTTTCAATGGGAAACTCATTCTATTTTAAAAGCTCTTCTTAAGGCAATAAAGATGCAATGGTGATAACAGACAAAAAAATATGTTAATAAAAACAATGACAAACACCACCACCCCCAGACCTTTCAACACATGATGCAGTCCAATGCAATACAGTCCAAACTCCAATAACAACAATTTATGTTAGGAAAAATTTGACAAAATTGCATTTGTGTGCAACCCTCCTCAAAAGACCCAACCAGTAAGCCACCTTGTTTCCCAAACTGTTTTGCACTTTCAGATTCACTCTACCTTTATGACCAGGATTATTATAATGGGGTCACAGTGACTGCATGGAACCTGCCACACTAAATTCTGGAACAGGACTAGAAACTGCTTCTTCCTGCTAATGTGATCCACAGAGCACAGCCATGAAGCTGAAATGATAGACAGGGTCCCTGGATCTCAGTGCCAGTACCCCAAGAGTTGCCTGTTATTTGATGTTGCCAGAAATGAACCAGCAGAGCGATCTTGAACATTCCTTCCTTTAGGAGAAGCCAAAACAAAGCAATTTTTGGCAATGATTACAGAAATAGGGTTAGCAAGAAAACCATAGCATCCTAAAAGGCCACAGTAACCACTGTAACATCCTGCAGTGCCGGCTCAATGCCAAGGAACTTCAATGCACCATAAAACTACAGTGATAAATCTCTAACAGCAGGACAGGGAAAGGACTGGAACTTTTTTTTTTTTTTTTTTTTTAATAAAAACAGATTCTTGCATCAAGTCATACTTCACAGCCAATACAATGATATTCGAAGTCATCAACAGTCAACCAGAAGCTTGGGCATTACCCAGGTGTCACCAACCAGTCCTCTGTCCTCCACAACTTAACAAATGCCAGCAGATATGCAGATAATACTTAAATGGTTATTAGTTATTTAAGCATAAAGTGACATTTCTCTAGGAGACTATGAGCATTAAAAAAGCCTATTATATAGTCCTGCTCTTTATATAGTATCATCACTGTCTCTTAGCTGAAAATACAAATTATTATTACTATTATTAAGGTAGCAACAGCATGGATGGCTAGTAATTTTCCTACTTCTCCCCCTGGGACTTTTGCAGATGTTAGGCCTTGTATCTCTGGATGATGGGAATCCGAATAGAAGGCTTAGAAAAGATTTTAAATTCTGATATAATAAAGGCTCTGTCTCAGCCCCCACAGAGGTCAAATATGGAACAGGGATACATTTACTACATTGCCTGGCTTGTGGATTTGCACTGCGTACTCACCAGACCTCTTCATGCAGACAGACATTGGTAACACAGAATATTTGCTAATATGTGGGCTAAAGTAAACCAAATCACAGCAGTCATGCTGATGAACTTAGCCAAACAAAGCAGGCCTGGGCTTCAGGAAGAAAGACACAAGGCATGAGAGAAGTAGTCAGCATGGGAGTGGTATAGAGCACCACAGAGTGGATCTTCAGCCAATTACCATGACACAACAGCCATAAAGAGAGAGAGATCATATCTACTGCCAGAAAGACTCTAGACATAGCAAAGAGTAACATCCACTAGTGCAACAGATGCAGCATGCCATAATGGATTTATGACCAACCAGCCAGCATTGCTGCAGTCATGAATAGAGCTCACTACTTAGGCACGTAATGCATTCCCCCGAAGCCATCATCATCTAACTCTGGCAGGAGTTCACTCGCTGCCTGCCTGCATTGCAAATGTTTGAGAACATCCCCTACAAGAGAGGCGTGTGAATAGCAGAACTGTGGCCATAACCAGTCTATGGCTGAGGGAAGGAACATCACCTTCAGGGAGCTATGCTATTTTGGACTTCCCCTGTTGCCTTACGCCCCACTGCTGAAAAAAAAAAAAAAACAAAACAAACAACAAACCAAACAAAAACCAGTGCAGATATGTTTGAGCTTGCTCTGATCCAGTACTGGAGTTTCCTAACCGCTTTTCTCTAACAACAGTGGTCTTTAAGGACTTGTGGGCAGATTGCTCCAGGACTATCTTTCAGTCTTATTGCTATGCACCTTTAAAAACCCAGGTTTTAAGCTACATCCCAGTTCATAATGTTTCATTTTGTACTTGTTTGTAGTTCAAAAGCTTATTATTCATTTCTTCCATAAAAATAATCAATTGATGAAGGGGATTTCCATGTCCATTAACTTAAGAGTGTGCACATCAAGCAAGCCAAGAGAACCTAGGCTGGTAACAAGTTAAGGTCCATCTTCAGAAAAGACATATTTTAGGGAGGCGCACATAAATGACACTGACCATAAAATACAGCGTGTGGCAATGCTATTCTCCAGGAGATCCTGACATACAAATACAAATAAACAAAAAAACACAAAGAAATCCACATGATATATCAGTTCAGGGAAGCCAGTATGCAAACAGGCTCCAGCAGATATATTCACTACAAGTTTCTGTAGCCTCAGAGATTTTCTTTAAGGTGAGGGAATAGTCAGTGCTTGCCAACAGATGTGCTTGGGTTTTGTTACCGCACATAGGTCAGGGCTCTGGCCACGCCGGTCTAGTTGCATCATATAACTCTCACCAAAATCCCTTTAAGGTAATTATGTTCTTCAGAGGAAAATGGTTCTGGTATCTTGCTGATGTGTGGTGTCATTTGCTTCATTCTAAGCAAGTGTCTTCTTGAGATTTATTTTGAAGCGTGACTCTTCTTTGGCAGTTATTTGTCATGCTAGGCAAAGTCATTTAGCATATAAGAGAAGGTGATGAGCTCCATCAAAAAAAAAAACCCCTCCCTTCTGAACTTTCAAAAAAGAACATTCACACTATCTTAAACATTTTTACACCATTAGCTTGCGTGCTGCATATGAGAAACAAATGCTAAATGGGGTGCCTTACGCCAAGTGGTATGGTGAATAGGTATGCCATACAATATTCCTGTCATTACTAAATTAATCCCTATTGTATCCAGGAAGCTAGTAGGGGTCTTATATGGCTTTTATTAATAGAACTGTGATCTCTGTGGAATGCGAGTTGAGAAAATGCCTTGTGCCTATCTTTCCTACCTAACAACTGTTGCTGAGTGACATTATCAATTGCAACTTGTTAGAATAAAATAATAGGAAAACTTTGCTCTAATTATTCACTACAGTTCAAAAGGGAATCAAGCTTTCCAAACAGCAGATCTCTAACAGTCAAACACAGCATTATTCCCCATCTGAGTTGTATTTAATGGACCAGTTTCTTGGGTCCACCCGAGCAGTGCACAGTGAACAACAAAAAGAAAGAAACAAAAGGTTTCATACTATTTACAAGCCTCAGAATCCTGAAAGGAGATGGGGACTCCAGCCTTGATCTACCACAATCGCATGGATGTCTTCATTTAGGGTAACAAGGAATAACGAGTGTACTGAGCATTCCTACCATGCCTGGCCAAGGCAGATAGAGCAAAGGCAAGTAGCTTAGAACTTGCTATGTTCATTCAAGAGTAGTCTTAATTTTTTAAAAACTTAGAAGAAATCAGGGAATAATTCACCTCTCCAGTTCTGCAAAAAACAGTGTAATATATTTTGAGGGGTTATACTCAAATACTACAAATTCTGCTTTCAAATAACTTTCAAATATTACTTTAGAATAGTATTGTTATACATAAAGTGATATTCTATGAAAATTTTTTCAAAGAGTTGAGATAATTAAAAAAGAGGATATTGCAGAAAAAGCATTTTATGTTGTCAGAACTATTTAGCTTATGCATCAGATCCCAGGTATCTCTATAAGTACATGAGTAGTTGTTTGTCATTTATGCTGTATTAACTTCTGGAAAATTATTCTTTCGTAAGAAAGTTCCTCTATATCACCTTCTGCTTGCAGCTAAAAGCATTCTGAGAGTTACTGAGTATCAGGTTTAATTTTGATAAAATAGACTCTTTTGCCTTATAAAAAGTTTATGAATGGGAACTATACCTCCTTCTATAAAGTTATCTGTATTATCAAAGTATGGACTCTTCCATACAAACCAAGCTCTTACCAGTATTTGTCAGCAGAGTTTATATCTTACAGACCCAAAACACCTGACAATGAATTAACATTTAAGATGTGATATAAACTTACATTTTGAAATCACTTCATACCACACTGTTACTATCTTATCTTAAAGCTGAATTTTATTATAAAGCTCAGCTGAAGCTCCAGCTCAGTGCTTGTATATACAGAGCACTTTCATGATATGACCGGCTAGTTGGTATAGTAGGAAGAGTTGAAATGTTGCTTTTGATCCTTTGGTTTCTATCCAGGAACAGCTGTACAAAAGTATGAGTTATTAACTCTTCACAGGTCTGGATATACAGTAAGAAAAGAAATCTTACTGTGCAGATCACTGTCACTGCAGATAGCCTGCTAAGGAGCTAATTATACCTAAAGTTAATTTGCAAGTAAGTTAATTTTTGTAGGTCAGTTTGTAGGGCACAGAATTTTAAAAGGGAATAAACGTATACATGCTCTGACTTTTTCCATAAAGAAGTAAATTAAATTAATAAAATGTTGACTTTGCTAGCATAATGTATAAATACGTGTTCACTTCAACACAATAAAAAAAAAAGAAAAGCTAGGCACCATAACCTACTTATAACACAGCTATAGTCCCTGATTTCAATTCAATGGGGCAAGTATGTGTATATGAAGAAGAGTTTACAAAATTAGCGCCCAAGTTAAAAATAATCCAGTAAATGGGACCTTTATAACACAGTGGATCCCTTTCTCATTTAATTCTTTTACAGTAGTAACACCATTGACTTCACTGAAAAAAGAATTCAATTCTGATAGTTTATTAAGACGTCTTTAAACAAAGACTTAAGTCTTTTAAGTCTTTAAACAAATGTAAAAGACTGCAGAGTTCTGTCCTGCATTTGGTGCTATTCAGTTTTTTAATACTGTGTATGATAGAATATTGTATTTATGTTTTTTAAATCAGTAGATTACACTAAACTGCTGGTGCTGCAACTGCTCAGAGGGAAACAATTCAAAACAGATGAGTAAAATGGAGAAATTGTCTGATATCAAGCACACGAAGTTAGCTGAAGGCCAGTACAACGTATTATACTTAGAGAGGAAAAAGCAAATGCATAGTACAGTGACTCTGTTTTAACATGGGATTTATAGGCTACAGACTGTATATTGTTAATACATTCCTGTTAGGGGGTAAAAAAAGGAAAAGAAAAAGCATCATTCCAGGAGGCATTACATACGGTATCATATATATGGCACGTGACATAACTGTTCCGCTTTTATACAGCTAACAGTTCCAAGACTCAGCTGGAGCACTCTGTTTAACGTGGGGAATTAGACATCAGTAAAGTTGGCTATGAACTGTATGTGAACCGGCAGAAGTCCAAAAGAGAGCAACTATGGTAATTCCAGGTCTAGAAAACAAGACTTAGGAGGACAGACTAAGTTAAATCCTTTTATCTTTATTCTAGAAAAGACAAAAAAGGTAGAGGTAGAAAGATGCATTGTAATAGTCTTTAAATTGATTACTTTTCATACATGGAGAAAAACTGATAGTCATATTTTATGTATTTAGTTTGCAGAAATAAAGACTTAGGTAGGTCTTGGGGGAAGTGGGAAGCATTCTAGTGATGAGAATAGTAAAAACTGTAATTGGTTGCATAAGGTTGCTGCAGAAATCACTAAGCATTTTAAAAACAGGTTAGCCAAACATTTGCCAGACAACCCACATGTATTTGATCCTAGAGCATCCAAACTACCTCCGAAGGTGTCTTTCAGCTGTACACAAAAGTTTTACTCAGACTTCATCTCCATAAACAAATTAATCTGACTTATAATTAGAAGAGCTTTCATATACACTTTTCTGGTCTTAGCCGATGCTGAACACTATTCTAGTTCTTATATTTCAATGCCACATACACAATATAACTTCTAACTAATTATTGGGACCCTATTCCGATCCAGCTGTTCACATACATATGACATCCAAAGGACAGATTTAACAGTAGATTGGTGACTATCCAAACTGGAGAGAAAATACTCTTGAAATATTAAGGAACGTGACCTGTTTCACTACTAATATGTAGCAAGAAGACCATGGTAGGCAGGTCACACAGGTAAAGCTGGCTCCTTGTATTCAACCAAGAACAAGCCACAAAACAAAGGAAATCACCCATGGAATGTGTGATGCCTGGACCTCAAACCTTGTACTGGCCTGTACACCCTCAGATTGATAAAAGGAGTTCCACCAAGGACTACTGCTCAGTACCTAAAATATCCTAAATTAGAGACGCTTCATAAAAGAAAGTCTTATTTTAACTCAAGAACTCAATTCAGTAAACATAAATAATACCTATGCCTAGTAGCACATTATTTCCAAAGGCTCTTTTCTTTTTCAGAGTTATGGCACCCTATCCTAGCCAAGACATAATAGCAAAACTTAATTTTTGTACTATTACAAATAAACTGAAAATACCAACACTAACAAAATTTTAAGAGTTTGTAATTAGGTTTAAACTAGAAAATGAAAACTAACATTTCCTCTAATTTGAATTACTTCTTGAAATACTATAAACTTCAATTAAGCAATGAAAGGCTAATTTCTGGGTTTTTGGTTTTGTTTTTGTTTGGGTTCTTTTTCTTTCTGCTGAGGTTTCTCTGTTGCTTAAGAAAAAACACAGAATAGGATCACTAATTAAGATGATATTCAATATTTAATCTTATCATTTACCATTTCAGGCTGTAGCTTCACACTTATTGTACATCTTCCAGATATTACTTTGAAGAGGGTATTTTGTTACATGGTATTGTATAAACTTTACTGAGGTATTCTACTGTATTTCACAAACATAAATAAACCAAATCCCACAACACAGTGTGAGTTGAGACAGTAACATGCCCCCTTCTACAAACATAGAGCAAAGGTATAGGAAAGATAAAATAGTAATTTTGAGGAGTCTTATTTGCATCCCAAAGAGCAAGGATTGGTCCTGTTAATCACAACAAATGGCTGAATTTGCAGATTATGTAACATTAGCTGAACCTGTGCTTAGGACTGTTACAAATCCAGACCCAAACACTGCGAGTTGGGCAATGAAAAATTAAGACACGCTGGTGTCGAGTTGTGAAAATACAGTTTAAGCACAAAACAGTTGCACTATTTTCTTTTAATAAACGAAGCAGAAAACCAGAAACTCTATCATCTGTTTGAGCCTATAAATCAAAATAGATCCCTGCTACCTAAGCAAAATAGTAACCTGCAAGAGTGATAGATTTTCATCTTTTGCATGGGCTAGCTACTAGAATGCTGAATATACATTTATTTAGATATAATAGTTCAGACATTTGACAAATGACCACACTAAAGTCTCCTGGATTCAGCAACAGGTAACACTGTAGAGACTATTTGACTTTCCAACCTGATAGATGTTATTCCTTTCCCTTTATTTTTTCACCAATCTTTTTCATTCTTTACCGAGATTCTATGTTACTCTTCCCAAAATGAGCCACCTCAGAGCTAGCCAGCGGTTTCTGACATAAAATTATTGATTTCAAGTGAGGGCTACCACATTCCCTGCAAGTATTTCTGTCAGTGGGATAGACAGTCCTTCCCATCCTACTGTAGTGAATACATAGTACACCCCCACACCCCCACATATATATGTATTTGTACATATGCTCACACACAAACACATGTGTAAAAGTTCAAATTATGTCACTAACATACTCAGATGTAAAACCCCTGGGTTTCGGGTCTTTAAATCATGCAGAGAATACATGGTATAAATTCACCTCAAGTAAATCTTCTGCCAAGCAAGACAGTTCCTGCTTTAGAAAGTAAGTGTCTCTGGTTTGCAAATTTAAACACATACACACAAGATGTCTAGCTTTTGTGCCAACATTGAAGACTGAAAAGATCTTTAGGTTTGAAACCGTTTCTGGCTCGTTTCTACAGTTTCTCCCTTTGCCTTTAACTCAGGCAAATATTTCTTTTCGTTCACAGTCCCTAGGGATGAGTGGTGAAGGTGTAAGAAGAGGCAAGAAAATTCTTCCTGTTCCATTGCCTAACTCCAACTTGATGTCATCCCAGAATACAAGGAACAACAATAAAGACAAGCAAGGCAGCAGGGATCTCAAGTAGAGCAAACACCTGGTGCATCTTTTCAAGGAGTTTTCTGTGTTCTGTGACCCAGAAAAAGAATTGAATGAAAATGGTACTAGCTCACCATAGATGAGCTTGGGGAAACAGTAGTGCCCACCTCTTCCAAAGTTCTGCTTGAGCAAACATAAAAAGGAACTTTCACAAGAGCTTTCAACCATGTAAAATTTGACAGGTTTCCACACAGATGCCTAAAGCTCACCCTGACAAACAGTAAGTAAGCTTCCTGATATATGCCAAGACACTAGTACAGAAGGACTGTATCTTCTCAAATAAATTATTGTAAGAAAATTTTAACTTAATCAAGAAATAATTCAAGAAATATCTGGACTAGTTTCACTAAAGTGTTGAAAAATAATCACATGCCAAGCATGGAAAATTTCAACCACATATAGGCAAACTGTGGAACCTTAGAAGCAACTGGGAATATAGTTTTAGACTGGGAAATATTCAGCAATCTTAAATATAACCATCTTAAGTATTGCCTCTCTCCTAACAGGACACTGGCTGTAATACTTCAGTTTTATTCTGAACTTAACATTAACCAAAAAAAAAAAAAAAAAAAAGCTTAAATAACCTAACAGAACATTTTTGTTAAAAAAATACAGTGAGAACTACAGAAAAAAACCCAACACTCACACATATCATTTGACAAACTGAATATAAATGAGGCTAGCAGATAAGTAATTGCCTGGAAAAAACACAATAGCAACAAAACCCCCAAACAGTAGGGATAAGATAGTAAGTACAAATATACCTTGTCCTTGAGGAACGCCGTAAAATTCAGCAGCTATCCTTGCTGCTTCCTTACGGTTTCCTTTCACAATGTAGAAATGACTAAGAATAGCAAGGCTGATCTTCACAAAAAGTTTAAAACAAAAAAGTGAAAGTATAGTAAAGTAGACATTGGATAGCTGCTGGGCAAAAGGGCGACTTTCTTCTATGACAGTCATTGCTGCAGCAAAATCTCTGTCAGTGTTTGGGTAGGGCTCTCAAATGTGTTGATAAGATCATATGGCTTCAGCCACGCACTCTTGGGAACAACTGGTCCTGAGGAAAGAAAATATCAGCTGGTCATGATGCTTGCTGCTCAAAATATGACGATTATTTATACTGTACATAGTATTGAGTTCACTACCACTCCTGCTAGCCTGGTGATATTCAAGTGGGACAGAACAGACAGAGGTTCCAAGACCCTGGATTGTACTTGTTCCACTCAGAAGGCCTGTTTCATTCCAAATTCTACACTTCCATTTCATTTATTTACCCTATTAATACATTTTTAAAAATACATTGTCCTAAGTATTATTATTAAGAACAGTAATTTCATGTACTGAACCAGTTTAACACGTAATCAGTTTTTGTTAAAATAAATTCTCCTGCTTCTTAAGTACAGTTGCTTTTTGTGCTACTTCATTTTATATTCGACTTTTTTCTTACAAAATTAGAACCACATCAGTAAACACTTGAAATACAGATTAATAAAGAAACAGGGATTTAATACAAACCAGCATTGACAGTCTTTTATTATCTTGTTCAGGCTGATTGAAAATATCTAGTATACGTTGCTTATAGCATTATACAAAAACCAGTTTTCAGAGTAGATCATAAGAATCAAACTCTTAGATATTTTAATAAATAAGACCTTGGTGCATCTAAAATTAAATTAATTAAAATGTAATTATAAATAAATAAATGCAATGGTAAACATACAACGTGGAAAATTTCTAATGCTTATGATACACTTTTCATTGTGCTTCATTGTATTATTTTAAACCTATGACATGACAGGCTTTACTTCTTGGCCAGTTTTAGAGAGGGGAATCAAAATTCCTTCCATTTTTAAAGAATTAATCGCTTATATACCATAAAGCTATTACAGTTATGAGCAGATATGCACAAGTTGTTCCATTAGTGTGAGTAATTGCTGAGTGAATAATGGTGTCACAACATGATATAAATGGAGGAGCTGAAGGACAGAACTAGATTCCTAAGTAAGCTTTAACCCCAAAATAACGAATCATGGCAGCATAAGAAAGGGTCCTGTTCTAAACTTTCATATTTCCTTTTAAATAAAATAGTGTCTTGAATTACAGTTTAAAATATTCTACCCATAGTAATCTTAAACTGAAGCAGCCTTTCTATTCTACCCTGGATTTTCTTGTCTGATGGTGAGAAAAAAACATTTTAGAATGTTGGCAACTGTCCATCAGGAACAGAGGGTATGATCCAAATGTCACTGCATCCACAGATCCCCCTGACTTCAATGAACAGCATAGCAGACATTAAGGATATGATACAAAATAAAGAACTTCTTATCATCTGGTTTCAGAAGTAATTTATTAAGAGTAAGAAACTATTATGTTTTCTGGAAACTATATTCAAATATGATACAAAATAAAGAACGTCTTATCATCTGGCTCCAGAAGTAATTTATTAGAGTAAGAAACTATAATGTTTTCTGGAAACTACATTCAAATAAACCTATATCAATGAAGAAAAGACAATTATAAAAGGAAATGTGCTTGGAAATAAATATCAAGGTTCTTAGCAAACAGGAACTGAATTATGCTTATCTTGAGAGAAACGTTCAGCCTTTTTCTTTGAAAAAAATTTAATCCACATCAAAGTCAAAACAGTAACTAGAAAAGGCAATTTAAAAGCAGTTTACACTGTAAACTATATTATTCTGTTAAAAATGTACACATTTTCTCCTAAATTTCATTTATAGACATTTTCTCATCCAGCCAGAATAGGAACTGCTCTCCTCATACCATAGTTAGAAGCAGGAGTGAGTACTTAAAATGCCAAATCAAAATCCCTTTTTATATTTGGCACATTGTTATCTGACACTGAATTGAGGTGTCATGTTTTCCATAAGGATAAATAGGCATTATGTTCTGAGCCACCACTGCCAATTTCCGTTTCAATCATTAATAGAAATGATATTTTCCTTAGTAACACATCCAGTATTGGAATTTCTTACTTCTTCCATATTTCTGCTAGCATTATCAAGCTTAACTCAATCAGTCCACAGAACTCCCCAGCCATCTTAAGTACCTGTTTTGCAAATTTACCAGAATAAGGAAGAATGATAATTACCTCATGGAAACCATTTTTATTCTTTATACTGTTTTACCTGAGCCTTTTTTTTTTCCCTGACTCCATATTGCCATATAGAAATTGTGCTTTCTCATCTGAACTTCTCCCATATTTTATTAATTAACAAAATAGTCTTTCTTTGAGGAGGCAAAAATCCAAATAGCAATTACTATAAATAACAGCTGGAGTTAACAGCAGTGCTGAGTTAATCTTCCCCTTATAATAGTGTTTTCTGCTTCTTATAACTGCAGTAGATAAATCACTGAAAAGAAATTTCTCTGTTGTTAAGTTGTCTCCTTCAGGTTGAACTTTTCTGTAAAGGGTTAACAAAAACTTTTTCAAAAATGAGGCTGTGGATGCATGTAATATTTTGTAAGTGATCTTTCAAAGATCCTCGATCTGCAAAACTTCTGCTTTTAGAAACAACATAAACATCGAGCAGGAGGGTAATTTCTGTATCAAAGTTTGTCTTCTGACCTCTCAAAAATGTCATTCCTTAGCTATAAACTACAGAAAAATTAAAGAAATTATGAGTTTTGAGAATTTCAGGTCACACAGGCTCATAAAAAGCTGGCAAAATTACTCTTCCAATAATATTTCTTCTTTTTCAAAGCTCTATAACTCATATGTGCCAGCCTAACTGGAAACTCTCCCAACTGCACAGAATAACCAATTTTATCCTAATCTAAGGCTACTAAACCTCTGCCAAAATTGCCATTGCAGCTTGTTGGCAAATCGATGCTACCAGGCATCCAGTCATGAAAACAGAACAACTGTTCAGATGTTACTGCTCAGACAGGTTTTTGGAAGGATTAATACTGTGAATCCTGAAACTTGAACATAAAATAGCAGAGAGCAAGCCCATGCAGACTGGGAGAACCAGTAACAGAAAGCTAAAGCTACAGATGTTGTAATGGAAATCAGAAAGTACAAGCATAATAAATAAAGGATCAAACAGTCAATGTGATGCCATGAAAGAGCATAAAAAACTGACAAGTGTTCCAAGCTTTGTATTGCATAGCAACATGAAGAGATTGGAGTCTGGTCTTGAATCAGTGCAGGATACTGAGAGCTTCCAAATAGAAATGCATCAGCAATATGTAACAAATATACAATGTAATAAAAATATCAAAGGGCTTGAGCAGTGGCTTCATCCGGACATTCACATTTCCTGTACAGTTTCACTTTTGGGAATGAAATTTCTCTGCCTCATTTCCTCTCTTGTAAAATGGGTTTAAAAGGACCACTCAAGATAAGCATTCTGAAGGTGACTTCATTGCTGTTAACAAAACACTCAGATATTGTGGTGAAAACAGTACTGAAACTAACTAGGTATCTCATAATTTTTCTTTCAATACAAAATTTGGATAACAAAATGAAATAAAACGTAATATTGAAGGTTCAGTCACTTAACGGCTACAAAAGGGATAGCATGTAAAATTATTCCAACATTTAAGGCTTCATCACAGCATACGGGAAAATGGCACCAAGCTACGCTGCAGATAAACTGTGTTAGAATTTTTGGTTTGTTTTAAGAACATAGTAATACTGTGACAGACAAGGATCCCCCTAGCTTGACATACTAGTATATTCCCAGCAAATAAACCAAGAACAATGTCATGATTTCTCTGGTGTGTTTTCCCCATTTCTGGCAATTAACTATTGTAATTTAAAAAACTTAAAATGCTTGAATTTATGGTCTTAAATACCCTTTTAATGTAGCTTGGTCAGGTATCATTTCTAAAGAACACAGCAAGTATATTCAAGATGACAATATTGCCACTTATAATAGCTACAAAAGTGGTTCATTTCAAACTCAGTGCCTGAAGTAGCCTGTTCTTTAATGCCCTACTGTGTAGTGGCCAAGTGCAGACAGTATTCAGCAGTGGCTCCTGTTTATGCTAGTTCAAACTGATGGTGAAATCTCGTGCAATTTACCCACACCCTAAGCGAGGAACTCTCAGAAAAAAAGTATGCTCCGTCTTCTATGATTAATTACATAACCACATTAATTATTTTATTCTGGCAATTTTTCCTCAATGCTTTAGAAGACTGGTGTACTTAATGTTCAGTAAGGCAAGATACACAAGAAAAATAACACAACTGAGACAATATTTAGTCTTTGAAAGCATTTTTTAATATTAAAGTCTGTAAAACACTTAGAAATATGATTTCGTTACAGCAAGCATGTACTGTGTCTTTGGTTCTGGAAAAAATATTTACTTCTAATTGAATCTTTTAAAGTAATATACTTAATATAGGCTGTAGAAGAGCACTAATTACACAAATTCTGTTACACTTAGTCTTAATAGCTTGCTTTAGTATTTTGGAGATGCATCTAAATGTCTGAAAGTGAAAATGTTTTTTTTAAAGACAAGATATACAATACACTATAGGGAATTATTTGTGTGACCTTCACCGGCATGTCTTTCCCCATATACAAGCGATTTGGCTAAAAATACACAAGAAGTTAAGATAGTCATTCTGGTTTAGAAACTTCTGGCTAATAACAAATATAGCAGAAGATAATTTAATTAAATAGGATGCCAGGCAGAGGAATGGGAACTCTTAGGTGCTTTGAAGAATACATTGTTGTATACATTATAGACAACCCATGAGGAGAAACTTCTGAAACAATGACCTCGAAACAGAAAGAGTTTAAAATAAAATCAGTTCTTGTACCAAGTTTCTGATGTAAGCATACAATACTTGATGAAGGACTCAAAAATGCTGAGAAGCCTGAACTACTGAAAAGGCAACATCTAATTCAGCATGAAAAATGACCTGCTTGGTGACCTGCTGACTTGTATTTTAGTAGGTGTATGGGATGCTAATCCTCAATACTTAAAATTTTATCTGACTCATCTAAAGTTACTGAATGCTGTTTACATTGTTTCCTCCTTGATGTTAAGTAATTTTTTCTATTATCTCCTATTCAAAGCATTTGAACTGAATAAATCCAGACACGGAGCTACTATTTTAAAGTGCATTTGCTCATCTATGTTGCTATGCAAAATGCTACCTTAAGTTAACATTGGAGGTAAGACAAAAAAGACGGACATACCATAAAAACAACCTTCAAAAAATATTAAACATTTTCAGGAATATCCTTCATAAGGTAAGGGTATTATGCATCTATGCTTAGTCATAGAAAAACAAATAAACACTATTTATAGCTACAAGAAATTCAGAAATTGGAGTGACTGGAAGACATCAAGCAGCTGCTGAGTCCTTTTCCAAACAGGAATTTAAACCCATTAGCATAACACAGACA
This sequence comes from Athene noctua, assembly GCF_965140245.1. Classification (NCBI taxonomy): domain Eukaryota; kingdom Metazoa; phylum Chordata; class Aves; order Strigiformes; family Strigidae; genus Athene; species Athene noctua. Next base: position 75,922,471 of record NC_134040.1, read on the forward strand.
CTACTCTTTCTTTGTCAAATATGAAAAGGTGGCCAAAGTACAGACTTTGTGCTACTGTTTTGGGGGAGTGAAAAGTAGAAAAGTGAGAGAACACAAACTTTGGTCCAGAAAAGACCACACTTAGTTCAGATCTCAACTGCTCTTCACTGCACCCTGTTGCTATCCTTGAAAATTCTATAGACTTACTTGACTACATGACAAAGCCATTTTCTCAGCACAAATATTTCACAGTTGTGTTGCCAATTGAAACAAACACAACACTGTAAAACAAATAAAGACCTACATCTCTTCACAGCTTTTCTTCCTGAAGTATTCCTGTCTATTCAGAATATACACAATGCCATGTGAAGTTATAAATGATACCCAAAGTCATTTTTCATCCAGATTTCTGCAGTTCTCATAATTCATGCTAGTCTCCGACAACCCAACTGAAGAATTTAACCAAAAGACTCTTTCAAAATGCAATGCAGTGACAGTAACAGGGAAAATCAGTGTCATAAAACATGTCACTCTCCTCCGCTTAGTAGTCATGCTCTGACTTTTGACACTCATTCTACTAAACAACTATGTATTTAGACACCATTCCCGTTCTCTCATAAAACTACAAAACACACCAGATCGTTTATAAAGCTTTAATGCACAAAAATTTATCTTATGCATATTTTGTACATATGTAGTTTCTCTCTGTATGTTGGTGTTGCACATTATTTCCATCACTTCTCAAATTGCTCCAGAAAGTCTAAATTCACACCTTTGGGTGGATATGGTAGTACTTTTTTTATTCTCCACTATTAAAATCAGTGCTCTGATACAGTTTAGGTTCTGTACAAATCAAGTTGTTCTGGTACATGAATGATGCAACCTTTCAATTACAAAACGTAGCAATTACAAAATTCCAGTTTTCTAACTTTCTCAGTTCTTTGAAAGAATACACAGAAATATTAAAGGTGTATCACTTTGTTAGACACCCACTAGACAGCTGCTTCTCATAATAGTGATAGATTTCACTTCAGGTCTAATATCAAACAATCCCTGCTATCAGCAACATTATCATATGAGTGTGCTTGATCTGCTTAACCAGTCCATCTAATCACTGACAATAAAGTTCTATACAGAGGGAAACAGGTATAACTGATCTGCTTACAAGTAAACTCAATCTGAGTTCTCCTAATAAACATAGTAAATTTGTCCCACTGTATTCGTTGCTGTTCTCTTTGGATTCCTAACACAACCCACTTATTAAGAGTATTATAGAAGAAGATTCAAAAATAAGTTGCATGTGTCCTTGAGACATTTCTATAAACCAAAAATGTGTCAGACAGCAGACACACACAGACTGCTGACAGACAGACTCTAGCAAATCTTGCCCTCCAGGAATTTAAAAAGTTACCACCTCCAGCTGCTGAATCCATTACTCAGCTAAAGGTCCCTGCCCCTCATTTTCTCCTCCAGGAAATCAACAGGAAGGAATGTGTATCGGTATTCAGCCACTTAAGTTCAAGATCTGTCAATTTAAACTGTTGATGAGTTTAAACCTGCTGGACTTTACACTGAAAAAGCCACTCATGCTCCCTACCACCTATTCTGCTACAGAGATAGGAACCTCCTGTTAAAAAGTAGTAGCAGACTATGAGGGGAGAGTAATGTCAAAATGCACATACCAACTGCCTCTTAATAAGGATATTTAGCTGTAATTTCTGATAACTCAGTGTACTGATATGGCTGCATCAGTGAAACTTTGAAGTCTCCTCATTTTGCATCTCTTTCCCTTTGTACAGTTCCTTTCTTGGGTCCAAACCAATGTTTTAATCACCAACCACTTGCCTATAGAACTTCACAGATTCCTTCTTCAGCAACTAACTCACCCTCTTCCTTAGGTATGTGGTAGTACAGCTACTATGCTTTTGGTGTTTGAACTAGCTTGACAGAACTAACTTTGCTATTTCTCATTTCTCTAGCAGGCAGTGCAACCTCCCTATTAATCTAAATATAATCTAATAACTCTCTACCACTTTGAAACCTAGACAGACCTCTTCAGCTGTTTGAAATAATACTACCTGGACTTATGAAACTATTTTAGATCCGTATTAATTATTTATTTATTTATGTGTAAGACCTTTAAATTATGTCATCAAGATTAGACAACTGTCAATAATTCCAAAGTGAAAAGTTTGCTTGAAACAGTACCTCTGAGTTCTTAATGTTTTCTGCTACCAGTTTGAATTCCTTTCAAAATTGTTAATTATATTCTATATTACAGCTTGTTAATTTTTCTTTGATTGTTTAACTGATTTTTTTCTTCATTACAAACTGTTTCTAAAACCAGTGAAATAATCTGTTTCTTTTAACTTTATATCTCCTTCCTTATTACTTTTGCCAGGTTTTCTTCTAGACTAAGTAAAATGGACTTCATTTGTCTCCTTTCTGTGTAAAGTGTATTTTGGTGCCTGTGAATGGTATTAATAAAAGGAAATTACAAAGTCAGTTTCATGACTTGGTAGGGATGAAAGTTAAAAGATTATTCTGCAAGCATATGTCACTACACACTGACTCTCATGGCTAGTGTTCATATCAGAAAGGTTTTTTCCATCCACTAAAATTGGTATCAGTTAAGTGATAGCATCATGACAGAGCTTGCAAAACATTCTTTTCCGCAAGCTGAGGCATGACAGTCTCTGCTTGGTGCTTTAACAAGAGACATAAAAATACTTTGTGATGAAGAACTTGTAACTGACTTAGGAAATGAGGTAAAACCAGAGTGAGGTGGATCAGCAGCACACAGGCTTCTTGCCACAGAATGCAAAGCACAATGAAGTGTGAAAGCTTCAGATGAAGCACTGATGTACGAGAGGACTTTACCTAACATGGCTTCATATGCCATGGAATGGGCAATAGCAAACCTGCCAGGAGCCAAAAATGAACTGCATTGGGCTCCAAAATATACTTAAGAGTTGCTTTTGGAGCCAAGAATATTTGGTTCCATCTCCAACACAGCATTCTTACGACGCTAAATGAGACAGTGTTATAAAATATCAAGTTCATTCTGAAATCAGAAACTTAAAAATTTCCTGAGATTTCTTACTGAAGGACTAGCAATAAGAATACAGAGGCAAATGAAAATTTCTGTTTGCTTATATTCTTATTCTCCATGCTTTCTACATCCAAAGCAAAGAAACAGAGGTGAGAAGGTTAGAAACAAAAACCCTTCAATGCAGACTGGAAAGGCTACTCTTAGCCACAGCCTTTCCACAGCAGTTGTAAAAATGGTCCACCCAGAAGAGGTGCTAGCTGAAAGGGGGCTGTTGCAATAGAGACAAAAATTCCCCAAGGTGTTCATGGCCATATTTATTCTTAATCCTTAATTTATTATTAACCTTCATCTGCATGATGCCACTGTCAGAGCAGCCTAAGAGGCTGTGTGTTATTATTGTCTCTTAAAGAGTTAACATGTCAATGATTAATAAAATACAAATTAAATAAAGGATTTAGACACTTATGGTAAAATTTACGAAGTACAGACATGGCCCTAGACCAAAAAAAGTTATCTATACAATCCTCATCTAATTAGCTAGGTGCCAAAGATGCCACAGGCACCTAAACTTTCACATGTAAACTTAGAAATTTAAGCTCCGAGAAGGCTAAAGTTGCTACTATGTGGGCTACAGTTAACACCTCCCCTCCACTTGGAATTCACAAACCATACACCCCAAACTGTCAGCCACCTTGAAGCTCCTGCCTATGTGTACCATGTTAGAACCAATCTGACTTCAGCAGAAAAACAAAGAACTCATAGATCTCTGCTGATGGTCAATGTCAACACTTGCCATTTTGTTTAAAGATGATTAAAGGAATCACTTACTAACTTGAACATCAGAGTAGAAACATATCAACCAAAGAAAGAAAGCTACTTTCTCTCAGAAGACTACTCTAATCACCAGCTGCTGACTGGAATCAATCCTGCTGAAGTGATGACACTATAAAAAAAGAACACAATTAATAGATCAAAGAGTGCGTTAGAGCACAATTCTGAAGTTGGATAATTTTGGGGAAGGACAGAAGAATAGAGAATTCTACGTTTCAGACCTGCTCCCAATCCCATCTCTGCATTTTGTTCAGTTGAACAATTGAAATTTCTTGAAGTAAGAACCAGCCCGACCACTGCCATACCTTAGGTGCTCCACTGGTGTGGGCCCAAGTAAACTGCTCAGGCACACTGAATACCTTACACCACTGCATCTTACAAATGGTCTCCCCAACATTTCTGCCTCCCCAAGATTCTATAAATCTGTTTTCATAATTATAGTATTTGATCAATTCAGACTAACACAATATATTTACCTGACAGTGACTTGTGACATTAATATTATGCCATTATTCTTTACTAAAAGAATAGATTTTATATTTTTCACAGAACAACTTGGAATTTACCAGGAAACAGCTATTGCGTATAATCCTCTTCCATTCTTAATTCACAACTGCCTTCCCAATTTCAAAATTTTTCTCCTCTTTTAATTTTTCAAGATTTTCAGTCATCAAAAACCTACAGAAGATTTATTTGTTCTGAAACAGTAATGGATTAGTCCTTGAATAAACTACACCATCTGTCTTTCCCTGCATATTGTGCTTTTAAGTGACATTTATTTAAGGGTTCTACTAAAAGAAATCCAAAACTACATGAGCAACGGGCATATTTATTAATTTGTCTTAAAAAACACGCTAACATGAATTTGGCTAAACTTTTTGATTTCAGTCTTCTTCGGGTACTTGACTGCTGCTTTGGAAATTTCACTATTTTACTCCTATAGGTTCTGCCTTAGTTATTTAAGTTTTCACCAACAGCAGAGTTGTTTAATATCTAATGAAAAACTGAGTACCAACTGTAAGACCTAAAAGCAAGAGCAAAGGCAAATGAGCCTTTTGCTTGCATATATAAGAAAATAATAGCATTCACATTTGGAACTATCTTGTTGATTACGGCAAAGATTTAACAGCTTCTCAAAAGTTTAGGTTCCCCAGTTTGCAGTTAAAGCTTCCATTTTGTTTCTAAGTCTTCAAATATTTTTGTGAAAAGTACCCACTTTTCAGTAACAGTTATCCAAGGTTTCAGTAACACTATGTTCCATAAACCATAAATCAAAACCCTTTACCTCACAACAATTAATGTTTTGAATAGAAAATCAAAACCTAAAATAACAAGTCAACAAAAACCTTTACAAAAGAAACTCTCTGTGCTTCTGAAACTCGTCTGAAATATCAGGAATGTCAAGAATTACCAAATGCAAACTGGCAGAGTTTATCATCAGAACATTGCAATTAACTTACCCTCTTTGGGCCGGTGATGGATTTCATTATGGCAAATGCACAGACATGGAAACCAACAGCATAGTGGAACAGAGCTTCCCAGCTGCAAGGAATGTCTCCACATCCTTCACATCCTGCATTTAATAATAGTGCTAAACATAGATGTGCTGCAGATACTCAAGCTGGGTGGAAACACAGAGCATTAGTATCATCTTTTGCCTCTTCCATTCCCAACATTTATTTGCAAAGATTTTTCTTCCCTGAATCACGGACCTGACTCTCAGTTACAGGGGAGGAGAAGAAACAGCACCATCATTACAGAACTTATGAATTTCAAAATGTCCTGACAGTCCACACCTCCTTCTCCCCATCCCTTCAGTCACCGTAAGGCCTTCCACCTTTTTAGACCACTGTATCTGAGCTCGTGTATTTACAGCATTGGGATCTTAAGTGCTGGGAAGAAGTTAAATATAACTGAACCACTGCTGACACCTGTTGTCCGCACTGAGAAATCTGTGTTATTCAGGTGTACTTAATACAGTGGAACATGGAAAAAACTCAAAACACCAGTGTATAGGCTCTCTTTCCCCCCCTAGTTCTCAGACTCATAATGTTGCAAGACCTGGAAGCAGGAACTGGTGCCAAGTACGGACCTAGGAAGAGGAGTTTAAAACCACCTCACTACATAAGCTAAACTTTTTTAGCATCAATTTGTAGCAAAATTTCAATGAACTCGGAAGAGTAAGGTGAAAGACTGTGTCATCCTGAGAATGGTGCAGGACCACTGAGCTGTCTGGTAAAGAAAAAGGATTCCAGTGACATGCTATGCTACTAAATAAGGTTTCTAAACAAGATACTTACATACTGTGTATGTATGTAACAAAGCAGAAATGAATAGGAACATCCCATAGGAAACAAGGTTATGAATGGCAAGGCACAATGCCAATGAAAGGAAGATATAGACATCAAGGGAAAAAACAAGCCTTCACCTCAAAAGTTATTTACGTTTTACTATATAAATGTAAAAATCCAACAGAGCTACATATACTAACTTCACTCTTAAGAACAAATGCCTTAGAAATATAGCAGGTGGCAAACAATTAATTAATAAAAAAATGCTCCAACACGTAACATCCCTTTTTTCCCCCCAATGTTATGAAGGAGCTAGGGCAAGAATATATATCGCTAGTATTAATGGCAAGAGTAGTGAATAGCAACCCCACGAAGCCCTCCACCAGGGCCCACTTACAGATGTGCCTCCACCATGTGCTGCTCTGAGGGGCCACAGCTGTGAGCAGCACTGGGGACCTTCCCATAGCCACGCAGGAGATAGACACGCTGCTGTTGCACCTGCTCACAGAAGGAAAATAAACCACGCACAGCTGAACAGGACAGAATTAAGCAGGCACGTCTTGCCTTCAGGTGTTTTTTCTTCTGTAAACCAGATGCAGAAATACTGTACAGACTCTTTTATGAAAGTCAGTCACATTTGATATACCACAACCAAAGGGCACAACCCTCTTCTTTCTCCAGACTCACAAATGTGAGAGGGTCCTGAAGTGTTAAGGCCTGAACAACCAGCCCAAGCCAGAGTTGACCTATAGATGAATCCTGTATATTTTATAACTGCAAACCATTGTGCTAGTAGGTATTGTACTAAGTTATAATAACCCACTTATGCTGATGTAAAAAGTGCTAAAGCATTGAAATACCAAAGCCTGAGCAACAGGCCCCAAGCCGAAGCTGCTAACTTAGTCTGTAATCATTAACAAAGTATGTAACTCGCTAGTGAAAGATGCAGCCTAGAATATAATCAGGATGAAATGCTGAGAGAATGTATCCAACTTCCCTTGTTTAGCCTTGTTCAAGGCTGAGAACCCACCTATTTGGCCTTGATAGAAACTCCCTTGGTCTCCCTCTCCAAGCCCTGGCCAGGCTTTGGGTGGAATCCAACAGGAGAATTAATCCACAAATTTTCCCCTCAAAACAAAGGTGCCAGCTATTCTGATTTTTGGGTATATAAGGCCGGACCTGCTCACAGCGACTTTGGCAGCCTCACCTATGGGTGGAGGCACCGCGTAGGATTTCCCCCTTGCCGGGACAGGCTCTGCAAACCCTCGCTGTGACCAGGGCTGCCCAGCATCTGCGGGTCTGGGTGATGGCAACGTGTGCAAATGGTGATGGATCTTTCTTAATCACTATTCTCTCTCTCATGTAGTAATGATTTGATGCATTACCCTGTATTTTCCTGTTTGTTGCTTTAGGTGCACTATTCTGCCTTTTCTTACTGCATGTTTTCTGCATTACTCTGTTACATTATCTGGCTGTCACCAATAAAATACACCTACTCTTTTCACTCTGGTGTCCGAATTTAATTAGTATCCTTAACCAGCAAAACAGGACCTGCGAGTGCGCGGGTCCCAAAAGGTATCGCGGCGCAAAACTAACGGCTACCCGGCAGGAGCACAGGTGGGGGGCGGCAGAGGGCCGCCCAGGCAGCAGGCGGGCCCTCGGCTACAGGCGGGCCCTCGGCTACAGGCCGCGCCGCCATGTTGCGACAGGCGGAAGCGGGAGGGCACCGCCCCCGCCGCGAGCGCAGGCGCGGGAGGCGTGTGGCCCCGCCCCGGCGGGCGGGCTCTCGGCGAGGCCACGCCCCGCCCCGCCGGCGGCGCGCGCGCGCGCCCCTCCCTCGGCCGGCCCAGCGAAGGCGCCGCCGCCCGTTTCCTGCCGCGTCCCAGCGCCGCCGGGCCCGCGGGAGCCGCCCCCCGTCCGAGCAGCGGCCGGAGCCTGGGAGCCTGCGCGGCGCGGCGGCCGGGCCGAGCGGGGAGATGAACACGGTGCTGTCCCGGGCCAACTCGCTCTTCGCCTTCTCTTTGAGCGTGATGGCGGCGCTCACCTTCGGCTGCTTCATCACCACCGCCTTCAAGGAGCGCAGCGTGCCCGTCAGCATCGCCGTCTCCCGGGTCACGCTGTGAGTGCGGGCGGGAGAGGGGAGGGAGCGCCGGCGGAGGGCCGGGCCGGGCGGCGGGCTGCCCGCCGGCGCGGGGAAGGAGCTTGTCTGGGGGCCGCAGCGCCCCGCCGCGGGGCGGCGGCGAGGGCCTCTTGCCGCTGCCGCTCCAGCGGCTGCCCCGGCCGGGGCCGCGGAGGTCTCCGCTTCCTGCCCGCGCCCTCGCTCCTGCCCGCGCCAATGGGGGAGCCCCACGACGGCGCTCCGCCGCCTCACGCCCCTGCCGGGCGGGAGCTGGGGCGGCGCCGCCCGCCTTGGGCGTTCCGCCGCCGTCCGCGCGGCAAACTGCGGGGACGTAAACCGATACGCGGTTTCTCCCCGTAGTCCCTCTCTTTTAATGCGTAGGTCCCGTGCGTTTTCCCTCTGGTAACATACTTTCTTTTGGGCGAGCTCGGTGACAGCAGCCTGACTGGGCCGGCTCACCTTCCCGTCCAGTGCGCCAGGTGTAGACGGAATACGTGACGCCACACCAGAAGCATGTTGCCCGCGTGACACAATATGCCGATGCAAATTTGTGCCAGGGAACCTTTTTTACAATTTTTTTTTTTTTTTTTTGAAAACGAAACTGTCACAGGAAACTTTAATCGAGTTAAGTGTGTATGGTGTGGAGGGCCGTAGTTTCGCGAGCAGTTGAGCAGCTGCTACAGCCACCAAAAAGTGGAAGTCTTTGCTGCTGCTTTTAGCCACATGGTCCTTGAAGACTGAGCTGTTTTAGCTCGACTAATGAGTCCATTTAGTTTGGTTTTGGCCAAGTCAGTGAGCTAAAGCAGCTCGTGGAGCTTTGGAGCACCCCAAGGTAGGTGGCAGGAGTGGATGGCTAGCAGCAGGGTTTGAAAGGGGAGGTGAATGCAAATAAAAGGTGTGAACTGCCATTGCATTTTGTATTGACGTTCTCTCGTGAAAATAAATTCTGCATTTATGCTAGATTGAGGATTGCAAACAATATAAAACCATCATAAAAGCATCTTTTTGAGTGCTCTGGTGAGCTTGATGCATATGAGGGAGACTACTAATACCCAATTTGTATGAATTTACAGTGTTATACCAGTCCCTTCCATGATGTGCTGATCTGCTATTAACGAGAGATGTTATACCTTAGTTGCTTTTCTTGGAACTTCTGAGAAATTCTGCATGTCCCTAGCTTAAGGCCCATTACCACATTGTCAGGGATTCAGAAATGAAGTCAAATGCTTGATAAGGTTTACTGCTTAAAAAGACGTTGCTTTTTGCAGAGAAATGGAAATTTACAGCAAGACCTACATTGGAAAGTCTTGCTGGTGTTTTTCTTAACTACTGTCTCCAAAAGTGTTTTTTCTGCTGGTAAACTTTTTTTTTTCTTTGAGATTACTAAGTCTAATTTTAATGAAATGATATTTTAATGGACTAATTTTCAAGCTGGAATAAATGTAAGAAGCTCATAATTCATAAAAGTTTTGTTACATTAGCTGATTACCAACCTCTTTATGGTGGTCCTCCTTGTAGAGTGTAAGTTGACCAAATTTTGTGAATACATATGAAAATATCTTCTGTGTGTCTGTTATTTTCCAGGGGTTTTTTCTAATGTGGTTTAGTATGGCAATGTCAGATATTTCTTCAAACACTGATTTGTAATAATAATGTAGAAAAAAACACATTCCATTGAGAAATCTTCTAAGTTATGTGAACTACAAACGTAAACGCTGTTTTATCAGAATGGCTGAAGTGTCTTGTATGAGACTGAGCACTAGAGGCTTTTTTTTATGGAAAGTTGAGAAATAATATTGAAAATCGTTGCCAGCAGACAGCTTTGCTGGCGGTATTCCAGTCAGCTTTATATATTTGCAGATGGCTAACACATATTTTACTAAAATGAAATGTGTGGTAGTTTAGGTACAGATAGAGATTTTTGTTAACAGGAAAAAGTCTATAGACTACTTATATAATTTAGACTACTGTAGTGGCAAGGTCTGTCACTCAAAACTGGCTCCGTAATTTCTGGAAGGCATGTTTTATTTTATAATGTTGACTGTATTTTAGCCAAAAGTATTTAAAGGAAAGTACAGGAAATGGATGAGATATGTAATAAGAATAATTTATGTAACGCATGAAAGAGAAATAATGAGGAAAGATAATCTTGTGTTTTGTTTTGTCTTAGAAAAAATGTAGAAGATTTCACTGGACCTAGAGAAAGAAGTGATCTGGGATTCATCACATTTGACATTACTGCAGATATCCTTAATGGGAAAAATGGTTTGCAAACACTTTGAAATAAGAACATCTTTACATCTATTTTTGTTACTTAATCTTCAGATATTCAGGACTTGGGGAAAACTAGCAGTTTGTCTTCAAATATAAATCTAAAGCAATGAAAAGTGGTATTTACATAGGTAGGGCAGTAAAATAGAACTTGGAGGAGCTTGTTCTGTGTCTAGGAGATGACACAGGGCATGTTTTCTCTCTTTTTTTTTTTTTTTTTTAAATTCCTGGTTTTAAAATTAAGCTCTATAGTGAAGTACAGTGCAGTGTATCTAATAACAGGAACTGCATTTTAACATCTGGACAGTGTTACCGTTAAGTGAAGTACGTATTGGTTTGAGGTGTGAATTATGGGGTTTATATAACATACTGTTTTGACTGTCATACTGAATCTAGAAACTCCAGTGCACCTTTCATACTCTTTTGTTGTGAGGTTTTCAAAGTTCTAGCCACATAATAATTGCATACAAGTACCTGTCTTCCTTTAAAAATAAAAAGACATTGTAATATTTTACTTGCTTAGATGTTAAACTATCAAATCTTTAATGTTGAATATTATGAAATTCATTGGGAAGCATATGAGGTACTACAAAATTTATCACATTATTTTTTGGCCTCTTTCTCATTGCTGTTACCTTTTTGTGACCTTTCTTTTGTATTTTTCTGCTTCCTTGTTAGCCTCTTTTTTATTGGGGAAAGAGGGTTATGTGGGGATGTTTTGGTTTTATTTTGCGTAGGTTTTTTGGTGGTAGAAGGGTATCATTCTTAGGATTTAGGATATTGACATTGAAAAAAATAAATCTGTGTTTTTCTGCAGAAGTCAATATGAGACAGCGTGCTTTACCTCAGGTGATTACACTAAGCCTTGCTTTGCAGCTGGGCTGAGATTCTTGGGATTTTTCCCTGTCTGGTGTTTTTTGTCACTGTTGGGCAAGGCACTGATTACCTCAGTGTTTCAGTTTCCCTGTTTTGAAGAGTACCACACTGTGTAAGTAGATCAAACAAAATAAGTCTTGAATGTGTGTGAACACTGGATAAACAGGTTAATCACATTTTTGCAGATATGCGTTGCACAGGAGTAAGTGGGATTTTTTTTTTTTTATCAGATGGAAGCAGGAGATGTGAAGTCCTAAGTCTGAGTTTTACCTCTGAAATGCTTATACGTATTAAAACCAGAGACTGAAATTCAAAAGTAGATTAATTGTATGCAGTGTATATAGTAGGAGACAGAACAAGGCAGGACAGGACCACTAAAAGAAATGTTCTTATACGAGGATTAGTCTGCAGTATGTGGACATAAAGATTCCATGTTTTAATGACTTTTAATAGTAGTAGTTTGATATTTTTTTTATATAAATCTCTGACTTAATATTTCATGCCTGGCATAAACAAGCCTTGCAGTGTGTAGGGTTGTAAGATACAACTTTCTGATTAGTCTTTCTGGACAAAATTTGTAAAGAGCTACTGGGATGTGGGCTCTCTTAGCTAAAGGAAACAAGTTGTTAGTCCTAGGAAGAATTAAATAAAATGACAGAAAAAGAAACTAGAGAAAGGGGAGGAGACAGTTTTCACAAACTCTTTTTAGCTTACTTAATTCATGGCTAACTTTTAACAAGTATTAAGAAATTCTACAAAGGAGATCTTCAGAATCCTGTTTTGAGTTAGGTGATGAAAAATGTTCCAAATAAAATAGCTCTATCCATGCAGAAACAGCAGTTAATTATTAAATTCTTTCCTTACTTGCCTTTAGAATTAGCGGCTTAACATGAGTCTTGGGATGAGTGAAACAAGATAGAACAGCTTTTGCGGCTGGTTGGAGAATCTACTTAATTTATTCTTTGAGATAATGTCAAATATAATAAAAAACAATACTGGAATAAAAGTGAGTTAAAAGATCTTTTGCTTAGTGACGCATGGTGCATTTTATTGCCAAATAAACAGACAAGTATTTAGAATAATAGCTTTATTATACTGACACTCTCAAATAGCAGTCATTAGTTCTTTACTGTTGACCAAAAATCTGAGCAGTTTTGTTCCATTGTAATCAGCTGACTTTCTTTGGAGTAAGTAGGTAATTAAATTTACTAATTCCTGATGTGCCTTCCAATATGCAGTACTTCCCATCTACTAACTTCCCTAATGTGGGTATTATAGGATCTTTAAACTCTGTACACTCTGTTAATTTTGTGTTTATATCTTATTTAATGCCACTGTATCTCGATCCACAGTTAGATACCAGTTGACAGTATGAATAATTGCCTTGAAGATATTTACTGAAGAATTCTGTCTTGCCTTTTAAGGTTTTATCATAGATTGTCTAGCAGTGGATTATTGTTACTGGGTTGCAGTGTCAAATATAGAACTCTTAAATCATTGGAGGAAATAGCTGTTAGATTTCTTAAATAGTAAAAAAAGAACAGCCCTGAAACCTGTTGCTTTAATAGGATTAAAATATTTATTAGAACTCCTGGAAGGGCTCTGATTTATAAATAAGATGAGGTATGTTGAAAGGTAAGAACTCACTGTAATTATCATAGTCTGTATAGATCTTGTCAAAATAAAACAAGGTTATGTAAGTACAATATGGTATATTTCTTAACTTGCATACATCTGCAGAGTATATTTGACTGGAATGTTAAACAATTGTTTCTGTATTTGTCGGCAGAATATTCAACAAAAAACAATGTAAGTATCAAAAAGTTGAAGCAATTACCCATTTTGTACAGCAGCTATTTTTAACATTCTGAAGTTCTGCTGGGAAGAGTTAAGGCACCACATTTCCTACTAGCTTGGACTGGTTTTACTGGTCTTCAAGATTGTTATTTTATTGACAGGTTAACTGCCAGGTGGGAAAGTCACCCTCATGAAACCTAACTTGGTATGTGGCCAGCAGAGTCGAGAATGGTGACACATGCCTTGTTGTTCACTGACAATAGTGGACTGTAAATTATTTTTTTTTCCCCCACTTATTTGTTCTGTTTGTTTTACTTTTCCCTGATGTTCTGCAGTTGACTGCTGTTACAAACAAGATGTAGTGGCCTTTGGTCTGGCCAGGTGTGATGGGTCTTTTATTCATAGATCACAGATGTGTTTGCCTGTACTGTAGCTTCATAATACATTTATGCTATCTTGTCATACTACTCAAAATAATTGGCCTTGCTGCATCCTTTAAATTGGATGCTACTGATACTTCAGTTTGGATCAGCTTTTTTCACTGATCTGATAGGAGCTATGTAGAACAGCGTATGGAAATAAATTACCTTAATGAAACATCATGACGCCATGGTACCACTGGATTCTAGTCAAAGCTACTGTGGTCCCTTTGCAAGGATATAGTGAAAGCCTGGGGTTTTTTCTTAACTTTTGACACAAAACTATCTACCTACATTTTTATTTTAAACTATCTTAGTTATTTTATACATGCCAATACTGTGTTTATACTAAAATAGTTTTTAAGGTTCTATATCTGGGACTTTGTTGTCTTGTTTTACTTAGGTTGGGGTTTTTTTTCACATAAATCAATAGTTCTTACAAATATTTAGAAATATTTTTTTCTAAATTGTTCTGTAAGGTACTAAACAAGACTCTAGCACTTAACTACTTAAAAGAACAGTGTAAAGTTTCAAATATTTGAGATTTTTGGGGTCAGTCTTTTGATTTGTTCATACAATTCTTGGGGTTACACTTGCAATTCCAGTAGGTTTTTTTCCATTAAAGTTGGAAAAATGTTAAATATCTAGGCAGTGTCATGATAGCTCGATTTAAGTCCTTTATTTGAAACAGAGTCAAAATACTGCTTGAAAAGTGACTTATCTTTGCAATTCAAAAGGAAAACCCATCATTATTTGTAAGACTTTGAAAGTTTATGGCTATTTTAAATGGCTTTCTCATGTTTTACTGAGCTGTTCTTTGTTGTTCCCATTTATTCTGTGCCACATTTCAGTCTGTAGTAATATTATTTTCCCTCCTGTAAAGCATTATTTTGTTAAATTAGTTATGGATTACAAGCACATATTTCAACTTCAGGGTTTTTAGATGAACAATGCTGTGAAATTCCAGTGACTGACTATGATCTTGTAAGGTACCGTGCCAACTTAATGACAATTCTGGTTTTAGGCTCTAAACCAGGTGGTCCTTTGGGACAAGATAATGTTGAGAGGAGATAACCCAAGGCTGTTCTTGAAAGACATGAAGTCAAAGTACTTTTTCTTCGATGATGGAAATGGTCTCAAGTACGTACATCCTTTTCTAATTACTCTTCATGTCACTGTCTTGATTTACTTGCGTACATTGCATTTTATATGTGTTTTTACTGCTCTGGTAAGGTACATGTGTTCTATCTGATTCTTTGTAGTTTGATTGTTAGAAGATTACCTTGGAATACAAGGTATCCTGTTTCTTCTGTAGACGAGAAGATACACTGCTAATATAAGCAGTAGGTTTCTGTTTCCAGTATTCTTGTCTGTGTAGAGTTGGTTCTGTAATGCACTCCACTCCAAAGGAGTTAGGTAGCAGTAAAAAAAAAAAAAAGCTTATCTGGGAAATAGGTAATACTTCATGAAGTAACTACATAAAATTAAAAAGCCCATTATTTCTGATTCAGGAAAACAATTTGTATCCTAATTTATTTACTATTGTTAATTAAATTAGTTAACTTGAGTATTTGTACTGATATTCTTTGTTGCTTTTGCAGGGGAAACAGGAATGTCACTTTGACTCTCTCTTGGAATGTTGTACCAAATGCTGGCATTCTACCTCTTGTAACAGGATCAGGACATGTGTCTGTACCTTTCCCAGATACCTATGAAACAACTAAAAGTTATTAAATTATAATACTGAATCCTAAGCAAGATATTTTTATACTTGTATATTGTGAATAAATTTTATGGCGGTTTCTTCTCACATCCCATGCAACCCTTCAGTGAAAGGTACTTAATTTCCTCAGGTCTAAGAGCATAGAAAAAGGAAATGAAAGTTCAGGTGTGTGTGTTGTTTTTTTTAATTAAAACACTGAAGCTGAAACTTAAGGGAAAGGTAAATTGCACAGCAATGTTGCGGGGGGGGATGGGGCAGGGAGGGTGGAACTGGGGATTTCTGTTTTTTTCTCCTGGCCATCTGGGTATAGATCTGCTTTTCTTTTAAATAAACGTTTTTAAACCAGAAGGTAGTCTTACTGTGTTTTTTTTTTTAGGTACTGTGATAGTTATTTAATCTGTGTAGAACTCAAATACACCTTCTGGAGTCAGTTTCTGCCAGTGCCTGAAGGAAATGGCTATTCTGGTTTACAGCATTTTGCTAAATGTGCATGCTTAGTGCATTACAGAAAGTAAACTCGGAGCTTTTTAGGACTGCCAATAATTACTTTGAAAACTGTTCATTATCTGTCAGCCTGTAGATCTTGTTTTGTGTGCCGTTGATGTAGCCCGCATGCAATTCTGTATTATAAAACATTTTAATAACTGCTTAAAATGCAGTTAACTGGAAGAGTTAAAAAAATCTTTTCAGTGTATGAAGCATAAGTCAGTAAGAAGAAAGCTTTAGGTGAAGAAAGGCTACAAAAGCAACCACTTGATCTTTATTGGGATCTGCTTGGCAGGGAGAATGAAGACACTTGTTCGGGAGCGGGCTGGGGCAACTAATATTAGAGGGGCCCTTTCCCAGAAAGGAATGGGACAGCTATTCTCCAAAACAGTCTGGGAAAACATTTAAGAAATAGAGGATTTTCCATGGGAACATAGAGAAATTGAGACAGATTTACCAACTTGAATTTGGATATGAGTCTACCTGCAAGTCTTCCTGATTTGCATCAACCAGGAAAGGTAGCAAGCAGTGTGTCGCAGTTCCAGTCAGCGCCTCTGCTGAAGAAGTGGCCTCTGTGGCTGCACGTCCTGCTCTTTGTGTCCTCCTTCACTCAACTACAGCTGCAAATGCCTGTCATTGCTGGGAGGACAGAAAGAAGAAACCAGGGTATCAGGATTGCTTCTTGGTTCATACTGATTGACCAGTGTTATGTGCTCATCATGTGTCCAGAAGGAGGAGCACTTGCATATCTTGCCACTTTCTGACATAGTTCTTCATGTACATGTATATATTCAACCAAAATATGGTAGAAGTTAAATTCTTGACAAATGCCAAATGTTCTGAGTGTACTGGGGGCTTTTAAAAATAGCAAACATAGTTTAAGCTTTTTAATACTGCAAATCAGAAAAAAAATACGAAAAATAATGAGAATTGCAGTGTGAGAAACCTTTCAAAAGGAGATGCAAAAGATTGGAGCGGGGTCCCCTCTTTCTTGAGAGTTCACTGAAGAGCTGACAGATTTTGAGGAAGCCAACTTGCTTTTGAAAAGGGGTCTAATATTTGTGAATTGCCCCAAAGTGATTATTTAGTACATTCTAAATACATTCTAGTTTTTCTGTGCTTTGATATCAAAAATATATATTGCTCTAAAAACTGTTATAGAGAATGCTGATATACAGAAGGGAAATTTTTTTTTAGAGATAGCTGGGCAGAGTTGTGGAGTGGTTTTGTTAATTGCCAAGTGAGTGATTGGTTTATTCATAAATTATATTCCTGAAATGTTTACTGAAACTGATTTCTTGGGGTTTGGCATTCGACTGCTTCCCTGTATTCCTTTGCCAGTATTCTTCTAATGAATATAATGGCTGTCTGTGGAAAACATGCTTTTAACTATGAAGACAAGGATCCGCTGTCAAAAAATGTCAGAGATAAATCTACCTCCTTTTCTCCAAATTGGTATATTCCTCCCAGCAGATATCAGAATTTCAAGACACAAATTGTAGCTTTAAGCATAATGCTTGAAGTTTTCTAGCCTCTTCCAGTAAAGAGGAATTAGAATGTTTGATGTAAGCCCTTTAGAGGGCTGAAGAAGAAACCATCACTTTGAGTTTTCAAGTTCTTAGGGAGCAGAGCTCAGTTTTATCCTGAGGAAGAAGACAGCATAGATGAGCACTTAAATGATACTGTAATAGCTTGCTCTTTGCTTCTTCGCTACCAGGCAGGACAAGAGGCTTTCTGTTCTCTTCTTGGTTCAAGGAGTAAAAAGACAAATTCCTCAGTTGGTCTCTTTAAAGCCTTTCAAAAAGTAAAATGACTGCTGTATTTTGTTGTGACAATGCTCAAATCATTTATAAAAAGAATACCCTTTTATGGGACATGTCATATTTACTTTCCCTTGTCTCTTCTGATACATCTTATAAAAATAAGTAGTAGTATTGCTGGCAGCTGATTATTTTCTGACATGTGTTACTAACTAAATAATGATGGTTTATGTAGGGATGTGTACAAAAGGTGTATTCCCCAGCAACTGATTTATTTAATGGGAAAAGTCTTGAAACAATTTTGTAGGAAATTTGAACTGAAAACACTTCTGATGCATTTTAGGTAGCAATTTATTGAGGTTCTGGAGACAGGAGCTCCTGTCTAAAGACTGAATCTTAAAGTGGCCTGGGTTTCTATTTACTGGTGAGAGCATGCTTTGCAACATGGAAAGCCCTATGCAAGAAAGGAAAATAACTTTTAAAATCTGTATTTAAAGCTCTGCTACCCTGCCCTAGAGTCTTGTGGATTGGCACTATAGATATTGAAAATAGACATTGAGAAAATAAATTATTTTTAACTATTGGTGGTTTATTCTTTTAATAAGCGTCTTCTAAACAAAGAAATTAAAGCTAGCTGTATCATTGCTTAACAGCCAGATTCAAGTAGTGTTCCTGCAATGTTTTTGGATTCCAAATGTTGAAAATTATATGCTTCTGAAAATTATTTCAAGAGAGGTTTTGCAGGAACAGTTCTGTAAAATGAAAGTATTTAGATTGAAAATTCAGGTATTGAAGGAGCAATCTTACGCCAAATTTGTCAGAAAATATATAGAAAATAACTAGTTGTAAGTCTATGGTACTTACGGAATGGTCTGGTTTATTTGCTTGCTTTATTTTGGAAGAAAATTGATTTTTCTCCATTAAAAACCATTTCAAACTTAAAAACTTTCATGAGAACAAATGGCTTTTACTTTGTCTTGTCTCTTCTGCTACAGTTTATAACAGTTCAAAACTTTTGAAAACATTTAAAACTGTTCATGGGAACAAACAAGCAAACAGGCATATAATTTTTAGCATGAAGAGTCCCCTTCCAAGCACACATGTAAATGCTCGTATTACAGTAGCCACATCAGGCATGTTTTTATTAAGCAGAAAAAATTCAGAATTTAGCTTGAACAAGCCAAACTGCAGCTGTTTGTTTTTTTTTTTCTGGCACCCTCTACCATTTCCCTGGGACTATTTTTGTGAATCTGCACTTTCTTGAAGTGATAAAGCACAGGTATTTGGATTAGCACAGATTAGGCATTCCATTGTTAAAGTTTCTTTTTCCCTCAATATCGTGTCACAGTAATAATTCCTTTTAAGCAAGTTACTATTTAGTTTATCCACTAATAATTGTTCTTAATTAGCAATTCTTAATTCACTTGTTTTAAATGGAAAGATAGAATTTTCGCTCTCTCTTTTCTGTTTACTCCAAACTCCAGAAGAGTTGCATTAATGATTTCTTTTTCCAAACGTTAATGGTCTAACAATGAAACTATATCCTCGTTGCATTAGCCGTTGAGAAAACAAACCAAACAAAAACATCCCTCTGAATCAATATCGTTACATTATCCAGACTTACAAGCTATTGATTAAGAATAAATATAATGGGGTCAAATATATAATTAATATTTCAAAACTCAAGATGTGGTCAAAAGGTGATATCTGACCTCCTGACTCCTTTTCTTCCCCCAGCTGAGTGTTAATGATGCCCACCAAAGACACCTGGAACTACCCTCTGCTTTCCAGCTGTATCCCCCTGTGCTTGTTAGCAGTGCTCCAGGCCATTGGCTCTGGCAAAACAGCCAGCACTCCTTTAAAATCATGAAACTGGCAAAAATGGATTAGAGACAATATACATATTTCCAGCGCTAGAGGACCATGACAGTGATCAAGTGTTTCTATAATTTGAAGACATGTTTATAGTATACCTGTAAGTCTGTTAACAGCAATTACCATGTATTTTGCACTTGTAATCCAATGACTTCCAAGTGCTTTACAAGAAAATTACGTATTTATTTCCAGAAAGAGATTGGTATTCTTAAGCCATACTGGAAGTGTTTTTGTGAGCAACCTTCTCAAAAACATTGTCTGGCGGTAGGTAGAATTGCCTGGGACAGTGTGTGACCAGCCTTCCATGGGCTTCCACCACCTGGCTGCACAGGTGGTTGGCAGGCAAACGTGAAACTGAGGACTCCTGATTGGGAACTCCTCATGGGGCACTCCCTTTGCAGAGCACGGCTTTGGACTTCACGTGTGGGGTTTGCTTCTGTGGTGCAACAGGGCCAACAGGTACAGATAGTGCTGTTAATTCAGTCTGCCTCCTTGCTCAGTGTTTCTTGCGTTACTGGGTTTGTTTTGTTTTTTTCCAAGTGACTGCTGTGATCCTGGGTGCTCATGCTGAGGACGATGACTTGGATTTTGTACACGTAGGTTTCAGAGTGTGGTGATAGGAGCTGTTATGAGAAAAAGGGGTTTGGGTGTGGCTATGGATGGTCAGTTCAGAAATGAGTATTTGGTTTAAGTCTAAAAAATATTTGCCTTTAAAAATGGCTTGTATTAGAAGTAGTTATGAGTGGCTGACAAGGCAGGCAGATAAAAGAGCTCTTTTTGTGTAAGGTAGTAATTGAAGTTTAAGATAGAAGTAGTTTAACTGTGATTGTGAACTAATAGTGATGAGATTGTGGCTGGTTTTTCTTTTTTTTTTTTTTTTTTTTTTCTTTTTCTAAAAGGTAATTTTCCTCCTGTTTTATTTTTTCCTCTTTCTGTCCCAATTCTGAAAGGAGAGGGTCAGAGTTTCTTTTTCTTCTCTGCTCTTCCGGCCCCCATCTCATTAAATACTACCAGTTCACTTGTTTTTTGCTTTAGGAACCAGCATAGTAAGAAATAGAGAGGAGCACTGGCTCCTGCAATCAAGCTGCATGTGTGGCAACAGCCAACACTAGCATTCTTCTTTTTGAGGATTGGGGGTTTTTACATTTACAAATATTAATCTTAAAAAGTACTTTGTACAATTTCAAGCTGTAATAAAACTATTTTAAATTATATATCTCATCAGATATATTATCTGATCTCACTGTAAGGACTATCTCATTTCAAAAGCTCTGATCCACTTCCATAGGAACTTTGCTTCATTGCCACCTCTCTGTATTGTCAAGTCTCACTCCTAAATGGAGTATCTCACTAGGCCTCACATTTTCAAAAACATTTGAGCAAAATAGCTTTGAAGAATTAGTCAAAGGAGCATCCCTAGAAACAGTGAAGACTGTACCAAGCTATCTTGATTGAAATAAGGCTTTTGACACTGTCTTTGGTGCTATTAATGAGCTTTAGGGAAAAGATCCAAAGAGGGGAAAATACTTGCAAGATAGGTGTAAAACTATTTGGAAGCTTATACACAGTTAGTAGCTGTAAGTTTTTCAGTATCAGACTGGAAGACTGTGTTGGGCTTCATGTTTTAGAGGTGGGTTTTTTCATTTCTCTTAGTTTTTCCTGGCTCTCATGCTGTTTACTATTCTCATTAATAGCATAGGGGATAGAATAGGAATTATACTTTATGAAATTTAGAGATCATGCTCTGTGTAGAAACTTGTAACTGTTTGGACATTCAAGCAAAGGTAGTCAGTAAATCATATTAAATTATTCTCCCTATGTATCTGTCTCTAGCAAAGTCAGTGCTGGGGTACTCTGTAAGTATTTTTTGATGGTGGAGGCTGTACATTCCCTCCAAATTTTGACCTTCAGAATAGGAAATCAGTGGGTTTTTTACAAACTATGACTTATAGGTGTGTGCGTTTAAGAGCACCTGAGTTCCAGGTTTTGAAATGCATATTACTTTGCTGTCCATGGGAAGAAAAGTGTTACATCTACTGGGGGTGGGAGTAGAATGTGTTTGTATAGCGTATTTGTGTTTGAATATTTAGCCTGAATCTTTCCCCTCATCCATCAAGAAGAATTTCCTAAAATTAACACAGATTTTCTAGGAAGATATGGAACTTTTGCTGGAAATAACAGGTGATGCTAGTGTCTGTCTGGGATGATTTATATCTGATAGAACTTACCCCTGGGAAAGGTTGATGGTATAGATTGGGTTGGCCCATTACGGCGTGTACCTAAGTTTTGTATTTCTCTTGTGGGTTTTGATGAAGAGAGCATTCCCTGCCTGCGTAAGCTCTTGATGTGGTCATCTGTGGCCCCTGTCCACCCTGGGACGAGGAGCCCAGCAATGGGAGGTGGGTTGAAGCAGTGTCCCCCTCATCACGATGATGGGGCAGCAGCTAAGTTATGTGCCTAGGGGCTGAGGTGGGAAAGGATTTGTGGTTGGAGGCTGGCATTTATGCAATCATATTAATGTAAGTAAAACTATCCCAGCTCACCTTAGTGTATGAGTTACTCCACTAAGTGGTATATTCATGCTCCAGATAACTGTTTCAATAGTTAAAATCACAGGCCATAATGAAGTATGAGAAAGCAGTTTCCAAAACTGGAGTCCCAAAATTTTGGTGCCTTAGTTGCCAGAACTTAGGCAATAGATCCATTAACTCATCAAAGGTATGTAGTAGATATGACTTAGTCATATGCTTTAGGGTTAGAGTGTTACTTGCTAAATATAGTATTGGGAGCATAGAGCTGGTAATGATAGCTCTAGACACTGAGAAGAGTTAAATCTTTAACCAAAATAGTCTGAATTTTTTATTTTGGGGTAACTAGGAGAGAAGAATAGATGAAGGGATGACTGTCAGGACACTTTCCACATTCCACCCACATTCTTTGGTTATTGCTGTCTAGATTTTTAAAATTGTGTATACATGTAGAAGCCATATGTGGTATCGGATAACAAAAATAAGTTGTATTATGAAGTATTTGTAATTGAATATTTACTTCTAATTTCCCACCACCCCATTCAGTTAATCTTTATTAGAAATCTACGTACTAATGTCTTGAATGACTGATTAAATGAAGGATTTAAAGATGACTCTGGCTATTTTTATAGCTTTTGTGATTCTTAATGTTAAGATGTTGATACAATCAGTAGAATTATGTGATATTTATATTCTTCACAGTTAATGCAAGTTTCCTGTATTGTATTTAATTTAATCTTGTTCTCTGGAGGTATCACATTGCATAAATCCATGCAGTATAAGAACGTGAGAAATTGTATCTGCATAATCTTAAACACAGATCTGAAACTGCATTTCAACTGAGCGAATTGATGCTGTAATAGTCCTGGACTGAGTAGAAAGTGTTACAAATACTGCTTTCTAATGATGTTCAAGTGCTTTTTGAAAACAATTATATTTAAAAGGAACTTTCTGGTTGCAAGCTGAAAGTGGTTGGAGAATTTCTTACATGCAATTGAGCATATGTCACTGAAAACGTTGTACAGACAGAAATTCACATAAATAAGGTCAACAAATGTACTTCTTCTGGATTTTCACCCTTGAGTCTTGAATCTAAGGAATGCGTTGCTTATAACTGCTAGAAATCAAAGAAGATGGATGAAGTAAAAATTCTGAACGGCTCCAAGTAAACTAGTGCTATGTCTTGGAAAAAGCACAGAGTAGTCAATGGGTTTTTAACATTCTGGCATCTAGAGTTGCCATCTTTCTGTCAAAAGGAGAAGGGGAAAAAAAATAAATAACTTCCTTGTATCTAGAAAATAACTTAAGCCTTGACTGTGTGATAAAGTTTATTATCATTTTTATTCTGTATTTGGAAAACAGCTCTATGAAGGGTGTAACATTAATTTTGCAAGAAAGCAAAAGTCTGTCTCTTACAAGCTTGGCTGGAAAGTATAAAAGCAGAAGTCTGTGCTGCTTCAAGAATGTCCTGCCACTCAGTTTTAGAATTCAGAATAACCCAGATAATCTTTGACCCAGTTACAGAATATATCTTTGTGGGTTTTAATATTTTTGGCATCCCAACAAGCTGATTTTTAATGGACTCCCTTTCTTTATAAACAAACAACCTTTTTTTACTGTTTAAAAACCCATAACCAATAAGTAGAAATACTGGCAAAGCAACTCCCTACCATGGTATTCCAGAATAACATTAAGCTATACTGTGTCTGAAGTCTCTAAGGAAAAAGGATTTGCAGATTTGACACTTCTAATTTTCTTAAAATGGATGGGATTTGTCCTTGCAAATATTTAAATCTTCCAAAAGCATATTGATATAAAAAAGTAACAAAACTTTTTGGGACTTGAGAGTTGTCTTTGCTTGGTGAATAGTCAGCACTATTCTTTTCCCATCCCCCATTTTTATAAGTTATCAGTCAGAAATTTGCTGACTTCCTGAAAATGGACAGTAGGCCACTCCTCAAAGGCAGCTAATTCCATGATAATCCCATCAATATTCATCAAAGTCAGTCAGTGGATGACTTCAGATAAGGTATGTTTGTTTTTTTCCTGGATACTTAGCATAGTAATAATGTCATGAGTTCATTAGTCACATGTCTCTTTTTTTTAACGCTCTCCCTATCCCATGAGGAGGAGAAATTGTTCAAGTACTATAAAATTTCTGATTTTTTAATAATAAAGAAAACAAATAATGTGGAACTTCCATTTGTATTTAACATAACAAACTATTATCCTTCCAGTGAGAGCCAGTAACTATGTATGGTATAAATGTGTATTTTATTTCAGTGTAATCCTTCAAAAAATGGTCAATACCAGGGAATTTTAGGGATTCAAAAATACTCTACCAGATTTTAATTCTATTTTATTGGGTTTTTTGGCACAGAGGAAAATTGAGAAAATAAAAATGGATGGAGGCAATGGCTTTTACTTTTTTTTTTTTTTTTTTTCCCCCCCCTCTCCGTTTCATGGGGTTCATGGTGATTCTTCTACAGGGCAAGAGAAAATCTTGTCCAATAAAATTTATTTTTGTTTGGAGTGAAAGATCAGATTCTGTGACAGAAGGAGTTCTGCTATCTGATATCCATACAGACTTTAAGTAAAGGTCAGCTGATAACTTTGGAAGTTTTGAGTTATTTTTCCCTCTAAAATTTGTCAAACAGCATTTTATTTGCTACCTCCATATTAAAGAATTTGTAAAATGTTTTACAATTCCCCATTTTGCTGTGTATGTTCTTTCTTTCTCTCCTAATTTCTGTTTGTGATCCAGCAGGATTATTTTCATTCTGATATGCTGACTTCTTCATGCACAAAATTAGTTTCTGAATTGTTTTACAAAGACTCATGTTATATTGTTCCTTCATAAAATCACAGGTGCTTAAGTATTGTAAAACTGAGTCCTACTTATTTATGCTGGGAAATCCCCAAATTTTTGAAAAAGAATCATGTAACTCATGAAAGGGTGAAAAACAGAAAGCCTTCAGTTTATTGTTTTTAGGGCAGTCCCCTTTTGCTGCTTTTTCTAGTGCAATATCCCTTTTTTTTTCTTATGTCTTTACTGACTCTCTATAAGTCTTCTTAAATAAAGGCATGTTTTGCAGCCTTCATCACAGGTGGGACTTTTGTAAGTCTGTATTTTAATGAGCATTTCTGCAGTCCTGTTGTTTCAATTAGCAATTTTATTTTTCGGTAGCATGAGTGAAATATTACAGAATAGTATTTTTCTAAAAAATGTTCAATCTAAAGAAAAGGGAATCTGAAGTACAATACCACTAGAATTGCTTCTGCTAATTTATTAAAAGTAGCGTGCACATAAATCATCTTGGGGAAAAACTGTTTTCAAGGACCGGACTTGATCACTCCTGTAGGAAAATTTTGTAGGAAATTTTAAGACACTCGCTACCTTTCATCAAACAAGTAAAAGCAACATTGATGCAGTTCAGTTTTGAAACCTCATTGTATCATGAATATAATAATTTAAATCTTTTTTATTAGAATAATTTATATATTCTAAAGCATGTTCCTTAGTCTCAAAGCTAAAGACAGTTTGATTCAGCAATATACAGTTTGTATAATTACCAGCAGATGTCAGGCATTCGCTTTACAAAACAACTGAGATTGAAAAGTGTCCATTTTTGCAGTAGGATATAAGAAGCTTTGGTTTTAATTTTAGATATATAATGCTATTGTGCAGCTTGTTACCCATTAGACTTGACAGATTTTAATTTAATTAATGACTTCTCAAGGTGTTTTATGTTAAACAGTGGTGGGCTTAATCTTAATGTGACATCTTTTGTAATATTTGACATATTTATGAATGCCATATATAATATGGTAAAAAATGAGTCAAAACGATGTACATGTGTACATAGGTGATATCCTTGCATTTCCCTTTTCTAGACATTAAATGTCTGGTGACATTTAAGATAGTACTGTTTAGTTTATCCCTGGGATTTGACCAGTCATCTGTTACAAATGAAAGAATCCTTACAATTAAAGTCCATGACGGAGTCAGGACTCTGGGATATTATTCTTGGCTCCTCTACAGATCTTTCATGGGCCAGAGTTACAGATGACAGAACTAGGGTACAGAGTTTTAAAATTTATAGGAGTAATGGTTGGTTGTCTCACAAGCACTTTGAAACCTAATTCATTATGAAGTCAAATTTTTCAATTTTGAACTGTATATGCAGGGGTTGTGATAAGAGAATGACAAGACCGGACAACATTATCTTCTTTCTGGTGTTCTGCTGTTGTTGGCAATTTTCAGTGTGTTTATTAACTGCCTGTTAAAAGTCTTCTGTAGGAAACAAAATAAAAATATTTTTCCTAAATATTTGGGCAGTGGAGCATGAATAGCTGTCCTTTGAAGTGGGGTGGTATTTCTATACAGATAACCACATTGACCCCGTTCTTTAAGGTAAACGCCTGTGTTCTGAGCATGTACCCCTGCTAAGTGGGAACAGCTGCTTCCCAAGGAGAAAAGATACCAGTCAGTTGCTAGTGCTGCAGCAGCATGAGTCTCAAAGAAGTCTTGGTTAAAAACAACAGAAAGGATTGAGCATGAAATGAGAACTGCTGTCTTGGCAGTTCCCACTGTGTTAGAAACAAACCACTATTTTTATCCTTTCCCTACCCAACTTTAGCCACTCCAAATAAAAGGACAAAAATAACTGGCATAAGAAAATATTATATTCTGTATATATGTGAAAGAAAGAGAGAGGACTACATCTATTGAGCTTTTTTATACCTGTTCCAGAATGTTGTGGGTTTTTCTCTCATGTGCAAGCACTAGGAAAGTATTTTTGACAAAGTCTAGATCTACTGTAAGTAGGGATCAATAGTGTTCATAAGCCACTTGGAAAGTGCCACACATTGAAAGTGCCAAGATAAGATACGACAGAGGATGACTTTGTGTAAAGGTAACGGATTTGGAAGAAAATCTTCCACCCTTCCTTCACCTCTTACACCCTGGCTCAAGAGCTGATCCCTCTGTAGCACTAAGTAAGTAGTGGTGAAGTAAAGATCTGATTGACAAAACACAGTTTCTCTCTGAATGAATAAAGTATAATAGCTCCTTTAGTCATGCATCGATAATCAATTATTATCTGCTTAACACTGCACTTAGCCGTTTGAGGTGCAAAACTAGCATGGTTAGGTTTCCATTTCTTTCATTTGAACCTCATTCATTTCATCTGTGAACTCTAAGAAATTCAACCAAATGGTCACCTTCATTGGCTGGGTCCAAAGCCTAAAAATGGCTCAGATAGGGCATCCCACCCTGCCAACACATGCGTAAAATAACTTCTAGCAAGCAGCGCCATTTCAAAGACTGCTTGGAACTGGTGATACGTTGAGAGACAGGTAACGGTAACCTTGTCAACCAATTAATTTGTGTAAACTATGACAGGCCCTTTGGAAATGTCCTTTATTTGTGGAACTATGAGCTATAAACCTGTCATGAGAGTGGTGAGAGGCAGTGCAGTGCAGTCTCCCCAGGGCTGGGAAGGCTGAGGTGCATGCTACAGGCCCTGTAAAGCTGAAGGGAGGGAGCATGACAGGGTTACTGTCAGGTTGGGGTTTGACTGTGATTCCCTAGAGCTTTTATTGCTTTAACAAGACAGTGTTGGAGCAGCTTCTGCTGTTTCAGCGGATTTTCAGTGTCTCAGTAGGGCGAGCCTGTGGCACTGTCTCTCACCTGACCTTGCTGGGACTAACTTCTGCCCAAGAGAAGTCTGCAACCCAGCAGTGGGTGTATGGTGCTGATCCACAGCACAAGCCTGTTCATTTTTTGACAAGATTAGCTTTTCCACTTAGGCTATCGGGTCTTATGTTTATAGTTTTGAAAGTAGCTGGTATTGATTAAGGTGATGGCATGTAAGACATGCATCAGGAGAAGGCACTATTTTAAAATGTAAAACAAGTAAAAATGCACATGACTGTTCAGAGCACTAACAGCAAGGTCTGCAACCATGCAAATAGTTCCACATTATCCCTTTCTGAAGGAGAAAATACTAACTTCCACTTCCTACTGATATAAAGGTCTTTGTCATTAGCAATATTAAAAGGTACCAGCCAGATTTCTAATCATGGAAATGCAAACACACAGTGAGAAATATTGTAAAATCAATAAAATAATATTTCCTTTTGTATTAAACTACATTAACGGTTTGAATAATCCTTTATTAACACTAATACACTGAGCTAGATTTTATTGGGAAAAAAGTGATTGAGCAGTTTATCAGCAGGAAACACCCTTGCAGTATGTCACTAGATGGCAATATTACATATAGCACCGGGGGCTTTTGACTTAACAGTACAAGCAAGATCTTAATATCGAGAGAAAGCATCTTTTTGAGACAGTTTTAATGGATAAAAGAGCAGCAAACAAGAAGAAAGAGAATCTTGTTGCAAGGCTGTTCCCTGAAGACGGTGTATTTATAATCGTGACAGGAGAGAAGCATTAGCAATGTTTGTGGTCAGTTGTGTTAGAGGACCATCAGTAGTTAGATAGCTATCTAGTCAGAGTTTGTGTTATAGTGCTCCTTCATGGAAGGGCACTTTGAAAGGTCTTTGCATCTCCTGTCCCTCTTGATAGCTGAGTAACACCGTGTCTGCAACCTGTGAAAGCTTGCACATGCTTAATAAAACTAGATCATTCCTCTTATTTCCATGGGGAATTTATTCTCTTGTTTGTTTGGTGAAGTTTTGTTTGTTTGTTTTCTAACCTCCAGACCCAATATTAAGAAAGGCCTCAATAACTGGGGGGATTTGCTGCAGGAAAACAGCACTTGGCAGAGCCTGATGTGATGGTGTGGCACTCTAGTCATGCTCAGAAATTCCATCAAAGGGAGTTTGACAGGCATAATGCACGAAGGGTCCGCAACACAAAGATTGCATGCAATGAATTATAGAGGGGAAACTAAGCTTTTCAGTCTCCTCCTCTTATCCCAGTGTGCCTGGCTATTGCACAACAGATGGGGTCGAGTGACCTCTTAATGTACGTACAGACTAGTACCCATTAATCTTGAAGGGCGGTAAGATTTCATGGTATGTAAGGACGGGGGTTTTTTCCCCTTGTGCTGAAATACAGAGATGCTATGGGGAAATGAAGCCTTGATGATGCATTGACTTTACACAAATGGCATATTATTTTAAGATTAAAATCACATTCCCTTTCCTTTTTACGGTAATGGATCATAAAACAGTGTTGCACAAGATGGGTGCATTTTATTTGCTGTTAAGAAGTCACATGGCTTCAAAGTTTAAATGAGTTTGTATTAAACAAGGAAACAAATTTTCTTAATTCCTACCTACAATCCTAAAAGTTAGCAACTAGAATTAAATTTAACTTTTTGTTGACAGGGCATTTTAAACCTATCACAATAGTTTTCTCAGTCTTTCTCACCAATGGATATGTTTCCATTACTGTTGTTCATTCATGAGAACAAGGGAAGTGATGCAGGATGAGCTGGTGAGAAAATTTAAAGGAAACAATAGTAATGACTCGCAAGTGGAGTCTATGCTTCAGAAATTCCCACCTTTCAAAGAAAGTCTGCTAAAGAAAACTCGAAGTAATGTTGTAGCGAAATGAAAATTATATTGAAGAAATACTATGGCATGGAAAGTATTGTTTTCAGAGAGACAACCCAATCTGCTTGTACTTTTGTTTTGAGCTTTTTTTGGATTAATGGCATGCTAAAAATTTCTTGCCCAATCCATTGTCTTTAGAGACTGCCCTTACTTTGAAGATTTACAGGAGTTACATTCTGCAAAGAGCTGACTGCTTTCTCTGGCATTAAGTTTCTCCAATCTTTGGAGCTGTCTTTTGAAGTATTTAGCAGAATAAGTTTAATATTTCAAAGGCTTAGGTCTTTAAAATGTTAAATTCAGTATAACAATATTGTGAAAACTAGCACTAAAACAGGAACACAGTGACCAGAAGAAGAATACGCATTGTAATGTGATAAGCCACAGACTGTGATGGATTTTTATGTTTTAATTTTTATGCACTTTACACATTTGTGATAAGGGATTGATGTTTTCAAACACACCCCCCTCTCCCCTCCCTTCAAGTTCTTTTGTAAATGTCTTTTTCCTATCTAGTCCGTCCAGATCCACTGGAGTTTCCCAACTGCTCCTCTTTGTGACAACACTTGTGAAATGCTGGGGTTTCAACCCTAAGCCCCAAATTAAGGTTGACATATGGGTGATTCCCACAGCCCTTCACAAAGGGGTGTGAGTTTACCTTTAGGCTTCCCTCCAGGGTGTGGCAGCCTGGCAGACAGAGCCATTGGGTAAATGACCCCAGGTGTCCCACATTCAGTAACCGAAGGTCAGGTGTCCCACTGAGGGATAAAAGCTGGGACCACTTGCAGGCAGGGCAGTGTCTGTGTGTGAGGTGGGTGCCCTGTGCAGAGTTCCCTGTTGGGGAAGGACCTCCCGCCTCCCTGGGACTGGGCTCCAGTCAGGTCTGGCTTTTGTAAATGTGGGCTGTGTAGAGATTCAGTGTGTGGCTTCCTTGGTCTTATGTGTTTGGCTTGTTGACTCGGTTGTTTCCTGTCCCTTCTATGGGAGACTGCATGTCACCATTTATTCCACCCATTGTTTGTTGTGTGGTGTCATTGTTGGGGTCAGTGGGATTGATGTCGACTATGTATAATCTGACTGGTTTGTACCCCCAGCGCTCACCCATGTACTGACCCTTTTGTATCAAATACAGTTTGGTTATTGGTTCATCTTTATGCTGGCTGTGTCCTTTATGCTAGGCCTAATAATTGGCAAAACAACTTGAGATCCAACTAAGTCACATAACTGATTTTACCATGTGAGAAATATACTCCTGTAAATATTGGTTCTTCTGTGTCAGAAAATGGAACAGAATTGTTTCTTGAGGAGACTGAGTTCAGCATAGCAAGATTTTGATCTGCTATGCTACTGGTATGTGTCTCTGCATATGGCTTCTGTTACATGACTGCTTAGAAGACTTATTTTCTCATGAATGCTTGTAGCTGTCATGTTAAAGGAGTCTTGTTTATCTGGGAGTTGAAGTTAAAATTACGGAAGTTGTATTTTTAGTGGTGATTTGATGTGTATATAGCACTGAGAACACTAATAGACTAGAGTTGTCTGTTAATTCACTAAAGAGAAAACATACTGTGTCATATACGGTCATTTTCATGTTAATTTATCAGTGCTCCTTAACTATGTTTGGCAAACTCTTTAAACTGTCATCTGGAAGAGTTGCTCCTAAATGTGTATGTGTTCTGACTTTTTTTTTTATAGGGCTATATTAACATTATCAAATTACCAGATATTTCAGTGGTTGTCTACTGAAAATCTTTTAAAGATCTTGGAATACGTTATAGAGTGAGCAATTTAATAAAAATACAACCTCAGACCATGAACAGATGGATTGAAATATGAAAGACAATGTATGCAAATCCACAGAGCGATATTGCCTAAATATATAGACATACTATTATATTTATTAGGTGTCAGTCAATCACTAAAATGAAATATGGTTGACTTCTGTGAACATTTCATTTCTGCATATCAATATGCTTTTGGGGTTCTCAGCTTTTGCTTTAATCATTCTGATAAGTCTGTTTCTCTAAAATTTCTTTGCCCTACTCCCAACAACTCTTCCTCTATGCCAAGCTCTCTCATCAAACACCTAAACTCAATTCAGTGGAAGTACAATTTTATAAAGGTGGTGTTACAGGCCTAAAAGAGAGACATTTATATCTTCCCATCTTCCCTTAGTATGGCTATGGACCACATCTGGATTCTTGGTAACTTTGTTTTTTGCAGAACCAAGTTTATTTAATAAAAAAGTTCAAAGCTTCACTGGTTTGAACCGTTAGTTCAGCCCTAAAAAAATTGTTTTGTATAAATTAACTGTGTACAGACTTTCAAATGGATACCCATAAATGGATTGAGGTGCTATATTATTCTTAAGTTCCTAAACATTTTTCCAGTAGACAAATGTAGTAGCAAACACAAAATTCTTCTTGGAGAGATGCCAGTTTTAAGGAAATCTTTTGGAAAGTAAAAGTTCTAAAATGTATCCACTGTAAAACAATTCAAATTGTAATGCTTTAAAATGTTACCTTGTCGAAGACAGAAATTATACTTTCCTGCTTTTATATGTTATGTGTTTTCATTTCAAATTTTAATTAAAGGCATTATACAGGCATGAGATGTGGGAGCAGAGGAATAACTATGATTTTTCTTATTCTGCATTACACAAATGAAGTAAGAAATAAGCTAACTTTCTGTATCTTTATGAAATAAAGGATTGACCTTCTCCCTATTCTTAAGTGCAGTGCCCTCAAGTGTCACTCAGTTTTTATTTTTAATGATGTACCTTCTTTTCCATTTCCGTATGCCACACATGTTCTTGTGTAGCCATCCCTATCAAGCAGCCTCTTGTGGTTCCATCAAGCTTTTTTGACCAGTCATATTTTACTGATAAGTAGTTTAAGTAAGAGGATTGTTTTTCTTTCTGTTTGGCCATGATTTGCTGCTGAGAATTGTACTCTTTGTCAAATGTATCTTTTCTATGCTACCTTCTTTGGTGCTGTTGTTCTTTAAGAACCTGGAATACAAAGCTTTCTGTTTTATCTCTACAAAAGTAGTACTAAGGTTTCAGTTCCTACCTAGTAGTCCAGAGTGTAAACCCAGTCCCCAGTTACAGAAGCTCAGCTAGTGGCTCTTCCATGCTCCTCACGGTACTTCTCTTTTCAAAAAGATCAATCGGTAGTTGATCTGTGCTGAGTTACTGGTTCACGTGGATGTAATTAAGTAGCATGAAAGCTGGTCTATCAGGCAATGTACTGCTATAGTTTCAATAACTTGGGCTGGAATTTTGTTACAAAGCTAGGTGTCAAACTCCTAATGAAGTAAGCTACTTTTTGCCTGTAGTTGGTAGTAGAGCATAGTGGGAAGATGCTTGTGTTGCAAATGAGATGACTGATGCTGTCATGACCTTAAAACTGACCTCTGAAGGAATAATTTTTTGAGTCTTCCTCTACTAACAGATTACTTCAGGCTGATGTGCTTTGTCTTGCTGCTTATTCTGGATCCGGTTTAGAGATCTCTACGCTGTATTATACTGTATAACGTATACATTATTCTGTTCCGTTGTGAGGTTTTCCTGTGAATCTGAGCTAAGTGTGCTAGCTGGAAGCAGTAACAGACTAATATGTAATCAGAACGAAGAAGTAGAGTGGGATAGAAGCTTTGAAAAGGGAATATGTAAACATGAAAACTGGTGTTCTGTTTCTGTAACTACTGAATTCCCTCTGTGGCTTCAGACCAGCTATTTATTTACTATCTTTATTTACTCATCTGTGAAAGAAGGATGATAATTATTTACCTCACTGGAAGTTTTAATGGTTCATTAGTTTATTTTCAAAGAGCTTCATGACAACTGAAGCAGACCGGCATACACACACATAAATTTCCAGTGACCAGGACCTAGCTGCTCAGTTAATGTTGATCTCTGCTCAAACTTCCTCAGTAGGGAAGCTAAGGCTGTCTTCAAGATATCCTAATTTTTCCTCATGCCTGCCTCAGATTTTATTTATATTCATTTCCCCCCCAGGAACCTGTTCCATGGTGTCACTTATAAGTGTTCCAGAAAACCTAAGTAAACTGAACAAGGTACATGGATTTGTGATTGCTATAAGGCGGCAGTCCTGTATCCAAAAGACTTCTTAAACTTTTAAAGAACTAGGGTTTTATGATTCAGGTTCTGTAGGAAAAACATGGAAGTTTGGTCTGCTTGCATGGAGGGGAAAACTTACAGGTGATGGTAGAAAGAAGGTGAACAGTGGGGAAGTGAAGTTAACAGAATAAAAGTAGTAGCATCACTTTCTGGCAAAAGTGAACAGTAAATCACAAAAAGAACTAGATAAGGCCTGTTTCACTGCCTATGTAAACAAACGTGTTGTGTTAGCAAACTGGGCAATGTTTGCCTGGCACTTGGAAATGGATTGTTTGCAGGTAGGATGTGACAAAAAGCCTGCTCCTGGCTTGTTGGAGATTACCAAAAACTTTGAGGCTACTAAATTAAAATTGTTTTTGCTTATCAAATAATGGACATGTATTACATCTCAAAATTATACAAAGTTACACAAGATCTGAAATAAAGTAAGGCTTTGTGCATTTTTGGTAAGGGTTGGTTTTTTTCTTTTACAAACATGACTTCAGGCTATAATCAAGAAATTAACCACTGAGGAATATTTGTCCTGCTACAAATGAGTTAGCAATGCCAAAACCCTGTTTTTTAAATAAACATATTTAGTTTTGCCAGTAAATTGACAACAGATGCCTTAAGGAGTTAGATACACCTATAGATGGAAAAATCAATTATCACAGTAAGCAATAAATTATAATACATACAGTATTGATTAAACTGTGGTATCAAAGTGAAACTGATTTGAGATAAATAAGAGAAATTGCTACTCATTGCTGATGTAATGAACCAGATTCTTGGCTGTCCCATAAAGATTATTTCATGAAATAGTTATGGTTACAAACAAGCTAAAATCTGCTGAAATGTTTGTGTACAAAGGGTAATGTTTTAATTTAATTATCCTGTTCAATTTAAGCAGGCCTTAGGTTCTTCCACATGAAAGAGATGTGAATTAGTGTTGCAAATTCTTGCAACTGAGACTGCTTCAGCTTTTCGTACAAAAGCTAAAAATAAATGTTCTCTTGTTCTTCTGTAATCTTTAACCCAATTGCCTAGGTAATATGACATAAAGTTCCATCCTCCCCTGCCCTCCTTTACCTGTGGGTTTTAAGGTCTTAGCATTACTTCCAAAATGGAAGAGAAAAATGGATCAGCTCTGTCACTCTGGACCTGAATTTTCCATGTGTTTTTTCACCTCTGAAGTGTTTTGAATGTATTTGTATATTCTTGGTAGCAATAGCAGGAAAAACAGGTAAAAAATACATAAACCGTGATTTGCAAAACACAGTTGGAAATTAATCTCCGAAGCTTTCTACTGGCAATGTTTGTATGGCACCCAATTTTGTACAATTTTTAAATGACAAGTTTCTGGCTGCCAATTCTGTATGGAATAGACTTAGGATATTTGCAATTTATTCTGTATGAGAATAACAGAGTAGTGACAACACGCATATTTGAAATAACGAAAGATGTTCAGGTTAAGAATCAAACAATAATTGATTTTTTAACTGTAAGACATTCATAATTAGTTCTCTCTAAGACCAGAGTTTTTAGCTTTTTTTTCTCTGTGTATGCAAGTGTTATTCTTTTAGCCTTCTTATAAGCATATGATAGTTATTTCCCCCTAATATTTTGACTTTTAGAAGTAATTCTGTCACTTTTCTTTTGCTTATGCAGTGGTGAATTTCCTGTGAGTTCAGAGTCAGTGATGATTTAGAGATGTTTCAGCTGAAAGCTGCTTCCAGAACCATTTGCAGAACAAGGACTATGTTCATGAATGACATGAAAAATATCTGCTTGAGTTCAGGGGGGGCCTAAGCATTTGAAAGAGACATCTATGAGTGGTTACTAAAAAAACCCCATCAGCTTTGGGATAACCTTTGAGATGAAAATAACTGAGAAGATTTTTACTTGCACAAGCTCATATATACTTACCTACTTCGTGCTTTTTCCACTGTTGGTGATCAAGGTGCTTGCCTATATGGACCTTGGACTCAGCTAGTACTGTTTTCGTGGTTTGCAATTTATCTCCTTACCTTTTTATTTCTTTTTATTTGTGTAATCAATTAAGAATTTACCAAGCCAATAAAATCAGAAGAATCCAGATAACTATGGCAAAATGTGCAGCTAACAGACTTTTCACATAAGTTTACATTCTACTATTTTAAATTAAACCCTCGCATGATGGAGAACATGCAAAAGTTGATTATTTGGGGGTTTTGCCAGAGGATTAAATGAAAGATTACTGTCTGTGCCTTCTTTTATTTATTTTCTCAAGCTCTAGCCTACTGTTCAGTTTGTAATGCATAATCCTGGAGACAAAATGTTTTACTTCTGAAATACAGTGTCTATTGTTTGACACCTGAGATGACTTGCACACTCTTTTCTTCCTGTAGCATTAAATCCTCTGCTAAAATTCTTTTTGCTTGCACTCTTGGCCTCCTTTCTCTGTTGCAACAGTATTGCCCCTCTCCTTCCTCCATGTACAAGCATCCCTCCTTTAGGCTAACAGGGCACCAGCTGCTGGAATTGCTTTCTTTGGTGCTGCCCTAGAAAGCTAGCCAGTGGTGGCCACTGGGTGCAGCCACACAGAAAGCCACTTTTGCTGCCAGCTATGGCTGAACAGTGTGTTTCCAAGCGATTGCCACCCCAGATGCTAGGTCTTTCCCTCAGTCTCTCCTTGGCAGGGCACAAGGCCCCCTGACCTGCCACGTCCCCTGCTGCCCCAGGGAGTGGCAGAGGGTGACAGAAAGGTGGACCCTACTTTCCCACTGCCCCATGTGTTCTCTGCCTGTTTTCTTGTGAGCCACTGTTGGAGGAGGCATTCAGCTCTTGGGGTGGTGTTTGCTCCTCATCCTTCCTGCTTCCTGGCCGGTGAGTGGGTGCTGGGTTCCCTGGAAGTGTCCCTTGGGCCTCATGTGGCTCCTTTGCTTTGTGCCTTGGTTGCCAGACCTTCCCCGACTAGTTTATAAAGTGCGTTTCTACCCTTAACTGTGGGGATACATGGCTTTTTAATAACGCTCCTTCACTGTTGCTTTACTTACAAAATGCATTTTGTTAAAAATATGCATTGCGGTATATTTAGCCCACATGCAACATGTAGGTACGTGAAAAAACATGGATTTTTCAGTTAAAGCACTTATGTTGTCAAATGCTATATGTATAAACCATTATCCATTCTATATGTATATTGAATGTTGAGATAAAGTCAATGCTTTTATACTTCAAAAATATTTTGCAAGTCTCAGTTGTGTTATGAAATTTGAACTGCAATCCACTCTTCATTAAAATTTGAAAAAAGAGTTTTATGACTTTAACTTCCAGTTCTTCCAGATGAAGACATTCTTTAAAAAATATGTGCAGTTGAATATGTTTTACGGTAGTAATCAGAAATTAACACCCTTCTCTTATTGCAGGTCAAGCGACTGCATGTGAAATGCAGTTTGGGCATCGTTGCTATTGGGATTTTTTTCAGATCTTTGGGCAATTACATTTTTTTCAAGTTCTCTTTTTTTCCATTCTATTTTATTCAGTTGAGTGAGAATCTACATATAAAATCATCTGGACTTCAAGTCCAGTGTTAGGTATGTAGAGTACTTACATCTTAAGAATGTCTTTTATTTTTATGTATTGTCAAGTAAGTTAGGTCAGCAGGACTTAGATTTACTTCCTGCAAGCTCCTTACCTGGTTGTCAGTTAAGCTGAGCCCTGAAAAACACTTCAGTAGTGCAAAGTAGCAGCATTCAGTATTGGAGAATGTGAGTATATTCGTAAAATACCTCCTTTTCCTAATCACTAGAAAGTACTTTTGAAGGCTTTCAAGGCTAAGACATTTGTTGGCATTGGGTTTGGTATTTGGTAGGATTTACAGGAAGTATGTTGTTAGGACTTTTTTTGTCATTCACATTTACCATGACTTTTACCTGTATTAGATGTGTTGAAGTTCACTTCTGTACAGAATAATGAGGATCGTAGTGAATGAAAAGGTTAACCTCTGTCTTAATTTTTATGTCTAGGCATTACATCCTGGGATAAAAATATGTACGGTCACATTCTAAGTGCTTATTATAGCAGAATGAGTTCTATCTTTGAGATGACAACCAAAGTTTAGATTTAAAATGCAAACTATGGTTACAGAAGGAACCATAATGTTAGGAATCATATAGCATCTTCTTCATGCCCAAAGCTTTTTTCAGAGTAGTAGAAGAGGGATTTTTCTGTTCTTCCTTTTCTCTTTTCAATTCTAAAGCAGGTTATGCTTCAATGCTGAGGGGACCCTGAAGACCTTTTCATCCTGAAAAGCTTATATCAAAGATTTGCATGAAGCAGAATTGTCTGTTTTCTGGCCCTGGTTTTGTCAGTGTAGATAGCCTCTGAATAAAAGTATTAGTATTTAAAATTGACG
Source organism: Athene noctua (assembly GCF_965140245.1). Taxonomy (NCBI): domain Eukaryota; kingdom Metazoa; phylum Chordata; class Aves; order Strigiformes; family Strigidae; genus Athene; species Athene noctua. Next base: position 75,960,578 of record NC_134040.1, read on the forward strand.
TAGATGAGCAGAATACTGGCTAGTACTTGCGTGATTACTTGTTTCCTGTGATATCTTTTTTCCAGTTGTAGCTAGGGATTTAACCTTGCGGCTATTCTTTTGTTACAAGTTGTGTAGCTAAATTCCCTCATCTGTTTTATAACGTCTCAGCTTCATCATTTGAGAGGGCTGTATTTAATAATAAATCCAGTTTATCTATTGTTATATTTATTCCTGAACTATTTAAAAGTTTGCAACTGAGCATAAAATTTCATAAGTTAGAGTTTCAGTGTTTGTATCAGCTATAAACCTGTATAACTAAAACCCGAATTGCCCTAGTGATGAGGGACAATAGGTTTCATTGTTTCAGACTTGACGCAGTCTAAAACTGCTGCCAGGAAACCTGAGTTACGTTTCTGGTCTGAGGGCTTGCAGAAGCCGTACTAAGCTCTGCCATTTCCAACTTTGACTGCATTCCTGTTATCTCTTACCTTCCCTGACAAGCCCAGCAGGGCAGACCTTGGCACATCTGACTCTGCAGGGATGCAGATATGGTAACTAGCAACATTCACAGTCTCCCAGTAAGAAAATTTATAACTGAATTATGGCAACTTCATGGGTAGAAACAGTGGGAGCTGTAAGCTGTTTGTGAATCTAAGATCTTTTTCTTCTTTGGTTTGTGGTGTAAGCTCATGTCCAGAGGCATTTGCAGGCACAACAGCCAACATTCAGCTCTCCAAACCTACATCGGTGAGGCAAGGTTTTCCTCTCTGCTATATAGTTTAAGGGAACAAAGCCCCATAGCACACCAGGAACAGACTGCTATTTCTGTGGATTTTGGTGGATTGATACAGGTGTATAAGTTCAGTGCTTCAACGTATTAAGTTGTACACAGAAGGATACTTAATCTTTTATTTTCCTATGGAAGCTGTCTATCACAGACTCTTGAAATAGCCATGAAAGCCATCTGTCTGACCATTTAAATTCTTGCAAATGTTAATGTGGAAATGTTTAATTTCACTTTGTTTCCTGAGGTGACCTCAATCTTTTGGTGGGAACCTGCTCAACTACAGCCAGGAAGCATTTAGGACATGTTTGGGTGTACAAAGATTTCCCTTGACACAACACTGAGCTTTTAGATATGAAATTTGTTACACAAACATGCCAGGAGTATTGGTCGTTATTTTGATGATTAAAGAAAACAGAAGTGGCAAGAATCTGAAGCTGATATAATTTGGTGCTGTTGCTATTTAACATGATAAATAAATGGATGGAGGTGAAGAAGAAAAGACACTAAATTCAAGATTTTTTTTTTTCTTATTTTATTTTCTAAGATTTATAGTTAGCCTTCTAGTCCTACATTTAAGATAGTTTGGAACTTGAATGAAGTTTGGATTTGTATACGTAGTTATTTATATTTGTTGCTGAAATTGTTGCTAAATCTACAGACCTCCATATAGCCTGAGGCAGCTGATAAGGCATATAGACTCTGGGACTGGGTTTTGTGAATATGAAACCTCAGGCTATTCTTTAGGATCATGAATAAGAGTCCATCATTAAAAACTTGAGATACTCAGCACTACCATACTAGGGAGTTATAAAGATATTTACTAATAAAATTTATCACCTCTCCACCCGGTACAAAAATGCAGATTTGTCAGATTTATCCCCCCCCTCCAGATGATGATAAATTTCTGATTTTTAAAAAAGAAATATTTCTTCCTTGAAAATTTCAATTTGAATGCAAACCCATTTTAAATTTTTTTTTTTTTTTAAAAAAAGCCCAGTGTATTCAGTTACATTGGAATACTTCTTTCCACAAAGTTTTATGACTTCGATTTTTGCCTTTAATTCGTAAAGGGAAAACACTTTCAGAGATAGGAAATATTTGTCCAGACAGACAAATTTCAGTTTGGCTTCAGTTTCAGTTGGGTAGGTGTAAAATATTAGAGTATGGGAATCAGGGATTTTACAGTAGGCTTTACAAAGAACAGCACTTTAAAGTATGTGGGAACATGTATAAATGGTCAGCTTGCAAAATTTTGGGCCCAATTAACAGCTATCAAATTTCAGAACTTCTGCATCCATACGTACTTTTTTAAAGAGCACACTAAAAGCACTTGACTGTGATTCTGTGAATTATTGAATTCTCACAGGGCACAGTTTGGAAGCTGCTGCTAAATATAGTTTCCATTGTTTCTCCTTGCATAGGAGGATGTGAAATAGGCAGAGAAAAACTGAAATCTGTGAAATTTATCTACCTGTAAAATGGATTACTGACATTTCCTTACTTTTAACTATTCTGAGATCCCCTGGTGAAAAATGATGTATAAAACCAAAATATAGTAGTGTTGCTTGTTGCTGCTATCTTATAAATATAATGCAGTTTGCTTAAGTTGTATTAGTTTCAAACTCTCATTGCAGAGGATAGACAAGATAAAGCAGCCCAGGAACATCACATTTTTTTTTTTACAAGTAATTCCTCAGACCCTTCTCTTTGTAACGAAATTGCCACAAGTCTGTGGGTTAACTATAATTTTCTACCAAGAGTCAAAATGATAAATGCCAAAATTTAAAAGACTTTCAGTTATAATCTAATGTGAGTTTAATTTCCTTCCAGAATGCATGTGATTTTTCATAACTAGCAGAATTTTACAAAGTCTAGTAATGCTGTAATGTCTTTTTTAAAGGTAAGGTTTGGTCCCTGACTGTTTCCTTCTTTCTTGAGTCAGCTAGAAATGAAGCAGATAACCAAAATCATTGTTTTTATAATAATTGTAACGTAAATATGTTTGCATAATTACTCTAACATATTAATCAAGACTAATCTTCTGAGTGCAAACTTGACTCTCATTTACTAATAGAATAAGTCCTCAAAGAGTATGTAGTTTACAGTGTAATTAGGAATTAGAAGTATTTAGTTATTTGCTGTAGCTGTGAAGAGACTTTTCTTAAATACGCCTATTGAGACCAGAAATGCAGTGACTCTGCTTTAAAAATAGTCCATGTACTTTTGAGAAAGGTGGAAAAATGTGTGTTGCTGTGGAGATACTTGGATTTTTAAAGCTTTCTATAAATGGTAAATGTCTTGATGAATAATACCTGCATCATTAAAACTGCCAAAAAAAAAAAAATTTGGGGGGGACTGGACTGCATGATCTCAAGAGATCCCTTCCAACCTGAATGATCCTGTGCTTCCCATATCTTAGAAACTCGACATTGGTGCAATAATAAAATATGTTTAAGTCACAGAATCCTGAATAAATCAAGGGGAAGGAGACCTCAGGAATCACAAAATAGGGCCATCTTTAGGTCAGGTAGTTCAGGGTATCCCAGGGCAGGGCTTTTCTAGACAGGGATATCCCACCACCCCAGCCAGGAGCAGGGCAACGAGGGGTGGCTCCAGCCCAGGAATCAGGTACATCCCTGGGGATGGCACAGGCAAGGGCCGGCCTGGATGTCAGCCTGTGGGTGGGGGTCAGGGTCAGGCCCCATGAGGGGAACCAGTGTCAGACCCAGTCCCACAACAGTGGGGCAGGGCCATGGGAAAAGGACATTGGCCTGCTGGGTCAGGGCCCGCAGTCCCCCCGTGGCTTGGTAGCAGTGATCACGTGCCCAGCCCTGGCCCAAAGTGGTTGATGAGGGCTAGGCTGGCACTGTCGCAGCTTGCCCTTGGTCATGCTTCGTGGTTGGCCCTGTGTCGGTAGCTGGAGTGAGGTGCTCAGGGTCCCAGCAATAGTCTTGCTCAGCTTGCTCATGTTCTGGTACTTCCAAGGAGATTCCACAGCTTTGGTGGCACTTCTTCTTGTCTGTGTCTACATGTCATTGGCTTATTTTAGGTGGCCATTCTTCACAGATGTCTTTTAAGAAGATCTCCAAGCTGCAAGATATTGCCAAGTCATTACCTGTCTACACCAAAGATGCTATTTAACATGAAGCTGTGAACTATTAAATAGGTCTTATAGCTCAGTTGGTAGTTTGTATTTGGGCTGTTTCTTGAAACAAAACCTAAAATTTGCTGTTGAAGCTACAATTACAGTAATAGTGGTTACATGCACGATACGTTCTGTCCCTGACTGGTTGAGTTGTTGTTTGGACTGCAGCACTCAAATATTTAAGATTTCATTATAATGGATGCAGACTCCTTTGTAGTACATCAGGTTCTTGTGGCTGAAGTGAAAACTGTATAGTTACTCCAAGAGATTTCTGTTTCCTGCCTGTGTTAGTGTATTATATGTATAGTGAATTTTAAGACTGGGGGATAGACATAGTCATCAACCAACTTGAAATTAATCTTTTTCCATATGACGTCTTCCACTTTGTCACCCCTGAGGAGATGGGGAAGGGCTTGTGATGTGAACTGTGTGCAAGAGGGCTGTTCTTCCGCTTATGTGGCTATTTCGTAGCCTGTGGCAGTCCTATATGTTCTTATTAGAAGCTCTTTTCTTCTCTGCTCCCACAGGTTGCTATAATTAATTATGCGGGTGAGTCGTAGTGACTCACCATGAAGGAAGGAGGCTGATGCGGCAATGCTAAAACCAAACAAAATTTTAACCAACAAAAATTTTTTAAAATCTTTTGCCCTTGTGTTGGAAACTAAGAGAATAGGTCAAGTTGTTAGAAATCCTGAGGGGCTTTTGAACAGTGACTTGCAATTAGAACAAGGTGAGATGTCTCCTAGGGAGCAGAACTGCCATCCTTACACAGCAGCTGTTACTCGAAACTGCCAAATCCAACAACTTTTCCCCCCTACATACCTAGTGCACTTTAAAGGAAGTCTACGAAGAAGCTTAAAACTTCTGGTAGTGTCAGAGATGACGAAGAAAGCAATGTGGTCTGTGTTTCCCTTTTAGAGACTTAAAGCGAGTACACAAACATATCAACATCAGCAGATTATTGTGAAAGTACTCTGAAATACTCTACTTCCACATATTTTACTTCATACAGCCATGAGTCTGTTTAGGGAGGAAGATGTAGGTTTTTTGGTCTGTAGAATCATCAAATATACTGATTATACCTGTGTTATCTGTGTCCATGATATGAGCATCAAATGCATTGTCCATGCTTTGGGTTTGTGTTTTTTTTTTTCTGGAAAAGTTTCAGAAGAGATAATGATGATTGTAGTTGTCCTTTTTGTTATCTTTAGTGTTAGATGTTTTACTTTTGTAACATGTTATCTGTAATTTTGCGTTACTTCGCAATTTTGTGCATAATTTTAGCTGGAAAGTTGCTGATCAAGTAGCCTGACTGTGTAAAGATGGTTGTGCCTGTGTTGTTAGGTGTCTTCTCTACCCATGCATTCAACAGTGAATTTTTTTGTCTTGGTAATAAAATACTTTTTAAAATTATTGTTTGCCAAAGCAAGTAAATAACGAATGTTTTCATTTCTTATTCAGACTGAGAATTATATTTTCTGTTTATACTAATCCATTACATCTGTGGAAGGCTAATGGTGTTATATAAGTGCCATTAAGGGCAAGCAGAAGAAAATAAGACTGCAGAGGTACATTTCCACGATTAAGTTGGTCAATACACATTAGTATTGGTAAAAGTGCATGAGGATGACAGCATCTTATCTATCTTGTAGTTTTTACTTGGATTTGTGGGGCTGAAATTTAATGTTCTTTGCTATTTTACTTGTAAACTATCTATTTGATATGAAAACCTTTTAAAAGAAACCCCTTAGTTTTAGGATTTTTAATATAATTTTCAGAGTTTTTGGGCTGCAAATCATGGTTGCTGCTTTTTAAAATATAAACAACTGTGGAGTACAATTTGCCTGAATACTTACAACTCATAAGGTTAACGTTACTAGGTTTTGCAGGACTGAAGTTTAACATTTTTTGGTATTTTGTCTGTAGACTACATATTTGATATGGAAAAAAATAATAATTCAAGATTATAAACATCTTCAAGATGTCCAAGACAATTTTCAGAATTTTTGTGCAGATTAAGCTTACTGATCCTTCTTTTTAAGTCTACAACAGAAGAATACAATTTGCTCATGTTTACAGCTGATAAGAGTAATGACTTCTTTTTTTAAAAATATCTGTATTTTCTGTGTTCAGAGTACCGCTGCCCACAGAAAAGTACACTTTCTCATGCTTGCTTAAACACTTTTAATATAGTTAAGGTGCAGCCTTCGGTGATTAGCATGGTATTTCTCGTTTCCTAGAGACCAAGTGCTAAGTCTATTAGACATTTCCTGCTATTCTTTTGAATTGTAAATACTATTCTTGTAAATTGAAAAGGCCAGTGTAAGGAGATATTCACGCAATTTCCCATCTATTAAAGATGTAGATTTGAGAATGGAGAAACAATAAAATGCAGTTTTTCATAGAAATTAAGACACACCATAGATGGAATTCACACTCTGAGCATTCACAGGGAGCAAATATTTGGAATGCCAGCATCAATTACTTTCCTTTTCTCATTATATGTTTGAAGCAAATATAAGCACATAATTAAAGCAAGTGGTCAAATCCTGATCTCAGTGATCCTGGAGGAAAGTCTGTAGCAACTCTTTTTAGCGTTAGTGAAATTATTCAATGACATAAGTGAGATCAGAATTCGCCCTTCTGCTTTTATCTTTTTAGAAAGTCCTTCAGTATACAAATGCAGATGTTGTAATTCTTAAATTAAGCTATTTGGCTAGCATTTGGAATAGCAGCCAGTAAGAGCATAGAAAGCTTATAATGTACACTGAGCAATTTACACTGTTTGTAAGAATGAATGTTTATAGCCGGATACAGCTGATTTTGGGGTGGGAAAGAATGGAGGGAAAAGAAGGGGGGAAAAAAAAGGAAAAAAAAAAGTCCAGGCAGGGAGAGGAGGGAGAATGAAATCACACAGCCTACTGAATGTTAGCTCTGTGTGTCAGCCTGAAGAGGAAGAGGACCACCCATGGGGAGGACACGTGAACCTAACCCTTTCTTGAAGTTTTGGATGCCTTTGAAATGCAGCATCCTACAAAGCAGCTGCAACTAAAAATATTAACCAGCCTCAAGTGCAGGTAGAAACTTCATGCTATCCAGACTTCAAATGCATCCTGCCAGCTGTGTTTATATATGTTGATCTAGAACACATGATATTTATTGGACTTGCTTAATCTTTGCTGGTGTAGGAGAGTTCAGACTTGCATGATCCTGCTGCATTTCAGCGAGGGCAGGCAGTAGCTGTGTTATTTCTTTCTTTAAGGATTCTGTCAGCAAAGAATGGAATTTCATTACAGCTTAGATTGCCCAGGAATTGTTTATGAAGATATCAATATTTTCTGAATTGACCTGCTTCTTCAATATGGAGCTCCAGATACATTTACATAGATACTGGCACCTTCTTATTTTTTTCTTAGCTCTAGCTTGAGTTTTTAAAGTTCTTCCCTTCTCTAGGCAGAGTTTTGAGCCCTTTACATCATTACACCCTTGTGGCTGGTGAGACCATAGTAATCTAAACCAACTTCAAAAGGTTTGACAAGAAACTTTTAGGCAAAGTACAGTATTTAGCCACATGCTGGAGGGGGCAAGACGATAGCAATAACACAGAGGAGCACACCTGTATTGTACTTAGCCTCTTACTCACCTGCAATAGTACTTTGATTATAATAATTTCTAAACAACTTGCTTCAATCCAGATACTTTTCTGTTGCCTGTGTGTTTTGTAAATGGCCTGTGGGTTTTTTTGCCTGACTGGAACCAAAACAAGTTGGGATAGCAACGGCACCCAGAATCCTCTACATCAGTCTTGTCCTTATAAAGCAAGCAAACAAAAAAAACCCAGGCAAAAGAAAGTGTACTCAGAGTAATGACAGCATTGCACTTCCTCATGCACAAGGGTTCAGCTTATTTTGCACCTTTGGCTTTTAGGCAGTCCTTAAGAAAGGGTAAGGCGATGCTTGTGCGGCAGTAAAGAAAGCTTGCAGGTGCAGCTGTGTGTTCCTTTCAGAATTTTTGACTGTGAAAGCAACCCCTTTCTTTCTCTTATTCACAATGGGTGTGCTTTGTTCTTAGAAATAAACGTTGTCCAGTTTACTGAGTAAGAATGTTTTGGGGTTTTTTTTGTTGTTGTTTTTTTTTTTTTTTCCAGAGACTAGCTGTGAAGCCTGGTTCAATGATGCTGATAGTTCTGTCTTCAAAAGCTCTTCTGTTGATGGAAATGGTGAAATGGTGTCTTGTTGTAGCTCCTCTCTGCTGGGGAGAGAGAGGAGCTAGAAAGGGGAAGGCATTCAAGAGTCTTGTTTATTCATGAACAGAAGTGCTTTGCTGTCTGATAATCTATATACCAGCCTACAGATTTAATCACACAGTTTCTTTCACTTACGCAGTATGGCACACTTTACTAAAGTGCAAAGCCTATTTAATGTTTTTCATGCACCAGATTTACTTACAAGTTGTATATGCAGTCAATAATTTTAGAAAATAGGTGATACAGAAAAAAAGAAAAAATGTTTACGGTGTGTTGTGTCCTATACCAAAACTGTAGTGTGTGTGTGCACACACATGTGTTTTACTCCTGAATTATCTGGATTATTACTTTATCTTAAAGTAGAGGGGTTTTCATCTAAAAGTTTTGTAGGGGGATAATGTAAGACATAGGAGAACTTGCCAAAGGTATTCCAATGAACAGGAGTTGGAGGTACTGCAATAAAACCAACATATTCATTCCAGTTATTTTTTTAAAAATATGATAATATATTGCAACTGCTATACTCTAACAAGTTTTGATTAAATCACATTTTTGTAATAACAAGGCATATGACTTCTACCAAGTAACGTAAAATCCAAAAATACTAATTCTTGTATTGTGTCAGCATCAAGGTTTAGAAAAAAAACTAAAAAAATAAACACTAGGAAGTTATGATTGGTTATGCCTCACCCTTTGAGCTATCTGTAAATTTTTTTCTGTTATAAACATCTCTGTAGACTGAAGGGTGGGCTGACTAAGTTCACTCAAGAAAAATCTGTCAAAGGCAAAGATGACACCTCTGGTTCAGGAAGTCACTAAATTGGAAGTTAGCTACAGAATGGGAGAGTATTCGGGGGAAATATCCCTCTATACTTGCTTACTCTTCCCAGTCATTTTGTTTAGTCTGGAAAAAAAAAAAAAAAGGGTACTTGTTCACAGAATCATCTAGGTTGGAAAAGACCTTGAAGATCATCTAGTCCAACCTAACAGTGACAGTTCTCAACTACACCATATCCCTCAGCGCTATGTCTACCCAACTCTTAAACCCCTCCAGGGATGGGGACTCCACCACCTCCCTGGGCAGCCCATTCCAACCCTAACAACCCCTTCTGGAAAGAAATGCTTCCTAACATCCAGTCTAAACCTTCCCTGGTGCAACTTGAGGCCATTCCCTCTTGTACTATCGCTTGTTCCTTGGTTAAAGAGACTCATCCCCAGCTCTCTGCACCCTCCTTTCAGGTAGCTGTAGAGGGCAATGAGGTCTCCCCTCAGCCTCCTCTTCTCCAGACTAAACACCCCCAGTTCCCTCAGCCGCTCCCCGTACGACCTGTGCTCCAGACCCTGCCCCAGCTCCGCTGCCCTTCTCTGGACACGCTCGAGTCATTCCATGTCCTTTTTGTAGTGAGGGGCCCAAAACTGAACACAGGAATCGAGGGGCGGCCTCACCAGTGCCGAGTACAGGGGTCAGATCCCTTCCCTGTCCCTGCTGGCCACGCTATTGCTGACACAGGCCAGGATGCCATTGGCCTTCTTGGCCACCTGGGCACACTACTGGTTCCTGTTCATCGGGCTGTCAATCAACCCCCCCAGGTCCCTCTCTGACTGGCAGCTCTCCAGCCACTCCTCCCCAAGCCTGTAGCGCTGCTGGGGGTTGTTGTGGCCCAAGGGCAGCCCCCGGCATTTGCCCTTATGGAAACTCCCCCAGTTGGCCTCAGCCCATGGCTCCAGCCTGTCCAGGTCTCTCTGCAGAGCCTCCCTACCCTCGAGCAGATCAACACTCCCACCCAACTGGGTGTCATCTGCAAACTGACTGAGGGTGCACTCGATCCCCTCGTCTAGATCATCAATGAAGATGTTAAACAGGAGTGGCCCCAAAACCGAGCCCTGGGGGACACCACTCGTGACCGGCCACCAACTGGATTTAGCTCCGTTCACCACAACTGTTTGTGCCTGGCCATCCAGCCAGTTTGTTACCCAGCCAAGCCTGTGCCAAGCCTTGAGCAGTCAGTTTCTTCAGGAGAATGCTGTGGGAAATGGTGTCAAAAGCGTTAGTGAAGTCGAGGTAAAAAACATCCACAGCCTTTCCCTTGTCCAATAAGCAGGTTGCCCTGTTGTAGGAGGAGAGGTCTGTACATCCAGATGATCCTTTGGCCTAAGCCTATGCCCTGTTGTCTCACGAACCTGGATAGAAAAGTCTCGTAAATCAACAAGAAGTAGCTGTTCTGGTTTTTAAGAGTACTATCTGAATTTGTCTTCTTTTGCAAATTTAACAGAAAATGTTATGACTCTGGAAACTACAATAGAGCACTTTCATTATGGCATTGTTGTAAAAAGTGGGTGAATAAACATTTGTGTAGTTGTGTGTTCTTGTAAATGTTTGGGGCTGTATTTGGAGTAAGTGGAAAATGTAGCACAGTCTTGAATAGTTGCTTGCAACAATCTAGTCATATCAGTGAATCAGTGCTGGAGTGACACATAATTCAAAATTAGAGCAGCTGGATGTCAGCTAGCATGGACTGCTTCACATCTTTTGAATAAAAATGTCTGTCTTTTTCCCTCCTCTTTTTCTCACAAAACCCTTTTAATTTATTTTTTTTTTTTATTCAGGAGAATAGGAAGAGTGCTGTGGGGTTAGTTGACCACGGTGCCACAGGAAAAAGTGAAAAACCAAACAAAATTAAAACATCATGTCTATAGAAACACGGAACAGTTTATTTCCCCATTTTTAAAATAACCCTACTGTGGTGTTTCACAGCAACCCTTTGAAAGCCTTTTCACTTTTTGGCACCGGACATGTTTGGAGCAACTGTGTTTTATATTACCATGTTGCAATGGGATATCCTGGTGTTAAAGAATATTTTCCTTTTCCCATAGATGCCAGCCAAGACATGCTGAGGGCAGAACTGTTATTATGTGAAAATTATCAGCTCTTGTGCTTTATAGCTATTACTCTTGTTTGCTAATAACTTTTCTGAAGGTGCCTGCTTATTGAGGAACCATTCACATACTTGATATATTTCAAAAAGGTAGCACTACTAAGATCATTTGTGTGACTCGTTGTTCCATATTTACTCTCATGTCTATAGGAAGTTATGATTTGTATAATTAAGAGTGTGAACGGGATGGCATTAGGTGCAATAGTCTGCCGTCTGAAATTGGGAGGGTAAGGTAGTTTGCAAGCAATTGTGGAAGATGAGTAAGACGAGGACCAATGCTACTAGACTTATTTACAAGCATGAAATAAAAGCCTACTACATCAATTATGTTATAGGAATGGTATTTTAAAATCCTTACCAAAGCTATTTGTTCAGAATATGTATGTACGTAGGTATGCTTTTTCACCTTTTTATTTTTTTAAACCATCGGGTGACATTTTTCTCTAAAAAGTAAAAAATGCAATACAAACTGGACAGGACTAACATGATTAACACTGAAGATAACATAAATGATCACCTATGTAGATAAATACAAAATAATCAGCCTTTGCATAGGAATGACTGAGCTGTTTCTGATAGGCGGTTAAGTGATAATTAATTAAATCCAGATGAGAGATTCATGGAAGAAAGCCAATGCAAATGAGTAGGAGGCCGAGATGTTCACTTCCTCCTTTCCATCAGGAAGGGAATAGAGAAGGAAAGGGGGTTTGGCTACCTCTGGGTGAAGACGAATGAAACATGCATTCTGCTGCCACAGTTTCATTTAATTACTTGGTTTGTTTATTTAGAGGGCTTCATAAAAGTGTGCCATAAGAACTGATTTAGGTTTTCCTGTCCAAGTGTAATAAGCAGTCCACTTTGAAAATAAAATGCCTTGGTTATACTGTATACTCATCTCTGTCCCTAATATTATTGATTTCTATTTGGATATAATTCTGTCATCTCTATTCCTACTTATAGAAAAAAAAAAATGGATTTAGCTTTAGCTAATTATGAAAAAAATGCCCATTTGGTTTCCTGATTAGAGGAATGGTTAAAGTCTTCTGTGTGTGGACAGTAATTTTACACAGGATGGATAAATTTGTTGCTGTATTTTTTATGCTACAAATACTCTCTTATTTATTATCTACTGCAACACACTCCTGTGAAGTGCCCATTTTTATGTTTTAAGCAAGCTGATGCTTCTAGTGCTAAACAGGAATAGTACAGTCTAATGCCCTAAATGGGTACTTAAAACTTATAGGAAATGATTGAATAATGAAAAACCTTTTCTTTATTTGCTTCTTGATGCTTATGTGGGAAAACCTACAGAAAAGCAATGAATGACATTCTTATCCTTGATTTCTGGAAAAAAAAAAAAAAAAAAAAAAAGGACGAAACGATTGAATTCTGGTTTTGTTTTGTCTTACTGGGGTCCTGCTGCCAGCTTCAGTGGAGTCTTGCTCCCATTTCCTGTGGGTTGCACCCTGTGACAGGAGGCAAGCTGAAGCCGTTTAGCAGAAAGACTTATATAACTTAGTATTTTTGGTGTCTCTCAATTGTGAGAGGCCCTGGAGCTAGCTGGTGTAGTTTAAGAACAGAAAAAGCTTAAGGACAGTTAAAGCCTTTGTGCTGACCTGGGAAAGGAGCCTGTTTCACCTCTGGCTCACTATGTTAATTGTTACCACTCTGTATTTTTAGAAGCCTGAAGGGAAATATCTATAATTTTGTTCCATTGTGTGCTTCAGAATTTAACTTTGCTAGTAATGAGTAAAGTGTTAAAACAGAGTGGTTGTGGAATGTCTACAATTAGATTTTCAAGATTATTTTTATTCTCGAGTCAACCAACTGGCCACCGAAGTAGTACTCAGCTTTTTGAGGCTTGTGTTATATCTCCCCTTCAAATTTCCAGTTTTATTTGATATCTCTAGGTGTATCAAATTTATCTAATTCAGAACCTTCACATGGAGGAAAACAGCAGGTCTACATAAAAGAAGAGCATCAACCTCTAGATAGAAGACAGTTCTGTATTCATTACTTAGAATTTTCAAGGCTGATATAAAGCTATTTGCTCTCTAAAGATTTTCAATTCTAAGAAAAAAGCCATCAGAACAAAAAGGCATATTGTTGTAGTGTTTCTGTAGCTGCATAACCATTTTCTGGTTATGATGAAAGCACTGATATGTTCAGTGACTGTATGTACATGAGTCCTTTTCATTATTTTTTTGCTAGATGACTGTGTCCTTCCGGATGGTGTCTACCTTCCCAGTTTGACATAGAACCTGCTCAGTTTTTCTGTCAGGAGCCAGCTGTGCTTGCACATGTTCTCTGTTATATTTAGGAAACAGGAAGAAACCTGACCCACTGCTGACCAGAAATGGTTTCTTGTAATGTCAAGGACATTAGTAGCTAAAACTAGTTTGCTTTCAGGATTTTTTTTTTTTTTTTTTCTGAAAAATGTGAGTTATGGACAAGTTCCTTTTATTTTCCTTCAGGAAAACCTCATTTTAAATTTTTTTGATTGTGATGCAGCTATACTTTGACAAAGGGAACGTTCTTGCCCCAAACCTGTTTTAAATCGAAATGAAGAATAGTTTAGATTTTAACAGAATGGGATTGCGGCTAGTTTACAGACTCCAGTGCCTGTAGTACAGCCACTCATGTTTCCCCCCTTCATTTTGCATTGGGGCACTGCTTTGGGATGAAGAAACATGAATGATAAACTCTCTCCGACATCTGCAGAAGGCAGTAGCTGTAACTCATGATAGAGGTCACTGGTAGGACAGTAGGTTTGTATTGTGTCTTCTTTTCCTGCTGCCAGTCATTTACTTTTTATAGGCATTAAGCATTAGAGAAAAAAAAAAAATGTACATTATAAGCACTTCCTTTGATGAAGTATACAAATGCCATTTGAAACAAAGTGAACTGACTTTCTGACTGATTTAGATTAAACATTCCACTGGAGTAGCTTTATATTAGGACTTGATTCATTTGCATCTCAGCTATAACTGCTATTGTAACTGATTTTTCTATTAACAAAACCCAAATGATAGCTCGCAGGCTAGCATTTAGAAAAAGCCTGAGGTAAGCCTACTAAATGTTAACTTTAGAAGGGCTGTATTTCTTAAATAGCTGTACACAGAACCTTATTCTTCTAGGTGTATCAATAATACTTTTTGGAGAGACATGTTAACTTACTTTTGAACAATATTTAGACAAACATACTTTCAGTCTGTTTTCCAAATTCATACTCTGTTATTTCTTGTTGCGGTTAAAAATACCCTTTGTTCAGTCTTAGTAGCTGTACTGGGTCTCATGGGATGAAATTAATTTTCTTCATAGCAGCCCATATGGTGCTGTGTTTTAGATTTGTGATCAAAACAGTGTTGATAACACCGATATTTTTGCTATTGCTTATCACTTGCGCAGCATCAAGGCCTTCTCTGTTTCTCACTCTGTCCCTCCAGGGAGTAGGTTGGGGGTGGGCAAGAGGTTGGGAGGGGACAGTGAGAAATGACCAAAGAGACATTCCATGCCATAAAACGTCACGCTTAGCAATAAATTGGCAGCAGAGAGTTTTTCCAAGGTGGCCTTTGCTGGGGAATTGGCTGGGCATTGGTCTGCTGGTGGGAGGTGGTGAGTGACTGCCTTTGCATCATTTGGGGTTTTTTGTTTGGTTTTGGTTTTCTTAAATTCTTAAACTGTCTTTATCTTCACCCATGAGTTTTTCTCGCTTTTGCCCTTCCAATTCTCTCCCCTATCTCAGTGGGAAGGAGTAAGCAAGCAACTGGATGGGGGTTTAGCTGACGACTGGGATCAACCCACCACAGTATTATATGTCGATTAAAAGCTTGTGCATTTCGTTTTTGTAAGGTTGTTAGAATTTTAACATTGCATTGTAGCTTGACATTTATAGATTTATGAACTTTGTACAGAGGGAGAAAGAGCCCAAGTATAGAAACTAATGCAAACCCTCTTTTCTTGTGCCAAGTCTGAAATCCCTTGATATGGGAAATTTCTTTATATGGATGGAAAGAAGTAGTGTCAGCTGCAAAAACAATGAAAGCTTTTGAACAAACTGGGACCTCTGTAGAAACTTCACTATGTTTAGGTGAAATCTGTTATCTGCCAACTGAAATATACATAGGGTATACTTTATGTCTTCATTAATGAATATACATATATGTAAGCCAAGATTAGTTCTGTCAGTTGGTTTGGATTTAGTATAAAACAAACACGGACACAGAAACTAGTTATAGTGCCTGTGCTTTCACATTATATTAAATCAGTCAAGTACTTTCAAACTTTAAAACAATGTCATCTTAAATGAGAGGTGTTTGAAATACTATTCCAAATTAATTCTTGATTCCTGGTTCCTCTGCTGTAGGGCTCCGAGGAAAATGTAGTTTAATAAGAAAAATGGGCCACTGTAGAGGTAAGCAAAAGTAGTAACTTTGGAAAACCCCAAAGAATTCAGGTTAGAACAGGATCTTCTAAACTGTGGTATGTGTATCACTAAATGTATTGGAGAGTAATGTGGCAAGGTAGAGTTAAGAGTGTCAACCACTAATGTTGGTGGTTGTTGCCAATATAGCTGCTATTACTACTACTGGAAGAGTTTTGGCAACTTCTGAATGAGAAAATAAGATTACAAAATACATTTAATACTGATGGGCAAATTAAATTGCAAGCAGATCTATGAGAATGAGAAACATTAGAAAGAAACAGATAAAAAACAACATTCCAGAGTCCAAAACTAATTATAGTGAGGATTGGACTATATTTCTGTCAATAACTTACAGGGGTTCTTAGAAAAAGTAAACTTGTAATAATGAAAGACAAAACATATCTGTTATAATGTCACAAAAACAGAGGCAGAGGTGATATTCTCTCTCTATCAAACTTCTACTGGTTGCAAAAAGAATGATTTCATCAATGGCATGATTTCACCTGTGACAAACGTGCATCAGACAAAGCTTCACTCGGGCTTTTCAGAAAATCAGGTTCTGCATTTAGCTGGTACACTTCAGGTTATCCATTGTGCAAACTTGTCTGCTGACACACTGTTCAGCTGGGATCAGACACCTGAATTATATAAAGAATGTTCTATAAAATGTCTTTTCTTTCCAGTGACTGGGAGGAGGAATCTTCCAGCTAGTTCTTTTCTTTTTACTTCAAAATGTGTAACATTATGTTAAAGATCTTAGAGCTACAAGGTATCTACTAAAACCATATGCTTTTTTTTTTTTTTTTTTCCCCCCCTCTGGTGTGATCTACAACTGTAACTCAAGACCGTATATGATAGAAAGAGTGTTCTGTAATATGGTAAAAATGTTCTCTTCTGTTTTGTCTCTTTCTGATGTTGATAATCTTTATGATAATCTGAGCAATGTCAACTACTGTCTGAGACTGTGATTTGGTTACTTTCTGGCATTGTTTTTGTTGCTTCTTTAAGCAAAACGTTATGAATGATTGTCTTCAAGTATATTTAAGAATTTTCCTATTCAATACAATAAATGTGAAAGAAAAATATTTGAATGCAAATCCTTATACCTTCCCCCAGAAGACAATTTTCATGTACATTGCTTTGGTTATTGTGAAAATATAAATAAAGTCTGCAGTTTCAGTGTTTAATAGATATTATGTGATTTAAAATCAGGTTTATAATCCTTAGTCATTCCGAGATTTAATTGGATTTCCCACCAGAGGATGAATTTGTGCAGGTTGTCTCCAATCTCAGTTTTTCTCCCCAAGTCTGCTTGCTCTTGGCCATGTTCTACCCCTACCTCATTTTTGTAGGTCTTTTCAACCAGATGACTTAATCATTGTCTGTTAGAGAGCAGTCACACAAATATTTATTGTGGTAAAGCTGAGGAAGCAGCAGGATAGAAGTGAATGGGTGAGGATTTGTCAGGTCTGATAACCAGATACCTTGCTGTTGAAATAGCTTGTTTAACTATCAGTGCTAGAAAGAGATACAATCTGATAAAACTATTGCAAAGAAAGTATATTTAACAAAGTTGAAGGAAGAAGAGAGGGAAATCCAAACAATTTGTAAATAGAAATGAGGTATACTCAGAAAAAATGTTGATGTGGTTGTTTTTTATATACTAAAAGCAGGAAAGATGCACTTTGCTATGGTTTAGCTCAAGGAATTAGAAAATCTCACTATAGTGTTTAGATTTGTCAAATTTGCAGGTTTGAGGTACTTAATAGAACAAGTGCTTTCTTTCATATGTTACATAAATGCACATCTATATGCACACTGTATGTATAAAACCTGTAATGCACTGGATAAAATTAACCAACCTTTAATTAATAAACCTTTGGTATTTGGCTAAAAAAAGTTTCTGCATTGTTCACAGTTATTTGTACACAGGCATAAATATCTGAATTCATTCAATGTGGCATATAATTGGATATTAAAATGTGAAGATCAAGATTATAGTAAAGTAAAATGGATTTTTAAATCTTATAATAAAAGGTCTCCATCATTTTATCTGTTAATTTTTTATTCAGTTTAAAGCACATGTTCTGGAACACAGAGGGATATTTATCATGTAACAATTGGAACGTAAAGTTTAGTTGGTAAATTTATGTAATCTAGAAAAAATTTTCCTTTTAGATTTCAGCTGGTGAAAAGATAAATAATATACCTACATTACTTCAAGTAGTACTTGAGGGACTACAGAAGGTTAATTAAAACCTGAAAAATTACTCATCTGTTTGTTCTTATGTTTCGATGTCTATACTGATTTATTTTCTGTTGATCATATTGTTCCTTTCTTTCCATGTCTGTTATTTTCTCAACTGGATATTGACTTGGTTTCCTGGTAAAAAGATTGCTGCATTTTCCCCAGTTACAGTCTTTTTTCTTAGATCTTCCTATACCTACGCCAAAATCGAAACATCTTGATTTCCACATCATGGAAATCAAGAAATTTCAGAACAAGGCTCCCTGGCAGTCCTATGGGCTTTAATGCCATACATCCCATTTGTATTAATTCTACTAGACTCTAGTAGAATAGGGTGTGCTCTAAGTAATCAAAACCTTAACCATATAAAACATTGTTGTGTACCCATACAACCTGGTTTAATTTAAAGGAAACCTGTTATTTCCCAAGGTTTAGAAATGTGCTTTGATTTCCACCCACCTCTTTCATCTTTTCTTAAGTTATATAGAGCGTCTCGTTATATTTAACTGAATACATGGAACATCATCTGGTTCTAACCTGCAGGTTTCATAGTGCAATGGTGAGGACAGTGGGGTTTCAAATTCATTTGTGTTGTCATGTCGACGAACCAGCCAGTGCTTGTCATGGGTTATGTGCAAAGTGATGTCTTTTGAATCTGATTCCAAAGAAAACAACAGGCTTTCCAATCGATGAAAAGCTTGAAGGGGTTCTTTCTGGTTGTTAGAAATAATAGAGGACTGAAAAACTTAGACGCATAAAAATGTACACACTGGTGTGTTCAGTGTTGTTTACATATTTGGTGGAGCATATGAAAAAACGTAATATAATCTCTTGATTTCATCAGAAAAATTTTCTCAAACAATGTTAAAATTAATCTTCTGAAAAACAGCTCTACAATATGGTGATATTCTACAGAAGAACTTGAGGTGGAATGTATTTTTCAGACTTACATGAAGGAAATAGATTTGAAAGCTGGTTTTGTGGGTTTATGTTGGTCATATAAATAGGGTCACATTGCATTTGCAGCCTGTTTGCACCATCAATATGTGGGTTAGAAGTTACAGCTTCTCTAATGGGAATTACAATAGAACTGTGAGATTGAACTTTTGATTGCAAAGTCTTTATTTTTGGTCATTCTGGACTCGCTCCTGTACATGGAAAAAAGAATGAACACAAGAGCATGAGAAAGTAAAGAAGGAACTGAAGCTGGCAGTATTGCTGAACTGAAAGGGTGTTAAGGAAAGGTTAGTAAAGGAAGATTGAGACTCACATGAATGCCATGCAGTTCCTGGTATCTGCTATTGTGGCTGTTTCTGATAGCCACACAAACTCATTTAAGTGGTTTCTTTATACTGAGAAGTGCTGGGGTGTGTATATTTAGGGCAATTACCTCAATACATAGTTGAATTCTCTCAAGTAAGGGAAATAAGCAGGGCGAAACACTACAAAAGGTAGAAAACCGTGATGTCTAATGGACTGGCTGCTTTTGGTACCCTTAAAAGTATACACTATTTTACTCTGCCAAGTTTTAACTTATTATCATTATGTCTCATTCACACAAATTTACCAGCATATTGTAAGAAAAGTATTTCCTTTAGCTGGTTTAGAAATGACTAATGTAGACTAGATGTAGTAGTGTTCTTCTCCAGTGCACTAAAGCAGAGATATCCCAAAAATATCACTGAAGCTTGTACTGCTGCAGTTGCAGAAATGCAGTTTATCTGCATCTCTTTCAAAACTGATGAAAGGTTTCATGTGCTATATTTTTGAGCTTTGTATTCAACGCATTGTGTTTAACAACTGTGCTTCTTTGTTCAGGTACAGATGGTGACAATAAGTATGGGTGAATTAGAAACTTTGCTTCAGATATTTTTAGTCTTCATGTGACATGTTCATGAGTTTCAACAAGGCCAAGTGCAAGGTTCTGCACCTGAGTTGGGGCAACCCCCAGTATCAATACAGGCTGGTTGAGGAGTATATTGAGAGCAGCCCTGTGGAGAATGGCTTGAGATATTGGTGGATGTAAAACTGACTATGAGCCAGCAATGTGCACTTGCAGCTCAGAAAGCCAACTGTACCCTGGGCTGCATCAAGGGGAGTGTGGCCAGCAGGTTGAGGGAGGGGATTCTCCCTCTCCATTCTGCTCTTGTGAGACCCCACCTGCAGTGCTGTGTCCAGCTCTGGGGCTCTCAACACAGGAAAGACATGGACCTGTTGGAGTGGGTCCAGAGGAGGCCACAAAGAAGATCAGGGGGCTGGAGCACCTCCCCTGTGAGAACAGGCTGAGAGAGCTGGGGTTGTTCAGCCTGGAGAAGAGAAAGCTCTGGGGAGACCTTACAGTGGCTTTCTGGTACTTTAAAGGGCACTTACAAGAAAGATGGGGACAAACTTTTTGGTGAGGTCTGTTGTGATAGGACAAAGGGTGATGGTTTTAAACTAAAGGAGGGTAGATTTAGATTAGTTATAAGGGAGAAATTTTTTATGATGAGGATAATGAAGCACTGGAACAGGTTGTCCATAGAGGTCATAGATGCCCCCTCCCTGGAGACATTCAAGGTCAGGCTGGACAGGACCCTGAACAACCTGATCCAGTTGAAGATGTCCCTGTTTATTGCAGGGGGTGTTGTACTAGATGACCTTTAAAGGTCCCTTCCAACCCAAACTGTTCTATGATTTTATATTACTTCCCTGTTCAGTCACTTAATATCCTTCATAAATACTAGGTCCTTCAAATAGTAGTTATCTATCATGAACCAAAACAAACCTACATACTGTTGCCTGATTTGGTTAAAACTATATCATGATAAAGGTGTCAGACTATTCATGATATTATTGAGAAAGCTTGAGAGATCACCAACCTCCAAATGAGAAGCTGAATGCAAACTAACTCTCAAAGTGATAACCTAATATGACATTCTGGTATCCAAGCATATTCCAAAAAATTTTGTGATTTCATGTTGTTCGGTGCATATCGTGTAATAATTTGTTTGGCTAAGGTGGTAGACACTACCATTTAAAAAGGAATCCATTTTAATTAGCCATAATAATTTGATATGAAATTATTTAAACAGATCGTAGTGGTCTGGCTTGACTCTGACACTTGGAGGTATTAACAGCATTCTGGCTTTTTCTGTAAGAGAAAAAACTGTTATTTTTAGTTTGGAATGCATTCAAGGTATCTATTCACAAGGAGAGTATGTATAGTATTCTGTAGGCTCTAGGAGAGATCACAATGAGAAAGCATGTTGGGAAAACTCAAAAGTGGTCCACTAACGTAGCACATTACTTAAAGATCTGCAAATAAGTTGGCATTTATTAATGGGCCTACTAATAATAATTTTATTAATACTGTGAGGCTCCTCCACTCTGAACTGTTTGTTTCTTCTGTATTTGTCTTTTATTAAGTTTAAAAAAATTACTTCAGAGAACTGGTATTGGTTCTGTAATTCCAGTCATGGGACTTATAGAAGACTAAATAAAATTCTTTTAATCAAATTGAAGAGGCTTTGGGTTAGGCTTATAGATAGGTAGGAGTTATATGGGCATAATGATATACTCTTGGTTTATTCTATTTGGTATCTGGATTCCTCTGTGCTGCTGTTTTTCCTCCAGCAGAAATTATATGGCAATGAAGAGGACATGTAAAAATGACTCACAATGACATTTTCTTGTTTGATATCTGGTGTCCTGGTGTTACAATATGACCAAAGGTGTCTGTTTCCTGGAGTAGCCTGCTTTTCGTGAGGTTTATAGCCCTCCTTGCCTTTACCCAGGGCTTGGCTTTTTCTTAATGGTACTCTAGAAGTCAAAGCTGAGCCTTCAAAGTGGAGTCCTGGCAGGAGTCAGTGATGGCAAAATTTTGAAATCATTGACTTAGCTCAGTCAAATAGAAGTGGCATGTGATCCTTTTTTCTTTCTCTGCTGGATCATCAGACAAATGACTTTTGCATCTTTTGGTAGACCATTATATATTTATGGTGGTGTCTTTCAGCCCCTTACTGGCCAAAATAGAAAGCAAAACCAATTTCCAAATGAAAACCAAGAAGTTAATTGGTCCCAAGAATGTAAAGACAGGTTTAATTAAAAAAAAAAAAAAAAAAAAAAAAAAGTTACTTCCAGTCTGAACTATGCCAAGAAAATACTGGTAGGCTGTTTTAGAAAGGGATATGTTGAGACTGTAAAACTTCATAGCCGTGTGAGTTATAGGAGCTTAGAGAAGCTGTTGCTTTTATTAAGTCCAGCTGATAATAATTACCTTTTTTATTTCTCCCAACTTTTTGGCACAAAAGTCTTTATCATTATCCAAGATGAGTTTGCAAGTTTCAATTTAAGAGCAGGTTGGGAGAAATTGCTCTGAGGTGCATTATGGTAGTCTGGCAGACAGCTGAGAGAAAATAGTCTTGAGTATGTGTGAGTCTTAATAGGAAGGGGGCTCAAATTGTTTATCCCTGAAATCAGGTGCAGGTAGTTTAGTGCTTATATAAGTAAGGAAATAATGAGAGGTGATATATGAGGACATTTGTATTGGACACTATGTATTTTCTCTATGCAATCCCTGGTGATTCTGTACGGTAATGAGAAGACTCAGAAATGAGATATCAACATTTCTTACTTGAATTAGAATTGACCTTGATATTATGAGTTTCAGCATGACAACACTGAAATTTGTTTTTCAAAAAATCTTGTTAGTATAATTCTGTCAAATACCGTATTTTTTAAGTAGATAGTTATAGCTGCAGTCCTGTGACCTTTCAGGCTTTTCTTTTATCTTTATAAAATTTGGACTTGCATGCTGAAAAGAACATTCTAGAAGATTTTGAAATTGCTTTTTGTGAGTTAAACCAATATTTTGTTTTAAATTTCCTTCAGCCAGTGAAACATTCCAGTGCTGATGTTTGTAACCTAGACTATGGTGGGGGGTTCTGTTTGAAATATCTAAATATAGTGTAAGTTATTAAAATAATTTCTGGTGAACTTTTGGGACTATCTATAGTCTTAAAAGTTTATTTCTAAATTAATATAATTTCATATTATCCGATTAATATATATTTAAATTTTCATAGTAAAAAAGCTGTGTTCATTTTTTAAAAGCTGGTATTCTGTTAAAGCAGACTTTTCAACTCAATGTTACAATTAACTTTCAGTGTTAATCTGCCTCTCATAATTAAACTATATTCAAAAAATGAAACACTTGAAACAATTTAAAAAAGGAACTTGCTTGAAATACTTGATGAATGTGAATGTGGTCCAATTTGGCAACCATAACTAAATAAAGAAACAGTCTTGTAACTGTGTTCCCCCCTCTTCTACACTAGCTGTGACTAAGAGGGAGTGTTTTCTTCTTCACAATAAGAGGAAATCTCATTTGTTACATGGCAACTTTTAATGTTATCTCTGTAAGCACCGTTTAAAGACAAATTACAATACCAAGCACACATTTAATGGAAAAAACGTCTATTGAACATGGGAAAAATCTATAGTTTGGTCCTATGAAAATCCCTGAGTTGTTTTTTAGGTAACCTGTTCTGTATTAAAAGCAAAAAACCTGAAGAAATTGTTTTCTTTCATACCCTCAAAGTGTTTTCAACAGATGTTCCATGATTCATCTTGTAAGTGATACTTTAAAGCCATCTGTGGTGTCATAAAGGCTCACGATAGTGACAGAAAATTAAACCCTACATTTTAAATTTTGAAAGAGGATCTTGGAAATAGTCCTGGTATCTATATTCAAGAACAGTTTGCCAATGAGTTTAATAAACCTTGAATGAAACCTTGAGTCTCTAGTCAGTGCATCCAAACCCACACTTAGTTAACTATAAGAAAAATTAAGAGATGTAATACTTCTTATTCTTATTTTTTGGTATTAACACTTCATTATGAAACACGATATTGAGTGATATGGCAAATAGGAGTCAACACAGAAGTTTAATCTTGTAGATCACATGTAATGATTGCTTCATCTGAATTTCTGATACCATATAAACCTGTGGAAATACTTTGATAATATTTTATAATATGTTTTCAGTTAGATTAATGATGTATTGATAATTAAGATGCTTAACCGGTGTACTTATAAAAGAGGATAATAATTATCAAAATCGATTCAGTTATTAAACTGTACAAGAAAGTAAACTAGATGTAAGCAACTCAATTCCTAGTTCTGTCTTGAGGTTTTCTCTCTTCTGCCACTGGCAAGTCATTTACCCCGTATATACCTCTGGTTCTTATTCTGGAATATGAAGGGACTCATTCGTTCAACAACATATGGTTTTGTAAAGATTAATATGTTAGTGCTACTATTGTATATAGTTTTATATACAATTTAAATGCTGTTTCTAATTTCTTTTTGACTTTGTTAATTGATTTATGAGACTTAAATTGGTTTATTCTGTTAAATGTAGGGACAATTAGGATCTTTCACTTGAACGAAGTAAAATAAAAAGAAAAAATATCTATAGAAAATAGAAACTGAAGAAAAAGGATGCTGTAATGTAAGTGCAGTATAGAACAGCCATATAATCATGATCTAGAAGTTATTTTAGGGCCTTTCTGTGTATTTCTTTCCTTTATGTATTTAGATTTCAGTGTAAATTTTAATTTTCTGGCTATGTAATGTTAGATTTTGAAGTAATTTCACATCCATATAGCATTTTTATTTATCTTGCAATTGCTGATGCACACTGTTAAACTTAACATTCCTCCAGAAAAGAATCTATGTCAAAATATTTAAATAATAGCGGGTTTTCTTGTATTGGTTTGATGCTGTTTAAATTCGCAGTCAACAATTAATAGATGTAAAATAAAACATTTGGTCTGAATTTTTTAATTTTAGACATTGAAAATTTGATTTGATTCATTGAAGTAAATGGATGTAGAATAAGAATAATATTTTAAACCTTGTCTGATCACTAAGGTGATGGGAGATCATCTGTTAGCAACAGGAGTCTATATATAAAGAACAGATACTTTGACAGTTTTTGTTGACAATATTCTCTAGGAGGTAACAGAAGATATATCTAAATGTTGTCAGAGACTTAGAGCTCCTTTCAGGAAATTGTATTTTTGGAGTTTGTGATAGAAATGGTGCAAACGAATACATGAAACACAAAACAAGAAAAAGAATCTGAGAAATGGACATCCGGGGTGAACCCAAATAACCTCCACAAAAGTAAAGTTGATTCAATGCTTTGTTCACCAGTACACCTTATGTTTTTCTGCTTCTTGCAACTGAATCAGAAGCACTTTTTATTTTTTCTTTAAGGAATTTATAACAGAAATCATAAAGACATAGAAAGTAGGCCTTCAAAGCATGTAAACAGTTTGTCTAGTTATTCTTTTACCCCAAAGCAGTATCATTTATATATTTCTCTTCCCTAATGAATACTTAAGATCCAGCTGGGCACAGAACTCCAGCATCCCTAGACATTTGTGCCAGCTTTTTCTGTTCTTAATTCTAGAAAACATCTTTGTGAAACTGGAGTCTTGTTGCCTAATCTCTTCCTTATGCCCTTCTGTAAAATGATATTACAATTTAGTTGATCACCCTAGGATCGTCCAAATTTTATAAAACATCTCAAAGGTAATTGCTTTTATGTATCTGAAGAATTGTTATATTGGCTAAACAGGGCTTCTTGTTCCAGCTTGTTTCCAATAATTTCCGTTATTTCAGTCTTACATGGTGTTTTCACCTGACAATTCTTGCTGCTAGGGAGCAGAACACAGGCTAAAATGATGTCTCTCTGTAAAGCCTACAAAGATATTTTTGTTGCTGCGCATTGTTCAACACAAGTGAAATATTTGAGAAAAACTAATGAAGAAAGTCTAGAAGATAATTTACTTTTTCAGACAAACACTTGTTGATATCAGTAGTGTTGGAAACAGAAAAGGGCTTTGCTGTGTGCTGACATTGTTATTTAGCTAGCCAAGATAGCAATGCTTGTTAAGACTGGTAGGACTTTGGACAGAATAATGTCCTTGGATATAAGTAATAAGGATTGTTGTGAAATCAGGAAAACGGGAAACATATAATCTATCAGGCCACTGTTCTTAAGGATGAGATCCTTTAAAAGTCTTAGCTTTCTTAGCTAAGAATCTGTATTCCAAAGAGGGAAAGTAGTCAAAATCCAGTGTTTGAATAGAGCAATAGAAAAAAATCATTCTTTTCCCTTGATTCTCCTTTTCATCAACAGACAGGTAGATGAGAAGATATTTTCTGTGTACTTTGTAGACTTTCCATAATTCCATTTTGCAGTTGTTTTATTAGTAAAGTTTCAGAAAACCATGCCACTCAGACACTTGCTTTTGTGGATTGTTCCAAATATAATCTAAGTGTCATAATCATGTTCAGCACCTTGATCTTATAACATTCACTTGACTAGATCTCCAAGATTATATCCAAATTAAATGGTTTTGTACTGTTGTTTGAAATAGGCATTTTTTTGAATGATTAGCTGACTATATTATAGTCTTGTAAAATGCTGTTGTTTTGTAACAAGTTTTATTTTTAACCTCTAAACCCAATCTGAGTCAAAATCCTCTTCCCATTTTTTGCAAAATAAAATGCCTAATATGTGCTAAATTAGAGGTTTTCAGAAACTGATTTGTATAAAAATTATATTTTCATTGATGAATGAATGATTAGGAAGCGTATTCGCAGGGGAAGAAAAGAATCTGTGGGTTTATGAAAAGCAAAAATTATTGCCTGGATTTCATGAGAGAACTATGGCATATTTTCTGCAGTAATTGCAACCTGTTTTATCAAATCATATGGTACACAAATGAAAGTGTTTTTTACTGAAGGCTATGCCAAAGCAAACTAAGTTAAAGCGGATGTCTATTCCCCTTCAGACTTATTTCAGCTGAAACTGAGATAATAAATTGTTGAAATGAAGCCAGAAAGACAATCACGATAATCTCATCACCAGACTTTAAACATCTACATTCCTGTATTGGAAAGAAGCTTTAATTTCACTGATTAATTACTTTTGATCTGTTTTAATGTTTTATTCACACTACACCTTTGACTAGGCTGTAGTGGCAGTATTAAATGCTTTGGCAGTGTTCTAATTAAATGACAACTTGGATACCAATAAAGACCAAAACACAGGAACAGCTAAGTCTTATTTCTGCTTGAACATGGTACAGTAGTTGTTTCCTTAAATGTTCAATCCGGTAATTAGTTTTGGTATGTGCACAAGAGGATTGTAATCAGCCATCTTTGCAGGTTATGAAGTAGGAGCTATGTTTTTATATTCAGATAGTTATCTCTTTCTCAGCTAGACAGCAAACCAAAAACTTGCTAGCGTAATAGTAAAAAATATTTTACATGATGCTATATTGCTCTTTATATATTTCACAAAAATATATAACAATGTTAGAGATAAGACATGGAAAGTGTAAGAAGATTGGTTCTTACATTGTACCCAGAAAGTCACTGCTGTACTGTTCTGAAATATAATAATGGCAACTGTTTCTTGAGATGTAGAAAGATTAATCTGTCATTTTGCAATGATGAAGCTGAACGAATTTCTAGGACAATTTGTGGGTTTTTTTTCAAATAAGAAAAAAGACTGGAGTGTTCAAAGTACAATTTCCATTAGGTGATAGGTTTTAATTTTAAATTTTAAGTCAGAAACTCTATCTGAAGTTAGGAACCTCTGAGCAACAAGTTAAACTGTCTCCAAGCATAAAAATAAAGCCAGTATATTACTGGATTAAAAGTGTGGGTTCACAGGAGATTTCTCTATTCCTGAAACAATAATTTGTAGCATAGCTAGAGTTTCTTACTAGAATTCAAGAATAATATAATGTGAAATTATTACAGCAGTTACAGCTGTTTGGTTTTTGACAGCTTGAAATTGAACTGGAGTTTGTAAAGATAAAATCTTTATCTGCTGTATCTAAGAACTACCATCACTTCTGTTTGAAATGTTTATCAAAATAATCTGTTGTTCAGGCTAAGAAAGGCTGGGTGAACGATGATCTCTTTGTCAGGGCGTCAGGATACTCCTAATAAGCATCATGCGATATTCATCTGCCTAGTAGTGAAATGTGTCAGTATCTTGCACTTGAGTAGATGCTGAAAATACCTTCCTTTTTGTTATATGTGAACAGTAGTTGTCAAACCATGATACTGTAAAGTCTAAATTTGATGGTGGGGTGAATTGAACCTGATAAGTCTTCTCTACCTACTGACAGCCTGAATAACAAGTCACCAAAACAATTGTAAGAAAACAGAAAAATCTCTAGCTAGATTGTTTCAGTTAGTGGACACGTGTAGCAGGCCCATGCTGTCAATAGTTACCAAGAAAACAATTTTGAGAAACTATTGAAACATAACATCATGTTGCGAAGAACCTGGCTCTTCAACCTACTTAAAATCACCATGTATTTTATGGCTTTTGAGGCAGTTGGCAATGAAGCCAGAAACACAATGAATATAAGAAAAAAAAAAAAACATCAATACTCATCCCCAAAGTTTCACCTGAAAGTGATTGTTTTCCTTCTCTGGGTGGACTCTTTATAACCCAGCCAATATGGGAATCTCTGATCTTAAATCAAACTGATTAATAATTTTTAACTGACATAAGCATGTTAAGTATTGCCAAATTCATATCAATTAAAATATATTTTATTTAAGAACTGCATTTGTTATAACTAAGTCCCTACCTCTTTCTCACACACACCCATACACATCCTTTCATTACATTTATTGAATAAAATGTCACTTGTGGATACTGCAGCACAGTTTATATAAAGCTTTAGACCATACCCTTAAAACACTATTTGAATATTAAGGAACGTTCTGCCTACTATAGCATTTAAAATCCCTGATACATTTTCCTGATGTCAAAGTTTACTGGATAAAGAGTTGTTTCACTTAGTATTTTTAAAAAGTAAACCAAAAATGAACATTTTTAAATGTTTTAAAACACTTAGAGTTTGAAAGGAAACATGAAAAGAAGATTAATAAAAATTAAAGAGTGTAAATCATAGAACACTTTATCTGTTTAGGTAGACAGGCAGAGTTACGTGATAGGGTGGAGGCAGGATATCCTAGTCATCAAAAATTTTTCCCCTATAATCATGAGCCCTAATCAGCATTTTGTGTTTTTCTTTTCCGCTGTGCAAAACCACCCAGATAAGTTGATAGTAGTCTTTATGCAGTCTAAAATCCTATAGAGGTTAGTACTAACACTGTTATCTTTGTGTGCGTTGCAAATGCCTAGCTAGCTTGAAAGGGAGTATCGGAATTCATATGCATAGACAGTTTTCTTAAATTTATTAATCTGAGCCATGAAGAAATTAAAAGGTTTTTTCTCTTTTTCTCCAAGTCCTGTTCTAATCAGTTCTATCTGCATACAGAAACCTGGGAGTCTTAGCTATCTGCTCTGAACCATACATTATAGCTATACTACAGTTTTTGTGACCTTGACTCAAGTAGATTTCCAGCATACTTGCTGACTGCCCATGACATTAAGCCCTGATTTATGGGATACAGGGTCTTGAAGTCGTCCGAGGTTTCTATGGTCACAGAAGAGAAAGCTGGCTGAAATTAACTGGAGCTTCCTCTCATTTGTGAAGTCTGTAAGATGGCAAAATGTTCAGAAATAGGTATGAAGTTTATTAAAATCTCATTACTCTCCAGATTAGCATGAAGTGTCACTCTGAGGGTCTCTGTCCTGTTTCCTGCACACAATGTGGTTGGGTAGTTTCTCAGACATAGAGACTTGCTCCAGTAGAGAGACTGATGCCTGCCTGCATGAATACATAAATTATTTGTTGCTTCAGCTATCCTTTGTTGAGAAATTAATACTATCTGAGAGATGGCATTGTATTGTATTGATTGGTGGTATCTTCTGTTGCTCAGCTGAATCTAGTGCCTACCTTTAGAGAGACCAGCCTAAATTGTGAGCAGACCAAAGCAGAGCAGAGAATTGCTCACACACAAAGATGGGGCTGACCTGAATGCAAGAGCCCTAGAACTGATTGGGAGAGAAGAGGTGGAACAGTTTCAAAACTGGAAAAAAATAATTCTGCTCTAACAGCAGAATGAATCAACAGTAGTAATACAATTTACTCACCTGGCCTGGTGGCCTTTCAAAGAAAGAGGGTAAATTAGCTGAGAAAATTAGCTAAATTAGGTCAGCTAAACTTGGAAGAGGAAGTCTGAGTAGCCATGAAAAGGTGCATGGAGTTAATTGTTAATACTCTGTATTCTCAGAATACAAAAAGTATTTTTCTTTTCAAAAGCAGTGAAGTAAAATATTTGTCAGATGCACCTTTTCAGGCAAAATTATGAAGACAATTTTAAACCCCAAATTTATATGCAAGCTCTTCATGTGTACCTGACAAATACTTGTTATCTATAGCAGTAATCAAACTACACTTACTTGGTACCTTAGGTATCTATTTAGATATCTAGCTTTAATTTTATTTGGTCTCGGTGCTGAGATCCTTACCAGTGCTTAAGAATACTATGAAGCTGATATAAGATACATAACTGAATTTGTGAAAGGACCTGGCCTAAGAGTTATTTTCTGGAAGTGTTTTGTCTCGATGCATTACCACTGGTGTCCCTTCACATTTTCCTTTGCAGACTGCAGTCTTTGTGGAATATTTTTTTGTTCTACTTTTCATTTATTTTGGTTACTTTTTTCCATGTTGGTTCCTTCTGCAGTTCATCTCTAGCATTGCTGCTGAAGTTACGAGTAAAGTTGAAATTACTAAGGAATTAATTCTTAGAAGTGCTCTGTTTTAGTAACTGTCATGCCACTGACAACAAAGTAAGTAATAGTTGGCATGGCTGGAAGGAAGAACAGGTAATGTTCATAAACTTGTTCTAGAAAGGTTACAGCAATGGGTTTGAATATTTTTGTGGCTTATCTTCTTAATAGAGAAACCTCATTTTATTTGAGAAAAACACAAGAACTTTTCAGTTGACAGAGCCAGTTACTGCAAATTGACCTTGTAGAGTTCTATAGGAGAGACTTGTGTTTGGTCACTTCTTTTGGTCAAGAAGCAGCAAAAATATAGGGTTGGCTTAACATCAGAAACAAATTATGTTTGAATGTCAGATATATTCTTGAATTTGTTTTCATATATTAAACATATAAGAATATATTTAACTTTATGGCTTTTTTCACTCAGAATTATTTTTATAGAAGTTGAGATTTTTTTCAGAACAGTATCTGTTAACAAAAACTAGTCACCTTCATGGAAATGTTACATGTTTGTGTAAAAGGAAAATGCCCTGCCACACACTCCCACCCCCTGTATTTTTTATAAAACATAAATATTTTCTGACTGGATGATCCTGTTTTACAACCAGCTGTGAGTTGGCATTTATCGAGTCTGAATTTATTACATAAAAATATGAAAGCAATAAGTTTCTATGGAGATTCAGTATAAATCAGGTTTATTTTTTAAATAATTATTTAACCAAAGCCAACTGTCTTCTAATGCCTGATCAGCCAGAGACTAATAGATGAAAGCTAAAACTCAAATATAATCAAATACAAATGTATAGAATAATCAAATACTCTTTTAAAGTGCATTCCTGTTTGCAAATAAATGTCAGATTACAATATAACGCAGAATTCAAGATTTTTCCAGAGAAAAATATTATTTAATCAGTTACAGCTCCAAAATTGCATGTAATTAGTTGCTTTTCTAGGTAAACAAAGAACAGTAGTCCACTGCATATAAATGAAAATAAAAGCAAAGCATATCAATGAAACAATTCTGAAATGACAGGTCACAAGGAAGGAGAATAATTTGGAAAAAAAAATAGTTGGAAATTACCTATGACAGAAATACTAATATGTAATGTTGATTTAGACTTCACTTAAAACTTCATTTTTATTGAACAAGTAAGTGAGTTCAGATTGGTGCATTTATGTATGTTTTTTAAAGTCTTCCTAACTTAATTTTATTAGAAACTCTAAAAGAGTAGGGCTTTTTATTATTTAGTGTCCCCTTATCCATGCTTTCTCTCTACCTTGTTTGTGCACCCTCTCTGAAATTATTATATATACAGTGTATTATATGTACTACACAATGCATGTGTAAATTTATATTTACATATACATGCTTACGTGTATATATATTTACATAGTGTTATAACTGACAAATCTCTCCTTTTTCTGTTAGTATTTCCTTATCTTGTAGGCTTTAATAGGATATATAGTATCTAATAAGCAAAAGTTAACTACAGTAACTAATTTTTAATTTCAGTTCAGATTCACCTAAGTCTTTTATTTAATCAGGATCTTTCACCCTAACAGCTTTAATGGACTGAGGTGGCTGATGGTAAAGTTTGGTTTCTCCAGTTTCTTTCACTTTACAAATGTAAAAAGCAAGACAAATGTTCTATTAAAGTAATCAAAATTAATTGAATATATATGTAATTACACTCATATAATAAATGTATATGTAGTGTATAGTTTATATGATATTCATATGCTAATACATGTAATTTAATATTTAATATATATAGATATATTTCTATAAATATATATATTCAACAATATTTGTTTATTCCCATCTCAAATATAGACAAACTCTGTGCTGCTCTGGTGTATGTGACTTGTTAGATATAAAAATTCTTATTCTTGCCTTATTTTGTTATTTTGGTTTATGTTCTATACACTCTTCTCATCAATTTTAATAATCGTTGCTATAGAATATTTTTGTATCATTGGAAACCACTGATCACACTTTACTGGCTTATGACCTTTTTTTGAAGTAAATAGCAATCTAACTCCCGTGTCAGCCTTAGAAAATATTGATTAGTGTGTGTGCAGATAACCAAGTGCCCTTCTTTGCTTTCCTGGCTTTTTATAAGCAATTTATTGAAGGGTAGGTATTTTTCCGGAAGATTTTTTTTTTTCTTCTTTTTCCCACTGGGCAATATTGGAGCACCCTCTCAAAGTCAGTCATTGTCACTGATGGAAATGCTGGTCTGGTCATTTTATGGCACCTGAAAGAGTGAAATCGTGAGTTTTGTGGGATATTTTTGTTTGCTTTGTTGTTTTTTTAAGGCTGTGTTTCTGAATGATGCAGTCTCAAAGAATACTGTATGGTTAACTGACTGTGCTAAGCACAATTGTTAGGAAAACTGAAGCTTAGTAACTAAACTGGCTGAGATCTCATTTAATTTCCTTTGTATTCCTGTAGACCTCTCCCCTCAGGAACTGAGCTGTGGGTTTTACTTGTGAGAGTAGAAGGAAACGGGATGTCATATTCTCTTGTCCTCAAGGCTTGAAGGGTGTTCATCTGCAAATTGTTTGGTCTAAAATTTTAAGTCCTGATGCAAGATGTTTGAAAGTGGGGAAAAAAAAAAACATGTGTAGTGTGTGTCTTCCTTCCATTACTTCCTGAGTGCCTTCATTAGCAGCCTTGTAAAATCCTGTGTTTTATCAGATTTCATTTATCTGCATTAAGGATGACCCCATCGTGTTTGCCCATTGTCTGCTCGCTCATACATTAACTCACAGCTGTCAAACAAGTAATAGGTGGAGGTCCAGTGGGCTGGTACTTCCTGCTCACTTCCAGATGTACTGATAACAGAGTCTCGGCTTGGACGTCTCTCAGGGTTTGAGGGGCTGTCAGACTAAGGCTGAAGGGCTGGTTTTGTCCCTCACCACACCTTAAACACACATGCACACGTATCTCAGTATCAAGAGTGTGAAAGCAAAACTCCAAAAGTCAGGAATACAAGCTTGTTTTGACATAAATTTTCAGTCATTTTCTTGTCCTTTCCTGAGTCCTAACAAAAAGTGCTAATAACGTCCTCTTATTGTTTATGAAACATCTAATCAGAGGCAATAAAAGTAATTCTAAGTGACAGAAGCAAGAAAGCTACTGCCTTAGGATATCTTGTTATTTAAAAATTTCTCCTTGCTATTGTTATACACATCCTCATGGCTGAGTAAGGAAAGGAAATTGAGCAGTACCTGTTCTATTCTACTAGGTTTTTCTCTTTGATAATAGTATAATGCTGAAATTCATTGTGTTGCTTCAGAAAATTTTGTCAACACAGAGGATTATTTAAGATTCAGAAATTGCTTAATAGACAAAACCTGCCATTGATTAGAGACAACTGAATGATAATCAGAAAAAAAAAGATACTTTTGTATATATTGACTTGATTTAAATCCTCAAGTAATTTACAAGTTTCAGATTCAGAAAATGCTATATCAGTTTTGACACTGAAATTGGATATATCTAGTATAATATCTAACTAGCTAGCACTGCAGTAGAAAATAATCTTAAAATAATCTTGCCTCTGGAATATTGTATGGGAACTTAACACTTCTCTCTGGAGATTGTGACACTTGTATTGAGCAGCTCAGTCCCCACTAGGGTGTTAACTAACTTTATCCATAAAGAAATTGAGAAATTATAGGCAATTATAAATGCAGACGGTTGGCTATATATCTACAGTGTTTGAAAGTTTGCTGTCAAATTGTCTGGGAATTTGACGGTGGGTGTTTATTACTTCAAATATAAATAAATAAGAAAGGGAAAGGGTGTGCTGTTCCTTGATCAATTCCAAGACCAAGGTGGTAAGATGAGACTTTTATACACTTGGACTTTTATAATATATTGACTGGCTGAGTATAGTTATGGGAAAATGCTAAATACTTAATGCTTGACTGGAAATTTTTTCCCCATATATAAATTGTAAAATATTTTGAACATTGATTTCCTTACTTTGTCAAAGTTTATCTGACTTCAATATTTTAGCTCAGTTAAGGATTATAGGATCTAGTCTATGGTTTAAAATATATGTAAAATATATTTAGTAATGGGATTTTTTTTTTTTTTTTTTAATAAACCTGTTGAAACAGAAGATATTGAAGTTGTCTTTCTGGCGGTCAGTTCCAGGGTGAATCTTTTCACGATTTTGTGCTGTAAAGACAAAAACCTATTCCAAGATAAGTTTTGGTTTGGGTTTGTTTGTTTCGTTGGTTTGTTTGTTTGTTTTTTATTTGTTTTCTAGCATGTTACTTCCTTCTGAGTCACAGAAAGTATTAAAAAAGCATGCATTGATTTAGGAAAATTTGTCTGAGATTAACATCCTGCTGTGCTTTCACATTTTTTTTTTGCTGTAGCTGAAATGTCAGATGCATTCATATGAATGCAAGTCTGAGTTTGCAGAATAGTAGTATTCAACAAGAGAATGAAGTTTGTGGAGAACATTTGATCCATTGATTTTGTGTGATTAGAACTAATGAAAAGCGATATGCAAGACTTTCAGAAATATTCTTTCTACATGTTCAGCAGTATGAGTATGAATCAAAGACATATTTCCACTCTTTTTTTTTTCAAGATAATTTTTTTAAATGACTGTGTGTCTCAGTTTACTTGACAGATAATTATGCAGGTATCATCTGAAATGAAACCTGGGGTAGTTTGTCAGGGTAGAACAAAACAGCTAAAAACTTCCTTGGCTGTTGAATGTTCTAGAACCTCTTTGTAAAAATGGACATTACCAATTATTAATCAGCTCCATCCCGTATGTGGCTGATGACAAATGATGAAAAATAGCTGGACCCACTTTCCATCAAGTTTACATATAGTTTCTTGAGGGGAAAATTAAAAAGTAAACCTCCTTAAATACATCCAGTCAATTACTGGTAGGTGTCAAATATTACTTAATAACTAGACTTTATGTAATGGAAAAAAAATCTTCAGAAAGGAATTAAATTTATTTAAATCTGCAATGGGTTTTTATTTGTAGTGGTCACCTTCCTGCCTCTTCAGGGTAGCAGAGTAACTAGATTCTATAACGTGTAGTACTATCTCTCCTTCAATGACAAGGTGACTTGCTTAGTGGATGAGGAAAAGGCTGTGAATGTTATCTACATAGACTTCACTAAAGCCTTTGACACCATTCCCCACATCATTCTCCTGGAGAAAATAACTGCTCATGGCCTGGACTGGTGTACCCTTCACTGAGTGAAAAACCGGCTGGATGGCCAATCCCAAAGAGTTGTGCTGAATGAAGTTAAATCTAGTTGGCAGCCAGTTACAAGTGGTGTTCCCCAGAACTCAGTACTGGGGCTAGTTCTGTTGACTATCTTTATCAGTGATCTGGAGGAGGGGATCGAGTGCACCCTCAGTCAGTTTGCAGATGACACCCAGTTGGGTGGGAGTGTTGATCTGCTCGAGGGTAGGGAGGCTCTGCAGAGAGACCTGGACAGGCTGGAGCCATGGGCTGAGCCCAACTGGAGGAGTTTCAATAAGGGCAAATGCCGGGGGCTGCCCTTGGGCCACAACAACCCCCAGCAGCGCTACAGGCTTGGGGAGGAGTGGCTGGAGAGCTGCCAGTCAGAGAGGGACCTGGGGGTGCTGATTGACAGCCGGCTGAACAGGAAGTGTGCCCAGGTGGCCAAGAAGGCCAATGGCATCCTGGCTTGTGTCAGCAATAGCGTGGCCAGCAGGGACAGGGAAGGGATCTGAGCCCTGTACTCGGCACTGGTGAGGCCGCACCTCAAATACTGAGTTCAGTTTTGGGTCTCTCACTACAAGAAAGACATTGAGGTGCTGGAGTGTGTCCAAATAAGAGCAACAAAACTGGTGAAGGGTCTGGAGAACAAGTCCTACGGAGAGCAGCTGAGAGAACTGGGGTTATTTAGTCTGGAGAAGAGGAAACTGAGGGGACACCTTCTAACTCTCTACAACTGAAAGGAGGTTGTAGCAAAATGGATGGTGGTCTCTTCTCCCAGGTAATAAGATGAGAAGAAATGGCCTCAAGTTGTGCCAGAGGAGGTTTAATCAGACATTAGGAAAAATTTCTTCACTGAGAATGTTATTGAGCATTGGAACAGGCTACCCAGAGGTGCAGGTGAGTCACCATCCCTGGAGGTACTTAAAAAACCTCCAGGTCTTTTTAGATGTAGCACTTAAGCACATGGTTTAGTGGTGGACTTGGCAGTCCTAAGTTAGCAGTGGGACTCAATGATCTTAAATGTCTTTTCCAACCTAAACGATTCTATGATCCTGAAGAGGATTGTTCTTTAACATTCTGTAGTGAGAATTTGAATAAAATTAATGAGTGTTTTAAAGATGGGAAGAAAAATGCAAAATGCAGAGGTTTTGTTTAATTTATTCTTGTCATAAAACACTAGTCTTTTTCATTTTGAAATTACCATTTCCACTTTAGAAGTAAATTCAATTTAAAAAAATAAAGGAAAAAGGGGGAAAAAATTTTAAATTCATCAACGCAAAAATTGCAGTGAACTGTTGCATCTTGGATTAAACTAAACATTTCAGGTAGATTAAAATACGCTTCTTTCTGCCCCCTTTAGACATATTATTTTTAGAGCTGAAAGATGTTTTTCATTAATATCAATCCTATCAGCCACGTACTGCTGTTGTGTTTTTGAGAGTTTTGGAATGGAAAGAAAGACTAGAATATAGTTCCATTCATTCGTCTTTGAGACATCACAGAGGATGGTTTATAGGCCGTTACTGTTTTACTTAAAAAGCCACAACCCCAGAAATGTCCAGAACAGACATAATTTGTTTTTTTTTCTTTTTTTTTTTTTAATCTTTTCTTTTCAATTACTACAGCAGATCTATGGGTGGATATGGATTACCATTACCATGGGTTGTCATTAGTATTTCTAAAGTTTGCTTTCTTTTGTTTTATTTCCTCTTCAGTTAGAACTGTTGCCTTCCTTTACATTTGGTTGATTACAAGCCCTGGACTAAGGCCATCTAGCCTAGTTGCAACCCAGATAAAGTTGGCAAGGAAGAATCTTTTGAGCAAATGTCAAAATCTGTAGCTGTTCCCTCAGCTGAAAGTGTCTGACTGCAAGCTGGTCGAACTGGCTTACAGTAGTTTAAACCTTTTCAGTGTCATTGTTTTCTCCTTACTTGAGATACTGCTTTTCTTTTTTTTTCTTTTTTTTTTTTTTTTTTTTTTTAATTCTATGGTGACTTTTAACTCCTGATTAATAAGTGACTGAAAGAGAGCTTTAAGCCTTAGGTCAGTTCTCTGCAAGCTCTTTGCAGGCAATCAATGATTAGAAAAAGACTGAACTTATTTTACTTTAGACAGAAGAAGATGAAGCTGGGGCAGAGAAGCAGATCTCTGATTTGTCGTCTTAAAGATTATAACAGAGTTTATGCTTGTTTATGAAAGTGTCTTTAGAGGAGTTGCAGACAAAGGCTCTAGGGAATAGACCACAAGTTCAGAATAGGGAGAGAGCAGTTTTCTGGGAGAGTTATAAAGAAAGCCTAATGACAGGTGTGAAATACAACTGGAGGCTCCTTTCTTGAGGAGAGAGCTCTAACTGTCCTGAACTTTGACATTCAGTATTACTGTGCAATATCTTAAACAGCAAAATACAAGTTTTTAGTTTCCATCTACATACATGACACCAGGTTCTGCTTACCTAAAATGGTGTGTTTGAATTGTAGGTTACCTGAAATGGCATGACACATGTCTGCATGGAAGAGTGGGAGGTGGTGGATCCCTTAGATATGGTTGTAGCACTCTTACTTAATATTGGCTTCCAAATGTGAAAAAAAATTAGGATAAATACCATGTTCTTTTTACCTTTACCCATGTAAAAGAAAAACCAGGGAGAGCCTCCATCCCCTTCTAGACACAGGAGGAAACATGTCAATGAGTGATGAGGAAAAGGCTGAGGTCCTTAATGCCTTCTTTGCTTCAGTCTTTAATAACAAGACTAGTTGTCTTTAATAACTAGACTAACAAGACTAGTCTGGAGGGAATCCAGCCTCCTCAGCCAGAAGACAGAGACTGGGAGAACGATCCCCCGCAATCCAGGAGGAGAGAGTCAGTGACCTGCTGCATCACACAGACACACACAAGTCCATGGGACCTGATGGGATACACCTGAGGGTGCTGAAGGAGCTGGCTGGGGTGCTCGCCAAGCCGCTTACCACCATTTCCCAGCAGTCCTGGCTGACTGGGGAGGTCCTGACAGATTGGAAATTGGCCAATGTTATGCTCATATATAAGAAGGGTTGGAAGGATGATCTGGGAAATTACAGGCATGTTAACTTGACTTCGGTGCCCGGGAAGCTGATGGAGCAGCTCATCCTGAGTACCATCACACAACACATGTGGGACAACCAGATGCTCAGGCCCAGTCAGCATGGGTTTATGAAAAGCAGGTCCTGCCTGACAAACCTGATCTCCTTCTATGACAGAGCGACCTGCTTATTGGATGAGGGAAAGGCTGTGGATGTTGTCTACCTTGACTTTAGTAAGGCCTTTGACACCATTTCTGACAGCATTCTCCTGGCAAAACTGGCTGCTTGCAGCTTGAATGGGCACATGCTTGGCTGGGTAAAAAACTGTCTGGATGGCCGGGCCCAAAGAGTTGTGGTGAACGGAGTTAAATCCAGCTGGTGGCCGGTCACGAGTGGTGTCCCCCAGGGCTCGGTTTTGGGGCCACTCCTGTTTAACATCTTTATTGATGACCTAGACAAGGGGATCGAGTGCACCCTCAGTCAGTTTGCAGATGACACCCAGTTGGGTGGGAGTGTTGATCTGCTCGAGGGTAGGGAGGCTCTGCAGAGAGACCTGGACAGGCTGGAGCCATGGGCTGAGCCCAACTGGAGGAGTTTCAATGAGGCCAAATGCCGGGGGCTGCCCTTGGGCCACAACAACCCCCAGCAGCGCTACAGGCTTGGGGAGGAGTGGCTGGAGAGCTGCCAGTCAGAGAGGGACCTGGGGGTGTTGATTGACAGCCCGATGAACAGGAGCCAGCAGTGTGCCCAGGTGGCCAAGAAGGCCAATGGCATCCTGGCTTGTGTCAGCACTAGCATGGCCAGCAGGGACAGGGAAGGGATCTGACCCCTGTACTCGGCACTGGTGAGGCCGCCCCTCGATTCCTGTGTTCAGTTTTGGGCCCCTCACTACAAAAAGGACATTGAATGACTCGAGCGTGTCCAGAGAAGGGCAACGGAGCTGGTGCAGGGTCTGGAGCACAGGTCGTACGAGGAGCGGCTGAGGGAACTGGGGGTGTTTAGTCTGGAGAAGAGGAGGCTGAGGGGAGACCTCATCGCCCTCTACAGCTACCTGAAAGGAGGGTGCAGAGAGATGGGGATGAGTCTCTTTAACCAAGTAGAAAGCTACAGGACAAGAGGGAATGGCCTCAAGTTGTGCCAGGGAACGTTTAGACTAGATGTCAGGAAGCATTTCTTTCCAGAATGGGTTGCTGGGCGTTGGCACAGGCTGACCAAGGAGGTGATGGAGTCCCCATCCCTGGAGGGGTTTAAGAGTTGGGTTGACATAGCGCTGAGGGATCTGGTGTAGTCGGGAAGTGTCAGTGTTAGGTTAATTGTTGGACTAGGTGATCTTCAAGGTCTTTTCCAATCTAGATGATTCTGTGATTCTATGTGAGAAGGATCATGGTAGTCTGTATGGACAGTGGCAAGAAAGTAGGTGAGTTACTCCTTTACTAACTGTCTTGTGTTGAATTCTGCTGCAATGCCAACCAGATGTTAATTCCTAGCCAAAGGAAACCTGTCATCATGTGGTTGGGATAAAAACAAATACCGGTATTTATTTCATCTGGTCTCTGCACTGCACCATCACACT
Organism: Athene noctua; assembly: GCF_965140245.1. Lineage (NCBI taxonomy): Eukaryota > Metazoa > Chordata > Aves > Strigiformes > Strigidae > Athene > Athene noctua. The sequence goes on from NC_134040.1 coordinate 76,000,936, forward strand.
ATGAGGGCTTAAAGACTTAGTTGACTAATCAATTTTCCATTAATGTTTTGCATTTATAAAAATAAATCTATTTCTATATGTTAAAATGATGTGGTATTTCTATATCTAAGTCTTTGTGAATACTTTTACAACCCAAGAAGATAGTAACTTCAGCAGAAGCTTAATGGGCCATCAAAGAGAACTTGGCCATTGAAAATATGTTTGATATGTAGGTAAAATAAGAAATAACTGAATAAATCATTCAGTGAATAGCATCCTTGAGGGAATTAATTCAAGGTCTTGGGCACAAAGCCATGCTTCTTTTATTCACGAGGTTAGAGTTTCATAAGAATCAGCCCGGCTTTCATTTCTGTTTGTATCGCTGGCTTATTTTAATCATTGTTGCTGTGTCTTGATCGATTTCAGTTTTAGTAAGCTTGATTTAAGTGTTACTCATGTAGTACTTCATTGCCATAATACTTTTTAATTTTTTAAATTTTCTTGTTTTCTATGAAATTCTCATAAGCCCTAGAGAAACTTTTCACAGCAATGTTCATGTGCCCAGAAGGTCAAATACACTTGCCACTAATATATTTCAGGCTTTCTTTCCAAATAAATACTTAACTTCTTTACACAGTAATGATCGTGATGTGTATGTGAAAATGTGTTTTAGAAGGTACTTAACAAGCCTTTACAGTTGATCCATCTTTTAGCAATTCAGTCAAAGAGTTTAAAAAAATAGGTTATACAGTAAAGGCAGAGAAACAATAACATCTTCAGTTGCCAGCATATGTTTATACTGGGTAGGCTATTGGCACAAGTAATCCTGAACTCCTTTATTAAGTGCATTTTTCCTATAAATTCGCTACAGTGTGTTATATTTTAGTTGATACTGTACCTAACTTGTCTCTTAGGGAACTAGGCTTGCTTCTTAACTTCTAAGAGGGAAAATCGTAAGACATACATATGGATATGCTAGAAGAAGAGACATCTGTAAGGAATTTAAATACTGCCCACAGACTTTTCATTCTTATCCTACTTTCTGATTCTCCTTGTTTTATACATAGGGTCCATTCTTGTAGATCTGACTCAGATGAATATACTAGCCATGAGTGAAGACTTTATCAAATAATTCAATAGAAAAGTATGTAAGGAATAGAAGGTAAAATGGAGTAAGCATTTTAAATACTCTATACCAGGGAACTTAAAGCTCAGAATTTGATGGAGATCACTGAGAGATGGAAACAAGACAGAGCAAGTATTACTTAGTGAAATGTAATTTGAAAAATCTGGAAGTTCAAAGGCATCAGCAAGACCCTGGTGCTAAAATGGAAAAGACTTTAGATGAACAAGTAGTGCATTGTCATTTTAAGGCCTCTTGGAGGAATGGTCAATTTATTATGAGTAAATAAATATATGATATGATTTTATTTAGAATTTTACTTTTACTTTTCACTCTTAGTTTTACTTTATTATCTCATACATGAAAAGAAAGTAAGACCTAGGATGTTTACAATAGGCATTTACATCAGTCAGCTTCTTCAGCACGTACCATTATAAGAGAAAATTAGGACGAAGGACTTCATGTTTTTACTGTGCTAGTGTTTGGACTTTTTGTTTCATCATGTCATCTTCAAAAAAACTTTACTAGTTTCTGAGGTGCTGCCTGCTGGTAAATTTGAGGACAGTAAATTTACAGACTAGACGAGTTTGTCTTGATGCAAGTTTCCTGCAGAAAAGAGTGCCATCAGGGTTATATGTTATTAAACTTCTTTATTAAACAACGCTATGAGCTTCACATACTGAATAGCCTATTGTAATTGAGAAAATCATGTTAATAATTATAGCAGTTTTTAGAAAAATAATTACATAATGATGGGACAAAGCATTGTTTGCATATTTACAGTGAAAGTTGCTGTAGTGTGGTAATTATATTTCAGCACAATGCAGCCTATCCTCTTTCTGTTCCTGAAGATTACTGTCCCTCGCTTTCATATCAGTGAGTAACTGAAAACTAGTTTAAGCAGAGAAGTTTGTTGGTTTTTTTTTTCATTCAAACATTTTTGATAGTATACAAGGAAAGACAGTTTCTCTTTAAATTTTATTTGTCCCCCTTGAAAAGTTCAGATGGAATTCAAAGACTAAACACATCTTCTGATGGAATTAGGCCTGCAGAAAGGTTTTTTTATTACATTTCATGGTTAATTTATCTTTAATGAATACAACTGAAGAAAAATTGGAGCCTTAGCTGTTCTTAAAATATGCCACTGTGATACACTACTGCTGAATATTGCCAAGTTTCTGAGCTGCCAAGTGGTCTTTGTACTCATGGCTCCATGGAAAAAAAATTGATTTCATCCCATATGATGACATATAATTAGGAAGGCCTGTTTCCTTGGAGGATATAATTTCCTTTTTACTTGAGAGAATATTTTATCATCACAGTATCACAAATAACTTCAAATTTTATCTTGTACTTCATGTCTGTTTCTTTGTTTTTGTCTTCTGTCTTTTTTGATTAATATGTTCTCCAGGGCTTATTGTGTGTATGCATCTCATTTATGCATGATAAAAATTGCTGCAGATTTAATTTTGATTGTACAGCTGTTTTCAGTCTTTACTTCAGTTTCCTTTGATTCATTGCTTTCCTTTATTTGGTGCCTTGCCACAAGCCAGATATTTCTGTAATGCATATAAAAAAAGTGTTAGTATATGATTAGGATATGGTCTTGTTCCACCCTTTTATATCATCACATAGTCTATAGATATGTTAATTCAAATAAGGATTTCCAAGTGGGCATAAGTGTATTTTTTTCTCATCACTCCATTCCTCCTACACCTCAACAACTCCTACTTTACATGTTCAATGAAAGATATTGTCTGATGATTTATAAATTATTGCCTATCAATTTCTGAGCATGTGGCCTTCTTAACCTACATAGTACTCACTTCAGACAGTTCTCTTTCTGCAAATCCTTAATTTAACTGGAGTTTGGATAGCAATGTAAACGAAAGAAAAATGATGCCTTTAGATATTTAATATAATTTATATCCCCTAATTATTTTTCCTAAACATTGCCATATTTGAAACATTGCTGTTCTGAACCCCTGTATTTGACAGCTTTAAAATTTAAGGATGATTTTCCTCCCATTTCCCAAAATATGTTAACTTTTTGGGTTTGGGTTTTTTTTGTTTGTTTTGATTTTATCTTCAGAGAATGTTCCCTCATGTCTGAACATACTAGTTCAAAAAATGTTTGGAGTCTCAAAGATTCAATACTGATGGACTGTGTAAGTCAGTTAAGCTCTTAATTTATGTATATATTTATATACATATAAATATGTGTATATTTAAACAAAACTAGGCAATTTAGTTATCTTTTACTGAGAACCAGATACTGCTGTTTATTTCATCCTGTGATCATTTTGAGGAATTATGGTAGCACAAAGTAACATGCCAATAATATTGTCAGTGAAACATGGTGTATAAAGTTCCTACAGATTCATGCTTAAAGTATTATTTCTATGGGAATATTTTTTTTTTTTTATTGACAACTATAATTCCAGATTCAAATTCATATTTCTAAGGTACACTTAAAATGTGTAAGGTAAAAGTTATGGTTAAGATATTTTGCTCCCAAGTCACAGATGTTAAGTCATGTATGCTTTCAAGCCAGAAAAAATGCTGTAAGAATGGCACAAGGATGAAAAACTGTTGGTTTGGGATTTATCTGACCAAATACTGACATCCATAATATGGATACCATCATCAGAACTAGTCATCTGGCTTCATTTATAGGCAGAAGAAAGAAACAGGCATTTCTGTGGCAAGACTAAATTAATTCTCAAATTGGTAGGATAAACCACACGCTTTTAGTTGTCTCAATTGGTTATGAAGGGACACAGAGGTAATTAGTACAGGTATAGCCAAGCTGTCATGTTACTGTCTATAGAGTTGGAAAAGATCACTATTCAGCTACCTCTACATACAGTGTGTAATTAAAGCCAGATGTGCTTATATACTACTCTGCATTAAAAAAAAAAATAAATAAAAATACAGAGTTCTATTTTGCTGCTAAAATTTAATTAGAGTTTAAAAAATATATTACATTTTCTTGACCTGCCAGGCTTCTTGTCCAATAAAAAAAACCAAGGGCAACTCTTCAGGAACTTCTTAGAATCCTTTCTTAAATTCTGAATTACAAGTACTACTCTTGTAATTCTCATTCTGTGTTCCTGCTAGGTTATGAAGTTCAGGCTTGTTTTAGCTTGCTAATAAAAACTTTGGAAATGTATAAAATAATTGACATTAAAACATCTAACAGCTTGGTAGAATATTGTTGCCCCAGAAATTTATGATCAGTGATGAAAAATAATTAATGTAGGTAAAATTGATTGTGATGAATGCAATTATGGTCAGGTTTGCAAATTTCCCCTTACATATTTGGACTGTCTTTGGTCTTTATTTACTTAAGATTTATTAAATGACGTATGTTTATTCTTAAGAAACCTGAAGAACTTCAGCTTTGTAGCTTTGTGATCAAGTAAAATTCACTGGACAGAGGAGACTGCATCTCTCATTTCTTCCTAAGCCTTCCTTGGAGCGATTTGCTTAGAGACATTGAAAATAAGTGCATGAGTGGCATAGTGAACAAAAGCAAGACCTCAGAGCTTTGCATGGGAAATGTCTGTCTTGTGAGGTCACACAATCAGGCTGTCTCTTGCGCATTAAATTATGAATCTTTTCAGCACAGAGACCTATTTACTACAGAGATAAAGGAGATTAGTCCCATTATAGCCCACTCATAGCTTATCAGTTAGGAGGATGTTATCTCCTGAAAAGGTGTCTAATCAGAAAGTGATTGTACAAAGATAGGTAGTTACCGTTTGCAACTGGTTTTGCCCTTCTTCAAGACAAAACCCCTAATCTAGAAACCTGATTACCTTTGCCTTCAGTACTGGGTTTGAACAATGTACAGTAACAGAGCAAAGCTCTACATAAAGACTGTAAGGAGAAATAGTCATTTTTTTGAGCAGCATTTATGTTCAGCAGTAAGCTTAATGTATGAGATAGGAGTGCAATGAAAAGAAAGTCTCATGCAGTCATATGTATACTTCCCTTTTACAAAATGACATGGATTAGCCTAGACAACTTCAAATTAGCATTTACATACTAGATGTCAATGGGTCTTTTAAAGTTCTAAATTTTAAAATATATTTAAATAGTACATATACAAATATACAAGGGAATGCTTAAAAAGGTTGTTGTTTTACAGTCCTTCAGATGGAAAGCAAACAAAAAACCCACCAATGCATCCATTTCAAATCTGGAAGTAGTTGGGTAGCATAACTGAACTGTGACCTCAAAAATATGTGAAAATTCAGAGGCTTGCTCAATCACCATCTCTGTTCTTTCTTTTTAAGTCTAGCACTGGTTTTCCTTCTTGATAAGTATGTAAATAAATACCTTGCCTTCCCTGTCCAGACCTTCCACTGTCCTCCTTTGCATATGCATTGCAATCAGAGAAAAAGATATGAAAGGTAGTTTATCATTATCAAGTATCATTATCAAATTGTCCCTAGGGTTATCTAGGACTGTCCTGTTCTGCAGGGAAAAAGCCTAATTGCTCAGTCTGGAGTTTATTCTATAGTCTCTCAGAATGCTGGAGAGCCCATGTTCAGGTGCTGATGAGTGGGGTAGCCAGTCCTATCGCTGGTCTATTTTCGTTCCTGAAGACAGGGTCCTCCTTCCACGCCCGAATAAAATTATGTTAATTTCCTTAAAAAAGGGTCAGAGGGAAAAGTCTTTCATTAGGCAATGGAATAAGAACTGTCTTGGTATTGGAGCAAGAAATAGTGTAATAATATGTAACATTTCCTCTGGTGATGTTCTTGTAGAGTTTAAATCCATGAATTTAATGAAACTCAGACTGTGATTTTATAATACAAATTAGAAGAACTGTGAAAATCAAAAAGATAGTGACTTGTTTTCAATTTCAAAGACAAGCATAAATCAAAGAAGTTTTTCTTAGGAGCAGTTCCTGAACACACTAGGTGGTGCTGTAATTCCAACAGCAACTGCTGAACATGCTTGTGCTTTCCTATTGTCAAGGTATAATTTATTGCAGTTAACTTTTCATAGATTTCCTAATACTTTTTGAAATTTTACGTATTTTCTGTGTATTTTAAGATGCTGTCACTGATATTTTACTTGGTAGGAACAACACTGAAGGCTTTTATCTTTCATGATTTGCTTTTTGGTCTAGTGAAATAAAGTCCAATAGATTTTCATTCTCATTGTACTTAGGACCCAGGTTTGGAGAGGGCTTTTCTGTCTGTAGTATATTTTGGGGAAAATTCTGAATGTCATGCCAAAAACCCTCTAACCATGAACATTATAATCTGTGCCTGCATCTGTGTTGCCACTTTACCAACATCAGTGAAAAGGAGTAACACTGCACACAGTCTGGAATAGACGCAACAAAAATGCAGGAGAAAATATCAGATTTAGCTTTCCACTACCATCCATGTTACAGTCAAGTAGCCTCGGAGCCCCATATATAAGGTGTTGCCATTGCTAGAAAAATGTCATGGGTCTTTGTGTTAAGCTAAGAGCACGAGCCTCAGGTTTATCAGGCTCTGCCTGGACCTTGTCTTGGTCTTCCTGTTTTAGCTTGTTTAGCTGTTACGGCAATTGCCTAATGACAAGATGACCATGAATGATTTATTCTACCTTTTGTTTACCTTTGTGCAATTTTGTGGTATGGTGCTTACTGTTATGTATATAGCTTAATAATAGCTAATAATAAAGTTATTCCATGTAGAATGAACTATGTGTGACCCTGGAATAAAATGTAGAGAGGATAGAGGATGATAGTGCAAGCCTTTTAATTATACTGGAGGCTCCATGTGGTTGGTCTCTGGTCACCACAGAAATTCAGCCTTGGGACTGGTCAAAACCAGCGTTAGGGATGGCAAAGACAACAGAGGAGAGGTATCCAATATAATAAAAAACGCTATATATAGCAAATTTTGTTGTAGTGTGAAATTGTAAACCAGTGATATGAGCAATGTGTAAAGAATGCCAGAAAGCACATCAAAATAGTTTTAAACAGAACTTAGAGGGAAGAAAACTTCAACATCACACTCCTAGAGAAGAGAAGAAAGCAGTTATCAGCTTCCATCATAAAATTTTGTCCTCTCTCCCAAAATAAGATGTAGATACTAGGAAATTTGTGGACTAAATTTTAACTAGTATTTTGGAAGCTTTTTCTATAATAATATTCTTTCTTTGATTTTTTTTTTTCCTCTTTTTTTCCCTGTAATAAACAGATCTGGGAGAATAATAATTCCTTGATTACGGTGTTATTATTTGAGATTTACAAATATGAGTTGTAATTTTTAATGTGTAAGGTGTTTCTTTAGCCCATGTAAACTGCACAAGTTGCAGTTCAATAAAACGATGGGAAGTTTAGACTGTAATCTGGATGCAATATCTCCAGTATTTTGGCAGCACTGAGTTTTACTTTCCCCTCTTGGGTATCATTGCATGAGCAGGGGAACAAAGATAAACAAAATATTTGGAAGTGGCAAGATGAGAGAATGAGACTTCATACATGCTATGTGTGTTTACAGATGATGTAAAGTTTAATAACTGTTCCATAGCACCTTCTCACCCTTCTAACCCAAGTATGTGTATTTAAGCAAATGTTAGTAGAGAACCATTGGCATACCTAATGTGGCAATTTATCTATTTATTGTTAGTAAGAAAAGGGAGAATGGAATACAACCTTCAAAGAAAAAAAGTCATTGCAGGGCTCAACGAAATTATCTTGGAAATATTACTTATACTTATTTTTATATATATGGCTTAAAAGTAGTATACATTCACAGTGGTGCTATTAACATATCAGTAACAGCTGGAAATATTCTCTAGTCATGATGTGAATTGGGAATGGTGTGGAGAGATGTGAGAGCTCTCCAGTTCAACATTTAGATTAATGCTTTTAGACAGTTTGAACCCATACCCTAGAAGCAAATCAAAAGAACTATATAATTTTATTAGTTCTACACAAGTCATATATTACTTTACTATATCAGATTTTATTTAGGTTATTTAAACATAGTTCTTCTGTCAAGTGTCCTGTATTAAACTGCAGTTATATGCTGACATATATTGAGAAGGAAACGTTTAATCAGATGTTAAATATCACATCAGGAGGACTTTGCTTTGGGTAGGCAAATATGGCAGAAATTAGCTTAATTAAATCTAAAAATACTGAAGAATTAACAGAAAGATTTTTAAAGTACTTAGCAAGCTGTCAGCACTGATTATTTTGAGTTATTTAAGTTGGTTTTAAAACAAAAACTGCCAACCTCCGTATTAGGAAAATCTTTTCTCCTACTTTTGCTTTTTAGTTGTCCATCTGAAAACTTGTTTTATCTATTACCCTTATTTATTAGGGTACATTTTGACTCGCCTTTCTAATGGTACTTCCACCTTATACTTTCTTTAATTTCTGAAAAATTTTATCTTTTTTTTTTTTTTTTAAGTGAAAAACTATACACAGTTAACTCAAAACTCCTAAGTTCCACTATTTTTGTGAGGTCCAGCAATCACAGAATCTTCTAGGCTGCACCTTGAAGATCATCCAGTCCAACCATTAACCTAACACTGACAGTTCCCAACTACACCAGATCCCTAAGCGTTACATCAACACAACTCTTAAACACCTCCAGGGATGGGGACTCCACCACCTCCCTGGGCAGCCCATTCCAATGCCTAACAACCCGTTCTGTAAAGAAATGCTTCCTAATATCCAGTCTAAACCTTCCTTGGTGCAACTTGAGGCCATTACCTCTTGTTCTATCGCTTATTACTTGGCTAAAGAGACTCATCCCCAGCTCTCAGCAACCTCCTTTCAGGGAGCTGTAGAGGGCGATGAGGTCTCCCCTCAGCCTCCTCTTCTCCAGACTAAACCCCCCCAGTTCCCTCAGCCGCTCCCCGTACGACCTGTGCTCCAGACCCTGCACCAGCTCCGTTGCCCTTCTCTGGACACGCTCGAGTCACTCAATGTCCTTTTTGTAGTGAGGGGCCCAAAACTGAACACAGAAATTGAGGGGCGGCCTCACCAGTGCCGAGTACAGGGGTCAGATCCCTTCCCTGTCCCTGCTGGCCATGCTATTGCTGACACAAGCCAGGATGCCATTGGCCTTCTTGGCCCCCTGGGCACACTGCTGGCTCCTGTTCACCGGGCTGTCAATCAACACCCCAGGTCCCTCTCTGACTGGCAGCTCTCCAGCCACTCCTCCCCAAGCCTGTAGCGCTGCTGGGGGTTGTTGTGGCCCAAGGGCAGCCCCCGGCATTTGCCCTTATGGAAACTCCTCTAGTTGGGCTCAGCCCATGGCTCCAGCCTGTCCAGGTCTCTCTGCAGAGCCTCCCTACCCTCGAGCAGATCAACGCTCCCACCCAACTGGGTGTCATCTGCAAACTGACTGAGGGTGCACTCGATCCCCTCGTCTAGATCATCAATAAAGAGGTTAAACAGGAGTGGCCCCAAAACCGAGCCCTGGGGGACACCACTAATGTGTCAAGGTTTATTTTTCTTCCATTCCACAGTGAGGACTTGAGGATAAATAAAATTCCGTATTAATAAATCAATCGAAAGCAAGCATTTTTTCCCAGCATTCTCTCTCCTACCTGCAAATCTGCTTCTGTTTGAAACTGTAAAATCTCTAGATCAGTAAAAATTTTTACTTTGTGTACCACAAAACCCCAAGATCTTTCTTTTGAATCAGTCTAAAATCTGTTTCCTTAAGCTATTGTAGTGCTTCATGAGTGTTGAGGTCATGTATCTCACACTTTCATTATATCTGTTTGCCAGCTTCTTCCTCTAGAGTACGTACTCTGTGACTAACCATAATCACAGTGAAGGTTCTTCATCACAGTTCTCAGGCAAAGGAACAATTGCAGTGGCACCAAGAGCTGTAGACTGTATAAAATCCTTGTACGTTCTATTTTTTTCCTTCTCTTTCTGTAAATAGAATTTATATAAGACTCCAGATTTTAAGAAAAAATCTGTAATTTCAAATTTCTTCATATTTCAATAGCAAGAACAGAAATGCCTTGTCTTCTCATTCTATGGCTTCTGAAATAATTCCTTTACAGTTCTGTGTAGTATCCAGTAACTATTAAAGTTTCAATTTTTTTAATAATTCAGGTTAATTTCTGTAGATGAGGAAAATTAGATACCTTGTAATAATTTGAATGAGCTGGGTTGTTGCATGATGTCATGTAGCATGCCAGGATAAGGAAATGCCATTTCCCCATAGGAAATTAAAACAATGAACACCTATTTTCAGATGAGAAAGATGCTATCAGTTTATGTAGACAAAAGATCATCATATCTCATAATTTTATGATTACACAATAAATAGAATTAAAGATGGAAAGGATTTTGTAGGTGGTACTTGCTACTGGTACACTGCTAGCAACTTAGTGAAGCAATGTTCAAAAAAATCTCTGTCAGCAATTTGGAAATTTCATATTGCATCCTTCCTATTGTTCCATAACTGTTCTCTACAAAATGTGATTTTTGCCAAAGCTTTTTTAGCTTTGTTTTTATATACTATATGTACTTTTCTGTCAGCTGATACAAGGTGAAAGTTCTTTCTGTTTTCTTAAGAAATAAACCACATCCACGTATGTTCCCTTGTTATCCAAAGAAAGGAGAAGAGGTAGGCTGCTATAGGGTTTTTCTCTTATCTTGTTTTATTCAAAGCAAAGGCTGAATACAGATTGTCATAAGCAGATATCATTTCAGATCAAAGGCTAAATTTGTAGGGTATCTCAGACTTCATCTCCTCCAGTGCACCTCCCTTTGATATCTCTCATGATACTAATATTCTGCTGGAAAAAAAATATAGCTGTTAGTTAACACAGTGAGGTTTGGGAAGACCTAACTTTTGTAGGAGTTTGACCAAAATTATGGAATTCTTCCTGCAGAAGATGATGATGTTCAGCAATTGCCAACCTTCAGTAAAAACCACCAAATGTGCTTTTGATTAGTTCTTTGGCACACATGAAGAAAAACCTGCCAAGGGTGCAAAGCAAGCAAAACCAGAGAAACTAAGTGCAGCCTGTTTTCCACCTCTCCTGCCTGGCCCTGTCCCCCTAGGATTAATAAAATAAAAACAAAGATCACTTGTGACTTTAAGACAGAAAATTTTTGAAAATGCTCAGGTAAGTAGAAGTTATATTAATTATATTCTTTTAATGCTGACTTTTAAAGCAAATAAAAACCTCAGGACCTTATTATTTCTAACATGAAACTTAACGAATCAGTTGTTAGCTTGGCTAGTAACAATTTCCATCTGAGCATTTGTTGCTTTTTGTCAAAGTACCTACTGACATTACAGCTTTTCAATTTACAGTTCATATAAGATAATGGTAAGAAAATTAATTATACGTTTAACTCTGAAACCAAACCTGTAGTTTTATAGAAATTGTTGAATTTAGGTTTGGGAAACTGTATTCAGAATCCATGACATAACACAATTCCTAAGAGATTTTGTATGCTAACCACAGATATCGAGGTGTCCTAAATACGCTAACCAGCCTTGTCCTCTAGCGTTTCAGGTACTTGAAAGTTTTGGCTTCCTCCCTCTAGGTCCATACTTTACTGAAGTTACTGAGAAACTTGCATTGGTAATGCAGGATTGTATTAAGTTTTATCTTTTCTATTTAAATCTCTTTCATTTTCTTTAGCAGTGCTCAGGTTTTGGAAAACTAGAACCACGTTGAATTCTTTAAAAGAGTAGAATTTGTTCTAGGCTATGTACACTATTAAAAATAGTTATCATTACTGCAAAATAACAATGGATAGTCAGGCTATGTGATATTTATTGATCTTACATTTGTAAAAAAATAAAAAGCCCTTAGTGTAGAAATCCTACAATGTCAGTTTTGGTTTATATCAGTGAAACTGAGGACAGGCTCTAAGGAATTTATTTCTACAGAAAGCATACAATATACAGGAAACATGCAAATGTACTCATTCTGTTAACAATTTTCATTTTTACATTGCCTTTCAACCCGAAAGAGCTTGGGAGTTTTAAAAGTTTCGCAGAGCAATTTGTAAGAGCAGCTTAGATCTGGATTGTGGTCAACTTGTCACATCTTTATTTTTTTGACACTTTGCGTGTTTTACCATAATTTAATTTATTTTTAAGGTGAGGTCAGAGAGACAGGATTAAAAGACTAAGTTGTTAAACTGAATTATATTCCTGTGGGAGTGATGATGATTCACTTTATAAAGACAAATAAGAAGGCTCATCAAAAGTAAGAGGACAATTTATTTGGATAAAACATGTAATATGTCTTTGAGGAAATACAAGTCTTAAATCGTTCAAGCTTTTCAAACTCTGAAATCACTCATTTGATCAATTTAATTCCTTCTCAAATTATGTTAATGGCAGTAAATGTAAAGTAGAAAGAAGCAAAAAAGGAAGGCATAAATATTTGTATTTATGTCTGTCGCACTGTGTTGAAACTTGTAAACTCAAGGTGAATTAAAATTTTTCTGCTTATTCGTGAGGATTAAGGATTGATCTTGCCTGTTATATTTTTGGAGAAGATTTATTGATTTTTCTCTCCCATTCATTCTGTCTCATCAAGATCTCAAACAGTGTCACCAAATCAGAACAGACTGTGGCTCATCTTTTGAAGAGTTTTCTGGTTTGTGCAATCAGATTGCAATGATGATAGTTGTAACTATTTGATGGTTTAAAATGTAGCCCTGTTAAATATCAACCGAAGGCTTCCACAGAAGGCTGCCGTTTTCAGCTGGTGTGTGACTTGGCTGTTTACAGAAAACTGACTGGATGTTTCTGGCTGTTTACAAAGTGGCTCCAAAGGTTTACTTAGCAGTGGTCTGCTTTCAACAAAGTTGTGCATGCTATTTCCGACTGGATGTTTTTACTTTTTTAAAAAAATTTTTTTTTTTTTTTTTACTTCCATGAAAAGGGGGAACAGTTTGAGTTTATTTAGGCCTATGTTTCACTTGTAAGCTGGCTTTAGAGCTTAGTTCAAAAGAAAGTGTGTGCCCTTCAGTGGGAAGTGTTTCTAGAGGAATTGTCTTCTGGACAGTTAGAAAGTTTTTCGATTTGTTGGTACCTACCTCATTTGGATCCCAAAGAAGACTTGAATTGGTGTGGTTTAGATTTACTTTTTATATTTTACTTCTTGCTTTTAATAGCATTTAGTATTGTTAGAAGGTTCTCAGTGAATAGGAAGATGACAGCAGCACACATTTCTTGACCACTTTCACACCATCATCTGCAAGAATTAACCACAGTAGTTTATGTCTTTTTCTTACATTGCTCTGAAACATAATCGTACACATCTAATGATATATTTGTTTCTTAAAAACAGTTCTTCACTTGACTGTACTTTTTCTTTTTTCTCCCTCTTGAGTTTGTTTATTGGTTCACAACTCTTTGCTTGATACCAAAACTGATTTATCATGATATGTTTTCTTGTACATTCCTGCAGGGAAATTGTGACTGTCAGTGATAAATTCATCATCCTCTCTACCCCCTGATTTGATCATAAACAAAAGGTCTATACTTTTTCCCGCAGGATAAAATAGAAGAAACCTGGATTGTGAGAAAAAGAACTTTTTTCTTTTTTTTCACTGAACTGAAATTTAGTCTTTATATTAAGGAAATAATAAAGTAAAAATCAAATTACAGCTACTTTACTTGTAGGCTATTCCATCTCCTATTTGATTTTTTTTTTTTTTTTTTCCTGAGGAAACTAGGCTCTTTGAGGTGGAGAAAATAGGCTGGAATCCATAAGAATTTTATTTTTAAAAAATAGCAGTCAGATTAGGTCAAAACTATAAAATAAATGTATGCAACTTTTTACGTTGTGAGTGTCATGGTTTAGATGATTCTGGTCCTTTAATGTTGTCTTTTAAAATTTTAAAATTAATTCTGCATGTGTGAAGAGATTTTAGAACATCTCTGTTCTTGGATAGCTGTTTTGAGATACCCTTAAATGTGAGACAATGTGACAAATCCATAATCTCATTTAAAAATATTGGTCTTTATTATCCTTATACCATAGATCTGAGAAATAAAAGCAAATTATTTTGACAAGATACAAAATCATTACCGTAGAATCATAGAATATCTTGAGTTGGGAGGGACCCATAAGGACTATACTCATTCTTTCAGTGTTTGTTGCTTCAGACTCTTTCTATGGTGATTCTTCAAATTTCCATAGCTGCTGCCTCTTACAGGGTGCATAATAGAAATGAAATCTAAAAATACAAAGAAGGAATAAATTAATGATTAATGGCAGATACATGCAATTTTAGTATTTGTTTTCAGAATCAGTGTAGGTTGCCTTGGATTTACCACTTGTATTTACTTAGAATCATGAGTTTATTACTTAGAATTATGAGTTTATTTAATCAAAAATATGCAGTGAGGAGTAAATACAATAATAATAATAAAAAAATCAGAACCTGGATTTCCTAAATTTATGAGATTAAACAGTCCACTGCTGCAGTGAGGATGTATTAAATGATATTCTTCAATCTCAAATCTGTTACTACTTGATATTAATGAATGGCTTGAGTAATGGAATAAAAAGAATATCTAGCATGTTTGCTGATAACGAGGACCTAGAAGGAAGCCATAAAACGTACGGGATGAGAGATTAGAAAGGTTTTTAAAAACAGAAGAAAATATTTCAGAAATACATGGTAGAAGTAAAACTTGTTTACTTAATTGAGAAAAATCATGAGGATGGTGCAATAAAGTAAGTGAGTAAAGAATGCAAAAGTTTGTATTGGCTTATTGGGAAATATGAAGAGAAGGGTTACGTATCAAATATGTTAGATAGTCTTTTTGCTTTAAACTAAGAAAGATGTAAACATGCTTTTAGAAGACATGACTCCATGAAGAAAAATGGAAGGACTTCGGGTTGTTTAGAATAAAAAAAGAGAAAACTGGGTGGAATGGTGCCCAATAAATATGGGAAAAAAATGCTGGAAAATATTTTTTTTTCTTTATCGGAGTTGATAACACAGAAATCAGTTAGAATTCAAATTACAGTAAGGAAAAATCAGACTAGATAGAAAATTATTACTGGTAAGGGCAGATAAATAGAGTGCTTTAGAGGGTTATGGTTTCTCTATCATTATTTAAACATTTGTTTATTTTTTTAAACTTTTCTGTTTGAAAACTATGTGTGTGGGTGGTCCACACCTTAGCATTCGGAAGTCTGCTATGGACTATCTTGAGGGCATGTATAGAATCTTTCTACTACTC
Organism: Athene noctua; assembly: GCF_965140245.1. Taxonomy (NCBI): domain Eukaryota; kingdom Metazoa; phylum Chordata; class Aves; order Strigiformes; family Strigidae; genus Athene; species Athene noctua. The sequence goes on from NC_134040.1 coordinate 76,016,254, forward strand.
TTCTTTTTCCTTTTTCCTGCTTGTGTTTTCAGTCTACATACTATATATAGTAAATTATCTTACATATGACGTTTTGTAAGTGCAGATTGCTAGTTTAAATAGAGTTGGATATAATTGGAGGTATTTTGCTCCTTGTATGTAGAAAAAAGCCTCAAGATATTAAAAAAAAACCAAGATAATTTCTCACATGAAAATAAAGAAGAATATTGCTAGATATTCTTGGGTGCTATGAATATTACATTGTCTACAGTCCATGGAGTCTTTTACAAACATTGGATTGTAAAAATAAAAAGTTGTATTGAAATGCAAAGTCATTTCAGGGAGAATGACAGACTTCAAGCTAGCCATAAAATCAGTGCCTGGCTGTAGCAAAAAAGCTTAATTTAAACACATTTATAGATGTTTTGAAAGATATCCTTGGTATGATTACATTGCAGATAATCAACTACGGCAAGTTCTAAGCATTTGAGGTTGATATTAGATGGCATACAAATAAGAGTGAGAAACTTACGTAAAAACATATTTTTAATGTGTTTTTTTAATGTACTTTTAAAAGAAAAAAAATCCCTTAGATGGCCATGGTGCTGTATACGAGAAAAATATGTGGTCTGTTTAAAAAAGAATAAGGCTAATTTTGACAAAGCAGAAAGAGGTATCCTTATGTTGGGGATCAACCTCTTGTCTAGAATATGATGGCATATACCACTTCAGAGGTACAAGTGGTTCCATGCAGAATAGCATTGGGGATGATGTATGCAGTGTAATTCTGTAGTCAGATACTAAACTAGTATTTTCTAGGACTAAACAATAGAAGGACTAGTTATTTAAAGAAACAACATGCATCTACTATTAGGTTCCCAGCTGAAAATAGCTAAATTCAAGTTTATTCCCAATGATATAAACCAGTCATTATAAACTAGCGGATACATGTTTCTCTGAGCAGAAAGAGGAGGGCAGAGGGAAAGAGGAGAAAAACTGTAAGACTTGAACAATGAAATAATGCAGGAGCTCTGGTTGACTTCAAATTCTCCTGACCGTTGTGCATTGCGTGTTTCATGCATTTGGTTCATAATAAGATAATTTCAGTTCAAGTCACAGAAAAATGTGGACATGTTGCTTGAGAGATTTTGATTATATGAACAATTGGTCATGAACTTAACTCCTCACTACATCTCACTTATTGATTAAAGAGGAAGCAACCTTGATTCATTGAAAGCAAGCTTGCAGTCCTTTAGGAGCCCACACAACTACATACAGTTAGTGATTTGTTTAAGTGACTCTTTGATCCCTTTGAATAACTTGATGTCCTATATAAAATTTGTAATGCAGGCATGATCCATGTACATGCATTGGAGCTGAAATATATTTTATTAATTACAAAATACGGGCAAATAATCCAAATTTGCAAAGATGTTAGTTTAACTCAACTCAATATAAATATTGGAGGAAGAGTTGAAGTATTTGTTGTGAAAAATACATGTGCATGGGGCTGTACTATTGAGCTGGGAAAAATGACCTGAACCTACTAAAATGCTACACTAGGTTGCTGATCCTTGGAAAACAGGTCATTTGTTCTTCAGCATTGACTTACGCTTCGTAGCCACGTAACACCCCATAAAATCAGTTTCAAAGTCATACAAGAGCTGAAATCCCAGTTCTGGAAGTTATGTAATTGAACACTTTGGAACCTAAACATCATTGAATATGGAAGGTAACACTCAAATTTGGGCACATTTAAAAATTGTGCTGTCAGCCCAGCCCCTGAAGAACAATGGACAGTTGACATAGCTTTCGAAAGACAATAGAAGGAAATGCCTTTAAGGGAGCTGTTAAAGAAAAGTCTTTTAAAATAGCTACTAAATCTATTTTGACTCTGCCTTCAGTTCTGCCACAAGATGACAGTATCTTAGTACGTGACTGTTATGGTGTTGTTGAGGGGTTTTACACATGAACTTTCAGTAAAGGCTATGGTGTAACATTAGTTAAAGTTGTGAACTAAGATTAACAGTATATTGCAAGGGAGTATGCAGAATGAATTCTTCACAAAATCACAGAGGTGAAGGGAGCAATTCTAGCCCATTTTCCTATGAGTGCCATTAAGAGTGAAATAAAGTCAAATATTTGCCTTGAGACTTTGTTTCAATGGAAGTCAGTTGTGGGGTGAGAAATATGCCTAGACAGAGCAATAGAAGTAGTAGGTATCTGTTCCTCCTAACCCCATTATGCTGTTGGCATGAGGCTGTCACCTGCAGATAACTTCACACTGCTGTTGAGTCATTCACCATTTACTGTCATTGTCAAAACAGACTCGACTTGGGGAAAACATTAATTTATTTTATTACCAATCAAATCAGAGTAGGTTAATGAGAAATAAAACCAAATCTTAAACCACCTTCCACCCACCCTTCCCTTCTTCCCAGGCTCAGCTTCACTCCTGATTTTCTCTGCCTCCTCCTGCTGAGCAGTGCAGGGGTACAGGGAATGGGGGTTGTGATCGGTTCATCACACACTGTCTCCGCCGCTCCTTCCTCCTCAGGGGGAGGACTCCTCACACTCTTCCCCTGCTTCAGCACGGGGTCCCTTCCATGGGAGACAATCCTCCATGAACTTCTCCAATGTGGGTCCTTCCCACAGGTTACAGTTCTTCACAGACTGCTCCAGCGTGGGTCCCCCATGGCATCACAAGTCCTCCCAGAAAACCTGCTCCAGCGTGGGCTCCTCTCTCCATGGGGCCACAGGTCCTGCCAGGAGCCTGCTCCAGCACAGGCTCTCCATGGGGTCGCAGCCTCCTTCAGGCATCCACCTGCTCTGGCGTGGGGGCCTCCCTGGGCTGCAGGTGTGTGTCTGCTCCATCATTAACCCCCACGGGTGCAGGGCACAGCTGCCTCACCATGGGCTGCACCACGGCCTGCAGGGGAACCTCAGCCCTGGTGCCTGGAGCACCTCCTGCCCTCCTTCTTCACTGGCCTTGGTGTCTGCAGAGGTGTGCTCTCACATATTCTCACTCCTCTCTCAAACTGCAATTGCTCTTGCACAGCAACATTTTCCCCTTCTTAAATACATTATCTCAAGGCACTACCATTGTTGCTGATGGGCTGGGCCTTGACCAGCAGTGGGTCCATCTTGGAGCTGGCTGGCATTGGCTCTGTCAGACATAGGGGAAGCTTCTAGCAGCTTCTCACAGAAGCCACTCCTGTAGGCACCCACCACTAATAAAATCTTGCCATGCGAACCCAGTACAATATGGTACATGCAGTTGTGTCCTTTTTGGCCAGTCCTACAAGGATAATAATTGTGAAGGAGAAGAAAGAGATTCTGTACTGGAAACTGTTTTCAGAATGTCTGCAAGCTTTATAAGGTATATTTCATGTAGAGATCAGTCATAAGTAGGATTGTAATTTCTGTGAAACCCGCCTGTTGGATGAGCTCACATGTGAATATCAGTATTTTGAATAGCTTCACGGGGTGAAAATGGGAGGGGGAAGTGAGATCGCTAATAGCACATGCAACATCTTTAGACTGTGGCCTCTGAAACTCATTTCTAGACTTGCCTCTAGATAATAATTCAAAAGAATCCTTTACCTGAAAGAAACTAATGTCAAACAGTGTATAGCTTTTCTTATGATAGAAGTAGAATGCTTAATTTCATTAATCACATTTTAGACCTTATTCCTTACTTGCTGCTTTATCTGAAAGGATTAGTGGTTCCTCCAGAAAGATGAGTGTCTTCTCAGTTTCTCCTTTAAAATGCATACTGCAAGTTTTCTTGGCTAAATGTACTGCTCCTTTTCTTATAATGACAGCATCCTTTGAGGTAACTCTTGCTCCTAACTCCTCTCATTTTATTCACTTTCAAAAACAAGAGGTCTACTGTTGGTCTATGTTCTTGGGGCTTTTCCAATATCTATCACACAAGTATATATGAGGTGTATGGAAAAGCCAACATCTTGGAGAAGCAGCAGCATAAAACAGTTCCTATTTCCCTTTAAAAAATATTTAAATATAAATTAATTTTTAAGGGTCTGATATTGCCTCAGAAGATATTTGTTTAAATACTTACATTCACAATTTGGTTTTGTAGTTGTCTTCAGAAGATGTTTAATTAAACAAATGTTTATTAGCTTATCCTTACAGTTTAGCAGCTTCAGAATATGTATTTTTAAAGGTCAGTTCTTAGGTAGTTACCTTCTAAATGTTGGGGGGTGGTGGTGGAAAGAGGGACAAAGTTCACTGCTTATGTACTTTGCCTTGCTTTGAATGGAAAGAAAAACCCAAACAAACCATAAAGTCTTAACAATCACTTTGCTTTCATCATGTTTTGAAAGGCTTGTGCAAAGCCTTTCTCCCTTATAAAGCCAAGCAGGATTTGTCCCTTTATGATGATTAGCTTGGAGCATTTATGATGCAGGAAAATGAGTTTAGCAGCTGTCAAAATTAGTGCAACTCCAGGGACTAATAAAGAGAAAAACTGTAATGTTGACACATCAAATAACATCCTTGGGATGTGGGACAACACCTAATGTGCGTTTTGTCTGACCTACTATATGCGTGTGTGGTAGCCTTTGAGTATAGTTATTAACTTGAAGAGGGACATTATATTTAGGTTTCAAATTGTATATACTACTTAAAGGAGAATAAATATTTTACTGTAAATCTGGGGGATCAAAATGTAATCTGAATTTGTGGAGAGCTGCATTGCAGCACTGATGCATGCTTAAATGCCCATTACAAAATGTGTGTGTGTGTTATTTCTTCAGTGTGTGAATGTGTATATGTCTAATAATGCTCATATTTATAAATTACTTACTGGGTCTATGAGTGACAAAAGCCTATACATATGTATTCAATGTAGAGCAAGAAATTATAAGAATTATTAAATATGTGATCTTTGAAAATATTTCCAGATGTTAAAACAAACAAAAATATTGGTAGAAAATTAAGTACGAAAACCCCAAATTGGTGTTTTAAGATAATTTTGTTTCCAAAGTGCTGGTTTAATTACTTTGAACTAAATAGGTTAAGAACTTGAATGCAGAAAAGGATTGCAAGTCAAAATGCAAAAAAACCCCCAACCATCACCCTTGTAGGGAAGGTCTCCAGGCTTATCTGGATGAATAGTGATCTGAGAAAGAACCCATTCCCTTCCACTCTAAAGACAGTGTGAGAGACCCTTATCTTGTCGATCAGAGAAAGTAGAACTTCAAGCTGAAGTGACCTTTGCAAGGAAATTAAAACAAAACAAACAAAAATATTCTTTAGATATGTATATAAGAAGAGAACAAGATCTGTTTGCATGATATAACCTGCATTGGCCCCGAATAAAAGTAGTATTTTGGTTCACTTTTAAATAATGATACAAAAAATCCTCAAAAGCCAGACGGCTAATGGTTATAAATATGTGTATGTATCTCCTTAATGATGGTAACAAAGCTTAAAATGTGACAAACTCCAAATGGATTATGGGTGGGAATTAGATAGATGCTGTCAAGAGTTGTGACTTTTCAGGTCTGATAGCAAGTATTAAGAAAACAGGATGAGGAATAAAGGTAAAGAAGAAAAATGTAGAAAACCAGCATAAGATACATTAAAATTCATCAAAGATATATCTTCCTAAGTTAACACAAAGTTTGATAAGATAAATTTTAGTTCTGTTAATGTGATTAGGTATTTTGAAATCTCCCTAACTAACGCTGTTCAAGCGTAAGGCATACGTGTTCTGTGCTGACTGTGGTCATTGTAGTTTGTTTTGTGTTAAACACTCTAAGCTTGCTGTGGAGTGGTTTATGGCTTGTTCTCTGCTGGGGGAGTGAGAATTATGTTCCATGGACTCCCAAAGTTCTTTTTACTGGGTCAATTTGATTCTGGGGATGAAACCTGATGCCTGGAGGGGGTTCCCCTCCAGGGAACTTTACTTCCATTGTATAGGGTGTTACATAAACTACTTGGTTTGTCTCTCATCAAAAGATAAGTTCTGTGTATAAACAGCTATCCTTGCCTTTACTACTGTAACCCAGTGCCTCCTGAATGTGATTCTTGGACTACTAACGGAATACAAAATAATAGTAAATGGCTTCTTGCTTGCCCACTGAACCAACCTGCCTTCACAGTGTTGTTATTTGTGGAGTTGAAAGCAGACCTCTGGCCCTCAAAATGTAAGAGCTGCACTGCTACTGCTTTTAAAACAAGAACTAATCTATGAGGCCTGGAGAGGGATTAAAGGCTGTGTTATGAATGCATTATAAACACTGGTTATTAATGGAAGTTACTGCACTGACTACAGTGAGAAACGCTTGTTCTCCAGAGAGCTTAGAGAAAATCTGCTTTCCAAAGGCAGAATTTACCTTCTGTTTCAAGTGGCACTGTGGAAAAAAGCCAACAGCTCTGAACAAGAAATAGTAGCCAGCAGCTACTATTTCTTTTCACAAGCAACTGGAGACAAATTTTTATTAGAATTTTTGTCCCAAGAGATATTAACTACTGTTGACCAACTGTTCTCAGAGGAAGGATAGAGGACTGGCCAACAAAAGCTTTCATAAAATTTTAACTAAGGGCTGGGATGCCTCCCATCTTTTAATTTTTTTCCCACTTCCTTGTTTGGAAGTCTCCTAAAAAAAAATGCACACTGCCGTCTCTGAAAGTACCTTTTTGCCACTCTCAGGTAGACTGAAGCAGGCCAATTGGTAACAAAACAATCTCTTGTCTGGTCTGTTTGCCTCTGCTTTCGGTAGAAAATCTGTTGGCTATGCTACCGGATGGTTATAAAGTAAATTTCTCTGCAGTATTACATAGAAAATAGATAGATTTTGAAATGATGAGGGCATGTAATGCTGCAAACTCGGATGCATTCTTAACTCATACATCTTTAAAGTCATTCGGTATTGATGGAAGGCTTGTAAGCCTTATGGATATAACATTGTTACTGTAAATGTCTTGTGTCATCTTGATAAGTAAAAGCAACCTCTGGGTGATAATTTAGTCTATTTCAATTTTTTAAAGGAATCTGTATTGACACCATAATCATGTGAAATGTGCTGGTAAACTTTGTCAGATTCTTCTTTGCAGATGCCTGAATCATTTCCACTGCCACACGGCTATATCATAATCTACTCTCTCAAAAATATTATCTTAAAACCTGTTGTAAATCTAATTGTTTTTTAGGAATTCAGACCTCCATAATGTGTTTTTTGTATAGAGAATGAATAAAATATAAAGCCAGTGTCAGTAGACTGTGGCAAAATTTCCCTTCTTAACACATATGTAGTGGCAGGGCATGAAACCAGGAAGAGACCAAAGAAAATGGGGGATGACTACAGACCCAGCAATTAAGTGCGAAGATAGATATCTCCACTGGTGCTGTACTTGGATAGAAAGAGGTTTGCATTAAATACCTAATTGCTGACAGATTTTCAGTAGAGGAGTTTGGTCTGGTTGTAATCAAACAAAAATTTGCACTGACTCCAGTGATTTCATACAGGGAGAGCCCTGGAATTGCAGGAGTAACTATTCAGCCTTTCCCAAAATTGTGGCAATCCAGGTATTATATTCCTGTCAGTACAGAAGTACCACACAAAGGAGAGAAAGACCGCCCCCTGCACGTGATCATCAGTCAACTTATTTCCTAACATCACCCAAAATTCTATTTCTTGCAATGGTAGAGTTAAATATATTTTGTCCCCCTCAAGTACTTTGGATAGAAAATATGTTTTTTGGGGGCATTAACTCTCCCCATTGCTGATGATTCATATATTTCCTAACCCTAAGAACTCCTGTGTGTCCTACTACTCTCCCTGCCACAGCTTTTCAGTACGAGGAAGGGATCTTACATCTCCTCTAAACCAAACTGTGCTCTGCTGCTTAAGCCAACTTTTTTCCAAAATCTGTGAGTCCCTTCAGGAGGCTGCTTTGTGGATGCAGGAAGAGTATGCCTGGCATGCCATTTCAGGTGTTACTCTCTAAAGCCCACCAACTGCAGTGCCTACACAGAGAAATACTGACCCTCATGACTGTTAAGTGGCATGCCCTTCCTAGTCCCTTTTATAGAGGAAACAGTTTAGATTAGAAGTAGTTCAGCATTGCCTTGGCTAGAGAAACAGAAAACACCGATGCACGGAGCAGGTGAAGTAGTGGAAGAGCTGGTGGGACTCTTCAAGGAGGGTCTGCAAAGATGTGAAAATCTGTAAAGCAGGTTTACCATGTCTTAATTCTAGTCTGTGTCTATACACACGTGGTAGCTGCATATTGGGTGAAAAGACTTTTATTTTTTCTCTCTGAAGTGCAATACTCCAGAATTATCCCTGATTTTATTAAAGACAGCTGCAACATATGCTACATAAGCTAAGGCTTGGCACACTCAACAGTCAGTGCTGGTAGAGTGCTGCAGTTTGCATATTCAGAGATACGTGCTGTAAGCACGATGAACCTTTACCTTCGAGTAAACCTTTTACCATATTCTTTGTCACATTTACTCTTCTACTGATTTATCTGGAGAACACAATTTGCAGATTTTTAACAGTGGTGTTTAATTGCTGGGATATCATTATATGTTTTTCAACATCTGAGGACTACATTCAAGCTTGTCTTTTATTTAGCAGAAGTTAGGGCTTAAATGGAAGTTTTGACTTGGAGGCAAAGCTTGTTGGGTGGTTTTGGTCTCTATTGTGCTCACACTTGCATTAGACTATTTTTGTAGTCTTCTTGTAAATATGAATTAGCTTTTTTGTGAGTACCTGTTTATCACTGACAGATTTTTGAAAGGTGTTTATAGGTTATTGTTGCTTTAAGAATGTTTTAGTTTGGGTTATATCTTCAGAAACAAACAAACAAACAAAAAAAAATGCATTGTATCAAGTATTTTCATTCCAAAAGTAATTTTCATTTCAGAGGATAAAATAATCTAGAACTTTTGCAATTTAATTATTGATATAGGGAACATTTTCTGTGTTTGTACACTCCCACAGGTTTAAGGAAATGAAATTTCATTCATGTTTGGCATATCATAGGCATAATCCTATAGAGTTCAAAGTCTTGTTTTACACTTTAGTACTGGGAATCGGGATTTCCCAACACAATGCGGTCACGAAAAATGAATTAGCACTGACGCAGAGCTCATGACCTCCTTGGCGCCAAGGGGCTACATTTAGCCAATTTCCTGCAAGGATATAGTTCAAGGAAAGCTTCTCACTTATGCCTAATGTAATTTATATGATCACATTTACTTTTTCTTTTAACTTTTATAGGAGTGACTTTAAAAAAAAAATATCATTTTTAACAGTTACTTGAATACCATTCCCTTGTTGAAAATAAGACTTAATTCTGTTGCCTTTGTATATGTCCCGTTTGACTGTTAAATCCAGCGTTTTGTTATTTCAGCAGACTTCAAACATGTAATAAATAAATTTCCACTGGGTTGGCACTTCCTTTTTGCTTCCTGATGTAGGGATTGATTGTTCTTTGCAAGTCTCTCGGGATTTTATGAGCTTTTTCAGAATGAGTGACGACCACAAATTCAACCATCAAAATTTTCAGAAACCGTTCACACAGAAAAGCCAATAGAGGCAATTTTTAGAACAATAGCGACTGCTGCATATTGTATGAGATCAAATACCCTCTCAGGTGTAACAGGAGATACAAACAATGATGGAATTGACTCAAAATCTTGTTAGTCAGGGGATTAGAGACAGTTGTAGGGAAGGTCATTAATATGAAAAGTTATATAAAAGAATATTCTTAGAATAAGGATTTCTCACAAGTGGTATCTTTATATGTGTGTAAAAATACTAATGTGATCACTTAGACTACTCGGCAATTTGGAAGCTTAGCAAGTACTATGGAGATGAAACAATATGAAAACTACTTACTGAACGCAGTTTAGGATAAAAACAGTAAAATTTTAGTAAAATCTAAATTAGATAAGTAATGTAATTGAATAATTAAATATCTCAAACAGAAAAAAAAAGATAAGAAACTAAAGTAATAGAAATGGTTAATTGAGAAAGTAAAAGTTCACAGTTAGTTAGGGGAGAGAGACAGAGAGATGTTCAGTGGCATTTTAGATGTCCAAGTGAATCCTGGTTTCCTTGTAGGCCTTGCTTTTATAACTGACAGTCCTGAACTGAAGTGTCAGGTATGTCTGGTGTCTAAAATGGCAAGAAATAGATATGTTTAGTCTCAGAAATAACTTTCTAATGTTCTACTAACTGTTCAATAGTATTAGTGTGTATATATATATTTGTTTAAGTGTCAGCAAATACTGTCTCCGTTAATAAAACAGGATGAATAAAATCAGTTCTTCAGGATAGTTCAACAGAACTGCTAAATATTGCAGACAAAAGGACCTCACTGTCCCTCAAACATTGGTGTGCCCCCACCCCAGGCTTATCTCTAGCAAGCCCGATTTTATCTTTTTCTCCCGCAGTCATTTTTCATAGAATCATAAAAAAATTACATTTGGGCCCCTGGATCTTATCTAATCTAATCCAACCTATTTGAAGTAGGGGCAGCTTCAGGTTGCTCAGGTCCTTGTCCAGCTGAGTTTTGAAAATCTCTAAGAACAAAGATATTGAAAACTCTCTGGACAGCCTGTTCCAGTGCTGAAATTTCATTGTAAAATGCTTTTTTCCTTTTACTTAGTCAGAATTTCCCTCGCTGCAACTTGCAATGACTATGTCTTGTCCTCTCTGGACCTACAAGAAAATTCTGACTCTGAATCTCTTTTCTCTACAATCACTCACTCGGTAGTGGGAGAGTGGTCAGACATACTCCCTTACCTTCTTTGGGCAGAACAAGCCTGTCTCCCTCCGCCTCTCCTTCCATGCTTTGTGTACCACCACCATCTCAGTGGCCTGCTACTTGAGTGCCTTCAGTTTGCCCGGGTTATTGTTGAACTGGTGAGCCCAAAACTGGGCATGACATGTCAAATATGCTCCTGAAGGTGCTGACCAGAAGGAAATAATTTTTTCTGTTTTCCTTCAGGCAATATCTCTTCACACTGCCTTGCTTCATAGCTGCAAGGACTCTTTTCTGGATCATGTTCAACTTGTTACCTGCCTGGATCTTCAGATCCTTTTGTACAAAGCTGCTTTTTAAGACTGTCTGCCCTCAGTCTATAGTGTTGCATGGGTTTATTCCGTTCAAGGTTTGAGGTTTTGTATTTGTACTCTGTGAGACTTCAGTCAAACCTTGTCCTTCAGCTTGTAAAGATCCCTCTGAATGGCAGCTCTTCCCTATACGAAATTGACTGCTGCCCACAGTTTGGTGTCATTCTTGAACTTTATCCAAAGATCTTCTGAGGAGTTAGTAGATTGAGTATTCTAGAGAGGAAGACTAAAAATTAATAAATTCTGTAATATAACATAACTAAGTTCTTTGATGTCTTATTTGGTTTTCCTGTTGATTCCTAAGTGCTTTGACCAATTGGAAGGTTTCTCTGAAGACAGATGGGCACATATCTGGGTTGGACTGCTATTGCCCTATCAGATCTTACTGGCAGTTTTTTTTAAGAAATCAGTGTTTGCCAATATTATGAAGCAGAAAATGAGATTGCACAGTTATTTCCTATTCCAAATATAGGGTAAAACTGGATTAAATATTTAAACACAGTAATTGTTGGAAAATACGTTTTGTAATGGTGAATGATGCATAATTAGCATTCCTAGACTTACTATTAAAAATAGTTCTGGAAAGTATTTTAAGTGGTGCAGAAGTAAGTGTCAAGTATGCATTTAATTTATACTTAAACAAAAAAGCTTTCGTATGATAAATTCACAATATTTAACAGACTGGAATTTAGTCTTAAAATAGGAGGATTATTATCATTACATTGCATACTCTATATGAATTAGAAACTATGTGGTCATTCTACAGGTACCGAATGAATACTGTATTTTACATGCCAAACAGCATAACTCATTAGAAGGAGTAATAAAATAAGTCTGTAATCTCTGTTTATTAATTCTTAATTTATGTTTGAATCAATTATTGTCTGTATGTGACCCTTGGGAGTCTTGGGTTCTAAAGGAAGCTCCCCTGCCCTTAATGCAGCACATGAACAGCACTAGCAGAGGGTGGTGGCAGGAGCTGCACAAGGTTGAGGTTGCCCTGGGGCACTGAAGGAGAAGTTGTCCCCTCCAGCTTCTGTAACACTTCCAGGGCTCTGGCTTCTCTGAGCTCACTTGGGAACCTGGCGAGTAAAGATTTGGGTATGTGACTCATGGATTAGCGTGTTGCATTTGAAAAATTAAGATGTAGCTTTCCTTTGCTCAGATATTAAAAAAATGCTGTTGGCACAGTCATTCGCATGGGAATAAGTGGTTACTTGACTGCTGTGCAAATGTTACACTAATGAACAGAGTATAGCACCATGTAATTTTCCTGCATTCCTACCACAGAAAAAAACAGCAAGGGCTTTGATCCAAAGTACTTGTTTTCTTTTTTCATCCACCACGTTGTGTGAAGACGGCTGGAATTATTTATATCCTGTATAAGCAACTACTAAGCAAGTTTGTACTTGGGAAGTAAATGAGCTCAGAAATATTTGTACACACTGTCATTTGCTGAAAAGAACTGAAACTACTTATTAATTTGTCAATGTATCTATGTCCTGTATAATCATGATAATTCGGCCATTTTAATGAGAATTTTATGCCCAATGGCATAACTTTCAGTCTTCAGTTGTAACTAACGTGTACCTAAAATGAAACTGGAAAGGTAAAACTACGTTCAGCAGAGTACTTTTTCTTATCCACCTCCATGAATTTAGAAAATCGCTATTAAGAGACCAGAACTGAGAGTCTGAATTCTGTTGCTTAGTAATTAATTGAAGGTGGGAGAAGCTCTATATAGAGTAGTATGAAGATTGATATTGTCATCATCACAGCTTTTCAAAGAGGTGAGTCTAATTTGAGGAGATGCTAAATATCAGTCCTACAGTGTAAATATCTGAAGTTCTAGATCACTGAGCTCAACTTTGAGACTGTGCTGCTTTATTAGGAAAGAAACTATGTGATGTCACATTAAGGCATTTTTCACAACAGCTTACTACTATGGAAGACAGAAGTAAACAAGAGGTACAGTGCCATGACACTGGCTGTGATGTGATTCAGGGGCAAACGGCAATCAGTCTCAGTTTTGGAAGTGAGGAGGTTATCTTGGACAGGGAATCAGCCAGTGACTAAAGAGACTATGGTGGGACATAAATCACTGTACAGTGATTATGTGTGAAATTGAGTGCTGAAGCTAAAAGGTGAGAGAAACTCAGAGGGTCTTGATGTAATAGTTCACATAAAATTAATTTCCAGTAATACTACATAAAATATAATTACATAAAGCAAAACATATAGTTATCTTACTGGATGTATAATAGTAGCTGAAAAAACATCTCTTTAAATCATTAATAATGTGTATTGGGAGGAGATTGTGCATCATGGGACACACTTGAGAAGGTTTGGGAATTGCTGCAGCATCAGAGCAAGACTGATAAATAATCTCAAAGGCTTAGTACAGGGCTAATTTCTTTGCTCAGGGTAAAATCTTATCATAATTTCCTTACAATAAGGATGACATTTGGAACGAAATACTTTCTATTCCTGGTATTTTTTATTTTTTTTTTTTAATATCTGTAATTGTATTTTATCTAACAAAATAGGAAGCAGTTTAAAACAACCATTCTTCCCCAGATTTCCTTTCAGTTTGAAATTCAAATCTCTATTTTTTTACCTTGCCTACCTATATATACACAAATTATATATATACACATATATATGCATATTTATACTTCATTTATATACACACTTTATAAATATATTTATATATATAGAAATATATTATACAAGCTTCCTAGGTTGTTTGTAGGAATTTACCCGGTGGTGTTAAAAATATTTAGGAAACCAGTTATATTCCAAACTTTAAAGAGAATATTAATTTTAATTTTTTTAAACAGTCAAAATATAAAATGTAGCATACTTTCTGGAGAGCTCTCACAATGATAATAATTTTACCCAGAGATCAAGAGAGGAATTAAGTATATTTTTGTTTGACGTGGATGCTGGTACCTAAATTCTGCCTATGAAGCATTTCTCATTTAAAGCATGTCAGAATCAAAGACCTACTTCTGTGTACAGATTCACTGAAATCATTAGGTGGGAAGGAAAAAAAAAACCAAAACACCTTCCTGGACTACAATGCTAGTACTCTCATGGGAAGGGGTAAAGATGTACTGGTCTGGGACTTTTACACATTATTTTCTCACTGTCTTTCAACAACAACCATTCCACTTTTCTGAAGAACTGGACCATGACGTGGATTTTACTGGATGTGTGGACCTTCTTGCAGCCAGTTGGGATTGTGTAGGAAACTAATCAGGCATTTGAGTTAGGCATCTGTAAGGTTTTGTAATAAAGGGAGAACTTTGCATATTAGGATGTGTATAGATGTGGGGTTTTGAGATTGCGTATGGAAGGATTCACTAACCTAACTGAGCCAGAAAGGAGACTGTTGCTCTGCCCTTGTGAAGATATTGGTGTTCCTCACGGAAAGAGTAGTTGTGGGCAAAGGATAGATATGGATCAGAAATTGGCCAGAGGCTATATTGTTAATGTAATAGGGGATCAGACTATATATAAAATGTATACTGTATAGGATGTATAGTGACACTACCTGCTGAATACCAGATCTTCATACTTGGTTGTGCAGCACTTCAAGCATTTTTAATTCCCATCAAATTTTGCAGTGAAATAGAGGATATGTCTTGTTTGCATCTTGTCATGGGAATTAGTCTATAGTTTATGGTTTGTTTAGAAAACAGCCTAATGCTGATTTGAAAAGGTTTATGCAAGAGCAAAAAGCCATTTCTATTGTTTTTATATTTCAATGCAAGTGTCATTAAATATTTTTTTTCATTTGTTGAAAATTTATAAAATATATGAATAGTGCTGGAATCAAGATTTTATTGAGTTATATAAAAACCTTGCAGTGTTCTCTGTCTTATTTGTAGTTAAGTATCTCTAGATAATATGTTTAACATTGTTTTTTCTATATTTTGGCATGAGAAGGAGATAGATTTCTGTTAGAAATGCATAATACTTGACATAATATAGGCATTTGCTGAAGTGCACCTTCAGTTTAGGGAAACCTACTTTGGAAAGTTGCCTCCTGTGAACTAGGGACAAGTGAATGAGGATTTTTAGGGTCTAAATTTAGGATTTAGGTACCACTCACAACGATTATAAATTCAATTGGGGATCTAATCTCTTATATATTTTTCTTTTGTGTCCTTTGATTTTCCTCTTCACAGATTCCTCAATGATAAATAAGGAAATTTTAAGTGCTGACCCATGAGTATTCGTAAGACAATTAGTTTTTGGTATGGCATTTCACTATGTTGCAAACTCCCACATCAGGAACAATATAGTTGAGACCACAATTTGGTCTAAACTATCTGTTTTAAAACTTCCTGAACCTTAAATAAAACAGTTTTGCTGTCAGTGGGGGTTGTTTTGCATGTACTTAATCTTAATTAACACTTCATTAATGGTGGGATGTTTGATTTTCTCTGTCTTACTTTTTCAATCTTTTGAGTTTAGCAGTATTGCTCACTCTTTTGAAAAGATAAGTATTCTAGTACATATCTGTTACTTCATTTTGTGTAAAAACAGTAACAGAAGTTATGGATTGTATCTCCTCAAGATATGAAATTCTAACAGCTATAGTTACCTATATGGTAAATGTGAGGAGTTTTCAGGTAGAATATTCATTGGTATATGTAGTTCTTCCCTCCTTGAGCAATCAACAATGTTAGAACAACCTATAAAGAACAGGAGTGCTTGATGACATTTACCAGGCCTTGCTACTCTGTAGACTGATCACAGTCTTACAGTGATGCCATTAAAATGAATAATACCATTTAAATCAGAAGAAAGAATCAGTGATGTCAGCAACACGTTGTGCTGTGCAGACGTATTCGTTTTGACTTGCCTTTAGCTAACCTGTTCTTGATGTTCTTCTCAGAGGCCAAGAGAATATTCATTTAGTCAATTATTTATTTTTGCTTTCCTGAGTATTGATTTTTCTTCCTGGGAGTTTGGGAAGCCCCCTAATACAGATGATCTTCAGTTTACGCTAGAAGCAGGTCCAAGAAGCTGTCCCATGTGTAAGTCGTAGAAGGCGGCAGGATCTTGGCAGCATTGGTGGCTGCAGCTGCATGCCTGACTTGAAAGCACTCAGGGAGAGTATGTCGGTTTAGGAACCCACGTACACAGTGCCGCAGGACTCTGGCTGGTCATAGAACGAGTAACTGAACTGTGACTGTAGGCTGTGAAAGGTGAAGTTTTATTAACCTACAGGTTGTTTATGGGCTTTTTGTCATATCATTGTTAGAGTTACTAAAATAAAAAGTTATTTTGGAAGTATTTTTAAAAATAAACTACAGTTAAAGAATATAAGATATACTTCCTGTATGTTTTCAAGAACAATGACAACTAATTAATAAAGAGAAATGTTAACTGGTAGATCTTCAATAGCTAGAGACTTGTGATTGTAATGATTTGTAAAATCTGAATGTTTGTAAACAATACAGTATAAATCTAATGCAGTAATGTACTGAGTGAATACATGAACTTCTAATGCTTGGATTCTCTAAGCGTAACCTATTGCTGTAACTAAGAGTAACTATTACTTTTATTCAAAAGAATACTGGTTTTTTAATAATATGCTTGCAGCAATATTAAAACATCTCATCACTGCACTCTGTTCTTGCAAATAAATATATGAAAATGCTGTCAGACCATATGTGCTTAATGTGTACTTGAAAACTCACTCTCTTATTTTTGGAAACTACCTTTGATAAATGTTTAATCTCTACATAAAGCATATATTTGTATTTTTTCATAGTTTGGAAATGAAAGTAAATGTTAATACTACATCTTCACATCATGTAACTAACTTGATTTACATCAGAAAATTATTTCAGAGTTTTCTTTTTTTAAGCTTACCTTAATTTTACATGAGTTTAATTCCAGAAAAGCTTCCAGGCAGTGTCTGTTCATATGTTTAGATTTATTTTTTTTTTCCTGAATGCAATGGGAGTCCAAGGTATTTTAGTTCTTCAGTAACAGGTTATTTGCTGTATTTTAAAATATCTATCTTTTAAATGGTTTCTTAAAAACTGGTTGGAGCAACTGAAACCAATACAGTATCTACATTCTTGTTAACCAACGGACTAAGTTGACCCTAAAGTGTTCTGTGACTTGGTAGCTCCCTGCACTCAAATTACTGGACAGGGTGCAGGCTGGTGAAAAGCACGTTCATCTTAGGAAGGCAACATGAGGTTTACAAATACTATCTATCCTTAAAAATGGCATTATCTTTCTGGGAAGGATCCTGTGATCATTTTTCATCTGTCTTTACAGTTATGTAAATCATAGAGGTGAGTCTGCTAAGGAAGAGCGCAGACTTCAGGTTTTTTCTGATATGTTTGAAGTCTCCTTACCTGCCCTTCAGCCTTGGATATTTTTCCACACAATGTGAATGAGGTTTGAACATACTATTAATTACAAGGCTAAATTTAGGTCCAAAATGCTATGCTAGACATTGTTGAGGACTGCATGAGTGTAAAGTTAGACTGCTGAGATAGTATCTGGCATCCAGCAGGATTAAAGCTTGTGTTTTTTACAGGGAGGGTGATATCCTAAATTGTCTTTTATGTTTCAAGTATAATCTGCTAGGGTGATTTCTGCATCTGTTATTTTTATTTGCAAGTTTGCTTTGAGAGGCTCTCAAATGTAATAATCCTTATTAGCAGTAGTATTATTTGCTTGAACAGATTGGATTTGAACACTTGGAATGTGAAGTTTCAGACTTAACACTTTTTCTTTCATGTATGTATAGTTAAGAGTATCATTAGACATGTAAAAACATATTAATCCCCATGTTGGCATGATTATTTAAAGTAGAGAGAGGAGAGAGGTCTTAATGATAATAGAGAGGAAAGCATTGCCATTTTTAGTGAGAGATTGAACATGAAAGGGAGATAGAAGGGTTAGACTTAACAGTGATATGTGAGAAAGGCTGAAAGGAAAATGAAGATATTCTTATGGGGAGACTGAGATATGGTCCAGAAATCTAAAGGAAGTAATTTAAGTTGAGAAAGGGGGCAAAGGGGAAGAGTTCAATGACCATATAGGACTGGTTATAAATGTAGAAAGTGGATAACGGGTTTGCTGAAACTCAGTTGGAAGGTCAGTATCTGTCAGGAAAGGATACAGTACCTCAACCAGGAAAAATTTTACCTACAAGACATTATTTTCATTACAGTATTTTGCTGAAAAGGGAATAAATGGTAATATACAATTTTCGGAGATTTCCATAGTGGTTTGCCACAAGTAGCAATGCTTATACAAATGAGCAAAGCATTGTGTTTTAAGACTTTTTTTTTTTTTTTTTTCCTCTGGAATGCGCTATGTTTCATAATTCAGTACATTCTCAAGCTGAAGTATAGTCCCCTGATTCATAGCTTCAGACTGTAGAAAAAAAATAAATGTTTATAATGATAAATTACTGAAATTTTAGAAACTATGCTATTGTAAAATTGGTGACCTCTTACTGCTTGCTACTGTTCAGATTCCATTACAACATTTGGACATGAAAATATAGATAATATATTATATATAATATAGATGTTATTCTATAAAAAATTGTTGATTTATCCACAGCTTTTAAGAAACTAGTATAATCTGAAGCCTTAAACCTGCATTAACCTGGCCTAATTTTATTGGTCCTTCATATTTATTACATTAACAAAAATTAAATACCTTGTCCATTTGATCTTAGTATTTCATCACTCAATCAGAAGGTTGTCCTGTGTTCTTTACCAGATGTTTTATCTGAAATGGGAAAGGAAAAGAGAAAGAGAACAAAAGGAAGCTATGAAGTAAATTATCATTCATTTTTCAATAAATAAAAATCATTACTATATCATACTGACTAAATTACAAAAGTTCTGAAAATTCCGAGTCAATCACCTTTAAACTTTTTTACATGAGGGCAAACTTTTGTACCTCCAAATAATGCAAAATTAAATAATATTGAATAAATTAAATAATATTTAAATAATATATTGCTAAATTAAATATAAATTAAATAACATTTAAAAGAATATAGTCTATTCCTCAGGCTAATCTGTTGATGAGCTTACTGGCTGCATAAATTATTCCATTCCTAGATTTTGGCATAGACGTGATAGTAAGATATGCTTCCAGAAAATCAGAGAGATTGAGGTATGTTAAAATTCAAGGGCATCTGGAGTTGTCACTGAGATCTGAAGACTGAAAATGAGAATACTGAAAGCAATCCTAACACTAAGCCTTTCAAGATGATATGGTACATATGCAAGATTTCATGCTGGTCTTTCAAATAGAACCAAGAGAATTGATTTACTATCAACTTGTTCAACATGAATTAAACAAACATGTCAGCAGAATGACAACACTCATACTGTAAATAGTATGTCCTTCTGTTAATACAGGTAGAGAGGTGTTGCTCTGCATAATTTCTGGTCTCCACATAGTACAATATTGAAAGAGTACAGAAACTGTTGTAAATTCCTGATGAAACATAAGTGTAAGTCTGTTTACTATTCAGTGTGATTTACTGCAGTTACATGAGCTTACTCCTTCCCCCACACTTGTATTTTTGTAGAAGGTACAGGGCATTTAGACAAATAACAATTCAAGCTTTTTATTCAGTTAGTGCAGAATAATAACTTGTATGTAGAATTAGCACCTATATTCTTAGATCTCCTTTTAAGGTGTGTAGTCTGGGGGTTTTTTTGTATATTTTAAGAATACTAAATTAAGATTTGAAATGAAGATGAAAATTGCAAGGAGATTATAATCAAATAACACTTCAAAACTGAAAATGGTGTAAATTTATCAGCTATTCTATATAATAGATGCAAGGAAGACCTGCTGTGCAGATTATGCCACCACTCCCTATTTCTCCACGGATAAACACTCAGTTAAATACAGATGATTTTGTGACAGCACTGAGGTAAACCAAATCAGATTTTATTATACAGAATGGGAAATCTGTAGTCTATACTAATGATGATTGTGATATTTACCGTGTTCTTGTGTATAATACATTTACACCCCCCACCCCCAATATTTTCATGTAAAGCACAATTGGAGAGCCTGATTACCACAAAATGCTATCAACAGTTTGCATATATTAGTATACTCATCTGCATACCTTTGAGAACAGTTGATGAGTCACTTTGCTCACACATAAACCTGATTTGTAGTATGTTTTAGAAGTCAACTGTTTACTTTCTTTAGATTTTAGTTTCATTTAGATCTTCATAAAGATTTACATACTTTATGTCCAAAGGTCTCAATATTTGCAAAGGTAAGAAATTGAAAAAAATACATTCAGGAAAGTAATTCTTACTGAATGCTGATGTTTGTTATAAAGTTGGAGCTTCCTGTTCAGTGATCTCATTTTTAAACTCCCTGCCTTCCCTTCCCAACCGTGATGGGTTTTATCATTTTGGAGTGTAGCATGCTCAGTAGAAATACAAATATCTGCTTAGCCAGAATAATGGTTTTATTAGTGCTGTTTTCATGACTTTAGTCAAATAGTTTAGACATGTAAAATGAGCATTGCTCAGTTTAGTAGGGTTTTTTTTTTAATTATTATTATTTGCACAGTATTGTAACATGCACTTTTTATAATCTACATAGAATTACTTGTTGGAATGCAGTTTGGCTCTGTCTTCACTTGTGCCCTCCTCCTTTTTAACCACAAGTACATATTTTATCTGTTAGTTACTGGCTTGCTTGGCATCTATTCCTGGTTTCAGATTTGGTTTGTCCTTCCCCCACTGCCTCTCTTCTGTTTTGGGCTCAGACAGAAATTAAAAAGCTTATTTTGGGAACTTCACCTACAGTTTGTTTTCTCAAGTCTTCATTAGTTTGCTCTTTAATTGATTTCTTAGGATTTTTATGCTTCCTTCAAGCAGCTGACATATAGAAGTGGATGTCTGGGTCTTTGGCAATACTGAATGAAGTTTTGACTATTAACTTTTTGCTATTAGATTGACAGTGCCACTTTAGACACTGATGATTTGCATGACTACTAATCCAACCAATGCGAATTTTATGGTGTTATACTAGCTAAAGTTGTGTATCAACATTACATTGTTATCAGGAATTCTACCAGCATTTGATTGCTGAGGCAATATAGTAAAATAAAGTCATTCCTCAGTATTTGTATGCCTAACCTTCAATAGCTGGCCTCTTGGGAAGAACACTGAGGACACCAGACATACAGTAGAAAGTGTGAACTCTCAAACTGCCTCTCATCTTGCCTACTTGTTAAACTGTCTCAACTCACGAGGGGGACTGAGGAATTAAAAGTAGCTTTCACTCAGTTTTATGAATTCTGTTATCTAAATAGGAAAGAGTCTAGAAAAGCACCCCCACAACTGCCTAGGAAATAATCAGAAATAATACTGTTTCATTAATAACTTTTAAGAACAGCTGCTTAGAACCAGCACTGACACCTAAAATTATTTTCAGAGTTCCGCACAGCCCCCCTCTCCCCGTCACATAAATCTTGCTTTGCAGCTTTTCTTGTTTCATTTCTTCACCCAATAAAGTTTCCATAATTTAACAGCTTTCTTCCAACTTCTAAACTATTTTAGTTTTGAATAGATTGTTCTTTGCACACTGTTCTTCCCACGCAAGTTGAAAATCTTACCTCTTTTTAGAATTGTAGATATTTGATTTTGCATTCTCTTTAATAAAGAGAGGTCCTGACAATTTTTTCTGTAGATTATGTCAATCCAGACCAGACTGGTAGAAGTCCTTTCATGCCCCCATTGGAATATAAATTGTATTTTTTTCCTTCAGTGTATTTTTGCACACCCATATATTATTGATCAAGATATTGGATTGACTGTATGAAAGAGTAAAGTGCACCAAAGCATTCTGAATTATTTACTTGTAGATTTTACAATATAGCCTGTAATACTAAATGAAAAGCATAGCTGGCATTTCCACTTTCATTCTAATAACCTTCAATAGACATTATTTTATATTATTCTTTAGAAATGCTAACAAGAAACAAAATAGAAGGTAAATATATTGGAATGTGAGTAGTTGCTGCTGTCCTTTAGACATAGTCCTTATCCTTGGACAATGTACAGGATCTCCAATGTTTTCATTGGTTATTAGTTGTACTTGCTTTGCTAGTTTCATTCTAGAGACAGAAATATAGTTCTTTCTATTTCAAATGACACATACAACAGGTATAAAAAAATGGCTGTAGTCTTCTTCCTTTCATAAAAGTACTGTCTCATCGCCTTTCCCCTTTTTAAGAACCCTGATAATAAAGCTGAATTGTAGTTCCTTTCTTTAGGCAGGTGATTAAACATTCTCACCATTATATAATACAATTTCCATTTTATTTTAAACATACTTTGCATGATATAAAAATATTGATCACAGTGAGCTTTAACAATTGTTACTGCTATAAACAGAAATGCTGCACAATGGTTTTAGTGGAAATAAATTATATAGTCATTATCTCTTTAAAAAAAAAAAAATCACAAGAAGGAGAACCTAGGCTGTTTGGTCATTGGCAGAAAATAAGTCCTTATTGAGTTCTTTACAAAACATGAACCCCAGTTATTTTCTACATTTGCTTTCCACATCTTGAGAAAAGCACAATGAGTCTGTCTCCGAAAGCCCCACATGGTCTCTGGTGAACATTTAATTCCAAATATTAGCAAAGTTTCTGTTGCTCTTTTTTCTAATGGAAAAATGTACACCAAAATAGCAAGTAGTGCTCTCTTCACTAATTCAGAAGTGGTCTTTTCCAATATGTGGGTACACAGCGGCACACTTCTTCACTGAAATAAAATCCAGCATCACAGCGTTTCGTTCGGACTGTACACGGTGGTCTGTAACAACTAAAGAAATGAAAAAAAAGTGGGCATTAATATAACATGATCATTAATATTAACCTGGAGTAGAAAACCGTGTATTTAGATTGCCATTTTTCAATGGGATATTTAATTTCTACAACTACTTATCTTTTAACTTCTGTTTATGTTCTTGCAACTACTTTTAATTGGACTATTCTTCACAAAAGACAATGAAAAAATAATGAATGCTGTTGAAAAGAAATTATTCTATTTGCAAAAGATACTCATGAATATTTTTAACATATTGACTGGTGTAGTCACATTCTAATCTTAAGTAGTATTTCTAAAATTTAATTTTGAAAATACAGTAATATTTTTCTGTACTCAGATTAGCTTGTTATGACCTACTGCATGCTGGCAGTTTGAGGTGGCAATTCAGAATTGGGAGATAATCAAATCTACTGTCGTCTTACCCAGGACTTTTTCTCACCTTATTCACTAATGCAATAAACCTGAGAGAGATCTGTCTACATATGTTACGCTGTGACTCTGACCTTGAAACTGGGAACATACTTCCTTATGCAAACTCCTATAGCCACCCTCTGAGGCCAGTGGGAATATATCTACACTTGATAATATCACATCCACGTGCTTTCTGAAGCTAAGATCAGAGCCTGCATGTTTATGGTACATCTTAAAGGAAAAAGAACAGAAATAATCCCTATTTGATTAAAATAAGTTTAATAGAAATAGCAAATAAAACCGCAAGTCACAACTACCTAAGAAGCAGAAAAATTTTTCTTCACAGATTCCTTGACTGAAAAATAGAACTTATACAAAGATAGTATCTGTGGTTGTCCCTGAACTCTTCCTTTTCCTATTTTATTTTTCTATTAAAACAAGAGCTTGACCTAAAATAACCTTACAATAACAATGCTAAATACTTTCTGGTGTATAATGGGAGACAAAGTACAAGTCTGGGGTTTTTTTCAGATGCTGGCAATGAGTCAAAAGACAAAAGTATATGTTTTGAATTTCAACACAGTTATACTTAAAACTTGTATTTAAATAATGTGTGCCTGTTTGTGAAACACTGATATTATGATCTATTACTATAATTCATACTTACTTCAGTTCAAAGACACTATAGTACACTATATTAAGGCAATGTCACTATCCTCTTCCCTAGATAATTCTCGTTTCAGGCTTGTGGCTACTGCTATTATTGCTGCAGGTAAGTTAATATGTTGTGTGCTCATTTTGGATACCATATTCCAGTTTGCAATAATCTGTTTATGATACGAGGTCTGGATTGCAGTTACATTAATTCATGCCAGCTACTTCAAAAATGAAACTGGCTATGAGGAAAACAATAAGGAATGAGGAAAACTGCAAACATGACATTTCAGTGTTTTTAATGTCATTATTCATAGATTAGTTCACAGTGTGGTCTCTGTAATTAAGGGAGTAACATTATTTTATGCCACTTAATATAGATACTTGAGGTCAGTGTAATAGCTCATGAGAATCTCTCAATGCCCTACTGATCTTTTGTGCAATAAAGTGGTAAAAGGCAACAAACATGTTGCCAAAGGATCTAATACTCTGCGCAAACAGGCAACCAGTAGTAGGTCTGTTCGGTGAAAAAGGTACTCCATGGAGATGCAATGGATGAAACACTGAACTCACTTGCCTTTTTGCCCATTTCTGCCATGAAAGTTAGACTATTTCATGGAATGAATGACTGTAAAATGAAATAAGAGAAAGACAAAAAAAAAAAAAAGAGAAAGCCAAACTCTTCCACCCACGAATGACATGTACAAAATGAAAAGTAATCATGTAATCATTAAATATGAGCAGTTCACTTTGTTTAGGATTCATGCCTCCTACTGAACTGTGAACTTCAACTTAACTTGCAGCTGAGTGCTATAGGGCGTCTCTCACAGGTGAGTTTGCATCTAGCAGCAAACAAGGTCAGGTTACTGCAGTCTTATCCTTATTTGGGACATTTCGACAGAGCAAGAAAGTCCCTCTCCTCCTCTAAAATGCTTTGCAGCTGTGGGTGTCTAGTTATAAGGTCCTGCCGAAACGGACCAAAACAAATTTTTGAGGTGATAGCACAGGGTCATAGCAGCACAGTCATTGTAACTACATACATGTGATTTCCCTAGGAAACTTTGCTGAACAATAGACCAGGTCAAAAGACTTGGGCTGAATGTTGTTTACGGAGAGTTTTCACGTGCAGATGTCTGTTTTGGCGAGGACAACCTGAGCATGCTGGAGCTAAGATAGATGTTCAATCAATATGTACAGTTCTGAGTGAGTCAGTGGCAACTTTCTTTCTATGGTCAGTAATGAAGAATTTTTGCTACTGAATGCTCCAGTTTGTCATTTTGGGCAGTCTAACAACTCCACAGATGAAATCAAAATAGAAATGCTACTTTTAGTGGCAGTAACAGCACGATCACTTCAAAAGCCTGTATGCTTGATGGTGGGTATTTTTTTTTTTTTTTCTTCTTCCTGTCCTGTGCTTTGCAAATGACTTTGTATTCCTTCCCTCTGGAGCAGAGTATATAACATTAGAGGCAGAGTCATTTTAAGTCCAGTGCATAAAAATGTTGGTGCTTCAGAACCAGAAGGTACAAGGACTACTTCTCCACATGGGGAGCTCCCTAGGACATGGCTACAGGATTCTGCTCATGTCTGGGTCTCAGTTAAGAGTGGTACCGCTATTTCTGTGGTCTCATAACACCAAGGGATCTTTCTTTCAAAGACAAAAGGATGTTGCAGGGTTCTTATTTCTTTTAGAGAAAGCTTGTGGAGGACAGAGCCAAAACGTGAGAAGCCTATGCTAAGTCTTTTCTTAAGGAGGAGGAGAGATTGCATCCTCTATTTTTGCCGACAGTGCTAACTGACAGGGCTATCAGTTGTAGAGCTATAGAGTAACACCATATGCAGACAAATCTTTCTTTCTCCACACAAAGATGAACTGATTTGAAAAGATAAACCGCTAAAAACATCCTATATCACACTGTCCTTGGAAGTAAGAAAGCGATCCAAATTCTTTATGGTATTCAACCACAACACCACAGAGAAAAACTGGGCTCAATTCACTTCAAATACTCTTTAAATCAACAGAGGTGGCATCAGGTATTTATTATGGCTTTTTTAAGCTTTTTTAATGCCTGACTTTTCCAGTTGTGAATGTTCTTTTAAAATACACATAGTTTATATGTGTAGCAGTGCTGGAAGTGCACACTACAGCAGTGCTGAGGTGTTGGAATATGCTAAAGCTCATGTAATCAGGTTGATTTATTTTCCTCTGCAAACATAAATTGAAATGAAAACTGAATGATAGAGAAGAAATTACTTCTTATGTTTCTAACAACTCTGCTATTCCACTCAAATGGCCAAACATACGAAAACAGGTAATGCCAGTTATTATTAATCTTTTCCCCTATTTTAGAGGCTTCAACACAGGTGTCATTCGTAATACTAGACATTTTTTCTTTATTCAAGATGAACGAATGTATATGTATCTGGCAATATATTTATGCCAAATAATTACATTAAAAAAATACATATGGTTTACTTTTGAAAAGCAACAAATTACCACAGATATTTAAATATCCCAATTTGTTATTTTCCATTTCCAGTGCCTGAACTTTTCTAGAATTGTTATTTGTCATTAATATAATAGAGATAATTCCCATATATTAATAAGTGATCTTTCTGCTCCAGATGGCACTGTTTCTGTTTTAAAAAATTCACTTTACACGAAAGCTTTCCTCACAAAATACACTTAGCAGAAATAATATTTTTTGTTTCTCAGAACCTAAAGTCATTCACATTTTTATATATAGACTGCTACCGCTATGGGTGTAGCAGTTGTGGAAGGAAAAGCTCCTGTGATATATAAAGAAATTGCAGTTTTCTTCCTGACCAAATCCCATTTTAAATGATGAATGTGGGCAGTCTGTTTTATAGTTATATATGTCTACTTTTCACAGAAGTCACCCAGAGCTATAAAAGACTTTTTGTGCACTCATAAATCTTTAGTATCAGCTAAGTGAAATGAAGAATATACAGAAATTTAGGAAGTGATAGTGAATGATGCTATCTTCAGAACTAACACCTGAAATCTAATTAGGAACACTTGAGTTATGTGAATCGCAATGTTCAGTTCTTGGGAAAAATAGAGTGGGATTTTAAGTAGCATAAAAAAACAGGGAACTTGAACTTATAGCTCATTTTCATAAAAAGAAAAAAAAATAAATCACATGAAGTAGTAGTAAGAGTACAAGAAACTAAACAGACTTTAAAATACTTACTCTGCCTAGTAGGTTCCTCAGAGATGATAAAAGTCATAGAAGATAAAACTGAATTGTAAAGAGGCTTACTGTTCACTTAAGACTACATAGCGAATCAACAAGACAGCTAACAACACAGTCCAAAATTTTATACCTTAAACATAATGAAAGGGCTAAAGACTGAGTTTTTACCTGCATGTCTGGTGATGGAACCTTTTTCCTTTTAAGAAACATTTATTGGGAGATTCTATACATTCACAGATGCATTTTGCAGGATTTAGTGGCTGATGTTTAGGACAGGTCTTTTTACACACACACTGGCACTTATCTTCATCAAATTCCTTGTTGGGCCCACAGGAAGTGGGGAGAAGTTTGTTTTTGCACATGCACTGACATGATGATCTGTCTAATTCTTTGTGAGGTCCACAGCTTGAGGGCCGCACACCTCCTTTGCAGACACATTGACAGGTTTCTTCATCCAGCTCTTTGTTTGGTCCACAAATATGGAATCCTTCAGATGTGTCTAGACATACAGCAGAGAAGGTGCACAGTTACTAGAATTTTGTGTCTACCCATTCACCTATTTTTCAATGAAGAAATGACAGCAAACTCATACCTTTTAAGGTGTTTTAAGAAAAAACATACGTCAAAAGACAGGCAACAACCAGTAATAGTTTTGATAAACAAAAAGATTCAACTATTTACTTTTCATGTTTTAATTTCTCTTTTAGGTAAATCAAAACATGGAACTACATTTAATCCTTTAAGCAAAACTGCTTACCAGAATCTTCAAGGTGAGAAGAGAAACCCAAATCATGCTGTGCCAAGCATCTGCAAATTTGATTATTCCAAATATGATTTTTTGGACAGGTCTTGTTTGCCACATGACACCTGTAGAATGAAACATACTGTTGATTTACTACCATAAGAACTCAAGGAAAAAAAAAATATTGTACATGCTGATTACTTTTTTTCCCCTCTATTACAAAAACCTTTTAGAGAGCTTCAATTCATTCATAGTGTTATTTTTAACTCCTGTCAACTCTGTTACTAATTAAGGTTCTCCCCCCTACAGGAATCTTCAACCATTTTTTGAAGATACCTTCTCACATTTCAAGTTTTAGCTCTAACTTCTAGAAGCTGATATTTGTACTTTCCCAATGCAGTTTGGAAACAGATCTAAACCCTTGAATGTAAGTCTTATATAGAAAATAGACCAGTATAAAAAGTACTTGCATGCCAAATACCACATAGGTGGTAACAGGCATAATTTTCCACGTTATTTTTTGAAATACAAAAATGTTTTCACACATACAGATGTCAAAGGACAGTGGATAATAATTTCTGAATGAATGCTGTAGACAAAACTCTAATTTCTAAAATAAAATCAGTTTATCACATTCTTTTCCCCTTTACATGAAAGTTATGTGCTACTAACTGACTCCTCATCAGCCACTCAAATCCTGGACAGCTTTCTTAAATCTAAAGATTTGGACTTCAGGAGTGATGCCTCCTCACTTTAGAAATGAAAGACAATAAACAATTTAACAGTTTAGTTCTCTTTACCTGGTAGAGTTTTGCAGCCAGGGTAGCAGTACCAAAGAAAGCAAAAAAACCTAACAGCAGCTGGTGCCTTTTAAAAGAATGACTAAACTTAGCTAGTGGGTGCACCACAGACAGAACATTTATATGTATTATCTCGTCTTCCTTGCTTGCAACTTCTTTATCACCACAGGTGACATTACAACTTTTAACATGTCATGCCTAACTTCATGCATGCAGGATGTGTCACTTATTCATTGTTTCTTTAGTATTTCTAAAATCCTCATCTGTTAAGGCAGCACATATATCACAAATATTAAGCAGTTTTCATTCCCCTGAGCACAATTACTCATGCATTCAAAAATGCAGGTGCTGGGACATTCTTCCGTGATAATCATTCAAGTATACCACTCCCCTTCACCACATTAAACAACTCTTTTGCTTGTAAAGACTGCTGTAGTTTAACATCACCCTGCATCGCCTCATGTTTTATCAAGTTGGTGTTTCCTGATTTCATACTGCTAATGATCTCACTCTTGCTCCCTCACTTGGCACATATGCCCTTTTGCCTGCCTCCTGATTTCTGCTTGAAAAATAGTACAGATAATTTACAGACATATTGTACTGTTTTTTAAAAAACCTCACACCTGGAACAGCCTGGCTCTAGCCAGGAGCGTTTAACACTAACTACAGAAGGAAGCCAGGATGACAGTATGAAGAAAACACCAAGTGCACTTGGACCCATAAGAAGCCAATGTTGATACAAAACCCAAGTTACCAGAACTTGAAGAGAATGATACGTATTTCAGTATCAGGGTTGGAGACACCCAGAAAAAGGAACCGGAACTGCTTGTTTACCAATTGGACTCTCATTGTCAGTACAGAAAATTCCTGGGGGATACGGCTTAAACTTTAAAATGACTTTTGGTAACATTTTAGCAAAGTTTGGGAAGGCTAGAAAAAAATATCAGAGGCAAAACCACTTTGCAGAAAATTTCACTACCTCTTTCCAAATCATTGTCAACTCAACTGAAAAAAAAAGCACCATGCTAACTTGTTACCTGTCAGTGTCAGGACAGATAATTCACAAAAGGGGGAAACTTTTAATGTGCACAACATACGTCCAAACCACGTCTAAGATATGCTTATGAGCTCTGTAAGCGACTACCTACAAAACATGGGAAAAAAAGGTCATCATAGAGACCTGATCTGAATTGTGTATATTGACGGCTCCTCAGCTCCCCGCTCCCCCAAACTGCTAAGCTTCTAAAACAGAGTGGCAATTCTGTAACTCAGTTGCATGTTTTGATAACATTCTATATAAACAGAGAAGAGCACAATCTAAGATACCATTAATCCAAGAGGTATTCTGAAATACTGGTTAACATGAACTGACATGTCTCAACTCCACAAGCATATAGAGGTAGCTACTAGTTTTTATAAGGGAAAAAGATAACCGGCAAAGACCTAGACCTTAATTCTCAGGATAAAGTTGTGCAGAAAATATATTTAATATAAAAAAAGATTGACTGTTTGTATTCTACCTTACATGTCATTCCCCTCTTCTAACATGTGTCTGTGCATTGTGGCATAATCCAGCCTTGAATTTTTATTAATCCCAAGGTTACTACCCTAAAACCAGAAATTATACTATTTGACTTTTCAGTAATAAATAAGAAAGCCGTTACAATATTTCTGTTAAAATGAGCATGTAAATAAACACATGCACACATGCAGATCTGCCTCATGATAATATATTTTCAAGTTTTGGCTTTACAATAGTTTCATTAGCATTCAAACCTATAAACAAAAACGTTAAGGTAAAATAAGAAGTAGAAAAGAAACCAAGAACTTTAGTACAAATTTTAAAATCCTAGTGGGATTCTGAAAAGCATCCAGGCACCCACCAGGAATATGCAGATATCTTTACCTTTCCTTCTAGAATCTAGAAGCACTCAGCTTGGTTTTGTTTGTTTGTTTGTTTTTGTTTGTTTTCTATTTTATTGTAAAAAGCCACTGATTTTAAACATTTAAACATAGATTTTAAACTAAGACAGTATTAACAGTAGAGAAGGCCTGTATATATTCTGGTCTAGTCTTACTCTGTCTTACCTTTGTTGAAGCACGATTCCTTACTCACAAGACAGCGAGCTACCTGTGAGTGCTGGTCAAGTCTTGTATCTGTATGCTTACTTCCCTTACTTACAGCTACAGGTAGCTGTTTCCTAGCTAGAATAAACTTTTGTAATGGTAATTACAACTGCTCTTAATCTGGAAGCACTGAGAAGCTGCCAACAGTCAGCATAATTTGACTTTATTATTGACTCTTGGGTTGATTTTTTATAATCTGTTAATCATACAATTAATTAAATTATTAATACATCTATTTCTTAATTTCTTTCTAATCCACTCTTTATGAGCTGTGTTTTGATGAACAAATTCATTAATTTTAATTCAAATAAAATATAGTTCATGTTTAGCTGGACATGTCAGAAAACATCCAGACTTTAACTGAATGAACCTAGTTTACATCTCTAGGCATTTCGCACTATCCACTCGCCTTATTAAAAATGTCTACAACCAATTCCAGTTCAGCTTCTAGTCATTCGTTCTTCCACAAACAAACTGCTAGTCTGTTGCATATTTTT
Source organism: Athene noctua (assembly GCF_965140245.1). NCBI lineage: Eukaryota > Metazoa > Chordata > Aves > Strigiformes > Strigidae > Athene > Athene noctua. Next base: position 76,047,672 of record NC_134040.1, read on the forward strand.
GGCCTCCCAAATATTTATACATCGTTAAATCATCACTCAGTCCTCTAAAATGAAGGGAAGGAGTTCTTCAAGTGTTTCAGTAACACCTACTTCAATGCCAGATTTCTTCTGTGGCTCTTTTCATTCAAAATCACCAAACAAATCAATATGCTAGTTCTGTGGACTGCCAATGAACCTTTTATTTTCCCTTCCCATTCTGTTTTATTTTCGCCTCTGGCATACAAAGATGTACAAAAAGATTGGTAGTTAAAGATTCCTTAAAAACAGGCCTTTTTTTCTAACAGCATTTAAAATAAGAAAATACAGTTTGAGAGAGAAATGTTGTCTACTCCTTATTTGCAAAAGTAAGTATTTGTAGCTTTTCTTGGTCACTTTTTTAAAATAAGTTGATTTTACTGATGTTTCCTTTAAGCCTCAATTACGTTATAGCTCTTTTCATGAAACAAGCCCTACAAAAAATTATTCTTAATTTTTAAATCATCTAGCCCAAGTTTATTCACTGGGTAAAAAGGTGATGTTACTTCAGTAACATTCTCTTCATGTAAAACAGTATTAGCTCCTTTGTAACATGCATTCTGCTACTACTAATGTGTAATTCACCTACTAAGTTTATCTTAATTGTGAAAGCTTCCAGCAATATTTTAAATCTAATTATAGAGGCTTGCTCAATGTGAAAAGGAAGACAAGTCTCATACTTACTGAGTTTGTGTTGCTGGCAAGGAACGTCTTATGATAGAATGAACTTGTCTGTAAACATCCAACTTTGACATGCATCGGCAGGACGTGTGATTGGCAAAACTGACGGTTACAGGTTTGGGGCCTTGAGAAAGAGGCACTGTGATCTCAAACAACTACAAAAGGGAAAGCAAACAAAAGAACCTTTTTTATACATCAGTAACTGTAGCTATAAAAATAATATAAGGACATACAGAAAAAGCTATAAGGAATTTAAGTTTAGGTTTTTCTGCTCTACCATCATTCAGTGGCATATTCAATTATACCCTTAAATAATAATCATGTGCAAAATGAATTCAATAGCTATTGTGTGACAATTAACATTTTTAGTGTTAAACCCTGTTTATGCGCCCATTTGTTTACTGTAACATTTAAACTAATGTTAAAAGACGAAAATGTATAAAGCACTCATTTTTCTAGAGGAAATGACTTCAAATTGGTAGCCTTTTAAAAAAATCTAAAGCGTTACATTTGGAAGGTGCTTCAAAAAGTTGGAAAAGAAGAATAATTTATAAAGGCAGTAAGCTACAACCTAATACATCGTTTGTACAACTACAAAAGCTTGTGTAAAACAGCAATATATTGGACTTAGATCAAAACATTTTTGGATGAACAAGTTTTGAACTGCAGCATACTGTATTTTTGACTTTCCAGTATCAATGCAAACCGTATGATTATCCTAACAGAATGCATCTTGAACTACTATTTTTTTCAAGATATTATGAAAAATCCAGTATTAATAAAATAATCATGCATGAGAATGAATAAAATCCTAATTTTAGTGGAAAATGTAGTTCAACTGGTGGAAAAGGGCAATTTCACAAATACCTTGTGGAAAAACTGAACATGTGACAACAGACAAACAGTGATACTTGTTTCAGTATTCCGTTCAGGACATCTACTTTATCAAGAAGGTTTCACTGTAAGACTCAAATCTCAAGTCTCCTGAAAAGTTACTTAGGACAAGTACTTTAGGTCAATGTCTTAAAACTATTTTTTTGGTAGGTTTTTTTAATAGCATAATAGTGTACTACTGTTGCCTTTTAGGTCGTTAGTCACTTTCTGAAATATATTTAAGAATATTTCTGCATTTTCTGGGGACTTTACTAGTTTAAAACCACTGTCACTGGTTATTATTCCAGTTTCAGTTGATGTCTGTAGAACAAGACTTTAATTTTTAGCTGAGATATATTTGCAATATTTTTTTTATAATCAGTAACTTTACAGTATGGCATATAGAGCACATGCAAATGTAATCAAAAGACTGGTAATTTTAAAAGATTCAAAATATCAAGGACATCTACAGACTGTCCTGAAAACAGTACTTTGCGCTGAAGCGTGCAAGTGAGCCTGAGCACTAACAAGCACGCAGGTATAACAGTATGGGATGTATTCACCAAGCACCCACAAGGTAAAAGGGCACTTGTGGACTCAACAATAAAGCTCCTACTATCGATATATCTAAACTATGCAGCTTAAATTATATAAAGCATCATCAACTCCAATAGATATTATCTATTTTACAAAAAAATTTTGACATAATTTAGTGACTGGATCTTTAAAGAAGTTTAACATTAGGAGTGTCACCATACAAGAACCGAAATGGCAAAAATATTATATTTGCATTTTATTCTGTTACAGAAGATTACAATGCTATTATTATTTGCTGTAAAAAGTACCACATCCCTTACATTAGCTTTAAATGTGGGGTTTTTTGCCACTAGAATCTAAAAAACCCTGCTATGTGTTCTTCTGTAGAAGGAAATCCAAAGCAGAAATAGTTTCCTGCATCTTTCAAATACTGACAAAAAATCCTATCCATCTAGGAAGCTACCATGAAGAGTTTCTCTTGTTAGACAGAGTTCTAACCAAAGCATATTAACACTTGGACTTTTGCTGCAACTGCAAAGCAAGTAACATTTCTTAAAATTTTGGGCTTGAGGCATTAAGATAAGGATACACGTCCATGTCTAGCTTAAAGTTTGGTACCAATAAAACGAATGCCTAATTATCGTCACAGACTTCTGGACACAAACTTTCTAGCTAACTTTTTATTATACTTATAATACTTTCTGACTTCCAAACCAACATTGGCTCCTTTACACTTATCTATTATAAAAGTTCCTTCGAATTAACACAAAAGGCATTCTTACCAAGATGCCTCATCCAAAAAGAGAAATAATCATAACACAGAGCTATCATTTTCATACTAATATGTTATAGGAAAATATGTACTTATTCATTTCTTTTAAAAATATCCACCTATTTGAAGGCTATCGTAGGTTTTGTTATAATGCACAAACTAACTAGGAAATTGGAGAAGAGGAAGGTGGTGTTGTAGATCAAGAGACAGAAAGGACCATGTTTATGAAAAATAGCTTTCATTTCTGCATACATTACACATTTGAGAAAATACATGCAGAGTTCTTTGCCTGTTTTTTAAATACTGATCTTCAATCAGATGACAGAACTCACCTACATATGCAAGACTTGCATCTTTTTTTAAACAAGTTGTGCTTTTAGAAGGACGTCACAACTATTGACACCTCTGAAAATCTGGACGGCTAAGGATCTACAGATGCAACAGCCTTTACTATATTAAATATATCACAAGAAAACATTCTTAAAAGATATATATGAATTGAGATGCAGAACAAAGAGTATGGACTTAATTACAATATTACACATATAAAGAGAATCTTGTTTACTCTGCTCTCCTGTGACGGTATGAACTTGCTTTTCTGAAGCTGAAGTAAAAACTCCCTACAGGGAGAACTGATAAAACTTAGAAACTGAAGCTAAGCATCATTCTTTGCATGGACCAAACTGCAGCTGACTAGAAAATCGAGCATGTCTCATTCTCCCTCTGTTTTTGGAGCAGATCAGTTTCCCAAGCTGCAAGGCATAGCAGACTCCAGACTGCTGGAGATGGTAGTGTAGGACTATTGCTACAATTCCAAACCACCTAAAAGAGGTCCCTGTCAGCCCAGCTGTCCTCCTGTTCGGCTTCAGTGCTCTGAGATAAATTTCATTAAAACACCTGAGACATATCAATTGTGAGCAGAAATGATGGTGAACATGCATTATATTTATCTATATTTATCCTTCCATTTAAACTGTGAAAAGTATCAGTTTAGAGATGAATATTGCTAACAACTATTCCCATCAACACTTTAGTGGTGTAATGTAAAGGTATAGTAGCTTCCTTGACATTACTGAATTACCTTCAGTTTATTTCATTAAATTCTATTAATAGCAATGTATTTTACATCACCCAATGGTAGCTACTGTTTATCCATAAATCCAAAAAACCCTAAGGTAACTATTTATGTTAGAGATTATATTATATTTGGTATTACATTTCTACCCCTCGATTTTGGAAAGTTCTTAAGATGATACGTGAACCAACATTTTGAAAAATAATATAAAACATATATTTTAACTGATGGAAACTATGGAAGTGAAATACTGGGGTTGGAATGATTGATTTCTTCTTCCTACACTTTTGTCTGCACATGCTATTAGGATACCATATTCTGATGCATACTGAAAAAGGAGATATTTACTCTTCTCTTCTGCTAATAAAAATGTATCAAGAGATTTCACAAGAAATAAATTCTTGAACACTAGTCTGTTACAGAAAATGTATTTAATACTCAGAATAATTAATTTTAAACAATCTCTGCCATTTAAAAATAAGATCCATTCTAAAGAATATCTATATTCTGCTTTCATCTGTGGTAGCAGCATCTCTAAATCCAGTGAAGCTATTTAAGTGAATAAACTCTCAACATATATCCTCTTAACAAATAATTTCAAATTAGGTAAGATATGAGCTTGTGCAATGCTTTCTGGTTTTGTTAACATCTCTAATTTATTTATTGCTCATCTTCCTTGTTCAATAGAAGAGTAAGCTCAGCAGCTGTTGCCTTATAGGGCATGTTTGGCAACATGTAACAGTCAAATGTCAATATCTAGAAAGGATATTTCTATGAGAAATGCACTATAACATCTGTGTATGAGGCTGGTTCTTGACTCCCTTCTTTTCTGGCGACATTGCTGGTTGTGGGTACTTATTGCTGTTACCCACATTGCTCAGGTGGGTACCCCTTCTTGGAGATCAGATGGGTCATATTTCTGTCTGATCCCTCATTCAGTAAAGGATTGGTTTTACTGTATTCTTAGAGGCCCAAATCTCTTCTTTCACAACTTCAAATCATAGTAAAAATTGGACTAATTCACACTAAAAGCAATAGAGAAAAGACATTTCCTTCAGGTCTGTTCTTCAGGGGGAAATGCCTAAAGACAGACATTCAGGACTGAAGATGGCAAAGAATGAGCTTCAGTCCCCAGAAGAACATGAGATCTGAGAGTAGAAGGGAATAGAGCTTTTTTTTTTTTTCAAATTGGAGAACTCTAATTGCTCACAGTTTTCAGAAAAAAATGTAGTAATTACAGTACATTAAACAGCAAATTAAAGGACATTAAATTAGTATTGCTAGAGTTAGAGGCAAATACTCAAAAGTTGAAAGAAGAAAAGTAGACTTAACTTGTCCATGTGTCCTGTACATCTGTGCTACCAACACTGCATTGTCAAGAAATCAGTCAACTGAAGCAGTATGTGATAGCATAACTAAAGAGTATTATATATAATAAGAAAAATTAAAAATTAAATCACAAAAAATCACAGCCAAAGCTCTGTCCTAACCTCTTCCACAGAAGCTCATATCATAACTCAGTAACACAGTGTTAATCTCAGTGTATTACACATACTAATGGAAGCTCCACGTAACCGAAGAACAGTTGAAAACCATGCATGGTTATTGCATTTCACAAGAACTTATGCCAGAACAAGAACACATGCCATTCAACCAGTCTAAGGCTGTTTTGTCACAGAAAGACAGACGACAGGTCTTCCAGTCTTTCTCACCATTTCTAATATTTCTCTTCACAGTACCGTGTTCAGCCCTTGTCTCCTTAGGCCTTCACCCAGTATGGTGATTCTCCATGCCAGCTCCCTTCCTCATTTCAGCCCAGCCAAAGTTTCCCTTCCAGCAAGTCCATGAAGCTTGATTTCCTTTCCCTCTTTCTGGGCTTCTTAGCATAATTTTTAGCATTCTGGTACACACACATATCTTCCCAGCTACTTTTGGATCCATCAGGTTCCTTCCTTCTCAACAAGATAAAGGTGAGTGTATCAATGACAGGGTCTCCCTAGAAGATGGAATTTAGGTGCCTAGATCTGAAGCTGCATCAGATTTTTGTTCAGCTCCAAGTTATAAAGTGTTCTAGTTACAAATAAATCCAAGTCTCCCAACAATTCCATTTGCCTCCTAGGTCTTTTTTTTTAACACTTAAACATATGCAGATTGTCTCAAAGATAATAAAACATTCCTAATACAAACAAACAACTATCATATCTTTTACTTAAAATAAAGGAACAGGAAAATTTTTTGCAGGTAAAAAAAAATTCCCTGTTTTTGACAATAAAGCCATATATATATTTCTTTCTCATTCTGGTCTAAGAAAAAGCAGAACCACCACTTCTGCTGAAATTTTAAATTAAAAAAAAAGTAAAAACAACACATCAAGCTAAGTCAGGCATCTGGCAGAGAAAATGTCAATCCTTATCGTTGAGGAATAGCAAAGTTAGGCTGATAGTTGGTAATGGAGTATGTTGGATAATCTTAATATTAGGCTGATTAAACTAGGGTTGTTTACCATTGAACAGGATTATGTGTGACTATGTGTTTCCCCCATTTTTCTCTGTCATGAAAAAATTCAAGAGCCTTGTACAGTAGATGGCTTAATTAGAAACTGTGTGCTAAAACCACGACAGTCATTAGTACTATATGGATTTTTTTAAAAAAGTTTTGGTTGTAGAACATTTTTTTTTCGATTATTTTTAAAGGATATGTATTTTCTGACTCTGACCATTATCAAGGTGACTTTATAAATGTCTTTCAACCGAGACAAACCTGAAACATTTATCTTCAGAAATGAAGGAAGGTAATTTTTCTTCATACATTTGGATTAGACAATCTGTAATAAGGTGTATTTTAGGCTTAATACTTAACCTTCATTTCACTGCACCAGCCTAAATTAAATGGCAGCATATCCTACAGACATGAATATCAGCTTCTTATGCTTTTATTTTCTGCTTCCTGGTACAAGCAGGTATATAATTAAAGAACTTTTCAAACTAACACAAAGGTAAATGAATAATTAGATCACTTGTACAATTTTGTGCAACTACAAACAAATTTTTTTCCCTGGATTTTCATTCTTTTACACGTCAGTTTTTTAAATCAGTGCATATGCTCTGTACTGTACTTCTCAGGGGAGAAGCACAGTAAGAGGACATCAGGCAAAGGTGTCTCTGAAATGCTCTGCCCAACCAGACCTGGCCTTTGGCACTCTGCAACCTGCAATTACTGTGACGACAAGTGCACCAGTCCCCCTTCTTCCCAACTTTGTTATTTCTTCAGTCATCCTTGCAAGAGCTTCCAGGCCAGAGCTGCATGGTCCTGCAGACCACCCTGCAGTAGGCTCTTTTCAGTTTCCACACTGGCAGTGCTCTTCCTTTAGCTATTTATAGATCTGGAGTGGAGAAACAAGGGTGGGACCAGAGTGTGGTCCACAACCTAGAGCTCAGCACGATTTTAACCTTAAAAAAAAAAAAAAAAATTAAGAAAAAAACCCTAACAACTGAGAGGAATCTCTGAATGCTTGACCAAAAGTGCTATCAAAATTTCTGTAAAAAAAATTTCCCTTAGAAAGGCATGTATTTTTGATTCACTGCATTGATTGCTCCTTCTTTAGACTAGAAGGCCTTCATGCCATTCTTTCCAGAAAAAACACTGATTTCTATACAAAGTATTCCTTTGCTTCAGTGGCTAAATTAATTTATTCAGCACTATCATCATCTATGCCAATATCCATTGTATCAGCACAAAAAAATTGTTATTATGCTCACTGACTTCTGAAATATCAATTAATTAAAACTGTTATTTTCATATCAGGATGATGGAAGCTTATTATTCTCTATACTTTTCAAATATAGGATTTCTGTATTATTTTTTTTCCCAGATTTACATTAACTACACTACGTTCTTCTGATGGATTGTGGTTTATTTTGGCAAGTTTCCCTTAAACTGATTGACTCTCAGTTTCCGTCACTTGTGATCTCTGCACTTCCTAAAGTATCAGTAAGGCCGGCCAAATACAACCAGTGTAAGAGAGAACAGTGTGTATAGAGAGCTTTTTAAGTTAAGGATATAAGACTGATCTCGAAACTCTAAACATCTCTATACTGGAAAGAATGAAAATAAGCTATTTTAAAAATTATTTATATTTGGATCACTTTTTTTTTCAGAAATTTTAACAAAAACCATTTTGAAATTATACTGATGTATCTCCCACTATTAATAGTGCCTACTATATCATTTCAATTATCAGTCCAACATAGAAAAATGCATGGGAAAAGGCATAAATGGTAAAGTTCAAAATGACTTAAAGTTCTTGTGACATATGCATCTCCAAATCGTGTAAAGGAACACCATGTACATCTCAAATATGGCAAACAATTTCAAGCTGTTAACTTGTTTCCTGTGAGAAAAGCTCCTCTAAATCTGATTTCAAACTGCTTGGAAAGATGTTTTCCCTTGAGGGATTATTACTGTAATCATGAAACAGGAAGATTTAGGACCTTTACATCAAATGATCTGAAAGAAGCCAAAAAATTGTCCATTCTGCCAGCCAAGAGGAAGAATGGAATGTGATGGCTCTTTGACATGTACTCACTGCTTTCCCTCAACCTATATGCAAGTATCTGTAGGTGGGGCATAAAAAAACAAGCTGAAGGACAGGCTGTTGCTGCACCAGGTAGTTCCAATCTTTGTAACTGCTGTTGAATTACTCATGTCATGGAAACAGAGAATGGTTGTGTGATTAATAACTAATAAGAGAAAAAAACCAACACACCCACACCACAAAACCAACCAAACATCTTCCCCACAGACCTCTATTAGACAAGCCACCACTTACAAAGCTGTGTGACTGCAGTGTCACAGATAAAGGAGAAGAAAAAGAACTACTGCATTTTATGAGTTAGCGTAGGGGGTCCTCAAATGTTTTCACAGACCTTGTACCACATCTTAATTAAGAAATTCTCTCATATTCTAGTCTTGATTGTATAAGCACTCCTTAGAAACTACAAAAACAGGGTTTTGTGGGGAAAAAAAAAAAAAGGATTAAAAGCAAAGCTGAATATTTTTCTATTTTTCTCTTAATAAAGTTAAGTAGATAGAAATGAGGAACACAGCCCAAATTACAGAACTATTGACCTCTCTCTGGACCACCACAGTGCTCCACAAGCCAATCTGGGACCATCTGACCTAGTCTATTCTCCTGGCAGTCAATGATTTGCTCCCTATAAAAATAATCTCTATGCTTAGCTCTTTTCTTTTGAATTAATTTTGATGAAAGCTGATATCAACTTTTTTTTTAGAATTTAATGTCTGGAACCAATGTTAGAGCTTGCCCTCACAGTAAGACCTCCAGATGAAAAGTTGATTTCCCATTAAGCACTTTTTCTGCAGAGTGAAGAGTATGAAGTTATCTTACAGAGTTTATGCACCAAAAACAAAGCTACAAGGCTCATGAAAAAACGGAAGATGCCTGGTTACTAACCATTTGTTCTCATTTCATTCAGGAAATAAAAGGAAAACAGTAGTGAAAATAGGTGTGTAGGGTACCTGAATTCCACAGAAGGGTCTTGAATCCAACACTTTTTTCTTCCTAATTCTCATCTGATATAGGGTAAGCTGTGGTCACATAACTTTAAAAAGATTTGAGATGATGACAGATGAAGAGATATAGCTATAGCTCTCTTCCTTTATTAAGTTTTTTTTTTTTTTTTTTAAAAAAAAACCCTGCATTCTGTCAAGGACCAGATAAAACTGGAAAGCAGAAGCAAGATAGAAAACTCAGAAATTAAATTGCTTGCTTTTACAGAATAGGTAAGAAAACAAAACAATGCTATTGTGTCTATCTTCTTTCTGATAAATCCTTTAACATTTTCCTTCTCAGAGTCTCTCAAATCTTTTAATACTCCTGTATCATATCATCACCAATGATATCAAGAACTCAAAAAAGAAACTCAGTACTAAACATTTTCTACTAGGGAAAAAAAATTACTTCACTCAATAGATATGAAAAGAAAGATGAACAGAAATGGATTATTTACCCCAAACTGAAATGGTGCTCAAAGACCAGGAAATCTATGCTAAATAGAACAACTCTCTCTGTTAACTAGATCAACCTTTATTCCAGTAAGCTAAACTTTAAAATACATGCCAAAAAAAAAAAAAAAAAAGGTCATATTTGTTGGTTTATAATATGAAAATTATATTCACACCTTTCAAGCAACTGGAATTAGGACAGGTGTTTGTGAGAATAACTATGTGCCTCAACAAAATCAGTGTTGTAATTTTCCCAGTTTAAGCTATTTGAGTTATATTATTTCCATGCTGTATGGCTGTCGACTACTAGCTTAAAAGTAGGATTGAAAATTCTTAGTAGAACATACAGTTTCAGACAGACAGATCTGGTGAGAAATGAGGACAGAAAATGTGTTAAAAAACCAATGAGGGTTTTTTTCCGGTTTTCTTTACGTCCCCTTTTCCTAATCCCCTCTCAAGAATCTTCAGAGCACTAAGAAGTTTCATGATAAAGGAATGACATTTCCATGGGCAACCATTTTATAGTTGGCTCTGCAGTTGTGTATCTTCCTTACAAATACGTTCTGCATCTTCAACTAGATGAATCTAGTTGAAAAATAAAGCAAGATTCACACTAAAATTAGTTTTCCTCAAGGTATCAGAAACACAAAGTAAAAACCAAAGAAGCTTATAACCAACAAAAAAACCCTAACAAACACTGTAATAAAAGCAAAATGCCCTAGCAAACATTCTGAAGTGTGTCTATTTTTACATGATTTTTGAGGGAAATGTTGTAAGATAATTGTGATAATTGCTTTAGTTACTTAAAATAGAATAACACATGTATGCTTCTCCTTTAAAGGCAGCTCACAGGCTCAATACATCATCTTTTCACATTCCTACCTGATTCACTAACCCTGAAATTAAAGAATAAAAACCACACATACACCTGAGGAAGATACATTAAAACAAAATAAATAGGTAAATTATACTAGTATCTCTTAATACAGTAAAGTTCAGTTCCTAAAAGGCTTTATTTGCAACATATATCCTGTCTGTGCATGTTCTAAACCAGTGTTCACTAATAAAATTAGAGGCAAGTTTTCCAGAGAGTGCTTGCCTCATACAGCAAGCAAATGGTAGAGGTAACAGAAAAAAAAAAAAACAAAAAAACAAAAAACAACAACAAAAAAGAAGATAGAATATAGTTTTGTGGGTAAACTCAAAACTGAGAACAGGAAATCTTTTATTTTTTTTTCACCCCTAAATCTCTCTCTCTACATATCTCTCTCTCTCTCTCTCTCTCTCTATATATATATATATATCTATCTGGGGTGAAAGAGTGTTAAACACTTTCTTTCAGGCAGCAGTCTCTTCAGCTGTTTTTCCTATCTATACAGGATTTTCTTTATTTTCCTTCCTCACAGTATCAGTAAGAAGGTTGAAAATATGCACGATCATAAATGGATTTGCAAGAAGAACTTGCACTGTAATAAGAGTGAGAACTTACTGTCTTGCTGATGTAATTTGTGCTGATATTCATACACTGGAGTCCTTCACTATTGCAGCAACCTCCACATCTGTAGGTGGATACACATGGAGGTTTAAAGAAGGTGTTTGTAGTTGCTCCAAACTCTTTTCCCACATCCACACACACTTCACGTGGCATGCACTGAGTTTTTCTCCATTCAGTATCAATACCTGCCAAGTTATAGGGAATTTCATGTGTTATAAAGTAACTGTTTAAAAACAATACTCTCCTGCAGTAAATTAGTAGGATTTTTTTTAAAGTTTAGAACCAGAATACACATCGCTAGAGTCACACCCTTTATTCAGTGAAATATGCATCCCTCTGTGTTAGCTCCTAGCTAATTTTTCTTCACAGGGATGTGACAAATTGTCATGGAGCAGAAGGAAGTCACAGCTGAGCTAAGAGGGAAACTAACAAGGCTGGGCAGATCTTATGATACAGAATCATAGCTATAGAATGGTCTGGGTTGGAAGGGACCTTCAAAGGTTATCTAGTCCAAGTCCCCTGCAGGGACATCTTCAGCTAGATCCCTGTCAAACCTGACCTTGAATGTTTCCAGGGATGGGACACCCACAACCTCTCTGTGCAACCTATTCCAGTGTCTCACCACCCTCACAGTAAAGAATTTCTTCCTCATATCTAATCTAAATCTGCCCTCTTTCAGTTTAAAACCATTACTACTTGTCCTATCACTACACTCCCTGATAGAGTGTTATCTTTCCTGTAGCCCCCTTTAAGTACTGGAAGGCCGCTATAAGGTCTCCCCAGAGCCTTCTCTTCTCCAGGCTGAACAACCCCAACTCTCTCAGCCTGTCCTCACAGGGGAGGTGCTCCAGCCCCCGATCATCTTCATGGCCTCCTCTGGACCCACTCGAGCAGGTCCATGTCCTTCTTATGTTGGGGGCCCCAGAGCTGGACACAGCACTGCAGGTGGGGTCTCACGAGAGCAGAGTGAAGGAGGACAATAATCACCTTTGACCTACTGGCCATCAGCCAAAGCTGTACATGTCCTTTCTCCTATGCTGGGGGTGAGTCTCACCTTGAATGAACTCTAAAGTAGTACTGCACATCTCCACAAAGTAATTTAACCCAGTCCCACATAATACTTCACTTGGAGTGAATATATTAGAAACATTAAATTTGATACCTACGCAGTTAATGTGAAATTATTTTGAATATTTTACTTTGTTAACTACAAGAGTATAACTTAAAAGAAAACCATAATTACTTAGCAATTATATACACCATATGATTTAATCTGAAATGTGATATTTCTGTCCAGTTATCCATGCAAATTTGGCCAAACATTTTACCCCGTTTTATACAGCCTTTTACCAAATACAATCTTACACTAAACAGCCATGAGACTTGCAGCTGTACAGTCTTTATTAGCCTCTCTTGGCACCAGTTTTTGGTAGGCTATTCAGCAAAAACAGAAATTTCACTTAATGTGTACTTTAAAGTCTCCATTAAGGCACATGATTTCCAGTATCATGTCAAAAAATACTCCTACTATAAATCCTGTGTATCTCTGCCTGCAAACACTTGCTTAAATATATTTTTATCCAAGCCATCCAAAACACTAAGGGGTATTGACATATTTGTTTGAAAGCTGTTTTTTTCCAGTTTGAGCATAACATCCTGACAACTGCCCTCTAGTAACAGCAAAAAGCTACAAGTGGGTTATTTGGCATCCTAAAGCAAAAACGTGTAAGAGAAGAAAGCATTCCCAGCCATGACGTAAGTGCAGAAAATAAGCAGAAACAGTTCAATGAATCCAAATATTAGCGCCCTCTTTCCTTTCTGCAAAATTGTTATAGACTCTGCAAACCAGGATGCCTCATACCTGAAGACAAGCACTTAACTTCCTATATCTACTGAGCTGAGAAAGCAGTCTATACCTTTCTTACAGTGTACGTACCAAAAACACATCTGCAAAGTAATTTATTTATGGAAGGTTGGCTATCAAAGATTTTTATGTTATAGACATGACGTCAAATCAAACTCCTGAGGTTGGTTTACTGACAATATTTAGCTTTTAAAATATTTTTGACACAACTGAGAAGCCTTCAGATTTTAATGTATTGTGTGTTAGAACATGTTTTGTGTCCTGTACTTACTTTTCAGGATCTCTGCATTATAGTGTGCTGCGGCAAATTTCAGGGAATCATCTGATCTTGTGTCAAAGCTGGAGTGTTCCCTGTTGTGTTGCCAACCTCCTTTCCTCAACTGACATTTGAACATTTTCCAGTATTCTGGGTAAAGTACTGTCATGAGTTCATCCACACTGGACACAGACCGCAACTGCTCTTCCAGGTCTTTGCTTGCATGAGCCTGTCAAAGTAACATGCAAGATTAATTACTTTCTCTATTACACAAGGTTTTCTGGAAACTAGCCTGAAAAACAACTCATACATTGTAAAATAAAGTGCTCAAAAGGGCACTCATTATAAAAACTGCTTTTGTCAGTCAATGCCAACAGTACTATATTGACAAATACTGAAATGTTTCGCTTCTGTCGCTAGTTCTTTATCATACTTGTAGTTCAAAACATCTGTGTGAGAAAGGTGCTACAGAATTAAGCCTATACAAGTACAGTCTGCAGATCTTTTTTAAAAAATGCATTTTTATCCTGGAAAGAAAACCCCAAAATATATAAATGATGTTCATGTTATGTAACATCCCATACTCTTAGAGAAATACCACATTCTTGCCCTTTTCCCTGAGTCCGAGAAAATTGAAACACCCAGAAATGCAAAACCAGTTAAATTAGAAAAAAAAAGAAAATAATTCATGTTATTTTGTACCTTTTTAGGGAAAATCTTAATAAGTAAATTCTATTATAAAACACTAACCCTTAAATCAGTAGGAGTCAAGGACTTTGGTACCTTTAAGAATCTCAACTGCACACTCCCTCACCACTAAGAGTTTCAACTGAAATTCTTTTGGACTCTAACCACTACACTCCTTAACTTGTTTTAAGGGTAGCCTCAAATCCTGTAATCTCACTTTCTTATTTGCTGGATTTTACACAAACTCATTTCAATGGCATTTGCCTAAAAGACTACGACTCAGATTTACATTCAAATTTCTCAATTATCTGAAAGATTCCTCTATCCTCAGATGAAATAGCATATTGCATCAAAGGACTGCTGTTATTCCCTGCCTACCCTTCTCCATGAATTGCTGACTGCTCAAAGGGAAGGGCAATAAGAAGAAAGAAAAGTATTGAAGAACCTTTAGCCACCTTCTCAACGTATGTGGCCCTTAGATGGCAGTATGAGACACAGAATATAGAGGTACACTTTGTTAAAAATGTCTAGCAACTGGCTTCAGACTGTACAGTTTACTACAAAACTGTTGCTCTTGTCCAAGAAACACCAGGCTGTAACAGTGTAAAACATACGTCTAAAAACAGAAACATGATACTACAGAAAGATTTCTTATTAAACCCCACTACTAACAAAAAAAGAATTCTGATTTTGAACATTACGTAAAACAAACAGTTCTGAACCAGCCCACCTCAATAAAAACTGCTCCTTGTGTCAGAAACAAATATAAGGGTACATGTGCTGTCACATCCACTTCCTTATCAGGTGTCAAATACAGGAGAAACGCCTTGGGGTAAGACAGATTCACAGAACTCATTTCTGTAAATACAGTTAAATTCAGAAGCCAAAACTAACAGAGATTTCAAAGTAATTTTATACGTCAAAATGCTATTAAGTTAAAAAAAAAGATTTTTCACTAAAGCCTCCTTAACCACAGTGTCATGACAAACTACTCTGTCCTGGGAGGTTTCAGCAATCAAGATATCAGTCTCAGAAACATGCTCATTCAGGACTTCATCTCTTTCCTTGCCTCCATAGGAAGGGTCATCTCTGACCCAAGCAACCCAGCAAGCCGTATCTTGGGGCCTTGCCTTTAAATTCACCGCACAAAGCATCTCACTCCCCAGCATCCCTGCTCTCCTTGCAGGATGCCACACGGGTTCTCAATCCGAGGGCGACAGACAAAAATCCAGGCTGAACAAACAACTGATCTGGCCACTGCTTGCTTTCATCTCTCCTGAGAGGTGAAAAGAGCAGGGTTTGAGTGGCTCATTCCTGCCAGACTGTTTCCTGAGGGTGCTCTTGAGTAATGGAAGCAGGTCACTGCACCAGCGCAGTAAATGTGTGTCTGCCACAGGACAGGAATGTGCATGGCATGGGAGGTCACGGCATGGAGGTGGAGTGTATACCCTGTCACAAGGCTGCATGCCAGCCCATTACGTAAGCAGCACAGGAATGGGAAGTGTGTTTAGTAATCTAGTAGCTGATCCTAGGAGGTCATAACAGATCATGGGGGTGACATGGAAAGGGAATCCAACCAGTTCACCAAACTTTGATGAATCCCTTAAAAGCCTGTGCAGTTCACCATAGACAAAATGTTGGCCGTTGCTGTTTCAGATACTCAAAAGTACAGGCCTAGATCATCAGAAAAATAAGTACTGAAACTCAAAGTTACTTAGTTGATAAGAAGCCATGGTTTGGAGCAGACAAGAAGTTATATTTCTTAAAAATAACGTGTGTTGACAAAATCCTCTTTGATCAGGAAATCATGTCTTTCCAGCTGGACAGAAAATTTAGTATACATGTATAAAATATGTATGAATAGAAGTCAAAACATGAAGCAATTAGTGGTTTTAATAAAGTATTGCATCGAATTTAATAAAGTATTGTTTTCAACTGCATTACTTCCTGGATATTCCATGGGCCAGAGTGCCATATATCTACAACATGAAGTGCTCACTTAATATGAACAAAAGGAAAACAATTTCTGGAGTGGAGTTATATATATAAAATATATCTATATATACATTTATATATTAAAAAATTACATTAAATAAATGAATCATCATTATTGTATCTGAATTATTTTGTGCTTAGTTTAATAAAGCCATTTGCTTGTAAAGATGGCTTCAATTCAAACTTACAAATACACTGTGTAAAACCAACTTAATCACTAGAGGGCTTTTGTTCTCTCCCCTCCTACAATTTAGCAAGAAGGGGAGAAGGAAATCCATACACGTATACGAAATACAGTACATGCAGTGCCCAGAGTTAAGGGGGGGGAGAAAAAAAAAAAGTGGTTTTTTCAATGTTTCCAGTACTATCTGGAAGAGATCATTAGATAATCAATGATCTCTTCCTGGTATATTCACTGTAAGTTTATGTATTTTTTAACTGCAGCAAATTACTCTCATCTGTGTCAAACCGTTTAAAGGAACATTATGTGTAAGGAGCTTATGAAGTGATTTAATTTTGAACAGTAGTCAAAATTTATTGGTGACATGAACATGAAATAAAATCTTAAGTTCTGGTTGATTAGAAGAGTGTATCCTGCATACAGTAAAAGCATCAAATCACTAAGGATTGTTAAAAAGAGTTTCTAAATATTTAAGAGAAGAATGCAACTGCTTCTGTAAATATGGTTGTCTGGCAACATTTTTTATTTTGTCCAAAATTTGGTTAATTTCACAAAAATATACTGTCTCAGTCTCTACTTTTTATACCAAATTCTTTGTTCTTTCTTAATTGTGCATTGGCTTTTAGTGTAGGACACTGGAAAAAAAAAAACCAACCCAACCTCAAAATGTTTTTGCAGTGGAAATCCAGACTTCAACACCTATTTAGAATTTATGACAAGACACTAAGAAAGTAACATCAGCAAAAATGTACTAAGTTAGAGGAGCTCTAATTTTTCATTAATCTCATGCAAGCCTAGATTAGTGAAGTTCAGACAGAAATATTGTTTGTAGATGCAGTCACTGTCAACAAGCTAGTTATTCCCAAATGTTAAAAAAAAAATAAATAAAAAAAAATTGTTCTGTTGTCTGAAAGTAGTATAATGTTAACAAATCTTGTGATAAAAGAAATCCTACAACTCTTCTAGGACTAAAGTAAGGTTTTTCATAAATGTAAACGATCAATATTCATATAATCAGTTGCAGTGCACGCCGCATGAAATCTTGGATCAACTGCTTAACATTTTACTGGCAAGACATTCTAGGATCTATATTCTACATTGAGGAAGAAGCAGAAAATAGTGCCATCAGTGACTGCAGAGAAAGGAGTTTTTTCTGTCCCACAGTTTCTATTTTCTTTGATCTTTTAAGTCGGTTAAGAGGTTGATTTTTATACCTTTTTTTTTTTCTTTTTTTTTTTAAACACCACTACTTCCCTTAACAAGTGTTTGTCTTTTGGTTGGCTATTCTACTGGTTTTGTCATTTTTACATATCATCAGTGTTGTTACCTAAAAATGCTAGAAGCTATATTCTGGAGAAAGCTGTTGATTAAATCTTTGACCAGCCAATCTCTACAAGATGATAGATGATATTAAGCAAAATAACAACTTAAAAATACAAGAATGAATATAATAAAGACAAGTTTGCTTCATTTCAGTTCTGCCACATTATTTCGTGAGGAACAGGGGAAAAGACAAATATACATTTAAATAAAGCTGTAAAGACTGATGACAAGCAGTCTCTCACTGTGATTTACTTAACTTAGAAAAATTATATTATATCAAAGTATGTTTTTCACAATGTGGCTTTCCATTACATGGTATGTCCAGCTTCTCATGAAATTATTGCTTGCAAGGGCAGCGGCAGGATATGAAACAGGCTCTATATCCATTAACAAAGTCAAATCTTTAATAGATTTTCCATGCATTACAGTATTTGTCTTTCACGTCCCCAGTGTCTACCTCTATTATTAATAACAAAGGTCAGAACACTTAATATTTGGCGGCATACTTGACAAATAATTGATGGTGCAATGTGCTATAAGGGTACTTTACGCATCTGCTCTGAATATAGTTGTCAGCTCATTTCATTTTCAAGGATTTTGTTGACAGTTCTGAATGGGAAAATGTTGTCTATAAACCCCTCCATTTTAATATCTTTATATTCTGTATTTATCGACTGACTGAAATGTATTAAAAATGAAGTAGTTAAATCTGAACGTTGAAACAGTGTGCAAGCAAATGGAAATATTGTAAAATAAAAGTGTATAAACACTTCACTTGCATAATATTTTATTGCAATTTTCATGTATTTCAGTGCTAGTTTTTCAGAAGTTGATGTCACGAAAAAAAAGAAAACATCCTAATTAAATATCTTAGCCATAATTAAGAATTACACTCAACTTCTCTGTCCACCTCTACAATCGTAGAATAGCCCCGATTTTGGTCTCATTTGCACCAATTTGTCACTGTAGTGACAACTTAGTAAATTGAATGACTGCCTGAAGTTTCAAACTCTTAAGTTACCAGTCAATATAGTAACAACGCAATGACTTACAGAAGTGTTAAATAGCTATTAATATTATATTTATAATCTAAATCTAAATATTATATTTATAATCTAATAATATTATATTTAGCTAAAGTTAAATAACTATTAAGACCACTGCAGTTAATTTGAACTAAATCAAAACATCATGAGAACAGCAGAGATCAGAATCAGTCTCTGTTCCAAAGAGCTTACAAAGCACGAGACAAACATAAAAAGTAAGAATGAAAGTATAAAATAAGTAAGACGGTCTGAAACATGATTTAAGTGACCTTTATTCATTCTGGCATTTGCATCAGGTGCTCCCACCCAATAAAAATAGGGCTTCTTGGCTGCTGAAGTGTAGCAGCTCTGGGCTGCCTTTGCTCTCAGGGCTTTGCGGTAGTTGGGGCCTTTGGCCAGTGGGAGCCACTATTGACTACAGGTCGGATTGGGCCTGGGTAGAAATAGAGTCCCCTGGGGAGCCATTGGGAGCTTGTCCCCTGGAGCAGCAGCTGTGGGTGAGGACTCTACCCTTGGGCTGGGACGCCACCCAAGGAAACTCCTCGAGGTGACTTGGGTCTGGATGCTGCCCTGAGCATTGTCGTTAAACCCGAGGGATTGGTGCTTTGTTCTGTATTTTGGGTTGTTGTTAAACCCTAGGAACTTGTTCAGTTCTCCTCTCACAGACCTTTGAACCTGTAATTTACAGAGAACTAGTTAATTGTATTGATAATATTTAATTTTTGGTGGTTGATTGTTTATATTTTAACTACAAGACAAAGAAAACAAATAAATGGGGGGGGTGAGGTGGGGAGAATGTACAAAGCAGATAGGCAAAGGAAAAATAAATGAGTTTGAGGAGGTATTTGAAAGAGAATTTGTTGGAAAGGAAGAAAAAGGATAAACTTAAGGATAAACTTAAGACTACAGAAGTTTCACCTCTATATTACAGCACATTGTTTTCTTTAGTCCAGAGTGTTTTTGGAGAGGAAGATGCATCAACTGCTAGAAAAGCATGCTATGCTTGTATTATTTATAATTGCTCTCCTGTTCATGAGAGAACAAGTGTGTAAGCTGAGGTAGGGAGTGTAAAATTTCCATTTTAAGGGAAATTCAATTTTTATGCAAGTCAGCATTTTCCAAGTAATATTTTATTTAAATATTCCTAGAAAATGCTGAAAAACATATCTGAAATTATAAATTTGCACAAAGGCATTTACATTAGGTCCTTCAGTCAAACATTTAGCTGCTGCTGAGGTTGTGAAACATGCTTCTTGGCTGGTGCTTATTCCTCAAGTACCTGCATTCCTGAATGGTTCTCAACCTTTCCTAATAAAATGCCAGCACTTTCATGCATTCAGTGGGAATTACTTATGAAAATACCCTTTATTGATATGAGTCTGAGAGCTTTTGATACTAGGACAGAGAGAGGAAAAAAAAATGTAGTTGCTTTCTAGAGCAACTCCCTGCTCTGCTGCCTGGTTTCTTTAGAAGCCAGTTCTCCCAGGTTTTTATGAGCTTGAGCCATTAAGACACTGCTGTAGGTGACATGGTATGTGATACAATTACAGATGGTAGTGCCAGAGTGCCATGAGAGAAATCCATACAATCTAGACACACATACCTGTGTGCACAGACATAGGAAAAGAAAAGGTGTCAAATACCATTCCTGACTATAATGGAAAACTGTCTTGAGAGTTGGTAGCACCTTAGCCAGACCCTGAATATCTATGACTTTTTTTGAAGCAATTTCAC
This sequence comes from Athene noctua, assembly GCF_965140245.1. Lineage (NCBI taxonomy): Eukaryota > Metazoa > Chordata > Aves > Strigiformes > Strigidae > Athene > Athene noctua. Next base: position 76,068,230 of record NC_134040.1, read on the forward strand.
AGCTAGATTATAGTAACAGAAAAGGCTTTGTTCTCATGCACTTCAGCTCAGTCTTTGAAATTTGCATTGTTCCACAGCAGTAGTCTTCAACTTACATTCATAAATTCCTGCAGACTATTTCTAAGAATACACCAAGTCGTAATTACAAAATAAGATACAAAAATCAAGCCTGTTATCAATAGATTCAATTCACTATTCAGGAGCTCACACTAGATGAGCCCACAAATTAAAGGTCAAAGGCTGCATGGCAGTCATGGAAATTTGTGGGAGACAGCAAATGGTTGTAAGTTCAGCTGCATCTGGATTGTTTAATTGATTCAAAGACTCATACTGAAGCTTCAAGCTACCATTACAAATAGATTGGGAATCAATAAGTATTTGGGTTATTGCTGCTGAAAAGCTTACAACTGATTAAATCTGATAGACATCAGACAGTGCAATCTGTACCAGATGAGGTTTGTGTAATTATTTTCATGGTCATCTGCAGCTACAGTGATCAGCGGTGACAAACGCACGGATCACTGTGCGTGACGAGAAGAAAGGGGAATTTGTAAGTAAAAAACGTAAGTAAAAAAAACCATTGGTAAAGTAAAAATAAAGTACAACATTGTGATGGTTGCTGGGTTATCAAGGCAGCTAACAGAAACAGCAATCGGCCAGAAAGGAGACAGCTAGCCCCATGAGAACGCCAGTGCCCTCTGCAACACAGGCACTGCAGCTGGCAAGGTTCTGGTGCCAACTGCACGTGCCCCGACTACAAGTCATCTGGGTTGACATCACATAGCAGTTCTGAGAGGATCTGACATGTTGTAAAAACAATATGTTCATTTTGAATACTTTTAAGCAACTTTTAACTAACATTGATGAAAGTGAACCACACAATCCGGAAAAAAAACCTTAAGTACTTCAAAATTGAACTCCAACTAAAAATTCTGGTTATAAGATCTTATTCTCTCAGAAAAAAAAAAAACAACAAACCCCAGTTAAACAATTTCTTTTAATCGTTTGGATATTGCTATTCAATATTCAAGGTTTTTTTAAAATACCTGCAACCTCATGTTTTCCTTCCAAAAGTCATACATATCTCATTAAAATCAGTACACAGAAATAAACTACTAGGACTTTAAAAGAGATTGTTTATTTTCAGTCTTTACTGAGCTTTCATTAATATTATCATTACTTTTATTAACAACTGCCATTAGCTTTGTCAGTAAAAGCAAACAAATTTGGAGGTGGTTTTTGTTGAAAACTATTAACATGTTAACACTGCAATTATCTGTCATCGCTTCAGCAGATGTAACACAGTGAGAATTAAAAACCTTCTCAGTATCAAGTAGAGATTTACTAAGCTGGCAGGTAAGGGACAACCCCTTCATTTTAATTTGAGTGACAGCCCATTCTGACATAGTGCTTGAGCACAGTATGTGCACTATGCAAAGACATCCTAGACCCTAGTTAGTGAGAAGTAAGAGTTCTGACCATGTATCAAGCAATGGGCTTCAAAAAGACAGTAGGTACAGTTTTAATGTAAAGTTTACTATTCTACAGGTCAACAGTACATACAAAAAGGTTTTGCTAAGAGCTGGAATGAGAAATTGTACATTCTTAAGAACATTTCTGAACCCATAGGCTACAGCATATGGTGCATTCTCACTGTGATGAGAATATTTTTTGATTCAATGCTCTTGTTTATTCTTGATTTTTTAACAATGTGGCCATTTAGAGTACAGAAGGATTACAGGAAGATGTCACCTCTTATCACTGTTGTATAATTTCTCTCACTATTAAGTAACTTTCCTTTTCACTGAGTTTTTAAAATCACTATTTGAAGCCCTGACCAAATGTAATTAATCCCTGGTCTAATATTTAGCAACAGGCCACAGAAATTTCTTGAAGTAGTTATACTTTTAAAACGGTTCTTAAAATAAATAATTTCACAGGCCATGAAAAAAGATCAATTGAATTTCAAAGAAAATGTTGAACTTTATTCCTAAACAAATGTCTTAATCTAAAAGGACGTGATTTCTGTATTGTTAAACAAGCCTTGCACAGTTTACAGATCTGTACAGAAATATTAATTAGAAGACCACCTACCTTGTCACATTGCCTATTTCAACAAATATTCCAGTTATAAACACAATACACTAAAAACAGAAAGCTAAAGAATAATGAGCAAGTTATAACACATCAATTCCAGTTGCAAAATCTTAGTTTTAAATTCTTACAAACAAGTTTTGTATATATGAAAAAGGAAACACATAAAGGCTCTTAGAAACCTGTGCATTTTAATAAAATTTAGAGTTTATAAATGTATGCCATTAAAATGACGTTATTATCTGATTATTTTATTTAACATCACGTTTCTTCATTTTACACAAGTCATTAAAAAAAGTCTATTTTGTAACTCAGAGTAACATGCCAGACTAACACACCACACAGTTAAATCTTTGGTAACTAAGGTATTAAATTGTGAGATTTCATTAATAAAAAAAAAAACAAACCCAGAGGCAGCTTTTATTTTTGTTGTCAAACTATTACCCAAATATTTTATGCAAAAATTCTTTGCTACTTTAGGCAAAAGAAAAAGATAATCTGAATTTTGTTAGCCTGAGGTAGGTACATAATGGAAAAGACCTGCTACCAACTTCTGCCCAATTTGATAATCTGGATTTGAAATTTATTCCATCCTAAATTCTGTGTGGAACATCCTTTGGATCATGATTTGACATCTGTTACAGAGAAATTATACAGAAACACAAACAGTTGTTCGGACATTGAACCTATAATACTTTTTTTCCTTTCTGCTTCCCCTGATGGTCTAACTTCATTGTAAACTATGATATAGAAGATCAGTAGTGGGGCTGACACATCCTTTCTGAGCTATGGGGAGGGAAAAAATAAAAAACTAGGCGTTTTGATCACAAAAAACAGAAGTAATGCTTGTATATCACTGAAGGAGAAAACTAATTGTACCATGTAAAATCTGACAGGTATTAAGAGATTTGTCATGAAGTCATGAGAGACAGGGAAGGGCAAAAGAATCCTTGAGAACAGCAAATCCAAGAACTAGATTGAGACTTGGTCACAATTCCCTTTCATGCAACAAAATTGGGAGAAATACATGTTGCCCATTATTTTTGGCTTAAATTATTCTGAATAGTGTACTGTAATGTTACTTTAAAAGGGTCAGGGAACATCAGCAGTATTAAACTAGATCCTAATTTATACTGACAGGACACAGAGTAATCCAACGTTGAACACAGTATGTTATCAGAACGCTTTCTGAAGAAGACTTGACTGTACAATGAAGTTTTTGCAAGAGCAGATTCACAAAGCATGCCCTGAGCTATCAACTTCCACTGGATTGCAAGAATACGTATAATCTCCAGTTGAAGGTATAATAATGCATCTTGAAATCCATGATAGTTGCCATTAGTTGAAACTTGTCCTATACCACCTTGCTGAGCTGCCTGCATTCTTATCCAGGCCCGGAAACTAATGAAAAACAAAACAGATTTATAGGGATTATATATATTAAAGGGAGGCATACAGAGAGTAGAAGAAAAGGGAAAGAGGATCTAGTTCTACAAAGCTGTGGAAAGATGTAAGAAAGATGTTTAAAATTAAACTAAGCATATGCCTAAACCTTACTGTTACACTGAAATATTTTCTCATGTTAAGATTTTTATCTGCTCTTAGAAGTAAACAATTATTTTATGTAAAAGATGGGTTTGTATCACTGCAGTTTGTATTCGCCTGGTCACAGAGACTTGAACAGAATAATTTTAAGTAAAGAAACGCAGGTATCAGGTTTGTGAGGTGAAAACGGAAGTCAAGGAAGAAAGAATTAAAGGAATAAAAGGTGGTTAGTACCAGGAGAGTCCAACCTAACACCCAGCCTCAGTTTCAGAGATTTTATTCTTCAGGAGCAAAGGTACACATCTTCAGATGACAGATTTGAAGAGAAAAGGAAGAAACAATTAAATCAAAAGGCTCCAGACTTTCTGAATAAAATAGATCATATTAGTCAGTTTCCTCAAAATAAAAGGTTCCAGAGGGTTGGGGTTTTTTTTGAGATTTTACCAGAAAAAAAAGTGTCAAAGCAGGAGAATTTACGCAGAACAGAAATTTCAAATTCTCTAGCTTTACAGCAACTCTTAAGGAAGTGCTTTTTCAAGCATATGAAACCACTTCTCAAAGTCAATCTGTAGAGATTATTTATAATGATTTGCGTATAAAACTATGATGGGGTTACGTGCACACAAAATTAATGTAGTAGAAGGACTGCTTTGACTTTTTTCCCCAGCAGCTTATTGTGTATACTACGAAACACACACATGTCTTTGCAGGATCGCAGAACTGGAAATCGGAATTTCGGACACACACTTGTTAATATCAAGAGCCCATTGTAGTCACTGAGGTTACCATTTACAGGACCAGACCATGAAACAATTTCCGTCTGTTTTTGCGCATGTTTCTAGCATTTCTTTTAATGAGAACTGCAATTTCCTCAACGCTTTGAGACAGCAGCTCTTTTCAAACAAAGTAGATTCAGACACAGGGAACACATGCCGCATTAGAGTAACGGGCAGTGAGAATGACGTTTCTGTTATGCTGAATTAAATTTTGTTTCAAAAGAAAGTGTTTTGTTTATTTTCAATTTTATTTGAACTAGGATCACAAAAGGGGGGAAAATGTAAATGAATGATCTTTAAGAACATTTTGTTTCATACTGAAATAGTTTTAAAACAATCTGGAGAGCAATTATTAATGTAGCTATATAAACATGCATGGCAGATGATGGCATATATATTTGTATTAATTTACCAGGAGGTTATTTCTGACATCCCCCACAATAATCTCCCTTACTGTCTAACATTTCTAAAAAGTCACATAACTGTCACCCTATATTATTAGGGACAAATCTAGAACCACATCTATTAAATTCATGTTTTCCCTGAGAAGGAAAGGAACAAAGAATGCAGAATTTTGCTGTTCCAAAAGACTCAGATTTTTAAAGTATAGCCTTAATTTGTCTCTCTGCAATTATTTGCATTTTTCATCTGGATCAATTAGAACTTTCACTATGGCATAATTGTTTTGTTTGGTTTTTGTTTTTTTTTTTTTTTCTTTTGAGATGTCATTGACTGTGCCTTTAAACAAATGTGCCCAGATGCTATGGGTACAACTAATCACAGGCACAAAGGCCCAGTCAAGGTCAGGCTGCAAGTTTGTCTCTAATTGCCCAGTTATACATTCCTTGTTCACCCAAATCTTCTACAGACTTCAATGGGATTTTTGTTTAGTGAGGATTACAGGATTTTGCCTCCCAGCTTAAGTATTGCATCTATACATCACTATGCGTACTATGTTTCAGTCCCTACGGTCACAGTATCTGTAGATTTACAAACCCTAAACACCATGTTGAGTTTTTCAAGCCTTTCACCCTTACAAAGCCTTGAAACGCAGTTTCTTCTTGTTATATGTGGCTTACTTTTGCTCTTCCGTGGTTAACATTATTGGAGTTTGAAAATTAGTTACCTGGCAGCCAATGTTTGTTCCACTGGTGCTATATTTTTCATTTTAAACATGTTAATTTGCTTTCAAAACCTATTGACCTAACTACCATATTAGTCATTCTGCTAAAACACAACGACAGTGTTTTTCCTATCCCAAAGTCTTTCTCTTAAATTCTTGGTTACATTTCAGCTCCTTATTAAAGCAGTCTGGTGATGTTTAGATGATCTTAACCAATGCCCATAATAGCTTTTGTTGACTTCTCTAAACATTTTTGTCTGTCATAGCATGTTTGTGTGATTAATTCTCAAATCCAATTTTTTTTAGAAGTTTACGCCAGATCACCTGCAGTCCTTCCTTAGTTTACCCCACAACATATGTTCATAAATCATTTTTTCATCATCATGCAAACACTACAATCTAGACATGGTGCATGCTATCATTTTTTATCAGACCAGCTGTACAACTCAAAGTCACAGGTTTTTCTATGTTGTCAGTTCAGGTCAGTTGGCCCCTTCCTCATCCAAACTGAATGCAGGAGGAAACCCAGACACAGCTGACAAGACAGTTCACTCAAGAGCTTGCTTCTAGCAGTGCAAACGAGTTCACCTCCAGCATATCCCCAGCTGGTCTGGCACCAGCAAAGCCCTTCTGCCACTTACCAGAGCATGCAATGGGAACCTGCAGCATTACGCTCTGCAAACACCTCTCCAGAGGGCTGAAACACGCCATTTGACTATTTAAAAAACCAAAATATACTCAAAAACAAAACAAAAAAAAATCCCTCTGAACTGAAGGACTCTCCAAAACAACAAAAAAAGTAATTATGCCTCAGAGGCACCATATGGGAGCCGAGGGGACCTATACAAACTGCTATGCCAAGCACGTGTGGTCAGCCTGCGCCGGGCAGCATCGATGAGGGTTGGACCCATACCCAAGAGGCCTGGTGGCTAGAGTTTGCTCTCTACTACAGACCACAAAGATCATCTAAATATAGTCTTTGCTTCCTTAAGAGATACCATGTACAAGAGATACATATGGCACAACCATTTTCAAAGTCTTAATTCACTTCTAATGCCTCACAAAGTAATGTCTGGCACATGGACTCCCATGAAAGTGAAAACAGATCAATGAAATTAGAAGACAACACATATAATTTACAACCTAGTGCAGGTTGCATCACAGGGAAGCCAAGCAGCTTCAGAGTGCTACAGTTTAGTCTAATAACTTTATTGATCCATATTAATTTTCTGTTGTGTTTCCCAAGATTTACCAGACAAATTTTTAGGAAATAGGCTTTTGCTGAACAGTCCCTCCCACACAAGGGCTGTGAGAAAATGTAGCTACCTCAAGCTCCCTGACCAGCTAATATTCTAAACTTTCTGCTGGATTAAACAGACAAGTGTTAATGCTGAAAGACTTTACACATCATAGACTCAGACTCTGCTACTGCAAACATTTAAAGCATAATGCCAAAAATAATCCAACCAGAACTGTCCAGGTAGAAAGTCGAGCACTTACTGGTCTTACCACAGGAAAATGTTACTTGATGTCTCACACCCTCTGAACTCCCTCTCACTTCTTATCCTATCTCAGGTCCATACTGTCTATACTAAAGTAATGTTCTCAGTGATACCTTCTCCACTGTTGTAGCAGAACACTTTGATATAAATGTAGAAAAATAAAATCTGTGTTAGAGAAATACATGGGCTCCATAATGCACTGTCAAGAAGAAACTTAATTATTCGTTCAATCAATTAAAAAGATGCACTGCTGAGAACTGAACATTTTGATTGTTACATTAAACATCTTGATTTTAAAACAAAATTTTTCTAATTCTTAAATGCTTTGAAAAAATTATGCCTGATAACTTCTCCTATAGACTTTGTTTCTACACAGGCCAATGGTCTTCTGCTTATGCTAGTCTTTGGACAACATCAAATGTTTCTGTTGGCCTCAGTTTTCACTGTTCACTTCTGATTTACGAGCAGCACATCAACTGTGACAGAGACTGAGAAGCTGTGAGTTAACAGACTCATTTTTGTCTTATAAGAGGTCAATACTCTTAACACTTTTTAAATAGCAAAGCCTCTTTTCTGTACAACTGTGAATTATAGCTTTTTAAAAGAGTAGGGGAAAAATATCATATTCCCTTATCTGTGTTTTTATGGTTAAACATGTAACTGTAGTTATTTTCCACCTTCTGGTGTACATGTATTTCAGTATAATTTTACTGTCATTTGGACAAAAGTTTTTGAGCAGTAAAGTTGATTAATTCCTTACATGAGAATCAGAAGCATTAACTAAAGTGACACACTGGGTACAGTATATTATATTTAGTTAAAAAGTCACCAGTTAGTTGCAAGCAGCAGAAGATGTACAATCACTGCTCAAGTTTTGCAGTTTCTCTGATATCACTATGTGAGAATACTATTTAATGGGGTCCACTTTTAAGGTTACATTATCTTCCAATACAGCGTGAAACAGTCACTGCCAGTCAACTTGTATTTTTCATGCCTGAAAAACACATCCTAGTCAGGAGATTTTATTGGCTATCTACTTTAAATGCCAAAGAACACTTAACACTTATGGATAAATAAGGGATGCAAATTCAGTGCCGAGTTTGGGACACTGCTACAAGGCTACAGCCAACAGGCACTGTCAGGCCTGGACCACATGCAGAAACAGTAGTTAACTTTTGGGGGTTCAAGAACTAGTCTGACTATCCTACTCGTGTCGCCCTTGGCACATACAGTAGCAGCCAATAGCACAGCTAATCGCCAGGTGATGTACAGATCAGTAGATGCTTGCTGGCTTTGCACGAGAAAGTCTAAGTCTCCTTCAGCCTTCAGTATCCTGGTATTCAGTCACATTAACTAAGGGAAGTTGGATAACAAGAACTGACAGATCAATTGGGTTCAAAGACTAGACAGCTGTAATTTAAATGAAAGATGTGTTATCTTGCTAATGTGTCTGTAAGCAACACAGAGCACACACATGGAGAGTGTGAATCGGACAATCCAATTTTTGGAAGGCAACTAGCCCTGCCAAGTAAGTGCACATTTTTAAACTGAAATTAAACTGAACTTAAGCCGTATCTTTTCTGTGAATTGAAATTCTTGTGTGGCTTATTTTTACCTTCTTTCAGTAAAGCCTGCACTAAGCCATAGTAGTTTGAAGCCTCCAGACAGAAGAGAAATACTTTCCTCTGAAATGCCTAGATATATCTTTTCCATTCTCAACCTTTTTCAGAGTTTTAACAAATACTTGTAATTTAAGGATGGATTCCTGTTCTCTGCAACCCTATGTGGTTCGCTTCCTAAGCTTAATTGAACATTGCCTCAGAGTATTGCTTACATGAGATGCCTAAAACTCCTCTCAACAGTCTTTAAGACCAAAATGACACACAGACAGTTGGTGCTGAGAGATTTTAAAGCTCAACGATGTTATTTGTGCCTATCGAACCTGCCCACAGACTCCAGTGCTACCAAATTCAGCATCTTTCTTTGGGCTAAACACACTTGAAGATAGTTTTGGAGAGCATGTGGACATTCCATATGTGAACAGCAATATTTCATGATACTCTCCCTTTACAAAATTAATATTCAAATAGTAACTGCAGAGGGAATACATGGGAAAGAGTAATACTTTAAGTCTTCAGTTCCTAGAGCTTTGCCCAGTGGCGAGATAAAAGATCACACACTCTAAAGCCCCATCTCAATTTTTTGAGATAGCCATGTCAGGCAAACATCACCAGCAGGCAGAATTATACCTATTTATTAATACATGCAAACTTGATTTTCTGGGAAAAACAAACAAGAAGCACCATGCAACAAATTATATAAATATTCTTGATAAAAGGCTTTACCTCTGCCAACAAAAGTAAGGTAGAAGTTACCCTTGTTACCAAATCCTGAATCAGGAAGTATAGCATATTATAAAGATGTTGATTTGCCATTATATTTGAAATTATTTCCTCAGGATTTATACTTAATCTGGTCTTCAAAAAGCATGAGCTGTCCTAGCTAGAAATAGATGTCAGAAAGTGTACACCCAAGACAGAAAATACGGCGCATTATCCTAAATAAATAGTGTGCTTACAATTTGTTCAAAGGAATCTTAAACAGATAATGAAGTATAGTCAAATCCAGCATTAGTATGTGTGGCACAAACAAATATACAGTTATGTATATGCTCTTTCATAATTTCAGATTTATCACATTTACTGGTGAGTCACATTTTCATGATTTCAGATACATTAGTGGGTCACATGGAAACAGTTTTGATGTGTAAAGGACTAAATGTGTGGGAAGAGTTAAAGAAACGGGAAATACGATTTTCCTTAAAAATGTCTCCTAAATGTAGCTGAAATAGGTAAATGTAGCCTGAGAGGCTGTTGTTAATTCATGCACCTGACTGCCTTACAAAAGGACATATTTTACAAATACAAGAAAGTATTTAGTTCCTCTGGAAAAAAAAGTGGCAAAAAGAAAGGGATTTAGAAGCCAACCTTTTGCAACATTGCCAATGTTTGTAGCTTATACTAAAAGTTCAGATGCTGGGACTCATGCAGTTACAAAAAAAATAATGTCTTTAAAATATACTTAACATCTCCTGATAGTGGGCAACAGTTTTAAAGACCAAACTTTAAATGAACAGAGCCAAAGAGAAAAATAGAAAAATCAATCGAATTTTTGCATCTATTTTATACCTGAATCTCAATTTGTATTTATTTCAATACAGTAGTGATGGTCTAAGCAATTCAATAGTGATGATCTAAGAATTCAATACTCCAAATGAAAATCTAGATAAGAGATGCCCTTTGACACATGAGTAGTTGAACTGAACACTGAAAACTGCAATCTCTATAAGGGGAAGTTTTTTATTCTTTTAGAGAACAAGAGTTAGTAAAATTTATTATAAGAGTACATTTTTTTTGTTGTTGATATGCATATGCTTATAAAAAATGAGCATACGGAATATAGTGCAAGTTATTAATTATATTGAGTTATCTGCATTTGAAGGACAGTTGTTAAGAACAGACTGAGAAAGCTATCTGGAAAATTTCATCCCACAAAGGAGTTACTTTACCTTGAAAGACACAGTTTACACAGGCAGATTATTCTCAGCAAATGAAAAAATAACACTGGTTTACATTTCCTTTCTAAAGAAATGACAAAACCTGGATAATCCTGACATTCTGTTTCTCTCATTGCTTTTGAGTGTGTGTTATGGGACTCCTTCCAAACAATCTCCCCTCCTATTCCTCCCCATCCCTTCCCTGCATCCTCAATTTTAACATCTATTTCTTTGGGATTTCATCTTCTTTCCTTCAATATTGACTTAAGAGTAGTGTTTCATATTCTGATCTCATCCGCTTGGATATCATCAAGGAAACCAGTACTCCTATAACAATACTGAAAGGATTAATGGCAGTAGAATAGTAGTCTCCCTTTCAAACCTAAATACAAGAACTGGAAACTAAAGAACAATAACTCAATTTTACAGCAACATTCAAGGTTTTGACTTTTCTTTGACATTTTTGTAGCATCTGCACATTCCCCACTAGAATGCGGGGAATTAACTTGATGGTTTCTAAAAATGGGAATGCATGTGCCTCCTCACCTCCACTACCAAATACAGTTTGCATAAACTGATAACAATAACAAAACATGTAAGTTGTAAAAGCACTTTGTATTTGCATACTATAAACATACAGCATATGCCACTAAACTATTATTTGAGTTGGGCAAAAAGGCCTGAACTGAAGCAGGTTTGGGGATTTTTTTTTTCTAGTTTTGTTTGTTTACTTAATGCTGGATGGCACTGGTTACTTTCTATTCCTCCTAGAATGACAGAATTGTTCCGGTTGGAAAGATCTTCCAGTGGTCATCTAGTCCAACCTCCTGATCAAACCTCCAAATACAAAAAATCTACAACCTCTCTGGGAAACTTGTTCTGATGCTTAATTTAACCCTGTAAAAAACCTTCCCCCCCCCCCCCCCCCCCCCCTTATACCCTTTGGAAACTTCTGTTTCAACTTACGATTAGTCTCTTGTTCTAAGCCTGGGCACCTCAGTGAACAGCCTGGCTCCATCTTCTTAGCAACCTAAAAGTTTTGGAGGACCACTGTTAGGTCCAGTCTCTTCTCACAGGGAACAAGTTCTAGCCAATATTGATGGGCCACTGCTAAATTCAATCAACTTTATCAACATCTATCTTGTATTTTTTTTTTCCTTTTGCCCCCAACCCAAACAGTATTCCACATGTGGTTTAACAAGTATCAAATAGACGAGGATAACCACTTTGCCAGTTACCTGAGAAATGTAATTGGCCTTCAAACAGAGTATGAATCATTAACTACACTCTGGAATCCAAGCTTCCAACCAGCCAGACCATAAGGTACTAACGTGAATACAAGAATACTGCAGGAGACAGCATCAAAAGCCTTGATGAAGTCAAGGTAGTTGAAATCCACTTTGCCCTCACCCAAGGTCTAGTAATTTCATCACAGATGGTGATCAGATTAATCAAGCATGATTTACCCTTGTCACAACCATGCTGGCTCCAGAAGGATCCTATTTGCCAGTTCCCTGAATAAACCAGTTTGCTCTATTGAAGGCCAGGATGTATACTCTGCTACTTGCCTTCCTCACTCCCCTCAGGATGTTGAGCTCCAGCAATTCATGGTTGCTACAAGCCAAGGCTGCCAATGATTATTACCTCCTCGGTCAGTTCTTTATTTGTGAGGACAGCATCACCCAGGTATATTGCACCTACAGTAAAGTCCCTTGACAGTCTTCAGAAGCCTCCTGGGTTGCTTATATGTGTTCCCATGGCAGCAGGTATCAGGGAGGCTCAAGTGTCCCCTAAAAACAAGGGTCTCTGAGTTGCTTAAATATGACTCTGTCCTCTTCCTTATACTAACCAAATGATCTGTAACATACGCTCACCATAATGTCACTCATACCAGTCCTTTGCTCTGATCCTATGAGTAACTAGTCCTTTACTCTTGACCCATGAGCAACCCGTCCACTCATACAGCTTCTTCATGTAAAGGGAAGCTCCCATCCCTTTGTTCTCTGCCTGTCTTCCTATATCCATCCATCACAGTTGTTCCAATGATGCCTTCATGATGTGTCTGCATGCAGAGCTCTGCCTCCTCCTGATTGATTCCTAGGTTGTGTGCATCTCTGTGCAGGCAATTCTTCCCTGACAGTCTATAAACCAGAAGATTTATGTTTTGCTTTGGAGTTCTTCCTCAGATTTGACCATCTGCTGATAGCACTTCTCTGTCTGCCATCCAAATTTTGGATTCTTTTGTCCCAACAAACTTTTTCCTTCTCTCTAAAATCTGTTTCTATCCCTCTCCGTTCCAGTAAGAAAACATTAATTAAAAAGTGCATACAGACAATCTGACAAAGTAGCAGTTTGCCTGTCAGCTATCACACTCAAATTAGCATTGTTACTTTTTGGAAAGCTGTGTTGTGGTAAATTAAAATGATGAAAAAGCTATAGAAGTCTATGAATTAGCATGTTCAAACAGTATCGTGGAAGGAAAGGCTATTAGCTGAACAAGGCCAGCTATCTTCTAACACAGAGATTTTAAAGACTTGAACTGCAAACTGAAAATATTATCTTGGATTGAGTGAACAGCCATATAGGTGCAGCTACCCTACACTGGTACTCCAGCTACCTCATTTAAAAGTTACCATAGGGACATCTACAGATTGTAGTACTGAGATTACCTAATTTCATTGTTTTACATGGGATACTCTGAACTAGGACACGGGCTCCCCAGCTGGGAAGTGCTATTGTTTCTCTCAACAGACAAGAGGCCTTGCAGAGGGATCTAGATAGATTGGAGCACTGGGTAACAATTAATGGGATGAAATTTAACAAGTCCAAATGACAGATTCTGTACCTGGGACAGAGTAACGCCGGGCACAAGTAAAACTGGGGAGAGGAGTGGCTGGCGAGCAGCCCTGCAGGAAGGGCTCTGGGGGTGCTGGCTGACAGCAGGCTCAGTATCAGTCAGCAGTGTGCCCTGGCAGCCCAGAGGGCAAACCGCATCCTGGGCTGCATCAGACACAGCACAACCAGCCGGGCAGAGGAGCTGATTGTCCCGCTGTATTCAGCCTTGGTGCGGCCTCACCTTGAGTACTGCGTGCAGTTCTGGGCCCCACGATTCAAGAGGGATGTTCAGGAGGGCAACAAAGCTGCTGAAAGGGCTGGAGGTATGTCCTGTGAGGAGCTGCTAAGGACTTGTCTAGGTTGGAGCAAAGGAGGCTGAGGGGCAACCTCACTGCTCTCTACAGCTTCCTGAGGAGGGGAAATGGAGATGGAGGTGCTGAGCTCTTCTCCCTCCAGTGGTAGGATGTGTGGGAATGGTTCAAAGCAGCTCCAGGGGAAGTTTAGACTGGATATTAGGAAGCATTTCCTTACCAAGAGGGTGGTCATTGGAACAGGCTTCCTAGAGAGGTGGTCGATGCCCCAAGCCTGTCAGTGTTTAGGAGGTATCTGGACAATGCCCTTAGTTTGCTTTAACTTTTGTTCAGCCTTGAACTGATCAGACAGTTGGACTAGATGATCGTTGTAAGTCCTTTCCAACTGAAACAATCTAGTCTATTCTGATATCTGGAAGTCGGAAGTCCCTCTGAGTTGGACTGCATGCTGAAAAGCAAGTCTAAAACCAAGTTACAAGGAAGAGATTTCTCAGGAGAAGTGTGCTGCACTGTCACAGAAAAAGTATGGCTGCTTTAACTCTTAAAAGGCACAGAACGGTTTGCAACACTTCCACTACAATAGTTCAGGGCTTAGATATATAGAATACAAAGCAATAAAGCCCAAAACATGTCCTAAGCCAGAAAAATCAATAGGGCTTCAGTTCTGCTGGGGATATTGCTCAGTAAGACAAGGAAACACTGAGCAGAGAGAATCACCAGCCTCACATCTTGAACAACAATGCCACTTACTTGGCCAAGTCTGCAGAAGAGCTTTAAAGAATAAGAGATTCTCATTGCAGGCTATTATTTGTAAGAAATGTATGCTGTTTCTCTTCCAGCAAGTCAACTCACTGATGGTAACTTAATATTTGCTTAGTGAGTGGAGGTCGCTAAGAAACCAAGATGTAACTGACCCTCATAGTTAGTTCAGAGAATCTCTGAGAAAAGGAACAGACACAAGTCTCAATGTGCTGAAAAAAACAATGTGAATATTGAATACTGAACTGAAAAACATACCAAACAAAATCCCGTTGATGGGCTATTGCTATAATATTGTAAAACCTGCAGATCACTCATGGCTCCTCATAAGGACTCTCTATTCAAATTTCCAGTTGTGAAGCTGCTTTCATCCAGAATACTACTGAGCATGGTTTTTTTTGCAATGAAACCAAGGAGATAATCCTCAAGGTGAAAGTAAAGTTATATACTCATCTGTAGGGCTGGAGTACAGATTAGCCATTATTTTTGAAACAAAGCTGCTATGAAACAAATACACTTTGTCTGGTGACTATTCCTATAATTACAGACTCTTAAGCAAGACCATATAACTGTTGAGTATAATTTCCTATGTATTGTTTGGTTAGAGAAGCTTTTTTTACAAGTTAGATCATAGCACAGGAAAAGGCATACAAAAACCTAAGATGCAGGACCAAAAGATGCTATGGTTCCCATCACTCCATGAAGCCTTTTTTCAAAATTCAGAAGAAAGCAGATTGTATGACATTATAACAGTTCTAGACTGAACTCAGAATTATTTCTACAGATAAGTTCTGCTCAGTTTTAAACTCTGGAAAGAAAAGGCAGCCCAACCCCTTTGCTAGAAGTGCCCACAAATCAAAAAACCCAGTCAAAAAAAATATTTGAAGCAGCAGTTCTGTCTACAGCTGTTGTGACCATAGCTACACTTATTTTAGTGGAGTTCAGACTATTTACAACAGCTGAAGATCTGGTCTTCCAATTTAAATTCTGTCTTGACTTTGAGTAATTCTGTTGAGGTCACTGGGAACAGGGTTACTCAGGACATAAATTTGCCCCAAGGGCTTTTGTTGCCCAAGCTATATTTATATTACATTAATGTATAAACAGAAAATGCCTAACAAGTTCCAGTAAAACAATTCATGTAATTAGTTTGTAACTTGTGCTTAGGTCTCTCAAGGGTTACTGAGGGTCAAATTAGGGAAACATATCTCTGAAAAGCACAAGTCCTGAAATAATAGAGCTTCAGCTTACGTTTTGAAGTAGTAACACCTCTGGTTTATGACTTCTAATCACCTTTTTTAAAAGGAAATGAATGAAAATGATAGAATAAAATACATCTGAAATGATGGAATATTAAAAGGCAAATGGTAGTTTTGTGTGTTTCCACAAATAAAAACGCTTTAGGTCATTTCTGTTTAAACTTCAGAACATGAGAAAGCCACAAGTAACAACACCACAAAAGTAAGCCCTTTTTCATATATTCTAAAATGGAAAAAACCAATTCAGATGCAAACAAAAAGTAAGTATTGTCTATTTTTATACTATCTGTAACCTGTTGTAGTTTCGAGTTGAAAATTCAGTAAAACTTGCATCATATAAAGCACATCCAAATCAGCAGGATTGGAGCCTAGAAATTAAATGCCAGTGGAATGAAAAAAGCCATTTTAAAGGAACTTATGTCACTTGTCATACATATGACCAGAGTAACTGTGTCTTCTTTTACAAGCAGCAGTGGGGTTTCATTTTAAAAAGACAAGAATTATGTATCTTGAAGGTTGAAAAACAGTATGAGAGATGCATTATCTATAAGAATGCCAGCAAGGAGAATTTTCTTTTATTAACTAAACCTGTCTGAGCACCCTAAAGAGCCACTAAAATATAATTAAAATAATCAAGGTCACCATGCACCAGTTGTTCATTTGGATAACTATAAAAGCAGATACTAGCTGTTGATAACTCTCACTTATTGAATTTATTAACAAGCTGCAGGAATGTGCTTGTTTCATTTCATGACTATGCATATTGAACAAGTGTTTTATTTTAAGCTTACTTTCTTCCATTTTACACAGTCCACAACCATTTACACTATGCAGACATGTAAATATTTTTTTACACACCCTATTACATCACACATGACGTTTATCAACACACCTACTAGTTACAGAAAGCTGAAAAGAGATAGTAAAGACACGCAATCTCCTTAAGGCCTAAAAAGGACATATAAATAATGATTTTAAGACAACTACTTGCAGCATGTAGTTCACTAGATTTATATCGTAGTACATCAAAACTCTGGATTTTTTTCATGCTAAATACGTAAATCCCTTGTTTAACAGTTGCTGAAAAAGGAGGAACTTTGAAAGTGGAGATCAAAAGGAATAGAAAGTCAAATCTGTTTGAATCCAGTTAACAACACAAAAACATGCTTCCATATATGGCTAGAATACCAATTGATGTGGGCAGCCACAAACTCATCAACTTTAATGGAGAAAGACAGAAACACAGATTTCTGAAATACAGGCAGAAATGGAAAAACGCTTTTGACACAGCTCATGAAGGACAGCAAACCCTGATAATACACAGGTATTTGTGATGCTGCTTTCAGGCTGCATTTGAATTCTATATCACAATGTTTCTAATTCGTTTGTGTAGATATACTTCTAATTTGTAACTGTAAATAAAGTCCTTTAAACTAAAAAGGAATTCAAGCAAGTCAGTTCACACTGAAATAAAAGGAAATATTATTGTTTCTGATTTATGGGGGAGGAACAGCTGGCACTTATTATGTCTATGTACTACATCAATCATCAGCAACACATAAACTCTGATAAATCTACCTTATGTCCCTATAAATACAAAGCTGTTTTTCCTGTCCTAGACCAGATTGTTAGCTTATGTAAAGTGGTGCAGCTCTAAATCCAGCCCTCTATCTTCTAATGAGTTCAAATGATTTACCAGGCACAAATTTATCTAGTTTAGCTTTTATAGAATTTTTTGGTTGTGTTTTTTGTTGTTGTTGTTGGGTTTGGTTTTTTGTTTCTTTTTTTTTGTTTGTTTTGTTTTTTTGTGGGTTTTTTTTTGTTTTTTAAGCCAAGTGATTTGATTTCCACACAGAACACACTTACAAGATAAGCAACACCAGTACAACAGAGTATCAGCAAATACTGCTGGTTTTGGTCAAAGTTATAATTACAATAGATGTCAAATTTGTGCATCATTATATCTACTACAGCATGTGCTGTTTATAGACAGACAATCTACTGCAACTGGATAGTAACAAGAATGAAAAGAATAAAGGTGGTGGCAAGGACATTAACCATGGAAAGATGAGTAGGACGTGGCCTCTCACAATCTGACCACCCAGTGTACAGGACATTAGTACTGGGAAACACACGTGCTTTAACTTTCCAATCTGCTGAATGAAGCATAACAGATTGTCCAGCAAGTTTCTGTTATGTGCTTATCACAATCTTCAGTACAGAAGATACAGAAAACCACTAGAGAGCAAACATTTCTAAATTTGACTCAAACTACATGGGAGGACTTAGTCCAGAATGTGAAAAAGGAAAGGAACTGAATAGTCTATTAACCTTCAAAAGAAAGTTGACCTTCTACCTAATGGAGATGAGCAGCTTATTGGCAGATTGTGCTGAGCAGACAGATCTGGTTTTTTTAAGTCTTTTTTTTCTTTTTTAAGAAAGGTCAATTGCAATCAGACAGCTGACATGAATAACACAGCTACAAAGAGCTTCAACTAAAATGGGAAAGGCATTCTCCCGCATGTTAATCTGGATGCTTTAAAAATAAAATCAAATTACTTTCTGTAGTTTTCCCTAAGATACTTTCAGTTTTGACGGAAGGAACAACAGAGCTATTAGTTGCTATATTTGAGAAGGATAACCAATCTGGAAGATTGGTAGTTTCAGGAGACTAGAAAAGAAAGACGGAGTTCCTATCCCAGGCTCAACTCCAATTGCAGAAACACTAGAGCAAATGATAAACAAATAAGCTGTTTGCAAGTTCTTGGGGAGTGGGAAAAGAAGAAGAATCCTTACTCACTACCCCCCAAGAGATTGTAAACATCTGATACAGCTGTGTATAATGCACAAATCACGTCAAATGAGTATCATTATCTTTTCCTGTTATGACAAGAAAACGGTTCATTCTGATAAGAAAGAAGCAATAGGGATCAGAGTCAGGATAAACCCTCTGCATGGTAATAAGCAGCATCCTAACATTTTCACATGGGGAAGAGACACACTTTCTCCCTGTAAGCCTGCAGCCCAGCCTCACTCCTCCCAGCACCTTTCTCACAACCTTGTACTGTCCCTACGTGCAAATGCAGACACTACTCAGATCCAGATAGCCTCTGCTGCTAGAGATCATACATACTTTAAAACTCACTATTTCTGCAGCATAATAAAAGTTTGCAGCCAAAACCTGCTATAGCTGCATATCAAATATTTATATAACAGGGTTTTTCTCCCCCCATGATCCTACCCCATGCATGATTTTGTGAGGACCCGTGGCCAAAGGGATCCATTAAAGGATACTGATAAGCAAACTTGGCCCTTTCTCCAGTGCGTTGCACTGGTTAAAGACTACAAGAAATAGAAACAGTTGTCATGGAGCTGCACTTCCTCTTGCAATTATTTTTGAGAAAAAATCTGTGTTGTTTTTTCTGCCAGCTCACATGCCTGACCCATGTTTTCTTGGAAAGCTTGTGACCTTAGTGTGAAATACAAGCCTCATCTTGTCCACTCTGTAATTTATTTTGACTTTAGTAAGACCTTTTTCCTTGATATTCTAAGATGCAGGAAATATGGTCTAGAGGAAGTTACTACAAAGAGGGAAGCAAAACTGTTGGAAAACTGTACCCTACATTGTTTATCAATGGTTCACTGTCAAAGTGAGTACAGCTGTGCTCTTGGTGCTGTGCTGTTTAATATTCATTCTGGATTTGGGTAGTGGAAGAGGGAGATGCTTATAAAACATGCAGCTGACTACTTTGCAATAGGCTGCAGAAACTTTGGAAAACAGGATCAGAATTCCAAAGGAACTTGGCCAATAAGATAAATACTAACGAAAAAGAAAGATTATGAGATTTTGTTAGGACACTTTTCAGGATCTTTTTAAGTACTTTCCTTCAAGCAGGAGTACTCAACTGGACAAACACAAATTGAAAAAGTTCCAACTTCATAGCAGCTCTCCAGAAAATCCATCTGTGAGTCACAAGCTGAACACAAGTTAACAACTACAAATAACAAACCGAAGGGACCATTGTTTAGTCTAAAGAAGAGGAGCTCGAGGGGAGAAAAGGGCTAAATACAGAGAAGGAAGAAATAAGCCATCTTCCATATCCACCTTATCCAGGACAAAGAGTAACAGACTTACATTTACAGCACGCAATATTTACATTGGATGTTAGAAGAAAGAGTTGTGTTGAATAATCTCCTTTTCTAGAGACCTATACAGATAAATATATAACCAAAGCTCCCCATTTGTCTCATAACAGTCTTCCCTTTACTGTACAAAGACCTATAATGGCTTTTTTGTTTGCTTTTAATTCAGCCAGTGTCTTGCTTTTCTGCAGTCTTTTGGTAAAACTGTACCACCACAGATGAAGTAATAGAAAGCAATCAAGACAAATTTCTTTGATGGAAATAGGTAAGCACATGTTATTAAAAATTGTTACAAATATTCCAAAGTATACATAACAATATAAGGACAAGGTGATTCAAGCCTTTATTCTAAGGCTTCAGCTAGATTCAGTGGATGAAATACTGCCTCAAAATTCATGTGGACAGCTGTATATGGGAGTTTGATTCCATGAAAAAGTGTCCCTGGTGTAATTAATAATATTAATTTATTAATATTAATTAATAATATTAGAAGGAAAGTAAAGTTGCTTTAAAAATGCACAATAATTAATGCAATAGACCAATTTTTCATTAAATGTGCTGGATATAACCAACCAACAAAAATCTCTTTCTGAAACTATATTAAGTACTTCTAAACTATTATTTTGTGATGCAGTTGCAAAATGGTCTAACAGATGTTGTCTGCACACCTGTGCCAAAATCGGGACTCTGTTTACCATATTGCCACCTGGTACTTTAAGAGGATAAGGGAAGAGAAACAGGAATAAAAGGAAAAGAGATCTTCCTGTGACTAAGGAATCCTTTCCAAATGCTTGTTTAAGGTGCAGTATCCCTCTCACAAGGAATTTAAGTACAGCGTAAAATATAGGAGCTCTTTTTTGTTACTGTGCAAAATTTATGATGACTTTCAGATAACAAAACTCACTCCAACCATAAAATGCCACATATATAAGGGAACATGAAAACAGGCAGAAGTGTACTTAGGCTTTAAGAAGATCAAATACAAGGGGAGCCACAGCAGTGAAGTGTAAACTTTCATCCAGCAGAACACACGTTGCTGTCTGGCTATTTTTCCCATTCATGAAGGCCAATATAAGCCACCCATCCCTGCACTGGGTCTACATAAAAATGTATCCATGTTTTAGCCACAAACTGACCCTCCATTCTAGCTTGCATCATGCAGACATTCAGCAGAAGCCAGATATTTGTGTAAGAAACACTTGAATAGTTTCTTGTCCCACTACAAAAGTCTTAAGTTCTTTAGAAGGAGAAAATGTAGTCTTGAAACAATAAATTGATAATATATGTACCTCAACACCAACATTTTTACCTAAGTCTCATACACATAACATTGGGGATCATTCTTAAGTTAAAGCTTTGCATTTAGAATGATGCTAGCTTACTAAACAGCTAAAAAGAAATTCTGGCATGATTTTAAAACTTATTTTGCCATTTTGTTTGACAAAACATTTTATGATAATAGGGTACCCTTATATTGAAGTAATGAAAAATGGGGATTTCGTGAGTTAGGTGAAATACAAAGTAAACTGTAATATAAAATAATACCTTGCTTTCACATAAAGTAAGGTAGTTTAGGACCCAGAAAACCTGAAATTGTACCTCCTTCTCTTAAAAACAAAACCCAAAAAGTTGTTATGTCACTCTAAACAATGCAGAAGTCCACAAACCATAATCGGACAAGTAAAGAACTCAAAAGAGGCCAGCTTTCAAGGAAAAAAGAGATTGCTATGCAGGTGTAGAATCTTGGTCCACTGAAATCAGTAATGAAATATCCACCAGTTTTGGTGGACAATGAACCAGATATATACAAGGCATACCTGAATCTATAGAACTAGATTTGAGACATGGTAGGCACAGGTACTGCCTTCATGACTTACCGTCCTACAAAATTCTTCAGCCTGCTGATTATACGGAAAGTGATCTGAAGTGGAAGATGTAAGAATAGGAAATAACATGAGGGGTATCAACCAAACTCATTACACTTTGCTGCTGTTTGCAATAATTCATATGGCTGAGTCCACAGTTAGTAATCTCCTCAAGGGATTTTACAGGAGCACTTAAAGGGCCTTTGCTATAGACCTTCTTTGTTTAAATAAGCCCATAATGTACTGATAATCAGCTTTTACATTTAGGATATGTACATGGCTACAATTTATCTTTCCTACGTATCATCGCAGTAAGGAAAAAACAGGCAAAACCAAATGAACCACCATGAGTAAGATTGACGAGAATTCTTAAAAATGAATGATTAGTAATTTGAAAACAGTCAAACCGCTAATTTTAGATTGCTAATAATCAGGAAAATACTAGTGGGAATTCCAAAGCTTGCTTTCATTTTCAAAATAATGTTTTAAAGCAATTTAACTACATTAGTGGTTTAAATCGTAATATCACAAACAGTCCAGTTATATTTCATGAGTTGAAAAGTGAATCAGAAAACTAAATGTTGCATTTAAATCAGATGATTTTTTAAAACTATGATTTTCTAATCAGCAAAAGTGTTCTAAAGTTATGAAAATTATGTGGGTATAAATTAATCCCATCAAAACTTACTCAGTATCACATGAGGGCTTTAATATGAAGGAGAATTACTGAAATCAAATCATCAGTTTATTTGAGTTGCATGACAATTTAAAGTTAGAGTAAGCATCTTTCATAATATTTATGTCAAAAACTAGCAGTATTTGGCTTTTCAGAAAGAATTCTCCCCTATAATAAAGACACTAGCGCTGCAGCTCTGGCTGAGGTTACAGTTATATAACTGAGCTCAAATGTTTTGCCGTTTTACACTACTTAATTTTAGGGAGAATAAAAATTACTATTGGTCCCGCTTTTAATACAATTCAAGTTTAATTTAAAGCACTTGCTAAAATAGATTTAAAAAAAAAAAAATCAAACCCTTTTAAACACATAATTTTAAATGCTTTCTGAAACAGCTCCATATTGAGTCTGAACTCTAGCTAATTTCTAAATAAATTAAAAGATAACGCTCCAGAGACTAACATTATTTTCTGCATATGAAAAATTCCACTGCAAAAAGTACCCCCTTATGGCTTTGGTCTAGCCCAAAAAATAAGTGAATAAATTTTAAACCTATATATCAACAGCCATATTTTGTTCTTGATGATAGACCACAAATTGTTTGGGTAAATAAGGTTACAGTGGAGTCAATAGGGATCCACACAGAACTGCGGAATGGGCATTTGAGAAATAGTGCTCTTCTGTCTCTCTTTTTCTGTTTGGACTTAAAGTCCTTTATGGCAGGATTCTGCTCTTACTACAAGATGTAGAGCAACAAAAGATGAATCAGAAAGGACTAAATAATACCTAACAATGTAAACACAGCTGCAGTAATGCAATATTAGTGCAACAAGTGAGCACAAAAAAAAAAGAAATTTGTAGGTTGAATTAAAAATAATTTACTTACAGTCATAAAACAAGAGTAACAATTTTAAGTCCAAACAGGTAATATACAATGCAGCTGCTCACCGACCAATGCCTGGTATGCAGCCCACCCCCAGCAGCAATCTTGACAGTCCTACCGTGCTGACCAGAAAACAGAAACGAGAGAGCATGTGTCTGCCTATATACTGAGCTCGACCTCACATGATATGGAATACTACAATGATTGATCCGGGTGCAGCCCTCTAGCTGTGCTCCTCTCAGCCCAACAAAAGTTAATTCTATCGTGGCTGAAACCAGGACAGTCTACACCCCTTATTCCGTACCATTGACGTTATGCTCAGGTTCCAAATACATTCTAAGGAATCACCACCCCTTTTTCCCCAGGTCTCACAGATATCATTCCCTCAGTCTACGGGCCATCCTTCCAAAATGTCTACTGAGTTCATTCAGTACATGACTTTGGGTTCCATCTGTCATGGCAGTCTTTAAGACTGGAGGAATGAGGTAGAGTTGGCTCAGTTGGTGGAGCAGGAGGCTTTGAATGTGGCAGGGGATGCTGCATGGCACCAATTGCAATAACAGGGTTATTTGACATGTGGTTCATTGGCTATCTTCACCTAAAATCAAATTTCCCTGAGGCACACATTGGACCTCTCCATCCTTCTGTATCACCCACCAAGTGCACCCAGGTCCTTGGGCAAAAGTAATCCCACGCATGGGTTTACCTTTACCGATGCAGGAGTAACCCAGACAGTCTTTCCCAGCATATTCCTAATGCACACTGCAAGGGCTTTATCCCCATCCACGGTATGTGGGAGGTTTGATTGAGCAGGGCCTGCTTGCTTGGCAGATCCTCTGGTATTGACTAACCTTTTGATAAATGCACCTCCCAGTGTTTCAAAGTTCCACCACCCATTGCTCTCAGTTTAGTTTTTAGCAATCCATTGTGCTGCTTCATTTTCCCAGAAGCTGGTGCATGGTAGGGAATGTGATATATCCCCTCAATGCCATGATCTTTGGCCCAAGTGTCTATGAGATTGTTTCAGAAATGTGTCCCATTATCTGACTCAATTCTTTCTGATGTGTCATGTCACCATAAGACTTTCTTTTCAAGGCCTAAAATGGAGTTCCAGACAGTGGCATGAGGCACAGCATAAGCTTCCAACTCTCCGGTGGCTGCTTCCACCATTGTAAGCACATAGTGTTTGCCTTGTTGAGTTTGTGTGAGCGTAAAATAATCTGCCCGGCCTCCCCATATTTATACTTTGACCATCGTCCTCCACACCAAATGGGCTTTAACCATTTGGCTTGCTTGATCGTAGCTCACGTCTCACATTCATGGATTACCTGTGCAATAACATCCATGGGTAAATCCACCCCTCGGTCACAAGCCCATCTATATGTTGCATCTCTTCCCTGATGGCCTGAGGAGTCATGGGCCCAGCGAGCCAGAAATTGTTCACCTTATCTCTTATGTTGCCAGTCCAGATCTACTTGAGACACCTTGAACTTGGCAGCCTGACCTGCTTGTTGGTTGTTCTGATGTTGTTCAGTGGCCCAGCGCTTGGGTATGTGAGTGTCTACATGATGTACTTTCACAACCAGATTCTCTGTTCAAGCAGCAATATCTTGCTATAATTCAGCAGCCCAGACAGGTTTGTGTCTGCACTGCCAGTTGCTCCGTTTCCACTGCTGTAACCACCCCCACAGCACATTTAACACCACGCATGAGTCAGTACAGAGGTAGAGCACCGGACACTTTTCTCGCTCAGCGATATCCAAGGCCAACTGGACGGCTTTCACCTCTGCGAACTGCCTCGATTCACTTTCTCCTTCAGCAGCTTCAGAAACCCGTTGTGTGGGGCTCCACACAGCTGCCTTCCACCTTTGATGTTTCCCCACAATGCGACAGGACCCGTCGGTGAACAGGGCATATCGCTTCTCATTATCCGGTAGCTCAGTATATGGTGGGGCCTCTTCAGCACGTGCTACCTCTTCCTCTGGCGCCATTCCAAAATCTTTGCTTTCTGGCCAATTTGTGATCACTTCCAATATTCCTGGGCAGCTGGGGCTCCCTATTTGAGCCCGTTGTGTGATTAATGTGACCCATTTACTCCACATGGCATTGGCTGCATGGTATGTAGAGGGGACACTCCCTTTGAACACCCAGCCCAGCACTGGCAGTTGGGGAGCCAGGAGGAGCTGTGCTTCAGTCCCCATCACCTCTGAAGCAGCTTGAACCCCTTCGTACGCTGCCAGTACCTCCTTCTCAGTTGGAGTACAGCGGTCTTCTGGTCCTCTGTATCTCCGACTCCAAAACCCCAGGGGTCAATCCTGAGTCTCCCCTGGTGCTCTCTGTCACAGATTCCAGGTAGGGCCATTTTTCCCGGCTGCGGTGTAGAGCACATTTTTAACATCTTGCCCTGTCTGAACTGGCCCGAAGGCTACTGCATGAACTATTTCCTGATTAATTTGTTCAAAGGCCTGTTGCTGCTCTGGGCCCCATACAAAATCATTCTTTTTCTGGGTCACTTGATAGAGAGGGCTGACAATCTGACTGTAATTTGGAATGTGCAGTCTCCAGAAACCCACAACATCTAAGAAAGCTTGTGTTTCCTTTCTGTTAGTTGGTGGGGACATAGCTGTTATTTTATTAATCACTTTCATTAGAATCCGACGATGTCCATCTTGCCATTTTACTCCTAAAAACCTAATCTCTTGTGCAGGTCCCTTGACTTTACTATGCTTTAAGGCAAAACAGGCTCTCAGAAGGATTTAGATTATTTTCTCTCCTTTCTCAAAAACTTCTTCTGCTATATTACCCCGTATGATGATGTCAGCAATGTATTGTAAATGTTCTGGGGCTTCACCCTGTTCCAGTGCAGTCTGGATCAGTCCATGGCAAATGGTGGGGCTGTTTCCACCCCTGGGGCAGCCAATTCCAGGTGTATTGGACACCCCTACAGGTAAAAACAAACTGTGGGCTGCATTCTGCTGCCAGAGAGATGGAGAAAAATGCATTGGCAATACCAATCATGGCATACCACTTGGCCACCTTTGACTCTAGTTCATACTGAAGTTCTAGCATGTCTGGCATGGCAGCACTCAGCGGTGGCGTGACTTCATTCAGGCCACAATAGTCCACTGTCACTCTCCACTCTCCGTTAGACCTTCACACTGGCCATATGGAGCTGTTAAAAGGGGAGCGTGTCTTGCTGATGACTCCTTGGCTCTTAGCTGACGAATCAGTTTATGGATCGGGATTACAGAGTCTCGGTTGGTGCGGTATTGCCGTTGGTGCACAGTCGTAGTGGCAGTTGGCACCCGTTGTTCTTCAACCCTCAGCAATCCCAAATCAGAAGGATCCTCTGATAGACCAGGTAACACAGACAGCTGCTTAATTCCTTCTGTTTCCAAGGCAGCTATGACAAAAGCCCACCAATACCCTTTTGGGTCCTTAAAATACCCTCTCCTGAGATAATCTATGCCAAGAATGCATGGAGTGTCTGGGCCAGTCACAATGGGGTGTTTTCCCCACTCTTTTCCACTTAGGCTCACCTCCACCTCCAACACAGTCAACTGTTGAGACCCCCTGTCACTCCTGAAATACAAACGGGTTCTGCTCCTTTAGAATTTGATGGCATTAGGGTGCATTGAGCACCAGTGTCCACTAGAGCCTTATACTGCTGGGGGTCAGATGTGCCAGGCCATTGAATCCACACAGTCCAGTCAACTCCGTTGTCCCCGTCCTCCACCTGGCTGGAGGCAGGGCCGCTCTAGTGTTGGTCATAATACCCGTCTACGACAAATGGGTTAGTGTGGTGGGCACAGGTTTCAGCCTCATCTCGATTACTGGAAACTGGAGCAGCATTTCTCCTAAAAAGAACTGCATTTTGTACTTGTTCTTCTTTCCAACTCACACACCCACTCTTCTAGGAGGTAGGTGGGTTTTCCATCCCATTTCTTCATGTCTTCTCCATAGATAACAGAAGAAGAAACTCTTCTGTATGGGAGCAACTGACACTATCATGGGCTGGTTCTCTGGTTCAGCTGCAGCACCTGTCCTTGGGCTTGTAGTGGCTGCAGTTTCTGCTATGGACTTTGGAGTGGTTGCAATGTCTGTTATTTTGTTGCCTGATCCAGAGCCTTTCTCATCCTTTTGAGGGTGCTGAGCAGTGTTTAGCAGCACTCAGTAGGTGTGGGCTATGCCCCAGCATGTTGCAGTGACTTGTGCCTCTCTGGAATTACCTGGGTGACAACACAATTTTTCCAAATATTTTACTAGTTCTTCAGGATTCTGCACATGTTAGGAGTGAAATTCCAGTACACCAGAGGCGCTCACAGTTCTAGGTACTTGCCAGTGCTACTCCACAACCCCAGCCACTCATAATTCTCCAACTGTGGGGTAAGTTTCCAGGTGATACTCTTGAATAGTTGCTCAACCCTAAACAAAACCTGAACCACATGCAGGAACACACTGGCTCCTCGCAGTAAGACCATGTTAGTGTCAACATTCCAAGGATATTTGAAATTCCTGAAATTCTCAAACACAATTGTAAATAGCCCCAGGACTGACAAATGCATCCTGTCAAAGATCAGCATCACATAGTACAGCAGAAACAAAATCTTAACTCTCCCAGAAGGTGAGTGACAGCACGGGGAATACATACAGCAAATGAGGTGATCAAGTCTTAAGGAGCCAAGCAATCAGCATTATGACCTGATCTGTCATTATGTCAAACCTCAGGCCCCACATTGGGTGCCAGAAGACTGTCATGGTTTGAACTCGGCCAGTAGCCAATCATCATGTGGCCAGTTGTTAATTACTGCCTGCCCCAGTGAAATATGGGAGGGACAAAAAAAAAAGCGTAGGTTGAATAAAAAAAAATTAGTAATAGTAACAAAACAACAGAAACAATAGTAAGTCCAAATGGCTAATACACTATGCGGTTGCCCCGTGACCTGTACACAGCCCGCCCCCAGCAGCAATCCCAACTGCACCAAAAAAACCCCGCCACACTGACCACAAAATGGAAACAGAAATGAGAGAGCATGCGTCCACTTATAGAGTGAGGATGGCATCACATGAAATGGAATACTCTAATGACTGATCTGGGCCCAGCCCTCTCCCTCTCAGCCCAAGGAAAGTTAACTCTATCCTGGTTGAAACCAGGAC
This sequence comes from Athene noctua, assembly GCF_965140245.1. Lineage (NCBI taxonomy): Eukaryota > Metazoa > Chordata > Aves > Strigiformes > Strigidae > Athene > Athene noctua. The sequence continues at coordinate 76,096,714 of NC_134040.1, forward strand.
AGTCAACTAAAACGTGTGATCCCTGTCACCTCTTTGTGGACATGTGCTTGGCATACATACTAATTTTTAAACTCCTTCCTGATATTATTAGTTTGATTTTGGAATAGCTGGGAAATTGTTACATAACTCATGATATAGCATTACTGAAATTGTCATGGTGATCAGCTCTCAGGAGATTTAAGCTTTTATAGATAATTTTTTAAAATAGGGTACAGATAATAAAATTTTTAAGAACATAAAATGCAGTTGGATCAGTCAGCTATCTACAAAAATAATCTATATCCAAAAAGAATAGTGATTAAAATCACAAAACCAGACAAAAATCTGATAAAATACATTAACTAAAGTTGGCTCTATGAAACACTAAGGCTAAATAAAAAAGATTGCATTAGATATAGTATGGTAAGTCCATATAGCTCTGTTGCATCCCAGTGTACCCAGTTCTCAGGATGTCATCTAGATTTTTTCTGTTTGGACTACTGTTTGAAGATACAATAAAACAAACCACAAAGATTGCAAATCAAAATAACTCATTTTCAGTGAGAGGTAGAAAACAGCTTGACTGCCTGCATTCATAAAGTAGTGAGGAAAACAGAGGCACACGGTAAGAGGTTTCGGGAGGGAATGAAATCTGGAACAGTAGAGAAGAGCAAAGGAACATGGATTCATAGCAAAATAGTATTTTGGGCTACTACAACTCCAGCTGAGGAAGAAGGAAATTCCATCTCTGCAGCCATCTGGAAGCAGAGAAATCTTGGTTGTCCTCCAAAGCTCTCTAAACAGTAGTGATGAAGAGCTGAAGCAGACAAGAGAATGGAGAGGCTCTGTAATAGTGTCTTACAACTCCTTATCTTTTTTTGGAACCCAGAGGTCTTAGGAATCTTCATAAAACCCCAAGCTGCTCATGGACTGAACTATCTCTGATAGGTGAAGTGAAGAAACTGTACAGTTGGAGTTTGTGAAAGCAGATGTTTAAGCTACTGGATGCCTGGGGTGTCTGAAAGTCTTTCTCTCAGAGATGAGAGGTACACCAAGGCAAGGTATAGTGTTCCAGCCTACCTTAAGAGAAGCCTATGCAGATCCATCATAGTGAGATCCAAGCAGAGCAGACCGAGGAGTAGTGGATTCCTACACAAACAAAAAAACCTCCAAACCCCCACAAACCCAAACAAACAACAGATCCAATTTATGAACCAAAAAGGACAATATTTTTAAAACTGCCTTCAATAAAAACAATATAGGAAATAAACTTGACCTTTGTTACACAAAAAGGGAAGATTTTGTAACAAATTAAAAAAAAAAAACAACCAAACCACCATACATATGCATTTCACTTACCTTCAGGCACTAAGTAATCTCAGGTTTCCTAATTCCTTAGTGCAGAGAGAAGAGAACTTCCAGGGGCTAATTGAGAATTTGTATGGGTTAAACTATCCTCTGAAGCTGTTCCTTCTCCCTTATCCTTTTCAAAACAGCTTTGGGTGACTAAGTTTCTAATACAGCACTCAGCTGAATGCCTACAGATGCTGGACTGTGTTTAAGGTGCCACTCATTTAACAAGTACACTGAAGACTTCAGATAGTAATAACTATTCCTTTGTTCAGAATCTTTCAAACCTCTCATTTTCTAGAGATTCCTGTATTTCTTTAGACTGTGGAAAAGTTTACATCACTCTAAGTTATTCTATACTGCCTTTTAAAATTAACAGATATAAAAAGTAATCAAATAGCTTATTATATTTTTACATATCCCTATAGAATTGCCTAATAGCATTAATGTACCTCAGTCTTTAACTGACTCTTAAAAGACATGGCAAAAGAATTTCTTGGAAGTATTTTTTAAATTTTTATGTGATCTTGACGTACACACTTTAGTCCCACTAAAATAACTATTTATACACACACTAGGACTAATTCAAAGCCTACTAAAAATCATCGTTAGGTCTTTCACTAACTTCAGAGACTCTGAATCAGATCTTGCATCTCAGAATTACCAACGGAGAGCTCATGATCTTCATGTAGAGGGTCATCAGCTCAAGAAAATTCACTACAGAAATGTAGGTAGTAGTTGAAGTGGGGACACATCTTGAAATTACAACTTCTGTCAGAAAAGGGTTGAAATTACCAGTTTGTAGTTTAATGTATCCAAAACTATATTCACAGCGATCAGAAGTATACTTCCACATGCTACACATTCATGCACTTTTTTGTGAACTAGAATTCAAAGCATACACCACAGCTGTTATTCAAAGCCTGAATATTCAAAGTAGGACTTCAAAGCAGTAGTGAGGCACTTGCATTAAGAAAGTCTGGAATTGTCTTCACTGTACCTACATTGCATGATACATTTAATCATGGCATTTCCAATTCAAACAACAAACGTGAAGGTAGTTTGTGACAAAGCATGAATTAACAGCAAATTACTTACCTAGTGCACTAACACTGAAGTGGCTGTTGCAACACAGAACTAAGCACGGATAAAGTTCTTCCGAGAAACTTCATGCAGGCTTTCCCAGAGATCCATCCTGCCCCAGCTACATGCCTAGAAATATCTCATTATTTCTCTTAAACAGGGGTTCAAGCACAGATGTCTTCTGACAAATTCAAGACTCTAACTGCTTTCCAACCCTCTCACTTCCCACTGTGATCCTTAACCAAACAGCTGGTTGTTGAAAATTAGAAGCAAAATAAAAATAAGTTTCTGTGGGTCTTCGCTTTCTGTAGTAATTAATACAGCTTTACATATACACATAGACAAAATTCACACATTGAACAATGCAGAATCAGTTTTGGTGTTTGTGGGGTTTTTTCCCCTAAAAAAGAAGAAAATCATAGCAACCCTTGCTACCTTGTTCATGTCTTTTTCTCCAAGACTAGCTTCTTACATACTTCAAGCCCCTGGCTGGTGCCCACTGCTTCCCAAAGAGGGAATTAGTCTGACCTGGTCTGCCCTCTGTACATGACACTGCAGCTGCGTTCACAGGCTGGGAAGGAGACTCGGTAGCTGAAAGGAGCATTTTCTTGAGCAGAAGTGTTTTACATGAAATGCTAGAGGTTTTCCAAGTAGAGAGCCTCTTAGTGAGGGAATGAAAGAAGGGGGACAAATGCACACAGCAGAACTTCCATGCCACAGCTATTGTGGCAGGCTGATGCACAGCACTCACGTTACAGGAGCTTAAGGCTGACCATCACCCTGCACCCACCTATACTCTTCTTCATGATTCTCAGAAGACCAAAAATAAAAATCCATGCTAATAGTTGTGTTGTTTGTTTTTTTTCTGCACCTACAAGAGGAAACATTTGATCTACACCGAATATAAAACATACTTTTATCACATGCCACACAAAACATCACTTGATCTAGCTACAAGTTGCCTGAACAACAAAATAAGTCGGAGCAGTGTTCTGTCTTAACTGTGCTCAGTACCCTCAGCTACAATCTTTCACCATACTTAACTACGCTTGCTTACCAATTGAAGAGCAGCATGTCCTAGCACCCACTGAACACATACAGTTATTTGGGACTCACAAAGAAGGGTCACCAAGGGGAAGCTCCCCAGGAAGCTGATTACACTTGCACACTCAGAAGGTATTTCACACAGCCTGACAAGCTTGTTTTGTGCAAAGTGCAACAGACACTTCCATCTCAAAATTACACTTAGTGGAGGGGCTCAGTGACCACTTTTTGCCTATGGTTAAGTGTCCTGAATGCTTGCCTAGGAAATGGGGATCCATTATTCTAGCACAGTTTCTACCAGAAGACCAAAACCACCCAGCGAGTCTTACGAGATGCCCGATTCAGCATGCTGTCTTGCTTCACGCTAGGCTGCTACCTAGGGTCTCTGGGACTAGAGGTCAACTATGGAGATCCTGAGTGCAGTCATGCTGGCTCACTGGATCCGGCCACCAGCAGCCTGTTGCTCCTTTTCTGCCTTTATTGCCACTGAGAGATCAGACCCTTGATCTACCCACAAGTATAAAAAAAAAAAAAAAGAGTAAAGGCTTGAGATTTGTACCGGGGATGTTGGCTACATATTTTGTTTCTTTCTACGTGTGGATCTGCATGTAAGTCTGCAGACTGTGACAAAAACATGGATCGCGTTCTATTTTCACATTAGTGCAAGCCCAAAGTAACTACTGACTTAATACATTTATTTGGGATATACAACGAAGTAAATAAAAGAACATAAGCCAAAATAACTCTTAAATTTATAGATTTAACTTCTTTAGTTAATGATTTTTAAACTCTTTAGCAAATCAGAACAGTCACATATTTTTGACATGCAAAGTGTATTCCAGGTTGTTTAGCATGCTTAGTTTAGGAAAGGTGGCATGTTTATATTTAATTATAAAATAAATTATCTTTGCTGCTTAAATACATTCCTTGAAAGCTTAAGTTTTTTTTCTGTTAGCAAAATTGCCAAATCTTATTTTCATCTTCAAACAGAGCTTTTACTGTTTTAGTTAAAACTCCTGGAGGCCATCACAATTCAAACTTTCACATATGCTTCTATACAAAACATAGCAGTGACAAAAAACTAAAAAATGTAATACTTCTTCCAAAACCAGAGAAGTAATTTGGACTGAGGTGCCCAAAATTACTGACTGGATTTGGCTCACTAGGATAATTCCTTCTGCACGTAGCTACAGCTTTTCCCTCTTGTCCTCTTTTTCAGATACTTGTAGATATAAATAAGGGCAAGCTGGGGCTGCATGAATTATTCGCACAGCTTACTCCCTGTCATAATGTTTATAGAAGGATCACAGCTCCTCTCTCTTCACTTAAATAGAACTGAGCATGCCATGATGATACCTGTGCTAGCTTACTGACGTATGATGGATGAATGTCTGCTCACATAAAAATAGCATGTGTGCTTGTAAGAGGACAAGTAAGGACACGTAAGAGGCAGCACACAATCTCTGATCACAATATAGACATTACAACAGAGACACTGATATGTTACTAACTGATGAGTGTGTCTTGAGATGAAGTCATGTTTGGATATGTCACTTGAATAAAACAGACTCATATTATCAGCTGATTCAACAGGAAATAACTACATTTTAGTCTTCTATAATTATACCTCATTAATTCCCCATGTTCTCTCATATCACACACTAATTGGATCACTGCACCTCAAAACAAAAAGAGGATCTGTCAAGCAGACAAAGACAAGAACAACCCACAATGCCAAACTATTTCTGTATGAGAGCTGTAAGATAAATGTAAAGTTCTGAATATCCAAAGAAACAATCAAATAACAGGCTTAAAATAAAGCAAGCAGGGTGAGGGGAAGGAGAAGAGTTTCACCTACCCACCAAGACTCAGTTAAGTGGTGCAACTCAAACTCATTGCTGTGAAAGCCTGTGGAGGCAAGGGCTATAAACAGCCATAACAAAGGAATTCGGCAAACCCGGAGGGGGGTGAGTATATAACTGGATAATACACCTGGGTGGGCTAGAGTTACCATGGCTCAGCCCTAATCTGCTGCTTGACAGAAGCCAAAGGATAAAACTGGAAAAAAGCATCTCTCCACTTTAAATGCAGTCCTTCAGCATTCACAACACAATCAGATGAAATACCAATCCAGACGGACTTCAGCATGGGATTTCTAATGCTTGTTTTGTACTTGTAGTCAGGCACACCACACTATATGTGCCTGTACAAAAAAAAAGTATGCTGCTTGGAGGATCAGGTACACCAAAGGAAAATCATCTACTCTAACTTCCTGCATGCAATGGCCATTTTCATCTATATATCTCAGCACTGAATCGAACGTCTTAAAAACATAAAGGTGCCTACCTGAGAGCATCTAGACTTGACTAACAGATCACCACTTCCCTTGACAGTTTATTCCAAAGATCAGTCAACTCTCCCAGTTCACAGGGAAAAAAAAACAAACCAAAACTTGTATCTGACTTCAGTTTTTCATTTTTGCTATGCCTTTTGCCATGTTACATTTTCTCTTTTCCAAAGATTTCTACATGCTTTTCCCACTCATCTTTTATTCTGCAACTCTAAGACTGTCACTAGACATTATTTTCCTCTCTCTCTTTTTATTATTATGCTTCTCTTTCCCCCACCCCAATTTTTCAGTGGAGGTCCATCTGTAGACATCAAAATTGGAGACAGTAGCTCTGTAGCTGTCTTGCTAGCACCACAGACAGAACTGGGGAGGAGGGTACATCTCTGCTGCAACTCACTGTTGTTCCCTTCTACATATGTGAGGTTCTTAGGAGTCTGTCTCAGTGACACCACTTTAATGAAGGATCACAGAAATGTATTTACCATGGCTTTTAAATCTTCCAGAACTATAGTCTTCTATCTATATAACAAGTATATTCAATCTTAAATACTAGAAGGCAAATCACAGTTTTGTTTCAAGTATCACGAGTTTAAAGTCTCATTATTTTGCTTTGCTGGACTCATGATTTCTCACATTTGAGACTGCCAGCGTTTTACTACAGCAGGGTGAAAAGAGGTTTTGTATGTGATGTAGCAGGTAACAGTGACATAGGAAGTACTTCTGCAACAGTAATACATGGTTGTTTATTGCTCTCCCTATCTTTACATGTTGTCATTTTATAGGCCATACGAAACAGTTGCAATTTATTACTAGGGCCATTCAAACTAGTATGATATGACAGTTGAACTACTCTAAGTTAAAGTTTCCAGGCTTTCAAGAAGATGTTTTCTTTAATACTTTATTTCTGCCAATGCTCGTTGCCGATCATAAACACAAGGCCTGACAGGGTCAGGATTATGCCGAAAAATCAGGCACTCCACTGGATTTGAACTAAGGGTTTTAATTGATTAATTTCCACTTCCCTTTCTAACAAAGTTAAATAGCCTTTTGCCATAAGAATATGAATGAATACAGGGAGTTGCATTCAGTGTTCCTCAGTTGTCATATTTTCGATGAAACTATCACTTGGAGCATTGGGGCAGAGCTGCACTTCAAATCACCTAGGTTTTTCTTTTTGTAATCATGGTCTACCAGAAGCACTTTTTTTCTGTTTAAAGCAGAGAGATGCATTGACACTTCACAGTTTGGGGCAAATAAGAGGAAAAAAAAATAAGGTAACTACGAAGGACCTCTGACTCAGATTAAATTAGTAAGCGTGAGACAAGTGACTCAGGCTTCATTTTGCCACAAAGAATAAAACATTTATTAAAGAAGGATGCAGATGAAGCAAGTGGGTAAGAGCAAGAGTGAAAGAGACCCCAACTTTGGCATCTGAGTTAGCAGAGTGTAGGGAATTGATTCATTGGTACTGCCACAAAGGTCTCTGACTGTATCTAAAGGTACATATGTGAACAGTCACATTTAGTTACAGAACAAACTGTGGAACAAATTATAATCATGAATGTACTTCAGTCTGTGCTGATCAGGAAATAAAGACCTGGGAAACTACTTAAAGATATCAGATTAATAAAAGGAAGTTTATTAAATTGATTACTTCTGTCTCATGCATATTTTTATCAACTTTTATACTATGAAGTGACACACGATGCAATACAGTATTTTAAGTGAGAAGAGCCAAAGTTAGCTCAACTCAGCCTCTTATTCATCCACATCAGACAGAGTGGACACCAGGATTTGACTGTATGGTCAGTCAAGCAGCTAACAATTAGTAAAGGTTCTCTAAACAAAGACATGATTTTGGCTTGAAAATATGTTTCTTCTAAATAAACAGTTCTACTCCTGATAACACATTCTACTAGATTTCAATAGTATACTTACATATGAGTATACAGACTTAAAACCTTGACATCTATAAAATATTAATAAACATAGGAAGTGAATATCCTGGAGTTTTAACATACACCTAGATACGATATTATTATCAAGACTGTAACAAGTATAATAACCACCTCCTGAAAAACAGCTTATCAGTCTGCAGTTAGAGTCTCTCCTCCACATTTATCAGAGCTGGTAAGGAAGTTCCAGGCATTGTGTAAAAATAGGCAGTTAAAAATAAAATTGGAAATAAATACCTATTTTTAAGACTATTTTCATTTTAAATTTGTTTTCCCCATGGTTCTAGTTTTCTAAATTGTAACCAACCTATTGGAAACCAAACCATAAAATTAGAAAAGATTATTTAATGGAAAAAATCTGAGTAATTTAACTTCAGCTATAGCAGAAGTTTAACTGACAGTTTTAAGTACACATTAAATATCTTGAAAATAATAATACATATTTAAAAGGATCTATGTATATATATAGACACATTGTGTGTGTGTGTGTGTGTCTATACATATAAGCGTGGAAACAGCATAATTATATTCTATAGTTAGACCTAAATTAAGCAACAGCATCCGGATACAGAACAATACGTTAAAATAAAACTGTATGACCTCAGGAAATTCCATACTAAAATTATCTCTCCTTTAATTCCACTGTATTAGCACTGAATGGGAATCAAGACTACAGCTGGTGTTAGGTATCAGATGCATTGATCCAATACACAGTTTATTTTTTTAAAAAATTAAAATATATTTCAGACTCTCTCAAGAACAGAACATGTTACATAGCGTTCTATTAGCCTTAGCTTCTGGCTACATGTTGCTGAAGCTGTAGGAATAATTGGACAGCAGTTCCCATCTCTTCCCTGCTGCTACTGCTTTTCTTTAATTCTTTCACCTTCTCCTTCAGGCACTTGCTTTTCATAACTCAGCACCCAACAACAGGATTTAAACATTAAGCAAATCTTCAGTATTTCAATTACCTTTCAAGCTTGGTCTGAGGACAAAAGCTTCATATACTTAAGAAAAATCCCACAGCAATTTCAGCAAAGAGGATATGGAAAACACTGAAAGCAACTGAAAAGAGTTGCTGCAGTTACACAAGATAAATGTGCACACACACACTTATTTCATTTAATATCCCCCCAGTCAGTATGCCCACTTAAAAGTGGTAACTTTTGAAACTTGAAATTTCTGAAGAAACCTTGAAACTGTGGCTGATGAGGTCATGTCATGTGTTCCTTGTAGGTGTCTATCTCTGTCTTTTAGTTACAACAGGAGTCCAAACAGCATGACTCAGTTGCTTAACCTTTAAGCAGATAAAGTGAGATAAAGCCAACCAATAACCCCAGATGTTTTCCGTAGAATTACTGCCTTCTTCAAGGTGTTTTCTGCTCTAAGGCCATTAGACATAGGACATTGCAAAGTGAAAAGAAAACAGGCCCTCGCAGCTGAGTTAACAGTACCACTGTGATCTGGAGTTATTGATCAACAAATGTCCTAGACTACCACCAAAATAACTGCCCAGCTCTACTTCTACTCTCAACTGCTTATTCCTGCCCTCCCACAAGTCCTCATCCCCTGTGCAGACACAAACATATGTGAAGACAAGAGGTAAACCAGACTGAAAAAGTGGTCCAACCGAGCACTCCTTAACCCTCACACCTTGTGCCCATGCAAGCTATCATTCAGGTCACATCCCTGACTTGGGAAGGGATGGTGCAAGAGACAAATAAGCAAGTGGGTAATGGGAACACTGTTTGGGCTAGCGGCACCAAACTACACAGATTTAAGCAGTTAACTTCCAGCTGGAACTGCTCCAATTTTTCCACTTGTTAAGACTTGGCTTTAGCTGTTTATTCAAGGTTTTTGACAGACTTTAACATGAAGATTGTTTTTTCCACTGGGGAACTGTCTTAATGCCTGTTTCTTGTCCACATTAAAATAGTGCAGCCTCCTCAATGAAGATTTGTAGCATCTTAAACTGACAGGGAGGTGTGATCTGAGTGATAGACGAGAAAAAAAATGGAGGGTGCCTCAGGGGCATACTTCAATATCTTCAGCAAAATTTGCCCAACAAATAAGCATTACAGCTTATGAATTTCCAGTAAAGACTTTGGCAGATTGGTCTGCTAAAATACAAAAAGGTTTAAGGAACAATCATTACATATTCCCTGAAGCTGCTGAAAAGGACTTGCTGTGCAGGTGTAGCTCTGGTCTGCAGCAGGGCATGAAGCAACAGCAGTGAAGTTTTTCTTTTGTGTACTCTCAATGATTCCAGAGCAGACAACTAAAAAGGGTAAACTTGAGTGCAAAGAAACATAAAGCAGAAAAAGGCTCAGTCTGCCCTGAGAAGAAAACGAGAAAAAAGGAAGGATGATGAAGAGAAGGAACAGAGCTAGAGTCTGCAGCTGAAACTTGGATCTCACAGAAGAGAGTGGTGAAAAGCAGGAAAAGCAAGCTGTGATCTGAAGCTAGTGGGAAGTTGCCTGATGTTCAGGGACATTGAAAGGGTCAACAGAAATGACTGGGAACAAAAATGATAGTGAAGATGGGGGAAGAGGGGGACACTGAAGAGGAACCTGGGTTGGCACTGAATTTGCTATGCAGAGATAAAGAGCCAAAGGAATCAAAGGGCTGTGACAGCCTGGTGCATCTTCATTGCCATTTATGTGCATGAGAAAGGGCACTTAAAGGTTAGGATGAGGTACGGAGAAGGAAAGGGAGAGATCAAACCATTTCACAGTTTGATGAAGCAGAGAAGCAAGTAATACAGAAAGCAGCAAGGAACTAGGGATAGATTTAAAAAACAGGAGCTGCTCAAGAACACAGGTGAAAGACAGAAGCCTAGAAGTACAGCCTGCTGTCCCCTTGGCTATTTTAGTATTGCACAATGCTACCTCGAATGGGCCAAAGGTCTGAAGACATGGGCTTCCATCTCTTCAGCTGGATGTTTCCTTACTAATTCACATCTCAAATTAGGTTCAGCAGGGCTAGCAAATGCTATGGTAAGGGAGGTAAAAGCACTTAGACTGGTGCTACTTACCACCTCCCCATACCAAGCCCCATTCAGTCAGGCAGAGGAATAAGTTAAATAAGGAGGATGAAGCCAGCTGGGATGTGGGGTGATAGTGAGGAGTGGATAAGGGAGAAGGCAGCACTCCCGACACTTTTGGAAACTGGTCACACAGGCCCATGCCTGCTGAAGAATGTCCTTTGGACTCAGGTGGTACAACTGTGGGCATTTTTGCTGATCCTTTCAATGTTCCTGAACATCAGGCAACTCCAAAGAGTATTAGAACATCACGAAAGAAGGCAGTTTTTAACTGTAGCATTGTGAAACCTCTGAACACTTGATTTTTATTAAAGTAGCAAAGTATAGCGTATACGTTCCTATACGACATAAATTTATGGTTGCAATGTCTGTCAATACTACTAGATTTATCTCGGCCCTAGGCTAGCATGTTATTTATATTCATAACATAGCAAGAGAAAGTTTTCCAAACACTGAATTCATGTCACTGAAAGTCCAAGTAGAAGGTAAGCAATATTGAGTTATAAGTCCTTCTAATAGTTTAATAGGGATCACAATCACTTTAATTACAGTACTTCTATAGAAATCATTTTGGACAACTACCTCTGTCCAACATTAACAGAAATAAGCCCATCCCTTGGTGGGTTATTACAAACTGTCAGCACAAATTTAGCTGCTTGTAAACTGTATGGATTTTGTGGCCATAATTAATCTGTTTATAAATATGTCTGATCATCCTCTCGCTACACAGAACACACCCACAGTACTATCTAACCACCGCTGGACCTTAATAGTTGATCCTGGGCCACCTTCTGCAGGAAGCATAGCTGACCAGTTAAATTAGCAATATGGTCCAGTATTACCAGCCTTTCACTTTAATATGACTGAATTTTATACATATGTAAGGAGAAAAAAAAGCAAAATTACTTTGCTTTAAAAGACCTACATAAACATCCTCATTACTTGCAAAGATTACATGAAAAAGACACTTTTATTGGAATAAACTGTTCATGTTGGCAGCCACAGTTCATAAGAACGTGTTTGTGAGGAGGTAACATACCCATGAAAGAATCACTGCAGTCAGATATGTGACGACTACTAATTAATTTCACTACACAGTAAAGCAAGAGCAGTCGCTATAAGTGATTTACCTAAAGCGTTTTACTTAGCATTTAAAAGTACTCATAAGTAAACTGTCATACAGTTACTATAATCCAGCATAAATCTGTGCTGCTATGCAAAGAAGTACCCTTGTCTTACCTCCCCCATACCAGCTTTTCTAACACCAGTAGAGGAAGGAGTAAGAACCAGGGGGAACAGGGACAGGCTTCTGGCTGGAGCACTCGTTCTGTCAAATTTATGCTGCAAGTACAGCCTTATTTACCATAGCCCAGACGCAATGCAGTAGCTTGTACTCATACACACTGCATTCTTCAACTGCTGTGGCTGGACCCAGAAAGGTATGACCAATTACAACATTACATTAGTGTTGCTTACAGCACCATGATTACACTAGAAAATTAACTTATTGCAGACAATTCTTAAGTAAAAATACTGCACTTTCAGTAACACAAAAAAAATTAAAAAAAAATTGTCCTTCCCAGGTACAGCTCTGACAGTTTGGAATTAAATAAAGATGGTGGTAGAAATTTCTCACACTGTTGTGATCATCACTGAGCAGAGCCAGAAATGTTGTGGGGGTTTATTATTTGTTTTCTTTCAGTTTCCTAGACTTTGAAGCCAATACTGGTCCAGTTAAAGCATTTCCATTTCAGAGTATTAGGATGCTGGTTGCAAAATAATTCTGATTTTATGAAAGGACATGGGAGAACAATTGGTAAGCAGAGAATAAGAGTTGCTCTGACTGAAATTCAGCCACTTTAACAATTACCAAAATGAATGTTTATTAAATCAGTTTTTCTTTCAAGATTGCTACTCAGCTATCAGTGCAAGTTTTATAAAATAAGCAATTAATTACACATCTTAGTAAGACTTTGCATTTACTTTAAATTCCTCAACTCTGCACTAACTCATAAAGTCAAAGGGAAATTCCCATTCTAATGAAACCAGTTAGATAATGAACACACCCTGCTTTGGCTCTGAGTAAGCTTGCTTTTTAATAGTTTCCTCATTAGGCAATTGAAAAGCTAAAAAATATACAGTGATTATAAAAATGTAATTTGAAAGAGCATGTGTTAAACAGTGTGTAAGTTAGGGGCTGTATGACAATGAATATAACAAGGGGTTTGAGATTCCTGTTATTTATGAAAGAGAATAAAATCAAAGCTAAATACAGTTTTCACAGTTGTAACAAAGAATGTAGAATAACAGCAAAATTCAGTAGGTTGACACAAACATGGAACAAATATTTAGAAGAAAAAACCTGAAGATTATCCAGGAGAACTTAAACTGTATTTGATATATCACTTTTTAGATAATATCTCTAATATAATAATAAGGATTTAAACATGAATGCTTCAGTGGGACCCTTGGTAAGATGCATGAATTCCTCAGAGAAGCACATAGTACTTCTCTAGCAAGGCAGAGGAAAGATGTCCCAACACAACAAAGAAAGAGGAACAATGAATGCAAGGAGGAAAAAAAAAATCCATACCCTAGATGACTTAATTTTCTTTAGGAGATAACAGAAGTTTCTAAGGGGGTAGCACTGGATGTCTGCTAAAGCTCACATTATATAATCCTTAACTGAAGAGCTTTTCCTTAATTGCCTTATTTTCTCCCCCCTCCTGGAAGAGAAGGTAATTAAGCGAAATTCATGACCCAACTGCTTAGGATCCAACTCCACCACCTTCCTCTAAATATTTCTGCAACTCTTCCCATACTTTTCTACAGAGTAGGATATCAACCAGGATCTCCTGTTTTACACCTATACTCAGCACTGCACTTGTATTCACCAAATAGCATTTGGAAGATGGAATTTCCAAATCCATAATAAGGGCTCCAGTCACCATAAGCATCTCAGAAGAGCTACAGATTTTGATTCTGACCTACAGGGAAAGTACTGCCCAAAGGTGGAAAAACCACAAGCAGACAGCAACTGAAGAGACACCATCCATGTAATAAAGGTCTAAAGGCGAAAATGAAACCAGCCTTTTCATGAAGCGGGTGGAGGAAATCTGACATTGGACCTAGTGTCTGTGACTGGCCAAAATATAAAAAACACATTTGTATTAGATTGATAGTATGAAAGAATTAAATGACATATGTTTCTTCTTTAGTTTGGTCCTTGAAAATTTCAGGACATATATCCCAGATCACAAAATAAACTGCAAATTTTATTTTCGAAGTGCTGAAACTAACTTTTGTGCCTGGGTAACACACAAGATTCAAAGAAGGGAGAAGTAGATTAACTGTAGTCTTTACAGATATTGCAGATATCACCAAAATCAAAGAAACTCCACTGCGCCCAAGATGGCACCGTCCTGGTATAAAGTAGTTCAGGATCTATTAACCGCTCATGGCATCTTCAGTATAAAACTAGACAAATCTATGGACAAGATGTCCATAAACAGATACTGAAGGGAAGAGACAGAGGCATGTATTCTCATATCTTCAGTCCAATAACTGCAGATGTTAGGAAGGGTATGAGGGGAGTTAACTGCAGTAAACCTGAATGTTCTCCTCAAACAGAACAGTGTATGCTGCTGAGCCTGACAGAGGCCAAACACTTGTATAGTAAGACCATTACTCTGCCCCAGTGGAGTATTTCTTATATTCTCATGCTTTAGGGTAGGCTTGCCGTGTATCTAAAAATTTGCAAGTGTGAGTAGGTTCCTGACAAATTTGCTTAGTCATATGGACCTAGCTAGCGCATATAACCAAGGTGACATCTTAACATCTTATTGTTAACAGATATAAACAACCTTTGCAAGATTGCTGGCATCTTTCACAGATTACTTTGAAAGCACATCTCGTTTCTTAAAAAAAAAAAAAAATCACTAAGGACGTTAAATATACAGCTCATGGTTTATAACTCAGAAGATAGCTAGTCCCATTAAATCTCTCACTGTGCACATGTGGCAGGCAGAAAAACACATTCAGAGCACACTGAACACATAGGTTAAATCATACATCATCTTGAAACAGGCCCCTAAGAACAGCTTTTATGTGGGTTTTGAGGAAGTAGTAATAACTATGAAATGCCTCCCCCCATCCAGTTCTTCAGGACAAATATGGGTAGTTCTTTAAAAGAGACGTTTTAACCATATTCACATCTGACATGTTACAAAATACTCTCCAATCAAGACACACTTTAAAAACAAATATTAAGTGGAATTATTAGGAAAAAGAACAAAATGTCATTGTGTCCCTACACATATATGTGGTGCCCCACATCCAGACTCCTGCGTGCACTCCTGGCTCTCCCCTCTCCTTGTTCTGTAGTCTTAAAGAGAATTAAGAAAGGTATGAAGTTAGATGATCAAAGGTAAGGAACAGCTTCATTACAAAAAGCAGGCTACATGAGTGAAGGTTCTTTAACCTGAAAAAGAACAATGGAGTAGGGGACTACATAAACCATAAGCATCATGGACAGAATTGTTCCCTGCCTTGTCCAGGACAAGAACTGGGGAAGTTTCATACATAATTAACAGGTGTCAGGCTCAAGACAAGCAAAAGGAATGGTTCTTTCGGTTTTGGGGCTTGATTGTTTTTTAAATTTACTATCACATATATTAAACAGAACATTCACTCAAAGCCAAACTTCTTGAAAGATGTTCATGTCAAAAGCTTCTGTGGGCTCAATAAACACCTGGATAACACATAGGAAAAGTCAACTGAAAGCTATTAAGAGAAAGCAAAAGAACACCCCACCCACACCTCATCATTTAAGGCAAGGAAGTCCACAAGCTGTCCTGCTGCCAGCAATCTGCAAGCAGGTAGTGACACTTTCCATTTCTTTGCTCAGAAGGGTGTTGTCAAGTAGGTCCTGTAATTTGTCAGGGCCTTGGATGGTAAAGGCATAAATAGAAAGAAAAGAAGTAGTTCAACCAAAAAACCTAAGAGGTACTGGAAGAGCCACAAGAGTGGCTGTGGCCAGGTGGATGTTGCCATGGTTGCCCATTCGCTACAAAAAACATGATGAGCTTGGGGACATTGTGAACATCCGATGCCAGCCGTTTGGCTTTCCAACCCAAGTCCCCATGGCCAAGGAATGAGCAGCAGGTACACGATCACACACAAGGGTTTCAGGGCTTCTCCTGAACATAGTGTGCGAGACAAAGGTGAAAAGACAAAGCAAGCAGAGTATGAATCTCCTCAGCTCTTTCCATGAGATGATCTGGGGACAAATCAGCCCGATGGTGCACAACAAGCCCCCCACAGGGGAATTAAGCAGGGCAGCTCACAGGACAGAGGATAAAAAAAAGAAACTTTTTGGGGCCAAGACTCAGCAGGCACTGTCATCTTGCAGGAAAAGACATGCCTGTGACCAAAGGGCAGCCTTCTCCTGGAAAGAACTGGGGACAACAAGGTGTGAGGGGGAAGGTGGACAGATTGCTCCTCATCATGTGCTGTGCATGAGGTTTCCAACATCACTAAGTCGTCCTCTGTCACATCAGAGGGGCACACTGTGCATGTTTAGTGGCTGTGCAGCAGCAGCAGCCCAACAAGCTTGCCCATGCTGGATACTGTTGAAAGTGGCATACGTGGCTAACCAGACATTTTATCTGACCAGGTACAACCATTGCTCTACTCTTACATGACTACTATATTCAAAATAAAATACCATAAGCCAACTAATCATGTAGTAAAGCAGCAACTTACAGGCTTAAGGGAAAAATAGAAATCATCTGCCTGTCGTAAGACATGAGGATTTGAAAATTTCATTAATTTTCTGAAACCGTTTGCTAAAATATCCAAAGAGTTTCATTACTACAAAGAACCTTTTTATGCTATTAATCCAGATTAGTAATGACTGCTCAGTTTTAAATTTGCCTAATTCTTTAGTTCTACCTGATGCAATAGAACAGCCTAATTCTTCCTTCCTTTGAAGCACAGTCCTGCCCTCTGGAAATCCTTCACTGCTCCTTCCCCTACTTTCTGCTCCAAGATCATGGCTCAGTGTGCATTTACTGCGTTATCAGCCTGTACACAGATATTTTGGAAAGGAAAGTACTCAGAACTCCTCTACAGCTTTTTACTCCTTTAATTTGTTTTTAGTGATTTGATTACCTGCTGGCCTGGACACCTGGAGAAAAAAAGAAGCAAGGTTCTCATTAATCCTAAAGATCCTCATCATCTTCACAGTTGATAAGAGAGAAATATGCAGCTCTTCTTGGGTAAGAAAAATAAAAGCATTTTTTCTTGCATTACTTTCCACACCTTTTAGTTGTACAGACTGCTTTTACTCTGAGTTGAGCACCACCATCTTGGAGGGACCTGGAACTGCAGAGACCATCCTTTATCAACCAATTTACCACTCTAAGGCAGCCTGATCTCAGTGTGAGTCCAAACTGTTCACCAAACCCACCTCCCTGAGCAGACACTGCAAATCCCCTCCTAGGAGGGGCCTGGACAATCTCATGTGCCCAGTACTATTAACATGGCATTCCTGGCAAGAAAAAGAAATTGCACTGAGGCATCCAGGAGGTGCCCGCCTGCTGTGCTCTGCTGAGCCACAAGAAGAGTTCAGAACTTTCCAAACTGTGCGTTCAAAAAAGTAAATTCTCATGTCTCAGGGTGCTCCTGGGAACACAAGGCAGAAGGCACAAACTCAGCATCACCAAGACTCTAGCAAGCGAGCAAGACGACCTTCAGAGAATGTGATATTGAGCCTAAATTCTTAGCTCCTGTTGCCTGGCAGTTTAGATGAAACCTCCATGAAATTTTACAAAGTAGACAGCCCAATACCCCCTACATTCAGTCACGTCAGTGGGATATTTAGCAGCTGTTAATATTCTTGAAAGCTGTGTCCTGTGGCCTGCACAACAGAGTTCTTGGTATTTTTAAATGAATACACGTTTTGCTCTTCTCTAGCCAGTCAGAAACACACCCAACTGGAAAGACAAAATAATTGTCCATTGCTATCTTCCTTCCTGGAAAAAATACTTCTCCATGTTTACTGAATCTCCTGTGATTCAACAGTGCAAGACTGCTGATTATTAACAAGATTGTCTTGCTTCCTACAAATCACAGAATATTTCAATATTAATGATATCAAGGAAATATTTTTTTAAAAAATCCTTACAGCAATGAGATAATGAAATCTTAACATGAGTACCTCGACATAAATGAATAAAATGAAACAAAGTAAATGGTCATGTTTGTACCACAGCAGCACTCTGCCTGTTATGCAAGATTTGCTGGGGACCGGGTGGGGTGAAGAGGAAGTTGAGGCTTCGTTTTAATTTGAAAACATCTGTCCCTAGGCAAGGGACAAACGTCAATAAGGCACTACTTCACAAGTTTATTTCTTAGTTTCCTTAGCTAATTACACTTATGGTTAATCTAACCATAGGTAACGATTCTATAAAAACGATCCAGTCTCCATCAAGAGTCTTGGTACTATTAAATTCACAGGCAAAGTATGTTTCTGTCAAGTGTATCCATGGCCAGTTACAAATATATATTTTACTCAAATTATTGAGGTTACATAAGTTTCCTTTTCTGCATTATTTCTAAGAAGAAATAGTAGGAAGAAATACTTCTCTAATAGCGGGGGTGCAAATAAGCAGAGATTTTATCCTCAGCAGTACACCAAATAAAGAACAATCCTTTTAGGGGTAGAAAATACAAACACTTTCACTGACTTCCAGTAAAACCTACTTTCATGGTATCCTCCTAGTCTCCAATTCACAGCAGCCACAAAGCTGTCACATAGTTTGCAATACTTCACAGTTGTTAGTCAAAAAGAATGATGAGTCAAGATTGTGGCGAATTCTCAGAGCTACAAAGCGAACATATTCAAAGAGAATAGATATTAAAAAAAAATAGTTCTCAAAATTACTTCAAACACTTGTGGCAAGAAATGCCCTCCCTATTTTTCTTAAGGAACAAACAAAACCAAAGCTGTTCAAGAGAATTTTGCCTTACATTTTTCTTCACTTCTCAGGCTTTCCTCATGTTTTAAAATCTTCAGAATTTTTTTCTTTCCCCATGTTGAGTTTTTTTTATATGCATATAGCATAAAGCGAGATCACCTATATGAACAGTTCCTGGAGCTCAACTGTGTTTGAGCATTTTCAAGCGCAGGTAATTGAGAATCCGAGCGCACAGAACCTGGTCTTGGTACTTATGAGCTCCACGAACAGAACAGGTTCATAGTAGTGTCCATTTGGGCTTATTCTGGGTCATGAGGGGCCCAGAGAATGGAGCTCATACACACTGCCCTCTCACTGCTGCCTCTGCAAAAATCGCATAAGATCAGGAATCCAGTTGACAGAGCAGGAATGCAGATCCCACCATCTGCAGACAGTACACCTCAAACAGCATCTACCAGCTTTTCTTCACATGATTGTGTTTATGAATCCCATACTTGCAGGGTAATGAGCATTAGTCACCTATTTGGAAAGGGGTGAACAGCTCTTACTTGAATCATAATAGAGCCCTGCTAATATTAACATTTGACCTGGAAACAATAAATACCTCAACCTCTAAAACTGCTGCTCTTTGTCTATCTAATGAGACTGTTCCTTGAGCAGACTGCAGAGGTTACTCAACCAGCTGGATCTCTCTTGGCCAATCTGAAACAAAAACACCCATGAAACAACCAACCAACCACAAATGTTTCATTGTCTACACAAACATGAGTTAAGTAGACAGCAGCTAACATGTGAAGCTTCACTTGGCCAGTTTTCTCTTGGGTCTAAACATTGTGACTGATACAGCAAGTACATTTTGGACAGCTGGAAGAGTCTACAACAAAACATTTGGTCTGCTGAATTCTGCAGTCAAAGAAAGTTGAAGGACAGTTAGAGTAGTTTTGCTTCTTCTGAATTATCTCTAATAGAACAGAACAGGACAGAATATTTCTGTTGAAAAGGACCTACAGCGATCATCTAGTCCAACGGACTGACCACTACAGGGCTGACCATAACTTAAAACATGTTCTTAAGGGCATTACCCAAATGCCTCAAACACTGACAGGCTTGGGGCATCGACCACCTCTCTAGGAAGCCTGTTCCAGTGTTTGACCACCATCTCAGTAATTAAATGCTTCCTAATGTCCATTCTAAACCTCCCCTGGAGCAGCTCCGAGCCATTCCCACACATCCTACCACTGGAGGGAGAAGAGCTCAGCACCTCCATCTCCATTTCCCCTCCTCAGGAAGCTGTAGAGAGCAGTGAGGTTGCCCCTCAGCCTCCTTTGCTCCAACCTAGACAAGTCCTTAGCAGCTCCTCACAGGACATACCTCCAGCCCTTTCAGCAGCTTTGTTGCCCTCCTGAACATCCCTCTTGAATTGTGGGGCCCAGAACTGCACGCAGTACTCAAGGTGAGGCCGCACCAAGGCTGAATACAGTGGGATAGCAGGGTATCTGTTGTTTCTGACAATCTTTACAAATCCCAGAAATTTTCACACATCCATGTACGGGTGTTGGGGAGGTTCCTACAGATCTCCTTTGGGGAAAAAAATGAAGAAATAACCAAATGCTATGTCTGTTCTCAGAAGCAATCCCTACTACTGAATTCCTATCTTCTCTCTCAACAGAACACAATTCTTAAATAAGTAAAATAATTAAAGCATTTAATGGCGTAAAGGATTTTGCTCTAGATACCAGATTCCTAAAATGACTTATTTCACAATGCTGCCACAACTAGGTAGGAGTAACACAGGGGATGCCACACCTGTGACACCAGAGAGAAACACCCATGTCCTCTGCTCCCCAGCAGCCTTCTGGTGTCTTCCAAGAATTTCCCAATTCTTTTCCAGTATTTTTCCCTTGTCCGGGATTATAAATTCTGCTCTATTCAATAAGGAACCTTCAACAGTTTTTGAGCTGCATCCTTGAGGTCAGGCTATCTGTAAATTGTAATCAAGTAGGTGAAGCCAGTACAGAGTATACAGGGTTCAAGGTGATGGCAGTATCAGATAATTAATGTCATTAACTTCCCCAAGCAATCACTTTTCATTGACATTAACCATAATCAGGATCCCAAAAATTTCCTGCAAGAAGATGTATTGCCTTAGTAACTACATCCAGGAAGATAACATATTCACCCATACTCAGGAAAGACTACAATATAGCCAAAATATACCAACTGCTACTGTTTTTTTTTTCCCTTCAATTATCAGAAGGAGTTTTTCCTGCGTTTTCTCCTCTTCTCCCAAAGAACACCACTCCTCTTTGCAAAATAGGAGCATCTTCCCAAAATATTCATTCACTCCACTGGCAATTGCAGTCTCTAAATTTTTGTAAGCAGTTATAGCCATCTTAGACAAGTCAGCAAATGTCAAAAGAAAAAACAAATTACTGCAAAGCTAGAGGGATTGTTTTACAATTATTACAATGGAAGAGCGGAAGAATAAATGACTTACAGTTTAGCTATTTCTTAACTAAAGTCTGAAGTGTAACAGGGGAAAAAAATACAGTAACATATAAATATTAAGTCATCAGAAAAACTTCTGGTGACAGATAAACACAAAACAAAAAAACCAAGTTGACAAATTCATATACAATAGGAATTCAACAAACAATCCCCCACGGGTGCCTTAAGCTATCAATGTTTTAAATTAAAATTCTGTTGCAATTTATGCAGCCATTAGTGCATTTGAAGCAGATACAAATAAAGATGGAGGGGAACTTGGTATTACCTATCACTCAGGTTAGAAGCAAGGTGGAATTAGGGGGGTAAAAAAAAGGTATTGAATGTTTATAATAGATAATGAAAACAATCATACATATCCTACTCACTAAGCAAAACCCAATACCTTACCAGACAAAACTCTTAAGAAACAGCTTAGACTTTGAGAGAGCTTACATCTTTCAAATAACAACCTTGCCTGGAATTTCTTATAGTTCCTTCTACAAACAGCTGTAGCACATTTTGTACATTAAAGAAGGATATTAAACTTGATAGGATACCAGTCTGACTTCAGTTGGATTCCTTTTGTTCCAAGCATTTTGTTTTAATGAATCACTGACCACATTCAAAAAAGTAGCAGCTGAAAATGAGGTTCTAGACAGACTTCCTATCCTGGATGCAGGGTATCAATGGAAGACGATTTATACCATCACTCTCGGGTACAACAGCCTAAAGAACAAGTCTTGGTTTGGGTTTACTAAAATAACTGGACACACCCCCTTGAAGAACATGGACAAGTTTAAACATACACTGAACCTAAGTGAGCGTAAAAATAATATTTTTGATTGGATGTTTCTGTAGACCTGAAAACACTGGTTAAGTGTTCAGAGTGATCCCTAAAGCTTTAGAACCTTCAGAAGTGCAGTTATTTGTCAGCAGCAATGCCGTGAAATCCTTCACAGGCACACAAGTGTGCTTATACAAGATACCCAGGAATGCACATGCCTACACTGAGAACTAGAAAGTGACATGAGCTCTTAGAGCTTAGTATTGTACTCCATTCACACAAAAGGCTATGCCAAAGTTCAATAATTATGTTTGCAGAAGCATTGCTTAGACTTCATTATAGGTTCTATCACATTACTTATGTTCATCCCATTGTATCTGATACAAATTGTGCAACTACAAAAAGACAGCATCTTTCTCTGTGTGCGTGTCTGAAAAAAGAGCGGCTACACACATGTGAAAAGGAAAGTTGCAGCAAACAAAACAGCAACAGCAGAAAAAATAACATTCTCCCTACCCACTCAGTTTAGCACTGCTTGAATACCAGGAGTAAGGTTTATGCTGTTTTCAGAGCAGATAACCTGGCCTCATCTCTCACCAGTGCATGTAACATCACAATGTAGAGTAAGGTACACTTCATAAACATAAGCTGGCTATAAAATAGATGCGTTTGAGATTACACCGTCAGGATAGAGTGACAGGACGAAAGCCCAGGAATTGACACACTGCTTTTACTCACTCCCACACGAACAGCATTTAAATTCCATTAACCATCAACTAGTAGCATTTTACAATTAGGTCTGATTTAAAATAATTCTTAAATAATAATAATAAAAAGGTATCTCTCAGATGAGGTAGCATCCAAGATAAACAGAGCTCAAGTAAGCATACCTGTTTTAACTGAAAAAGCAAATCACAGAATCCCAGCACAAAGACTGTCCTGTACTTTACTGCTGTCTGCGTAAAGAGGTCCCAATGCCACTTTCAGGGATGCACTTCAGAACAGGCAAATACATTTTCATTTGTTATTCCCATTCTAATACAAAACTAAGAATCCTTGCATAAATAGAGTCTTAGACCTCTTAGCACCACGTGGGACAACTGACCAGGACTGCTTTTGCATATTCTCATAATCCTACATGTTTGACTATGCCACAAAATGAAGGTGCAGCTTCGGCAAACCCTCTCAGCTGTGCGGCTTCTTTCCAGTTATTGTCACCATAGCACTGTCACCATTGTTGTTACCATAATAACCTCCTCCCACTATTGTTACCCTATTACCATTAATTCAGTCTAGGTACGTGCTACTGTCACACTTTCATTTCAATATCCTAAGAAGTTATTTATGCCCAGAATGCCTGTGTGGTCCCTCCAGTTCATTTTGAAACTTTCAACAAACAAACAGTAAAGAATTATTTTTATTTATTTATTCATTTCAAATACTTTGCCCTCCCAGGTAGGCAGCATATACTCACTGCACGTTCCCAATTCAAAGCTACCTAAAGAACAAGAGCCAGAGCCTAAACACATTATAAGGGTTATTGAAATATTCATAGACAGTACAAGGAGCTAAAGTTTCAAGTTGCTGGTGTCACGAAACTACTCACCCTGTCCTTGCTGCAGCTGCTCGAGCATCCCTGTTGGGCAGCGGGGCCCTACCAAACCGCGGGCACTCCGGGGGCAGGAGGGCTCATTCCCCCGGTCTCAGCTCAAGCAGAACCGAAATACCAGGTTGTCTTCCGCGGCAGGGAGGGAGAGAGGGAGGGAGGGAGGGAAGGAGCCGGGGGCCGCCCAGCCTCCTGCCTGCGGGGAGAGGCGGGGTGCGGCTGCGAAGGGGGTCGCCTCCTCGGGGCACCCCCCCTGTACTGCAGGAAACCCGAAAGAAGTGATTTACGGGCAGAATTCATTCCCATCCCACTGAGCAGATGGTTCAGCTGAAAAGTATTAATCTGGGCCCCATAAACAATGAACTTTACCCTTAAGGCTAAAAAAAAATAAATAAGGGGGGGGGGGGGGGGGAGGCAGTGTTGCACAAGTTTATCAGTGCCCACTTGCTGCAGAACATGCCCTTGCAAGAGCTGTGTATGAAGAACTACTGCTATTTATATCTGCAATGCTTCCAAGCTGCTGCAAATCTCTAGGACAAGATTAATGCAGAACGCTTACTCACCTGCATAAAAACACATTACCCTAATTTTCTGCCCAGCTTTTCCTCCTATGTTGGAGTATCCTCAACTCCATCCACACTTTTAAAAATGCTTCTAAAGCTGAAGTTCTTAAAATAGTAAAGAGAAATAAATATATTGTGTAAAGAGCTGACCCAAAAGGCTGTATGACCTGCACTTAGACATCAGTTTAACATGCAGCAGTATGGCATGTGGATGGAAAGTAAAAACAGCGGAAGCATAACATCTATGAGCACAAACTCAAGTGATCCCACATTTTTCACTGAAATGAAGAAAGTTCAAGCAGCTTACTTTTTACTGACAATATAATCATATATTCCTTCAAACAATTACTTACAGTTTACTTATTTAATCCTTTCATAATTACTTCAGACATTCACCTCAACATTCTTTCATCACAGGAACAAATATGCACAGTACTTGCTCACTCATACAGTTCCAGCAAAAGCAACACACTCACAGCTAAAGACTTCCAACATGACTAAGTCTGTTTGGTTCCAGAGTCATTCTCTCTCTTTCTCTCTCTCTCTCTCTCTCTCTCTCCCCTACTCAGTAGTAGTCAGACACAAAAACATTTTTCGGTTAACATGCTTAACACATGCTATCCCATTCACTTCCCCGTCTCTTGACTTTTCTTCCTTCGGTTTGCTGACAGTACCCCTTTCTCCAGGGAGCACTTGCACTTCTGCACAATGCACTACAGTGGCAGCTCCCAAAAACTTTGAGAGTTCTTCAAGAAACCAAGTGACTGTCCACAACATGTGCATGGGAACATACAACATCACTTAGGAAAATATCTTCACTATCAGCTGTTCTCCTAAGTGTAAAAAACACGCACCATGCTTCAGTTTGGAATCTTTCTACCTTTTCAGCATAAGCTATTCCGAGGCTTTACAACTCAAATGCAAGTTGCACCCAGTAAATAACTGACTTACAGTCACGGGCTAGAAAGAGTTAAGGTATTTTTACCCTTCACTAAGTTCTGTGTTTTTTTTATATACAGTTTAAGTGATAAGTGACCAGTTGAATTGGGTTTTGTTCTAATTTTCAAATACTTAAGTTTGACAAATACTTTATAAACATTTGAGCAATATGATCACTGATAGCATATTAGCATTAAGAACACTGCAATGTAAGTATTCAGCAGTAATTAAAATATTTTAAGAGAGACTACAGTATACTCAGTAAACTTTTCCATGCAGAATATTATTTGAAAAGCACGAATTCTGTGACCAATGTATGGTCTACAACAGTTTGAATACCTGAAATAAGCACAGCTACCCTGTAGCTGTACACAGTGTGTACACTACCAAAACTTGACTTCCCATGTAGTTACAGTAAAATCTCTCAAACTTCTATTCAGTAAAACAAACAGCATAGGAAAAAAAAAATATCAGAATATCAACTTAATTTTTAATCCACACGCTTCCCTCCCTGCTCCATACCGAAATGAATAATGAATGAGCCGGGTCACGATTGCTTTCAGTAAGTATGTCAGAAATCTTCAAAACAATGAGATGAGGGCAAGAGTCGTTATAAGCTCAGACATCAAAGATGTTTCTAGTAATGCCACATGCTTATACAACCACATACTATGCATCAGCATACCAGGAACTGCAAAACCACAAGTACCAAAGGTACTTGAATTCTACATTACGAAACTTCCTATGCAAACACAAATTAACACAGAATTGTAAGTATTTGTGACTGGAATCTGAGAATTTCAGCCCAACCTTCACCGTGCGCCTGGGCGGAATGAAAATTTTCGGGCTCGAGCGTCACCTTACATCTCCCGTCAACCCTATCACGCAGCAGCGGCTCCTCCAAAGTGTCAGGAACTCCAAGAGACTTCCCAACAAATGGAAAGTCTTGTGTTTTGTCACCGTCCCCCCACACCTCCCTCGCCGCTTCGTTCCCGTGCGGAGCTGCTCCTCGGGGTGCTTCTCAGCCTCACCTCCGCGCCCCCCGGCCTGCCCGCCGCAGGACCCCGCAGCTTCGCCCCGCCGGGGCAGCCCCCGGTTACCCGCGGCCCGGCCCCGGGGAGCGCCCGGCTGCCAGCGCCAGCACCGGCTGAAGCCCGCGGGTCGCTGCCCTGGCCCAGCTCGGCGGCAAACAGCGGGGCCGGGACCAGGGCCGGGGCCGGGACCGGGACCAGGGCCGCTCCCCAGCGGGCAGCCCCAGCGCCGGGGTAGGAGCAGAGCCCTTGGGCCGCCTCTGCCCATCAGGTGTTTTGCGTTTCTTTGTAAACAGCTGCTCCCCGGGCGACCTCTCATCCAGCAACCCTGAAAACCCAGACCATTTTCTTCCCCCGCCCCCCCTCCTTAAACAAATTCTTCTCCCACTTTAAAAGAGCACCCCCCCTTCCCCCCCTCAACTTAAAAAGGCTTCTCCCAAACATTTATCTCGGGGGGGCTTCTAGGCGGTCCGTTCAAACGGCCTCGGAGCCGCACGGATGCCCGGAGGGGCGAGCCGGCATCCCCCGCGGGGGCACGGGCTTACCTTGGCCTCCCCCACGTCGGGCTCCTCCTCGTAGTAGCCCTGCCCGGACTCGTAGGCGGCGGCGGCGGCCGGCTGCCGGGGTCCCAGGAGCACGGCGCCGGCAGCAAGGCAGCAACCCAGGGAGAGCACCTCCAGCAAGTGCATCGTGCAAAGATGGCAGGGCGGGAGCGGAGCGGGGCCGCGGGGCAGCTGGAGGAACGCGGGCGAAATTATGAGGCTCCTTCTCTTCCTCTCCCCCCTCTTCTATAGCCGTCCTCTCCCCCCTCCCTCCCCTCGCAATATCCAAAGCAGTAAAATCCGCGGGATGCAGAAGATGCGGTAGCAGCAGCAGATCCTAGACGCCTGCAGGGGAGTTGCCAACTTTCCCAGCCGCTTTGCAAATTCTCACCGAAGTTATCCGGAGTTTGCCAGGTAAAAAACCCACCAGGAAACCGGACATCCGAGGCCGCGCGCACTCAGGAGCCGGGGAGGTGGAAAGCGCAGAGGAGGAGGAGGAGGGAAGGGAAGGGAAGGAGGGAGAGCCCGAGAGCGAGCGGCAGAGCGGGACGGAGCAGCCGCTCGCACCCGGGGAGCTCCCTTCGCCCTCCCGCGCCGTTCCGCGCCGCTCCGCCCGCCGCGGAGGTCGCTCCGGACGCCTGTCAGCGGCAGCGCGGCCGGGGGGTGCGCGGCGCCTGGGGCTGCGCGGCGGCGGGGGCCGCGCATGGCGAAAGCGCCCTCTGCCTGCGCCTCTGCGCGGCGAGGGCGGCCGCCGGCGGCCTTCCTCCTCCTCCTCCTCCTCGTCCTGCCACGGCTCCCGCTGCCGCTGCGGCGCCGCCTGCCGCTGGCGCCCGGGGGCGCGGATCGCGGCCGCCCTGCGCACCCCGGAGGGGCAGCGGCGGTCCCGCCCCGAGCCCCGCGAAGATGGAGCCTGCGGCTGGTCCCAGCCCCGAGGGGAAGGCAAAGGGCCCGGCCCGTGGCCTTCGGCTCTGAAACCACCGGGTGAAGCGGGGTAAAACGCCCGCGGAGCCCGCCTGCAGTCGTGCAAGAAAGTTTCTATTGATCCTAATCAGTTAACTTGTCGAGCCGTGATGGCAGCTCTACTTGAAAGAGCAGAGCAGGCTTCTAGCTTCTTTTGGCCAAACAGAAAAGATTTTGCCATTTTAGAAAGAGAGCACTCCAGCTAGTGCCATATTTATTTGTAGCCTTCTTATCAATGACATCTTGGAGCCATCTTCGAACCCCATTCGGAGCCCTAAATTCAAAAGAGCCTAGATACTAGCTAGTTACACTGTAACTGTGATTAAAAAATAAATTTTAAAAAGTCAAACAGTAAAACCAAAAGAGATTGCACATTACTAACAAAGTAACACACTACAGCCTGCTCAAATCACAGTTATGCAAAAGGAAGAAGTTCTATTCCCTGTACTATTATTTTCCCTCAATGTGAACAGCATTATTGAGCCTTGTGTAAATATTTAGAAAGCTTTTCAAACTATTCTGCATCACTTGGATACATCTTCTGGTTGCAAGACTGTATGGGAACAAACTGTGGGGGCAGATCCCTGACTGCCTTCTCTGGATGCTGGCAGTCTGCTCGTGTTACACTGCTCACACTTAGGTCACTAGTCAGGAAATGACATTATGGGGTTATGCATAAAGGTGTCTAGCAGGCCTTCAGGTACCTCCTGTTCTTTTTGAATTATTTCTTATAATTTTCAGGATGGTATCTCAGCTTGTTGATACACAGATAAAGGAAGTAATCACTTCATTTGCAATCACAATCAGAAATCTAAAGTTTAAATACAGCTGCATTTTAAAAGTTTTTATAGTTACTAGAAAGTTATTAAAGCACTAATGATTTTTTACATCTTCATAACACAGTAAAGCAATGAAGCAAAGACAATGGTAGAAGTTAAGCAGAACAGCTATGAAAATATAAAATAGCGTACATAAATTAAGAAGGCTATTGTTCTTCAGTGGACCCTTGCCGCGCTGCAGATCAAAGCACAGGATTAAAGCCTGAAGAGAGCATAGTCTAGGATGCAAAACCCATCTAAACAGAAATACTGCATTACTGATTGGCATTTAAACATGTTTAAACCTCTCAGAAACATCACAGACTTGTGTAGAAAGCAAGTTCTTTTGCAGCATGTTAATAAAACCCACCTGACAAATCATGCACAGATAATATTATTTCAATAACTGAGTGCCATGCAAGGAGCACCTTCCTGTAACTAAATCACAAAACAGGATGGAACATACCACTCCTGCTGTGCCATCATAATATTATCTGGCTTCATTATTTATTTCCCC
Organism: Athene noctua; assembly: GCF_965140245.1. NCBI lineage: Eukaryota > Metazoa > Chordata > Aves > Strigiformes > Strigidae > Athene > Athene noctua. The sequence continues at coordinate 76,125,744 of NC_134040.1, forward strand.
AGTTCCCCAGCACTTTCATTCTGTCCCTTTCACACACATACACCCCCCCACCTCCCAATTCATAGAACATCCATCACAGGATCAAAGGCTTTTATGTGAGAGAGCATTTCCACCAACTGCTCTGTATAGCAAGTTTAAAGTGGCATAAGAAAGCTAGTAATCATAGTCATAGTGTCTCAAGTCACAGTCTAACCATAAGGTTTTTAAAATAAAGTAGTTGAAATCTATGATACAAAGAAATAAATAGTTCATTGGCTCTGAGACACTTTTAAGGTTTTCCTCAATTCAGGCTGTATTTCTTTCCATCCCATAAAAGATGCCTAATTTAAAGGTTTGCTGATTAAAAAATTTTTTTCTACTTTCCCCATCACCTAATGATTAATATTCCTCCTCTTGTCTTCAAATTAAGCAGATATCAGACTACTGGACAACTAAAGTTCTTAGAGGCACTCAGACAGTGAACTGACCTTATAAACACAAGTGACTAAAGAAATATCCCTAATAGCGTGGAGATACAGGCCTAGATCTTGCCCTGTTATGTTTCAATGGCAATGATAGCTACTATTGAAAAACAAAGAAATTTTTTATGTTAGATGTATGATTCCTTCAAATGAATTATCTTGATGTTGTTTTAAAATAATATTTAAAAAATCCAAACCCCATTATATGTCCAAGTTGGTGTGACATACATCTGTCAAGCACATTCCTCTCCTGTGTCAAGATGTACCTGGTATATTTCTTTCTGATACACTCTACTTCTGAAACATGGTACCTGTTTCCTATCTCCATTCATTAGCAGTACGAAAAGTCAGAGAGGAAGCACTACTGGAAATGTGAGCTGAGACTGAGAAATAGAAACGTGACAACAGCAGCAAGAAACATCAGTAACATGATATCATAATTTGGTCTATCTGCTTATTGTAGAGTCAAATGATAGTTTCAAATGTTTTCTTTTCACAGAATGTAATTTCCATTCTCCTTATATTTAAATTTTTGGGTTTGATTAAAACCAATCTCCTTTGCATTATCCTCTTAAATAGACATATAGAGGTGCACCCAAAAATTAAAATCACAGATAGCATGGTTTGCTTTTGTTTCAACACACATAGTCTTACTGGTGAGTTTCAGTGGAATTTATATTTAACATAAATCTCTAAGGTAGAAAACATTGTTCCCTGAGGGCAGAAACTCAAGATTGTGTAAGTGTCATTCTAGATTTATTCCAAAAGATGAAGGCACTGTAGTAAGCTTCAGTCCTTAGTTCCTTTACAGATGGGACTCCCCAATATTTTCTCTAATGCTTAAAAACACGGGCAAAAAAATTGGGTATTGATCAGTGTCTTAAATAGAAAAGTCTTATGTAAATATGTAAATGAGCCTGATATGTACAGGGAAAAAAGAAAGAAAAAGGTATTTCAGATTCAGTGCCAAACTACTAGAAGAGCTGCTCACTAATGCATTTTCTGCCAACTGAATTTTTCAATCCCGAGTTTTATAACATATTTTCATCATATTGCTTAACCACTTGGAGGAACCAGTTCTATGGAAATGAAGACTTACTTACTGAAAAAGGATAGTGCAGTGGCTTTCAGGCTGTAGTCCACTTCTCTCCTGAAACCCTTTTCTTTATATAAACATATATGATTTAGTTGAAACATTCAGGAGTATTGCAGTTCTACAAATTTGTTCGTAATGGCCTTCCTCATTCCCCACATGCAAATTTAAAAACTTTTTTTTTTTTTTTGTGCAGGCCCTCACTTAGTATGTCCTTATATCATCCTAGAAAAGGATCTAGGCATGGTGGCTTGAACATCATCAAAAGCAACTGAAATCTTTTCCTTGAATTTGATCAGGAATCCTCACTGTAAAATTTAACCCATGGGAAACTCTTCTACATCAAACCTCCAGCTAGGGAACCTGAAATGTAGCTTTATCCATTCATTTTCTCTAAAAATATTGCCAGGATTAATAATTTTAATTCAATGAGAAGGACATCACTGCTGCAAAATCTTTTTCTGCAGTGCTTGACCTAGTAACCTGCACTTCTTTATCTAGAAATTTCTCTTTTATTTGGTATAAAAGTTGCCCCCTCTTGAAAATTAATTAAAAATACAAGAATCCTTAGTCTTTAACCCTTTGACACTGGTTGATTTTCAGGGATTACAGGATTATTGGGATTTCTTTGTTCTCAGGGATTCTCTTTCTAAACTGTTAAAATCAAGACTATTGGCATCTAACATTAGAATCTGTCTATGCTACAGAGTGGATGACTGCAGTAGCGTAAAACCCTTGTAACCCTTGCTGTAATAAAGGCTTAGTATGGTGCAAAAATGGACAGCACAAGGCAGCATCTCAAGAAAAGTGTTTGAATTCCCCAAAGCAAATTACATATCTCTAAAGCTGCTCTAAATTTAGAATTGAGAAAGCCCTAGCCCACATTTTATTCAGCTGTCTTACATTAGGATCTTTCTCTTTACTGTAGTTTTTCTTCCCTCTTGTGATGCAAGGTCTCACACAAGAACGTGTATGCAAAGAATATTGATTTAACATCCTGTCATCTAATTAATCTCTCCATGTAGTGGTTATGTTCATTGTTATAACCTGTCTATAAACAATAAAATGACTGATTGTAAATTTATGCTGCCCCTTAACTGAAAGCTGTGCACAATCTAAACTGTGTAAAACTGAAGCCACGTCACTATATAAATAATATGTTTTGTTGAAACTAGTTTTAGGAATTAACAGCACACTACCGCTACACATACAAAATCTTAGCATGCTCTATACCTTCCTGCAGTAGTCTTCCAAGTGACAATCTATAAGAATGTATTCAAAAACTTTTTTCCCCAATTATAGTTATAAAATTTTGGAATGCAACAGAACAAAACAGTTCTAATCAATTCAAGAGACATTTCTATAGAATTGATAAAACAATTGCAGAAATAATTCTTTCTATAAAGAGATGCAGTTTCCACTCACTGTCCCTGCATACCTTTCCTCCACTCATACATATGCTGCTGCATTCTTCCTTTTTTCTTTAGTGTTTCAAACCTTCTATTCAATACTTTGGCTGTTCTGGAAATTAAGAATATGCTAAACCCTTCAAATGCAAATTGATGAAGTATTAAAAAACAAATGTTAAACGGTATTGAGTCAAATTCAATTCCAAGCCCAGAGTAATATAATGTATTATTACTGATTATGATCCTCATTTTTCCTTATGATTAACAGGTTTTCCTTAACAAAGTCAATTCTTCTCCTACTCTTTTTATAAGTCTTTCACGTATTTGAACATTGGACATTCCTTACTTAGTCATCTTGTTTTAAGCTAAGAGCAATTTTTCCAACATTTCTCTATAAATTTTTATTTTCTAAAGTTCTGCTTATCCTTATAACTGTCATTTGAATAATCTTCAGTTGATCCAGATGTTCTTTGAAAGATGATACCCAACACTGTAAAAGGGTACATCAAAACTGACTTGTGTTGAGCAGAACAAAAAACCCCAACTCATTCTTCCGTACATACATTCCTATATGGTATTTGCCTATTAGGTGGATTCATGTTCAGCTTGCAATCAGCTGTAACTCCTGGATAGTTATTTGAGGATTTTCTATCCAGCCCAATATTCCCTTTCCTGCACTTGTAGATCTGACTCTTCCAATGTAAGTGGAGCACTTGCATTTCCCAACAGAATGGGGTCCACTATATCCTATTTTTTTTACAGTCATTTCTTGACTTTATCATAATTATTTCCAATTTTAAGCCTACCTGTCTGTGCTGTCCTTGCTAGCTAGACTTCATCTGTAAATAAAACAAAGTAAACGTGTATTACATCTATGCTGCACTTGATTCCTTGCAGTCAGCAAAAGCATTGTTAGTGACCTATAGCAAGGTTTGGCTGAAGGTCAGAACTTCCCTCCTGAGGTGCTGGTTCAGACTTCGGGGTTTTCTTGGGCTCATCTTACTGATTCAGAAACAAAAAATGCCAAAATGTGGGGACGCTGCCATCTGAGATTCCTCTTTAGGCCCATCTTCATTTTTCACATAGTTGAAAATAGCTGGAGATTAGTGTAAAAATTATGAAAGAGAGGTTTGTAGTTTGGCTTGGTTTTTGCTTTTTCAATGTGAGTTTCTTTGGTGGTTTGGTTTATTGGTTTTTGGGTTTTTTTCCTTGATACACCAGGTGGTGAACTTCTGGGATTTGTTGTTATGGGAAGTTGGAGGTAGACAACTCTGCGATTTTAAAAATTAATCAGCCAAATTAATGGAGATCAGGACCATAAATTGATACATAAAAAAGGGGCGGGAGGGGGGGGGCAGGGGAGAAAAAAAGGAAGGGGTAGAGGAATACAGTGCTAGAAAAGTGTGAAGGAAATGGACTGCAGCAACAGACAGTCTTGTGAGCCCTCTCTGAAGAGCATGTTCAAGTGCAACTGTTGGAGACAGAAAACTAGATAGACAGTCTAAACAGATGGTTTGTCTGAACCAATAGGACATTTCTTATATTGTGAGGGAAACTGAATCAATTTCTCACTGATTCAGGTCCAAACCACAAAGTAAATTTGTTCCTGTCTTTTAGTCTCATGTTCAGGCCACGTATACTTAGTCATAACAAAAATACTTATTTTTACATGTTATTATTGCACCAGAAGTCAGTCCAACAGATAGGGTTGGAAGGAAGTATACAGGAAATCAAATCTGTGAAATATTCTTTATAATCTGCAAGGAAATAAAGAGTGCTACTGCCATCACCAGTGAAATTAGATTTAGTCATTCCATCTTAAATGAAAAAACCTAAACGAAACCCCATGTATCTGCCTTTTGGATACATATCACAGAGAAACAATAAAGCAGCAAATTTATTTTTAAACAGATGATAAGACAAAGCAAAACGAGAAATCTACACATCAATTTTTGGTCAGGAATTTACCATTACTAATAGTTTGAATTGGCACGATGTTTAACTTGGTTACTAAGAAGGCTTTGTTTTTTGCTAAACAATTGCTTAATAAAAACCATAACATGTTCCCTTCAAAACGTTGCATGTTTTGTGCTGAATCAAGAGTGTTATTGTTGCTATCAGACCTGAGGATACATCCTGGGCATAAAACCAGAAGGATTTATAAGGAGCCATCATCTGTAAGAATTCAAAAGCCAATCTGTACCCTTTTCATTTTCCAAAAGCTGCTAAAAAAAACCGTAAACCAACCAAACCAAAACCAAAACGTTAAAGAACAAAGGTACATTGATATGCAGATTGCACCAGGAACCACAAGCAATTCCTTCGCCATCCAGCCAGGAAATTTCATTTTCCTAAGCACACAACACTGGGTGACACAGATCCGAATTCCTTGTGATATAATGAAAACAGTGCTAATTTCATCCCTTATCATTAATGAATTTATGTAATAAGATACATTCTTAGACCAGTTCTTGACTGTTTCTTCCTTTCAACACAACCTGTTAATCTCTCTTCTTTGGCCAGCCTCTTGACTTTCCACACTTGAGGCTAGGCTAGGCGGCTGATGTGTGAAACATGGAACCAGATCATCGCTGGGCAAAGCAGCCTTCAGTACAGCACATCCATCATCCTTATGGTCACTTATCGCTTTGTAACTTGAATTTAAGCAGCTACTACTGATCTAAAAAGCGGGTAGCATGCTGGGCGTAATTTATTTTTAAAATTCCTATCCCATCACAAACCTACAGCTATACTCCACAGGGACACTTCAGCTAATCTGTCCCAGCATAAAACTCTTAAACGCAAAGGGTAGAGCAACAGACCATTTTCAGTAGCAGGTTCCAGCTGTGGAACTCAACCTAATCTTCTCTATTGATAATGAATATAAGCCTGAGTGTATTCAAAACTAAAACCAACCCCAGCTTCTTAGTAAGACTCCCTGCTGCGATGGCATCTTCCCAGGGTAACCAGACGATCTGGATAGAGGAGGAGGAGGAGGTAGAGAGACAAGCATTAAAAAAAAAAAAAAGAAAAGAAAAGAAAAAAAAGAAAAGAAAATGTGCATATATTCTATTTTAAAAAGAGATAGGTTCCAAAATATGGATCATTATATTAAAATAATTTTCAGAGATGCACAGAAGGCACTTTTGCTTACCTCTTCTGTTTTAAAATTCTGAGTAGTCAAAAAGCCAGCTTTCTTATCGCTTTTTTTTTTTTTTGGAGCCAGATTTTTGTTTTCAGCCCTAGTAATCCCATCGGGTTAGTCATAATTGTGTTCTAGTCCCTTGGTATAACTGTAGGGCCACTCACAGCTATCACACCTAAGCAGGATAGAGAAAACTCCTGGTCATACTTCCATCTTATTTTTCTGTTCCCTTGAGTTGGGACCAGTCAGGAGCTGCCCCCTGTACTGGGGGAGGGCTGTGAGATGAGGGAACGTGGTGGTGCTGAGCTGCCCCAGCTGCAGAGGTACGGAAGAGGTCAGGCTGTTGGAGAACCTGGTGAAGTTCAGTGAACCCTAACTACATGGTGCTGCTGCTCCCTGCTACAAAGACAGCCACGAGAGAGATGACACAAGCTCTATTATAGTTTTAAAAGCAATTTTATGTTTATGAGGGATTGCAGATAGCAGATGGCTGCACCACATACTCTTTGCTCCCGGGTTACTCCTAGTAAGTCTCTAATCTCTTACAATGAAAATAAATGTTTATTGCTGGATCTTTGGAGTTCTACTATTCTAACTGGTAGAATTACGTAAAAATTAGAATAGCCTGAAGAGATATTTGTTTCCACACAGTTTGGAAATGAGTGTTATATTCACCTGATAGGCTAATGTTTATAGTCCACAGTTTTGCACTTAAATCTTCAAAACAGCCAGAGGGAATTAGGAGCAATTATTAATTGTAATTATATCATTTTACATTTTAATAGACTTCTTTTAAATCACATCTGACTTTCATAAATGAATTTTCCTTTTTGAGCTCTTCCCCAAGTATGTCAACTATCTATCCGAAAGGATAAGACCCTTTTTCACTCAAATGGAAAAGAGATGTATTCATGTAGTGATATTAATAGCGAGGCTGTTAATATTCATAGGAGGTCTTGAAAAATCATTTGAGTTTTAAAACTGTGGAGGAAAAGTATATCCCCTTTTTACCAAACAGAACTTCAAAGTCTAGATGTTACAGTACAGTAGTTTCAAGGGTTTTTCTGCATATTTATTGCGTGACTTATTGTTAAGATAAACTGTGTAGCAGATGCCTTGTTAAATAATAACGTTGAGTGCCAGTAGGAATAAAACAACTTTTTGAGTTCAATCTACTCTCAGTCAAGGTCAAAAAGAGCTGGGACTAAACTCGGTGAGTTTTCAAAAGCCTACTCTAAATATACAGTATCAAAGTTCATAATTAAGAAGGCTCATTTCATCAGTCAGCTGCATGTTTGCACAGCAGTGGGACTAATTATAACACTACTCATTCTTTCAGGTTGGCTTGAACACTTGACCTTATAAGCAAACTCCTTTTTCCCCCCTCCTAAGATGCAAAGCCAAGCCATTTGATTTTAACAAAACAGAGCTGTCAGTTTGACATTTCAAAGCACGTTTAACTGCTTTCTTTCATTAAAAAGATAGTTTATCTTAAAAATAGAAATTTACAGATTATTTCTACTAATTTTTACCATGCAAAAATTTTTAAAAAAAGTTTCTGCTTGCTTGACCTTTTCTTCAGTTCATCATTTGAACTGTATTTGTTCCAGCCTCCACAATACACAGAAATCCCCAAATTCATACAACTGCCAGGATGCCTCAAGGGCACCATTTTCTTGATATTCCTCTTACATCATGCCAGCATTCAATGACTCACACAGAGCCAAAGAATGTGAAATCTAAAATGAGAATTACAATTGTTCTACACAGTAGTTATGTGTGGGTAGATATTCACAAAAATAACTGTGCCCAGAAAGAGTAAAACACATGGAAGAGGATCTCATCTCCCTTTTTTTGTCTCAGCATTAAGGTTCTAGTCTAAAGCCAAATGTCTGGTTGCCCATTACAATCAATGAAGAGTGGTAGGCCCCTTCCAAAGGAGACCTCATTCTCCATTTCTTTGCCACTTACTTTGGGACATGCACTAATATATGTTCTCTCCCCTTTGGTAATAGGGGGCGACTATATGCTAACTTTGAGATCTCTAAAGTTACAGATGAGAAGTCTAATGCTGAGACTCTACATTGGAAAATGTGTCCCTGGGGAGCTCCAATGCCATGAGGGAATGTCCAAGAAATATAGGAGGAAAGGGGGCCAGGAATTTAAGTAAGGCAAGTAATTAAATCCATTAAATTAGTCTCCAATCTGGCAATTTGACCATCAAAATGGAGTAAAAGTAATACTTGATAAAATAAGAAAAGTGTTTGATTATTGACTGACTTCATGCTTTCACTTTAGGTTTATGTCTTGCTCATTCTTTTTAGCTCTTTATTGAACAAAAACTGAAAGGTATGGTAGATCTCAATTTTTAGAGATATCAGTAGGTTTTACTGGAGAATTATCAAATCTGTGAATGAAAGAAAAAAAAAAATCACATTGCAACAGCTGAAGTCAGTCTAAAAAGTTATAAAGTGAGGTTAGCATCATGTTAGAAAATGGTTAGTGAATTTCCATAAGACCCACTGGTAGTTGTTATCTCAGTTAAAGTTTTACAATTTTAAAAAAACATTTGTAATACTTACAAACTGTATTTGAAACAGCTTGCAGTAACAGAGCTATTTTTTCTAATTCTGAGAAATTCAGAAACTAATTCTGAGCACTCTTCATATTTGTTACTAGAGATTGAGAATTATTTACAACAGTAAAATAAATATTTAAAAAAAAATAAAACTAATTTTTTCATTATAGAGAGATTTTCCTCTCCATATGACACAATCAAAAACTAAACTACACAAAAATTACACCGAGAGCAAATTTACACTGATTGCCGAATATACTACATAGTGCAAAGTCCCTTTTCACCTCCATCATCTGTTATACTCTGCGATTCCTTGAGTTAGTATGAACAGTTACAGAATCACTCTTAACTGTATGATCTCTTTCCTAGCAGTACAATATTCACATTCTACTAGCAACCAGAATACACTCAGTAATCAGAAAATAAAATTATTACTGCCCTTTTTCTAAATTATCCATAGTTAGAGCTCTTGTTTTCAGGGTCAATACCCATACAGGGGTTCAAGTTATACACAGAAGGGATACTCAAAAGTTTATTTTTTTTCCTATCTGTATCTGCAGTAATCATCTTTTTCTACAAATTTCCCTTTTTCTGTTACCTTACTTTATTCTGTTTCATAGACTAGTATGCAGTCAAAGGCAACTTCTCAAAACCCAGGAACTCAGCTACACAGGAAGAGAAGAAACAGAACAGAGACAGGAATTTTTTTTTCTCACATCTGGCCATTAGATAAACGCAGTTCTTTCTTTGCTTCACTACTGGGGGCATTTTGTACAATTGCCCATGAAACAGAAGGCAGACTCAAGTCCTAGAGCTATTGAGATTATTTTATAGAGCCAGTATTTCATGCGTTCTTTCTGCACATCCAGTTGGGAGGTGTGTGGAGGGTGGAAAAAGCCTGAAGTCTAGCATGTGCTAATATAGCAAATGAATATCTGAAGTGAATACTGTATCATTGTGCTTAACAAAGCTGCCAGCAGCAAGCAGCGCTTGCCATAGATGCTTTGCCACAGTTCTGGATAAATCTGATCTAGGAATTCAATGCTCAGATGCCCATTTTAGATCCTTAATGCTCTTATCTTACCCTTGTATATAATAATAAGGATCTCAGGTTTTGTTGTTTTTCAGTGAATTTTGATAGTTTTCTATAGAACTACTATGTTTTATAGGGCATGTTAATTCCTGGAATTGATATGTGTATCAGATAATATACACAAAACTTATCCTAAGCCTGCCAGGTAAAGAAGTGGGCAGAAGGGTGTTTTACAAGTTTGGTTTCATTATAGGTAAAAACACATTTACAAAACCTCACACAAAGCCCCTTAGATGATATCATGGATGAACAACATAGCTAATATTGGGTATTAAAATCGAACATCACTCCTTTTCTTCTTTCATCCAAGATTTAGAATACTCTTGTGCCCCCAACAAAAAAGGGGAAAAGATAAAAAGGATCTGATAAAAGAAAAATAACAAAGAGAAAAGCCCACAAACACCCAACTAGGAGCTGCTAAACTATAGTATGATCACTGAAATCACCACAGTACTGCTTGAAAAGGTGAGAAACAGGAAGCATTATACCCACAATTATAAGGTTTGCTATGATGGAAATATACATACTTGGGACAAAGTGCGTTCCTGTATGTCTATCTCACCGCAGAGCAGCCGCTTTGATTGAAAAAAATAGTTCTGATCATCACTGATCCTTGTCCAGTTATACATGACTCATTATGTGTCCAGATCAGCTTTTTGAAGACTATTGTGGCATGGTGTTTTCAATAAGACTCTCAGAATTTCACAAACTAGTGGAGGAGGATGCAGAGTTTCCTTGCTCATAGCGCTATGGTAGTCCTTACACTCTGCATGTATCGTGGGATGATTTTTCAGCAAATCAGATGAGAAAACTCTCCACAAGTTGACCTCTTTCCTCTGCTGGAACCAAATTTATGGTTAGAATTTAAACAGCACTGTTTTTTCTTTGTGTATCTCATAAGAATCAAATAAATGGAAACTAGGCAACTGTGTTCCAGGTATTCTTTCATTTATAGCTAAGTATCAATTATTTTATACATGTGGTCTGATTTTACAGGAGTATCAGGTGTTATCAGCGCTATTAAGTTTAGTTTCTCTGAGTGCAACACTTGATTTCTCTAACATTTGAGACTCAGCTTAGAAAATTCTGCCCAATACCTCTATACATATTCTCATTGCAAACAGTAAACGTCTACCTGTGGATGAGGAGATTCTACAGTTATCTGCCCTTTCTTGTGCAATAAATGCAGACTGATCAACAGAGTAGAAAGCAAGCACTAAGATACAACTTCCATATGAGAGATCTATTCTTTGGACTCACTTTACTTTTAATCTCTATTTAGAACACTCTTACAAAACTATGAACAAATAATAATTCCACTGAACTTTTCCTTAATTTAGCTGGTCTGCCACACAGTAAATTTCACAGCTGTGGTAGTGGGTTTTGGTTTTGTTTTAATGATACCGTGTATGTGGCCTTCATCATTACATAATTAAGTAAAAAGTAGCATGTAACCTTTTTGCATTAACTACAGAGGCTTAGGCTTGATTTCTATTAAAATAAGAAAGAGATAGTTGTTATTTACCTTTTTTGCCACCTACCTAAGGTAGTAAGTCTAGGAAGTTGCAAAGACTATAATTACATTATGACATTCATTATGTATTTGTACTTCAAAGAAAAAAAAATTGCGTGAAGTAACATATCCTATTAATCACAGAGATTTGAACCCATCTAATCTTTCTCTGTAATTTTAACTGGAAATCTATTATAATGTCAAATACTATTAGTGAAGCCTTAGCTACTCAATATATGCAGCACAAGTTCTTGCATGAGAATAGACTCAACAGAGCTATAAGACAATGAAAGGGCAGCAGGGCCTGTGGCCTCTGCTCTCCAATTCAGTAACGTGAAGAAAAAGTGAATTCAGTAGGAGCTGTCAACTCTGAAACATCTCAGTTCAACATGATTTCAGCAAAGATCAAATGGAAAAGGCTAATCTTGTTTTCTAGACACTTAAATCCCATTTTCCCAGGCAGATTTACCCTCCGGTTTGTCCAAATGTGTCTTAAACAGAATATCTTATTCTGAAGTGTCTTTTTTTTTTTTTTCCCCTAATACAACAGGCACAATAGCACTGAATACATCAGTGTCACAGGTTTTGTTTCTAAAGCTTAGGCAGAAGGCCACAAGACATCTGTGGAAAGTAGAAAGCATGTCACTAATACTCTTACAGTTACATTTATACTTTATGAAAATATTTAATTAAACTTGTATATCAGAATTTTTCAGCTTGTTATCCTCCCATACTTGTAATCACCCTGAATTAGGTAGAAAGCAACACAAACCTTTATTAGATCTTCTGGGCCTCTAAGTTCTTTTTGCTGTTGTTTAAATAAAAGATTGACAGGAGTTCAGTTTTAATAATATTTGATGTTTTGTGCGTGAAAGACATTCTGCTGCTCAGTAATACCCATGCTACCAGAATAGTTAAAATACAATGAATAAAACATATAGCCAAAATGTTGCCTAAGATGGGGTATTTACAGAAAACCTGTAGTTATAAAGATCCTAGAAATATGGGATTTAAATAGGCATTTCCTCATTTTTGCACCTGATATTTAACTCTGAAAGCATTGCTTCGTTCCACTCTAAATATTTGCTTTCTCCATTTACGTGATTTCCCTTCAGCAAGATTTTGTTTTCAGTTCAAAGACCAAAGTGTTAAAATGAAGTAAGAATCTATGTTGTACTTAATTAGCAGAGAAGTTTACCAAGTTTTTATCTGTGAATCTGCCTCAAATCACAGTGTTATAAGAAGTTCCACTTTGGTTATAATTTAGAGCCTTGCGTTCATTATTTGCTTAGGGGTTAAAAAAAAAAAAAAAGAAGCTGATATTCTAATACTAGTAAAATGCAGAGTTTACTACAAATCAGTAACAAAATCTTCCACTGTCTTCACAGTGAGAGTTTCATCCCTAGTGTTTTGCTTTTTAGGCAGAACAGTTCATGATGATGAAATCTATAGATGTTTTGGGTTTCAAATGCCTTGGTCTTGGCAAAATTGATAGCAACATAGCTCCAGCATTTTAGGTTGCAAAAACAATCTCTGATTCTCCATCAAGTTCAGTCCTGTATTGAAAGTAAGAGAAGTGCTCCTTTTCCAACTTGGCATACTCAGCAACATATCTTTCTATTTCTTCATTCTATAGGAATGAAAATGTAATTTCAGGACAAGATGAGGCTTACAGTGAGTTGATTCTGTAATTTAAAAAATGCTTTATTTTCCATTTAAAAATTACTACTTATTTTGAATAGAATAAAGCAAGCCAAGAATCTGGGCAGGTAATACTACTTTAACAAACAACTCCCACAAAAATACTCCTTTTTAAACTGTGGCAACTTGTAGGTGTGTACAGTCGGAAAGGGAGGACAAGGTTTATTTCATTGTTTTCCCTCTGTTATAAGAGGACTTTTTCTTCCTTCCCCCACTTCTCCTGCCAACCACAGCTGATGAAGCAGGGAAGTGGACTCATATACGACTATATGCCTCTGGAAATATTCATACTTAGATCTGAAAACAAAACCAAAAAACACGCAAACATTCCTCCTCCTGCAAAGAAATTATGTAGCTTAATGTTTTATTTTATCTTGCAACGTTGAAGAAGAGAATAGTAATAACAAAGACTATCTAACAGGGGAAATTGGTCCTATAAAGGCAGGATTCTTCTCTCCAGGTACCTGGCATTTACTAGACTAAGATTAGATTTTATTTTTTTTTTCATTTAAAAGAAATTTAATAATTCCTCTTTAAACCTAATATGGTCACAAATTTGTAAAGGTGATTTTGCAGGGTTTGCAAAGCCATAAAACTTCATCAGAAGCAGGGAATTCATATCAGGCTCTGTAAAAGCTCAAACACTACAGCTACAGATGACTATTAAGAATCTGCAGCAAGCCACTACAGAGCAGGAACCAAAACCCACAGATTACCGAGTTTCTTTTCCATGGTATCACGTAAAATGTCATTATTATCTGAAATGTCATTCCTCATATAACTGAGTCCTGTCTTCCAGGCTCATGCAAAAAGATCACTCATTTCTATCAATAGGTAAGTACTGTTAATGACAAAGCATGTAAATACAAATTGAGAAAGAAGAGCATCTATTATTTTCAGGGCTAATGGACAGTGTACCACCTTAGCCCACAACCTTAAGGTCCAGGAGTTTGTAAGATTGTGCATTTAGTTGTAAAATTGCATATTAAGTCATTTTAATGGCATTGTTTTGACCAGACAGATTAAAAATGTGAAGTGGATAATATAGTGTTGTCAAGAAAATATACTAGCTGAGAATTGTTTTGTGTTAATTCTGAAATTGAATTCTCTGAAATAAATTTTGATTCAGGACAAAAACTTTTTAGCTGTGAAAAACAGGGAAAATGCAAGGAAGAAACAAACAAAAATATTAGGCAGAAGGAAGTAAGAAAACTAACAAACTATTAAAAAATAGTTAATAAAAAGTGATCTCAGTTAAAACAAAGGTTAAAAAAAAAAACCAAAATCCCAGCAGTTGACAGATAAAATATTTTTATCTTCCTTATTTAAAAAGAAATTAAATAAAGCAACTATTTCATCTCTCTTATTGCCACAGTATTTTAACTTAAATTACTAAAGATTGAGAACTAAGTAGAGCAAGAGGAAACTAGAATAATAATAGTAATAACTCAGGCAGCATGTATTAAATGAGTTATTTTGCTCATATGTAACAGACTACTAGAATTTTCTTATTTTCTATTTTTAAAAAGTGAGTATGAAATATATTGTCCAAATGGGATAACTATGAAAACTATGTAAAATGTCAATGAAGGAAACCAGTAAGGACCTGAAAGAATCCGAGCACATATTTTTAAAAGATGCAGAAATCTCTTTGATTCTATATATTGTAATTTAAAAACTAGCTGTTCAGTTAAATATATAGTTGCCTTTGTAGATAATACAGCCTGTATAGGTTGTGAGAAATGCTTAAGAATTCTTGGATCATTCATACTGCTAAATAAACAGTCACAGCCTACCATCCCAACCTAACAGCCACCAGAATACACAGTAGCCTGCATCACTCCCAAAGAGCGATTTTTTTTTTTTTTTTTTGCAATAAGTTGTTTGAACCAGAAGTGATTGAGAAGCAATAAACACCAAACCCATAAAGCCTTTCTCAGACAGCTGTATCCTCAAAGTAATGTTTCTTTTTCAGAGAGGTAAGACTTTTTTCCAGGATAAATTCTGTACAAAATGTTTTCCTACTTTCTATTTTCCTACCTTCCTTTTTCCTGTTAGGTACCCTCAAATATTTCTGAAATAGATGCAGCTTGTATGTTGATTGAAAGTGCTGGAGAGAGTATGTCTAGCCTGCTATCTTGACCCTTATAGTGACCAACAGTAGGTGCCTGGGGAAGACAAAGGCAAGCACACAGCTATATTTCCCCAGAAGATATTCTAGACATCAGCAAGATGCAGCTAAAACACTTATTGACCAGAAATGTTATCCGTTTTTATATAACAGTCCTTAAGTTATTTTTCTTCCAGGAATCTCAACTGTCACCCTTTGAGATCATGTAAGTTTTCACTATCCATAACACCATGTGGCTGATTAATAATACGTTGTGTGAAGAACCATCTTCCTTGGTTTGCTCTGAATACCACTGGTTTTATATTATGCCTCTCATTCTTATGGTAGAAGTGAAATAAATCACTATACACCTTCTCCTCTACACATCTGACATTGTAAACCGCTTTTCATATACCCCTTAGTTTTATTTTTTTTCCCCTGAAGGCTGCTAGTCAGTATGCTTTTTCTTCATGCAGAAGATAGTTCATTTGATTATCTTTGTCATCCTTCTCTAAACCTTTTTCATCCATAACTGAAACGAAGAAAAAAGGATTGCATACAGTTGTGTTTGTTGCAGATTTAAATCATCACAGTGGTGGTTTCTATTTAATTCCTCTATTACATTCCTAATAATTCTTAACATTGATTTATTTCTTTATTACTAATCATTAAATCAAGGAATATTCCTTATATGGTTAAAAATTTTGCTCCTGAAGAGAAATATAAACAAAACAAAAAATCTAAACCAAACGAAAAATATGCTTTCATATTGCAAGTCATACAGCCTTTTATGCTAAGCTTATGGCTCACTGTAAAGTCACAGATGCTATACTTGACTTTAGAATTTAAAAGTAAAGAATAAGTGATGTTTTAAAAAAATTTCCTAATTCACTAATATCACAAAACCTGCCCTCATTAAGAGGAAATTTCAGTGTTTTCAGGATACCATTCTAATTCTGCAATGACTTATTCTTCATAAAGTCTTATCTTACTTATATAGGCCATCCAGAAACTTCTAACATGCACAAGCTTTTCAAGAAATAAAGGCACACTAATACTAAGGACCTCCACACCGTGGATAAGAAAAAACTCAAAACTGCACTATAGCAACTGAAGGTGGCTATTGGTACTAGAATTGCTGCTAGAATAATATTGGATGCTACTGTTTCTGTCTGTTTTTTTTTCTGTTAGCCCACTGGACTGAAAGCATTTTGCTATGTAATGGGCAGTAACTTACATTAAACCCCTGTAAGAACCAAGATAAGAAAAATACACTTGAAGTAGCACATTCACCTTCAATAAGGGCTTAAGGTGATATACTAGTCAGCATATCAGAGACAGTTTTGCCTGACAAGCAACTGACAGTGACATCTGTCAAAGTCATTCGACTGACAGTCATTTCTGGAAAATTACATCCATAGGCAAAGATGTGTATATGCAAGATAAAACATTCAGTTGGCTTTGTGGTTAAGCTATCATTAGCTACTGCCAGCTCTCAAAAGATTTATGGCTTTCAGTTTGAGTTCCTTATTATAAAATATTAAATGCTGCTCTCATTGAATTTAGGGTTAAGGAGCAGAAAATCTTAACTGATCACGTAAGATACAGTCTTTTTGCAAGCATCAGTGTTGCCTTTACTGCAGGCATTTGGCTTTGGAAAGCTTAAAACAAAATAAAAACCAATGGAAGTTAAGAAATGAGAAAGTTTAATCTACCAGAAATATAAGATGACCAAACTAAAGCAAGTACTAATGAAAATAAGGCATTTACTTGTAACTAATGAGCTTGACACTCAACAAAACAAACCATAACTACAAGTCTTCTAGTTAGATCTACTCTTTTTGAGGACATGCTCTAGGTTACAAAACTAAAGGTAACAAATTTTTACATACTGTGTTTTGCTGGTCTGATCAGATTTAAATCTGGGAATACAGACCTTTTTTTTTTATTCCACCCTCTCAGTAAAGGTTCTTAGAAAAACAAAATATTTACTCATTAGTACTATCTGCATTTTTTATCAGATCACCTTCTCTCATAGCTGACAAAATACAAAATGTGTGGTAAAGATCCAAGTATCATATTATCCTTCTTTCAGAAGGTATAGGCATGAACATGTCATATTTACTAGTACTTCTTGGCATCAAAATAGTCAGCAAGAGAGGCTATAAAACAGAAAACATTTGTTACTGTTTAAGCCAACAGCACTCAAACTTGTAATATGGACTCAGAAATTTCAGTATACTTTTAATTGCATTCATCTTACAAGTTCTGTGCGTTTCAGATAAGAGCTCTAGCTATATTAACTACCAAGCTGACATTTGTGGCTTTCCTGTGCTTGCCACTTTTCTGCTTCCCATTTTCAGCTGCCCAGCATGGAACGTATCTACAAATGCAGTTTAAATGACATAAATGGATCTGTATGCACTGTTGAACTAGCAAGCTAATTTGCCCAAATGAGTAGCAACCAACAAGTAGGTAATAAGCCTAATTTCTTCAACTCTTTACTATCTGGTTAGTATTTGAAGTGCCTCTGAGGCCTTACATAACAAGAAGAGTTCTGAGGTAAATACTAAAACTGTCAACTTTCTAGAAGTGGAATATAATAAAAAAAAAGAACATTCAAGAACTTCTATTACCTTTTTGGAATCCTATGGCAGAAGATACTAATATATTTAGATGTATGTTAAACTATACGTTATGCAAAATTGACCAGTATGTGAAGCACCTTATGATGGCAATATCTGTGGTCATAGTTGAAATTAATGAAGTCTTTTTCACCCATTTATTCTAATATAACCAGTTAAAAAGTAACAAACAGCTGCTACAGAATGAAAATGCTTGAGTAATAGTCTTCCAAAAATTAATTTCACAACTGACTCCCTTGGCTGAGATTACTTTACGTTGCATTGCATTCTGCCTGCACTTGGTAAGTGGTGCTGCTCCAGGGGAACACGTGTCACAGGGACATGGCTGCTGGTGCAATATGGTGCTCAAGGGGAGGTTGGGATGCGGGGTGCAGAGAAGAAGGAGGTATTCACTCTTGCTAAAAGTAAGGAAACATTATCATCTTACATTCAGGATGTCATCTATCTAGATATTTATCTCTACTGGAACAGGAGAGGATAGGTAGAGTTTTGTAATGGGTGAAACACAGGGCTAATGCAAAAGACAATTTAGCAATCTTAAAGAGGAAAGCAACTGTCATGGTTGACTCTGTAGTAAAAAGAATGTTTTTATTTGGTTAATAACCGCTGTAACAGCTGGATAGCGTATGGTCTGTATTAAACAGAAGAGAACTACAAGACTGGACAAGACTCTGAAGTTGCCTGCCACAACACTACAGGCAGTAATACTCCATTGTACTAAGAAGTGGTAATTTGTCATTTGAAGACAAGATAGAACAGCTCAAAAGAAGTCATGCTGTCAGTGCAAGAGGTGGTAAACACAATACAAATAAGAACATAATGAGAAAAACACAATTGAGGAAGCACAGACTTCCCCTCACCCCCTTCTGTTGTTTTGTTTGGGTTTTGTGTTTTTTTTTTTTTTTTTTTTTCTTTCTGATGCTAAGAGTCTGGGATAACAGATAATTGAAAGTGGGAAAAAACATTTTCAAATCATAATCATGAGATAATTTAGTGTGCATGAATCAATTATTTAAAAAGTGATGGTAACAGCATTAAAAAGCAAGCAGTTAGGAAAAACAACAAAGTACAACACTGTTAGCTCATAAGTTAATGAACTTTATTTTACTGGATGTAGCCTCTAAAAGACAAAGAAAAGATGTTGTAGGGTCTGTTGCACACTGCCTAACTCAAAGATTAGAATGATTTATTGCTTAAGCATCTATGATATATAGGGTAAAGGAGTTATCAGGGCATTCAATTTAGGTTATATATGCTAGAACCCTGTATAGTAAATCACTAAAATTTCTACAATCTCTAGATAATTTTCTAATACAAACAGAACCAGGTCCAACATACAATCTTTCCAGGAGACTGCAGATTAAACACTGAGCCAGAAACAGGTGACCTAGGGACCAGTATGGCTTGTTTATATTATGGATGAACAGATGACACTTCCAAGCAACACCCACTCACTCATTCTCATATATCACATACACAGTACATCAAAAGGACTAAATGTTCAGTGATTTTGGTAGAAAGAGACAAAGTTAGTAGTAGGCTAGTAGTACTACTCCCAAGAGACACAAGCGTTTATTTGCTACATAGGCCTAAGAACTCAGGTCATATTCCTAGTCTTAAAACGACAAATAGCATTACAATTATGGGTATCTTCCAAAGTGAGAAGTAGCCCACATGGTCAACAGACTACTTGACTTTCTTTAAAACTAAATGTTAATTTAAAGTTAGCACTGACCTGTAAGTTCCTGTCCCTTCAAGGAAAATTAATAGTTGGATCTAATCTATGAAGGACTGAGAGCCATGTATAAAAGAGATAAAGCATTGTCAGCTATAACAATTAAAGTTAAGCTGTGACAATCAGTAAATGCAGGCATGGCATGCCTGTCTCAGAATTACAGTTAACTTGGTTATCTTAAGTAAATTTTCATCTTACATTTTCCATGTAATACTACACTATCATCTACTGCTAAACTGTGTCATGCTACGCAAATAAGACACAAGTTAAAAAGCACATTATGTTCCAATTTACACTGGTTTTCTAGATCAATGGCAACTTAATGAAATAGCAATGTGAATAATTTACAAACTGCATAGAGAACTGCATCCTAGTTTTTCTTTCCATGTAGGTTTCTCAGCTGTCATTCTAACTTCAGCCAGTTTGGATATAACAAAAGCTTCAAGAGGACAGAAATATTTGAAACACCATAAAAACATACACTCAACTCCAGTGTTTGCAACTGTTGTTTAACCATGTGAACATCTGTTCAATGCTGGCCACTACATAGTAAGAAGAGATATTTAGCTTAATCAAATTCATGGAAATATTTTTCTGAAGTTTCCTTGAGATAACTGGAGGAAAAGAAAGCACTAAAGCATTAATAAATAATTTACAATAAGGTACAGTCATGAATTAAACATATTTGCTTTACCTAGACTACTGCTAATTATATACAGTCACATTCAATAGTGATGCTTTTTTTTCTAGCCCTGCCTAGCCCTTCAGAAGACAATATAAAAGTTTTAATATTCAAAACATGGAGAGAGGGACTAAAGAAAAGCACAAGAAAGTTGCAAAACAAGGGAGGCGTGTGAAAAATTTGAGAAGGAAGCAGCTCAGAGATTGGGCCCACATAAAAACTTAAATTATTATACACTGAATCAGCAAAATAAGCACATAACTGGAGCAAAATGGACACTTCATTTCTACAGAATGTCCATAAACACCACATCTGGATGATTTATTCTAGAATTGCCACAACATCCCAGGTGTAAACTCTTATCCTAATCGCACCATGACTTTCCTACTGCAAGTCATGACATTTCAGCTGTACACAGTGAAAGAGACCAACATCACTGCATAAAAGAAGCTCTTTGCTGGGGTAACGTCCAGGACAGCTTTTCTGCTCACAGTTGAAAATGTCTGTACCATGAACAACCAATGGATAAAAAGTCTCACTCTCCCCATTAACCCACCATTTGTTAGTTCCACAACATAATTTGGCTTTTGCTCTTAAGATCTTACTTTTGCTACTGGCCTCCCATCAGCAGTAGTGAAGAGAAACACATCTGCAAATTGGAGACCTAAGGAGTTCTCAAGATGGTCAATCAAATCTATTTCACTTAATATGGATTGAGGCTATATATTTCTAACAGGGCTCTTAGTAGCATAGCAGTACTCTACCAAAAAAGGAATGTTATGAGAACTAACGCAGACCCCCAAGGCAAGGGAGAGGTTCAACTCACCATAAAATTGTCACTGCCAAGAACCCTGAGAGACCATCACACAGTGGTTAGCATACTTTAAATAAAGAGTTAAAATGTTGCTCAGATCACACTCATGACTGGGAAGGAGACTGCACTAAAATCCTTGTTTGTGTTCAAATTTTTAGCATATTTTGGGATTAATTTCCCTTGCTGCCTGATCCAGCAGCTGCAGTGATAAATTCCAGATCATTTGGCCAAATCCTTTCTTGCATCTGAGAGATACCTGAAGTGAACCAAACTAAGTTCTTTTCTCAGGTAACGTGTATAAGTTATTTATACATACTGATTATTATAAGGTAAGATTTTATGGAACACAGAAAAGCCAGGAAGGCCAATTACCATACCCAAAGTTGCATAGGTCATTAAAACCATGAAGATAAATACTATCTTTGAAATGAGTTTAAGCTACTGCTTACACAGTAACCTAAAGCAACAAATTATTAGCCAAGTGTATAATTCACTCCCAAGAGCTTGATTGTGACAGTGAATGTAATTTTTATTCACACTCTGTGAGGCCAAGCAATCCCTGCAAGATACCATTTTTAAAGGAATTTTTAAAACAATTACTGTGGAGAGGAGAGTCACATAAAGCTGCAGGGGCACAGCACAGGCACATTCAAAAGGTTTTGAAGTGGCCAAACTTTATGTACACAGAAAGGCTAAACATTTCTTGTTTCTGGGTCACAGGCGATCAAGACCTTTGACCTTGAAGCTATAGATCTCTTATGCAGGCAAATTACTTACACTGCAATACTTCATAAACAACAGAAGCCCTAAGTGTCCCACCAGGCATTACAAATAGGGTGGGGTTACACTTGCGATAGATTTGATTTGGATGGAAATGAGCCTCCCTGGGAAGTCTACTTAAGCCTTTTAAATAACTTATGCACAATGGCACGATGATTTAGTTTTAGAAATGTAGATAATGATGCTCCTTTGTTGTTTTAGGAATTTAGCTGATATGAGTCAGCATAAATATTCAATTCAGATTTTCTTTAAAATTAGAAATATTACATGGTAAATGAAAAAGAAAATATACCAACTCTATCTCTAATTTGTTAGCATGATTCTTGTTTTAGCTGAATTCAGTATTTCACTTCTTCCCCCTATAGGGTCATAAATACATACTTAAAATATGATGTGGAAACAAAATTAAAAATGCAAATTAGCAGCTTGTTTTGGTATGTCCAATTCATATTACCACTGAGTTCTGTAGCATCATCTTAGTTTTATGCATTCAGTAGCCTAAAATAAAACTTACATTTTAAGGGGCAACTAGAAATCTGTGCTTTCACCAGAAGAAAGGAACCATCACTCTAATTACTTCACTTTTCTCCCGCCAATAACAGACATAAAACCCTGTCATATTTCAATCCATGATAAAGGGAAAAATGCGATGCTTCCTGTTAGAATAATTTCTTCCCACCCTTTATGCTGCATTACTTCTCATTTATTTCTCCTTCAATTCACTGTATTTAGAAACCATGCTAAATCACCAATAATTAATAGTTATGGCAATATCCAGTACTCTATATTCAGAAAGATAAACAGAAAGAAGCCACGGGGCAACTGCCTATGATTCAGTAGCACTTCACTCAGAAAGAGATAGGGTAACAAAAAATCTTCCTTTCCTTATGCTATTTTAATGTTTATTATGTGCTTTAGACTGTTAGAACACTAACAATAAATATATGCTGAAGTATGTTCCAGCCATATTAAGCACATCGATATATGTAGAGTCATGGTCATTTACTCCAGACGCAAAAATCACAAGATTTGTCCTTCATCTCAGGAGAGTAATAAGTCACCAAATTCAGCCTATACTTTGAACTGTTTTTCTAAAGTTGAAAGAGCTCCTAAAACAGCAACTAAATGTTTATTGGACCAAAACCAGGGAGCAGAATCAAGAAAAAAAAAAATCTAGTGCATGGGGAACTCATCTGGGACATGGGAGATTGACATCATATCCTTTTTTTCAAGGTTTAAGCAACAGCAACCATGCTTCCTCCTTGGATAGGTAATACAAAGTTTGACATTATTTGCCTCAAATTTACTCTAAGTATACAAATGATATTTTGAAGAGACTACCCTAAATATCTTAATAGCATAATAGCATTAACAAGATGCTTAGGAAACATATGCATTAAAGACTTGTTTTGTCCTGTCCTTAATTTGAGAATAAATGTTTTATCTGTCAGATGCTAAGAGTTGTTTATTTTTAAAATTCTGGCCATTTCTAAAAGGGAAAAAAGAAGAGCTTATTCAACAGGCAGAGGTAATTGAACTCTAGCAAGAGAGTGGTAAATCTCATTTACGTTAGTCTTTCTAAATGTAAATTATAACAAAATAATTGGGTAATTTTTGCAGTTCTCTCTAATGTAGCATTTGTGTCTTGAGTGCCTGGTACTATTTGGTTCCTATTCTACTACCCAGTTCAGCTACTGAAATGTTCTACAGTTTTGTTACTTATATTCTATTAAAGAATATCCACACAGCTGATCAACTTCTGACTTAACATTCATTCTATAGGTCTAACTAGAAGAGGAAGGGCCTGTCCAAGTGAGATACATTTATAAAGCTCTTTGAAAATAGTACAGCATTTATTCTCAGTCTTTAAGTAACAAAACTTTCCCTCTTGCTTCACAAAAAACCTTTTCACCTTTGAGGTCTTATGGCAGCTACCTTTAAAACTTAAGCAGTATATATGAATGTAGCCTTGTCTGTGGGTATGGAAATTGATAGCTTTTTGATTGGTATCAAGTTTTTTAATTCAAAAGATGAGTACTTTTGAAACAGTATAACATACTAACTTGAAAAAACACACAATCACTACATAGTAGGACTCTACTAAGTGAGATAACATACTAGGCTTGAGCAATATTTTGAGATTTATAACGTTCTTAACTTTTTTGAACATTAAGTTTGTGACATTCAAACCAATGAGTTCTCACGCTATTAGGTTTCTTAGTGTTAAGCAATATCTGGCTTCTGAGTGTCTTTTCCTTGTATACACATTACATTAAGGTCAACAGCATTATGTTACAAATGATATTCAAATAGATGTAACAAAATTAGATGCTGCAATAAGTAGTATCCCAGTCACAAAGAGTATTCCTTTAGATAAATGAAGGTTCTGTAAAGTGTTATTTAGTGTGTTTAATAGTTCATCTTTAGAGTCTAAATAGTCATAAGATCCTATTTTATGTCAAGGAAACATCACTTTAAAACACGTGTTAATAAAGTACCTATGAAATAGTCCATTTCAATATAAATATGATATTTATGAGCAAGAGATATCTTGAAGAGTATGTACTTTCCAACACCCAAACCTGAGCTCTCTTTCATTTTTTGATTTCACTAACATGTAAGGAAAAATCTGAATTTGAACTGTTTAACAAACAGGAGAGGTAACAGGAAGAAGATATGGTAGCCTTTGAAAACTGCTGCAAAGGTGAATAGTCTACTTTCTTCGCTCTTAGGAATGGGACAAGAAGTAATGGTCCTGTGTGGCAGAAAGGAAGATTCAGGCTAGAAATTTTCTAAGAATTCAGCACCATAACAGATTGCTTGGAAAAGCTGTGAATTCCTCAGCTCTGGAGGTTTTTAAGAACATTGCTAGACAAATTTCAGTTAAGAATGCCTCATCCTGTTGATCCTGAGTGCCAAGGACTGTATTAATTGACCTCAACCTTCTTATAGCTATATTGCCTAAAATAACTATTACCAGGGCATTTTTTCCTAAATAAAATGAATAAGGTTTACCTAATAATGAATGAAGGCTTAAAGTCTTAGGTCTTTAAAATAATTGCTTTCGAAAATTCAATGCCAACATAAAAACATATCACAAGTATTGTCAAAAACAATTGAAGAGAATCTTTAAAAGTGATTACAAAAGACAAACGCGTGGATCAAGAAATGTATTACAATAAAAAATGATCAAAATTTCCACAACTTTTGACTATGTGCCAGATTTCTTAAAACTCATCATAACTTTTGTTTCTTGCTGCTTCCTTTATGGACTGACAAATCAATGTTCCATACAAAATTCTTAGAAGAGTCCCATCAAGTTCTAGTGAGAATACTACTTTTTTTCTTGTTGCAGACTATTTATCCTGCAGTATGACGCACTACATTATCTCAGTTACTAAAATAGCTTGTAGCAATGTTAAAAAAGGTAAAGCTATTTATCCCTAAATTAGTTTAATCCACACATAAAAGGTATAAATATTTTAAATGATTTGTAGAAATTTTAGTACAAGAGTTACTATTAATTCTTACTAAAGAAACATTCACTTTTTTTAGCCTTCAGAGTTGTTTAATGAGATAACAACATTTTAAGATTCCGAAACAAGATTCCCCTTTATTACTTTTGACTATGTGCCAGTCCCTGCCTCATTACTGCAAATGTAAATACATTTGGATCAACTGGTTTGGTATCTTTTTTCTGATTAGAGTTTTTAGTCAAAATGTTGCCTGCACATAAACATCCCAGACTGTTAGGCTGTATAGGATCTAATAATAATAGCACTAAACCTAACAAAATAAGAGATTACATTTTGCTTTTTTGTGATACTTCCCACTGAACTTTTCCAGGAATCAGGAGTAGTTACTTACCATAAATCTGGTTGCACAGAAGAAAATTAAATATTAAAAAAAAAAAAAAAAAAAATCACCACACATCAAAATACCACCCCCTACCCCCCCCAAAAAATCAAAAAACTCAAAACCAAAAAAAAACCCCCAAAACAACTGTTTAACAACCATAGCAGTATTTGTTAATTAGGTGCTAGCCAGCCAGATTTTCAGATGGGGGTAGGGAGGGAAATCAAAATACTACTTTCTGTATATCCTTTCCCTGCATCTAAATTTTAGTTGCTCTCCATGAAGAAGAAAAAGGTTAAATTATAGATTAAAAACTAGTATATTTTACACATTTAGAGCTGTCTTTTCATAGTATACTTTGTATTAATTTGTCCAAATCCACTGAGCAGGGGACAATATGGTAATTACTTAGACATTCAGGTGCCAAATTATTAGTAAGAGTAGAAAACATAATAACTATTTTTAGGTTGTTATCAATGCTACAGTCTCAAAGAAGAAAAACACCTTTCTAATGACCATATTTCCACTCTGAGAACAAAAAAAGGACACTTTTCACAGGAAGATCTCATTTCATTTAATTTTTTTCTCTTCACTTACTCTGTTAGTTTTCCTCCAATTACTGATTATCAACTGAGGTATGGTTTCCCAACTTCTGTCACTTTGAAAAAAAAAAAAACCACCCAACCCACTAACTAAAAGTAATTGGGGCACTCAGGTTGCATTAGAAAACATCTGTTACACCTATTCAAAATCCTTTTAGAGGAAAGTGTATCGAAGTACTATGATTGCCTACATTTTGACCCACTCACCAAATCCCAAAGCATTAACATGTCTTTTTCTCAGTTCCAGAAATAACCCTAGATTTCATTCTATCTACCTCCTAATTCCAGAAATATACTCAGCAATTAAAAATCCATCAGAAGGAAAAGAAAGATTGCTTTGAAAGTCTTTAGATGGCACCTATTTAAAACCATTTTCTGCTTGTAAAACCATATTTCTGTAAGAACAATCACCATTAGTAAATTATGTACTATTGGATGTCAGAAAGTAGGAAGATTTCACTGAGGTGAAGTAGTTTCAGTGACAGCTATCTAGTTAAAACATTATTATACAGAGCAAGTAATAAGCTTGATTAATTTCAGTGGTTTAGGAAGAGAAAACATAGGCCAAAGTGTAAAATGGTGCATTTGTCTTAACATCAACAGAGCTATACTGATTTTGCGTGCAAATTGTCAGTATATAATAAATTATATGTTCACTCCTGTTGATTTAGTTTCACATTACAAAAACATTACTCCTGCAGAAATGCTTAATTATGTTTCTTTTTCACATAAGCATATTTCTTGTTCATAATCTTAACATTAGTTTTTCTTCCATTTTTCTATTTCATGCAGTTCCATACTCCCCTACCTAAAGGTTCAAAAAGTAAACAAAGGACTCAGATGAGAAAACAAATATTCATTAAAGTACCATACATCACAAGATTTACTCCTACTAGAATAAGAACTTCTCCAATGAGTATAATAAAATCAGGTCCTAAATGCACATGCATGTGTGAGGAAGTGCTTCCTCAACAACCTATGGACTAATTTATTTTAAGATTTTCTGAACTTATTTCCCACTCATTACAGCAGAAATTTTGACATCAGAAAAAATATTATCAACGTGTATATTATTTACCACAACAAATAATATTACCTTCACTATTAAAATTAATCTTTAATAAATATTACCTTCATGATTAAAACTCATTTAGAATAATCTAAACCAGATTAAGTACAATCTGATAATCATGCAGTAAATAGGTCAAGTTCCTTTGGAAAAAGAAAAATTGTCCATTTTTTTTTTTCCCCTAGAGTAGAATCCATATTTTTCTGGTAGCATTTTAATGGAAAAATTATACTGATATAAGCCATTTCTGGCACCTTAATTTCTCCTACAGAGAGTGCTGACTGTTCATGTTAACTTTCATCTCACAATTTTTCAAGAGTACTGAAACATTAAACCATTAAATTTTTAAAAAAAAATCTGTAAATCTAATTCCTCTGCAACGGCAAAAGAGTACCAAAACTGAAGCACATTTCAAGTGAAACAGCTATTAATATTCACAGCACTTCTTTATCTCACTCCTACCTACTCCCTACAACTTCTACGTTATGTAGCCATAGCTTTACAGTAGCATAAAAAGGAAGCAAATTTTAGCTAAAATAAGTAGTTTTTCAGGAAATCTAAATCCACCTATGAGACCATTATGTTAGAGGTAAAACAACAGCAGCTTTCATACAGAGAAGTAATCCTTTAATCTATCCCTAGATGGGTACTATTCAATCTTACATAGACTGTGAGAAACAGAAAGAATCCACAACATAGTTACCCAAGCTTCCAAAGAAGAGATTGATGTATTAGTCAAGCTACTAACCAAGGGATATGAAAGCCAACTGGAAAACTCAAGACTCCAGAAACGTGCTGATCACACCAGAGCTGGGCAGCAGTACTTCATCAGCACATAGGGATTAAGAGTAAGTGTCAACACCTGGATTTTCCTCTGCCTGCTGCTCAGGATAAAGTGTGATTGTCTGGAACAGGAGATCAGATTAATAACAGCTGGTTCTTAGAATCCTACTGGAATGGAATAAAGCTAATGACTGTATTGAAATAGGAGGTTGTCTAATACTGATTACCAATGCTACTATTTTGTTTTTATTAATCTAGAGGTGTATCAATATTGATGATGCTGAGAAATTATCCACCTGAGGGTATTAAGAGAGCTGATTGATGTCATTGTGAGGCTATACTCCATCACCAAAAAACATCACCAAAAAAAAAGACCTTGAGTTTCATATAAGAAATCTTCAGGCTAACTCTGCATGAATCTACGTGGCTCAAATTAGAGATATAAGACCAAGTCCTGAATGGAGCAGAGTTACTGCTGTTATGTCCCCCAGTCATGCTAATTAGATACTCAGTTTTAGGTAGCTCAAGAGTTTCTGCACAGGTTTCCCTCTTTCAAAGTTAACATGAGAAATAAGACACAGAACAATTAACAGCTTGGTCAATACCAAATATATCTTATTTTACGGTGGTCTTCTGTAAATCAGCTATATATTTTCATTTGACATTCAGCAAAATTTTTATGGAATATATGTGTCTGGTTTTCTTACTTTGATTTTACCGCCTGTTTTTTTTTTTTCTTGAAACTGTTGTCCTTTCAAAGCACTGTTTTCTCTGATGATTATTTTCTACTTTTCATTGGACAGAAAAAAAAAAAATGTGGAGTGTACCACCTTCCTTTTTCCATGGAAAGACCTTCAGCCTTGGTTTCATGCATATGCTTTTGGGATATTTCGCATAGGCTTAAAATTTGTGAGTCCCTGAGCATTTTGTATACAGCATTTTGCGCAATCAACAAGAAAACTGGGAATTTATTGAAGAGTGAAGAAAAAAACAGATGATGTAAACCCATCAGTAACATTTAAATATTCTGAGGTATCTTTCTTAGGTGATAGAGTGACCTTGTACTGTTATTTGTCTGTTAGTAATGAATATATCATGTTGGTATTTTTCTCTTAATCTTTTACATGTCCAAGATACAAACATTGATACATTTCCTTATCTGTTTCCTTATCTGTGCAGAGTAATTGAAGATTAGTATTTAATAAGAAACATTCCTTGTTTGCCTTTATCTGTTACAGCAAGTCAAGAGGTGGTAATGAAGGCATATTTAATCATATCTCTGTGGCCATATGTCCAAATTATATTTAAGTAAAAAGCACTCAAAATCATCCTTGTCATATCATCCTGTATTGTTATATATTACTATGTTAAAAATACCATGTCTTTTGTTTTTATTCTTTCTAGTAAAGTCATACCAGGGATTAAGACCAGTATACAAAAAGCATAGATACTTACGTTGGCATTGATAAAAACATCCATTGTTGCTTTTTAATTAATTGGGCTCTTTTCTTGATTAGACTTCTGTCTAAAGATAGATGCATGCACAGCAAGCATCTGTGGTCTCTTCAGTGCCACTCTTTATTTAAGATCACCGTGTACTTTTTCAGTCCCTAAGTAATCTCTTGTCTAATTTTTAATATACATTTCAACACAATCTTGAGATCTTTTGATAAATCACACAATATGAATTGCCCCTCCATCATTCGAGAAAGGATCTCAGTGGCACCTCTTTTTTTTAAGTCTTTCTTAAAATCGTGACTTTGTATTATTATATACCTGTTTGCACTATAGAAATAATTTTAGTTTCCAAAAGGGAGAGTATGCTGACAGTCACTTGTACCATTAGCCTTCCTTACTTCGTGGTTTCAGTTTTTGCAATGGAGCTGAAAATCACTTTTGGTTTGGAAAAGTTTTTTAGTAAGTAAATTGGTATGTGTCTAGGTTTGGATATCACTCCATTTTCCTTAATTGCATGAAGTGAATATAAAATCACCAGGTAGTTCTGACTGTTGAGTTTGCAAATTATTCTGTTGGAGATTAAAAAAACCCCTAACACAACAAGCAATAAGCAAACAGGAGAACCCTAATCTCATATAAGTATTTGCCAGTTCCTTTTGGGAAACATGAGTTTTACCTAAATTTCAGTTAGATGAAGTGAATTCTCCTTAAGACCTGTAGAAAAGATTTCAAATATCCAGTTATAAAATCTCAGAACTGTAGCTTCAACTACTGTTTTGGGTGCCTAAGAAATCAATTTCTCTATGGAAGTTTACTGCTCAAATAATTTTTTTAAAACTATTTCTTGTTTGTTGGAGCAGGCATAGTAACAATAGCATAGACCTTACTGTGATTTACCTTCTGCACTAGCACACCTAGGGAGAGAGATATCTTAGTTCTACAGGATTGATAAACATCTCCTCCCTTTTTCTCAGCATTAGCCCAGGCATCATAGCTCTTTCCAAAGTTATTCAGTCTCCCTTTTTAAACATTACTGTCTCTTGTATAATCAAAAATCTATGGTATTTTTATCCCTGTGTAGAATCTTACATGCTGAATGCAATCCAAATGACAGTGTGAGGAAATACTGCCTCCAGAGGGGTGTTGAATGTGCAAACTCTATTTTTCTCATAGCACCTGCCTGAATTTTGTTGTTGACACATCAAATGGTGAAAAACATTTGACAACATCACTCTCCAGTAAGTCTCACTTCTTAATTCTTAAGTAGTGGAAAAAGTTCTCTTTCTCTTCATAAATGTTTCTGGACCCATGCAAGACAAAATGCTTTCATGCTTCTTTAAAGTGACCAGCAAGTGTATCTGTTCTTTAGGTTTTTCTATCCAATCTGTAACTTGAAGGGTAATAAAATTATTCAGCCTCTGTCATAGGTCAAAAGCAGCCTTTCTAGGGGCACAGATTCCTTCAGCTCTCTTTAGAATCTCATTATAAATGTTTCCAGTCTTCTATCCAAGCAGCAAGTGTAACTGCTGATGAAGCCATGAAATGGATGTGCTTTTAATGTAAAAATGGGTATTTCTGTCCACTTTCCCTGCTCTCCCAACCATAATAGAATTACTATTTTATAAGGATATTTGATAGTAACTTCTAGAGAAAAACATAAATTCTCCCCTAGTTTAATTTTATTCTTGTAATAGCTGTTTGAAAATGTGATGACTCACATTTTATTTTTATGTGGAGTAACGTAAAATGCCGCTTTCTGTATATAAGTCTTGCTGCAGCAGGAGTCTGTCAGATATCTTGGAAACATGACTTGCATGGACAGACTGGAAAAAACTGTGATTGTTCAGCCTGAAGACGAGAAAAGCAATGGCAGGCATAGAAGCAGTATTCAGATACATAGAGGAGGAAGGGAGTAATATATTCTCCATGTGTACAGAACACAGGCAAGAAACTAGAGATTTGCATTTGTCATTAGAAGGTTCCAATTAAGCACCAAAAGAGGTTGGAAAATGGAGATATGCGATGTATCTGTCTGGGGATATTTAAGGCTACACAAGAATCTATCACAAATTATCTATCAGGTTTAGATGATCCTGTTTATGGACAGGGTTTGAGCCGGGTGAGCTTTTAAGGTCCATTGATTCCATGCTTGCTACCTTCCTGTAACTGTTTTCAGTAAGCTGGATAAACACCTTAAATTATTCAGCTTGGTCAGATACCACGAAGAAATAAAGTCAATTTCTGAATATTCTTCATATTCCCTAAAAGTTTCAGGTTTTTACTCTTTTATATTTCCATTCAGAGATTTTTCTTTACAGAATCACAGAATCACAGAATCACAGAATCGTCTAGGTTGGAAAAGACCTTGAAGATCATCTAGTCCAAATGTTGACCTAACACTGACAGTTCCCAGCTACACCATATCCCTCAGCGCTATGTCAACACAACTCTTAAACACCTCCAGGGATGGGGACTCCACCACCTCCCTGGGCAGCCCATTCCAATGCCTAACAATGCCGTTCTGTAAAGAAATGCTTCCTAATATCCAGTCTGAACTTTCCCTGGTGCAACTGGAGGCCATTCCCTCTTGTCCTGTTGCTTTCTACTTGGTTAAAGAGACTCATCCCCAGCTCTCTGCAACCTCCTTTCAGGCAGCTGTAGAGGGCGATGAGGTCTCCCCTCAGCCTCCTCTTCTCCAGACTAAACACCCCCAGTTCCCTCAGCCGCTCCTCGTACAACCTGTGCTCCAGACCCTGCACCAGCTCCGTTGCCTTTCTTTGGACACACTTGAGTAATTCAATGAGCTTTTCGTAGTGAGGGGTCCAAAACTAAACACAGTAATCTTTACAAAATAAAGATATTTTTTTTTTCCCCTGTACCATACGTTTATGTTATATGTGATCTGAAGTACTTAATCTTTGAGGGAAAGAACAAAGATGGGCAGAAAGATAACTATGGCAGAATCAGTGAAAACTTCTACTAAGTGAATGACAGCTAACAACCTCAAACTATTAAAATAATATATTCATAGCATTGTGTTATTTTGTGTTCTCTGAGTTAGACAACTGTACTGCTGAATATCCTTGGAGGTGAGCTATGCCAGCACATGACAAAAATTTTGCTTTAGATTGACCTAACCACATGACTGAGGGATCCTCTGCACACATTTCTGAAGCGATGCCTGTAGGAATATTGCTTTTCATTCAGTGAAAGAGATTTGCAAAGGGAAATTAGTGTGCCAACCACATTAGTGTGGCTTTTCTTATCAGTAACATGGTAAAGAGTATGTATAATTTTCTTGGTGGAATAAAGATGCAAAACAAGACCTGCCTGATCTGTTGCTCAGTTGAGATAAAGTAACTCTCTGACATTCAATATAAAAACAGTAATATCCAAGAGCATATAGTCAGTCACAGCCCAGAAGAATGACCAGGGACATGAAGAAACCTTTGTATTGGATATTAACAACATGGAAAATGACTCTCTGCCAGAGAGATAATAAAAGGAATAAAAGGTGGCATTTATATAAATGAAAGATTTTTTTTTCCCATTCTCCATATGAAATACAATTTTTCTCATGCTATGAAGCTGTAAAATACTTAAATATTCAAGTTAATAACAAGAGGGTAGAAGTCCTTATTTGTCAGTCATGTCTTAGAAAGACAGGGAAATAATAAATACAAAGGTACTATAAAAAATTGCTGTGTGAATTTAATCAGATTACAAGAATTTACTTATTACTGAAACTTTTGATCAATGAAAAATACATTTGGTAATGCTGATGAGGAAGAGTTTTTCATTATGTATTAAAACCACTTTTTTATTATGTGTACTTGCTCTTGTTAAAATAAGAGTGAAAAATTACCCCGGAACCTCCTGTGCTTACTTCAGTGTGCCATAGGCACTTTTTAAACTTTCATAATGCATTCAAAATTTTCTAATATTATGCATACCATTAATGAAGCACTTTTATAACAAATGAACTATGAACTCAGTGGCTAAATATATTTTATAATTCTGCCAAGAATGCTGGCAACCTTAGTCATCATTCTTTCTATTTTCCCTATGGAAGGAGGCAAAAAACCATGTTGAGGACTCACAAGAACCATCTGGGCTAGTTCCCATCTTCTTCTCTTCTCAGGAGGAAATTTTCTCTTATTGTGAAGATAGATGTTGACTAGAAGCCCTGTAGAGCCTTATGTATGATAAAACCAGTTTTAATCATGAGTCTGCATTTTCAAAGAATATAAATCTTGTATCAAGAGTCAATCTTTGCCTAGAAAATTTAATTCAGGTCTTAAGGTGCATGTGTTTCTTTGTCGTGAATAATAATTCATCTCTGAAATTTTATTTATCTCAAACCATTTGGTAAATTGTAATTGGAATAGATGAATACTTTACACCTTAAAGAAATACTTAGGCATGGGATAATATTTCTTGGGCAATCTGATATCTGAGGAACAAGATAATTAATCAAGGACCTAAGAGCCTGTAGGCATGTTCTCTTCCTAGACAGTGCTTTAACTTTCTGCGTTGGTTTAAGCCCTGCCGGGACCAGAGACCACATTGCCATTGTCCCTCCCCCAACCTCGAACACAAGTAGGGCACAAACCCCAGATTGAAATAAGAAGAAATTTAATACAACAGTGTAATAAGCAATCTGAACAACAACAGTAGCAATGATAACAACAATAAACAGTAATAACAGTAAACAAGACAAAAGATATACAGAGAAATACCGCAATGGTTACAGACAGCTTGCTCGCGTGCTTCCTGCAACCAAAGCCACAAAGGAAAAAGTTCCCGGCTCCCGCGCCCAGACTTGACGTCAGTATGAATAACCCGGCTGGAGATCCCTTCCCCCTCTCTGCTGGGGAAACTTAACCCTATCCTAGCTGAACCAGGACCCTTTCAAAAGTATAAAAGGCCAAAAACAGCTTTGGGAATTTTTCTCAATGTTTTCTGTTGACACTTTTCCAGTCTGGGAAAATAACTAGGGAGGTTGTAATAAAATGTCCCACACTAATGTCTTTAGAATATGTTTTAGAACTGTAAATTAGTGACAAGAAATTCCCACATCTATTTTTCCTCCAGTATTTCATTCTCTTCCCTTGCTCTGTTCACCCTGTCCCTTGCCATATTGATGCACCTGTTTGGAAAGCCATGTCATAAACTGGATCACTGAAAAAGTTCTGACTAATAACAATAAAACAGACTATTAATTAATGAGGGAAATTAGAAAAAATATTCAATGTTAATTTTGAGTGATTCTACACTAACTTTGAAAAAAGATAAAAAACCCTTATATTTTCCTATAATGAACAGGTCTAGCACAGCCTAGAGAAGTGGAATGATAATGGCACTACATTTTTCTTCTCCAAGATTTTGACAGGGCACATAAGAGGAACTATTCAGCATTTATATCAGGAAGTATTTAGAGTCATATAGTATACAGATGTCTACGTAAACCATGGATTATTATTTTTTTCAGGCAGAAACCAGGTAGAAGCATGATTCAACATTTGCTGTTGGATGATTTATAAAGCTAGAAAAATCAATGTCAGAGAAAACAATAGGATCCAAGCATGCTGAGTTACAGCCCTCTTCAGTCTTGTTCTCTGGCTGGATTTACAGGGATGAAGAGCCTCAGAATGGAGTATTACAACATATGAGAGAAAACACAGATTTATGATTTTTCTTCTCTGATTGTCTCGCAGTTCTCAATACTGTTGCATATTTATTTTAGGTCTTCAGTGGCACAGTGATGTTTCTTCATAATGGTTTGACTAACTGCGGAGTTCAACTCTGCTTTCTTTTGGGACTGCATGGCTCAGAAGGTCATGGGTGTTTTGTGCTTGGCTAAATCTTAAATTGCTAATGTCAGTGAGGATGAAGGGAATAACTGCAGCTGGTATGCCTTCCTTGTATATGTTTTCAGACAGGATCCCTCTATACATTCCATAAATGCCTTCAAAATCGGTTCCTATTAAACTAACCAGCGTGTGCTTAGGGATTTCAGTAGCTGACTAAAAGTAATTTTCTTCCAATCAAGTTAGTTTTAAAAGGGTATGTGTTTCCTCTATTATAAACATGCTGTTATGCTTTGGAAGACAAAGCCCTAGTTTTCTTCTCCTGACTGCTCCCTCCCCTTTTTGAGTATACCCCCTGCTCTGGAATGCAAGACTTTATTCATGTCTTCTTTCATTCCAAAGTTTTCAGAGTCATGCCATATTGGTGGGAACAGTGAAATCAGGCAGCGTATCATAACTTTCACTTAACAACCGCAGCTCAAAGGAGACAAAGATACAGAGCACAGAACTGTTTCTTGGAACTAGGAAGTGTTAGAAAATAAAGCCTTTCTCCCCTTTTCCTGCATTAAGCTCATATTGTAAAATAATAATTTTTTAAAAAGGCATGAAATAATGGGTAGAATAATTAACAGCATAATGAATAGAATAAAAGCATTTGTTACTTCATACTGTATAAACAGTTACATTCTATTTTGGTGAAAAAAAGTTATTGTAATAAATTTTAATTTTTCTTAAATAAAAACTTATATGGACATGCTGTAGAATTGCCATTTCCAAAAGTGCCTAAATAAAAAAGAAAAATGAAAAGAGATTTTAGGAATTGGGATGACTTTAAGTTACTGTAGCCACAGTTTGAAGGAAACCCCAGGAAGATAGAACTCTTTTTTTTTTTTTTTCTCATGACCTGGTTTTTATTCTTTACAGGCTTGTGATTTGGATGAGAACCATGACACTCCCTGAACACGTATCTAATTTGGACTGTAGTGTATGCCGTAATATGTCCCAGCAGGAAGATGTAAACACTGCCATAGAGAGTAAGAGAGGGAGTGATGAATAGAGGATATGAAGTAACACTGTTTATTTATGTTCCAGATCACAGTAACTTAAATACTCTCCTTTTCACATTTGGTAGCAGTAATGATACCTCTTACTAATATTAGTGTGGTGCACAGCCAACAGCTGGAGGCCAATGCATTATTTGAGAGTTTGAGGAGAGAGTATAGTGCATTTAGGGACCAAGATTTATTGCCCATTAAATGGCTGTTAAGCACATCAGAAGAGTGAAAATTTTTCACGTATGTGCGTGTTGCTTGAGGTTAAATTGCAGTTTAAAAAGGAACTTATTTTTATTTCAGATAAAAGGTACATATTATACTTTTAATTGAAAAACCTATAGCTCATTCTGATTGGATATACAATGTGGGAAAAGTTTTAATATCTATTTCAGGTTTATTATCTTATAGAATATTTTTTGCAAGACTAAATTTTTAAAAATTTATTTATGGCTTTAATTTTGAATTTAACAGATTATTTTAATTTTGTTTAGAACAAAAAGCTACCTAAGCAAGAATCAGTGACAAAACTTCAGTAACAAACCATGTATTGACAGTTAACAACTAAAATCCATACTTCTACAGGCATATTTTAGGAAAAAAGTCTCCCTTTCTGTCCCATATACTCCCTAAAGAACACCCCCCTGAATTGTTAAAATTGGTGTACTTATGAAATAATACCACTTACCTGCTCTTTCTACCACACAGTTTCAATTGGTGAAGTATTCTTTACATCCTGTTCTAAAACACTTTGCTGCTATTAAGTTTAAGAGCCACTGGGGCCCTCTGGGGATAAAAGTAGCTATTCAAGTGCAAGGTCATTAGGAAAACCTGGAATTTCCAAGTTAGTTGTTATGACTCCTGTTAGGAAAGGTATCTTTAAAAATCTGTTTCAAGAGCCACGACATCTTATATGCAGCAGTCTAAACCCAAAATTTGCAGTTACTACTGAGTTAATGGTACAATGAAAATTCTATTCCAGACATAAAAACAATATGATAAGTGTACAAGGAATATGGGATTTAAAAATTTACATTCATAAATTACAGGTTCATTAACGCATCTGGGAACTCTGTAACAGGTCATGATTCCTTTCTTACCAAATTTACTTTGGTACACAAGTGACAGTTATTTCCATTCTTAATGACGGGGCAGTTGCTAAGAGATTGGTAACACCTCATCTAGCTCTCAAAAGAAACTGAGACTGGAAGAACAGTATTCATGAACCCTCCTTAGTTATCAGACTGTCCTAATTCTCACCCAGCCAGTTACTAGTTTAAGTGATACTCTCATCTTCCTCTTAGTAACCATACTCCTCTTCCCAAACCCTATGAGTGAACACTTAAAGGAGCTATTGTATTTTTTCCTTTCAAAGGTATTTATTTAACAATTCTCTAAAGAACACAGCAATACAAGGGGCTAACATAAACATTCTCACTGCTAGTAGAGACAAAATGGTAAAAGAAAAGAAATTACTATAGAAAATGATTCCAAAGTACTAGTCGGGTTTTTTTTAAGATCTTAACGAATTGCTATAGCACCACTCTGAATAAACTGAATGTTCTTTGACTTTTGAAATACAGAGCCAGGTCTTATTTTTACATATTCTTGATTCCCTTCTTAATCAATGGAACTTGTTGCCAGTGTAAGTGCTCTTTCTACAGGGGAAAGGCTTATAAAACTAGCAGTTTATAAATCTAGCAGTTGAGTGAAAATACAGAGTCCAACATATCCAAACCCTGAGTATATCAAAATCTGAATTGTGCACAAAGCGGCTAACGTTATTGTTAGCCTCTGCCAGTAAACAACACATTATTAACAGTTATGTAAGCATCTCACAACTGGTCAATTGAAAGCTGTATTATACTGCTAACATAAGAAAAAACCCTAGAAGTAGTAAAACCACCTGATATATTTTATAATAAGATAATAAGATATGAGTGTATTATTAGGAATAGACAGAGACATAAAATAACTTATTGCTTAAGCTTAGCTATTTTCTTTGTGTAACATATCGCTTAGACCTTCAGTATTGATTCAAACTGAACTGATTCCTTTGGGTTGTATCATTTAGATGTGTGTGTTCCAACCATCCTTCACTGGTAGGGAATGAGAGGAATCATGATGGACAGGGAATATTTATTTTGGTTTTAGTTCTGCTAAACAAAATTGGATCCAACTAGCAGGTCTTTCTGACATTTTGCATGAAATCTGGTCTGCCCTTTGCATGGCTGTGAGATGGAGGTTATAATGATTTCTTTGATAACACAAAAAGCAGACATAGTGTCTGTCTTGAAGACCTTATTAGGGATAGTGCAAAAATACTGGTCAACAAAGCAGTTCTCCTTTATCAAAGAAACTTTTTACTGAAAGTGACCACCTACAAAACCCCAGTCAAGAACCAATAAAATAATAATAAGCTTATATGAAGGGTAATCTTATTAATAGTAAAGGTTAAACCTATATGGAGGATAACCCTATTACTCTTAAGTGTTTATTTTTATAGGACTCAGAGGAGAAAAAGAAAATTTGAGCATTCATATGAAACAGTAAGGATGAGGAAGCTATTCCAAATATAGGAACAGCCTTCAGTAGGGCCCTAAGCAAAAACTGGTGTGAAAAAGGGATGGAAGAAGGAAAGTTGGTTGACGGAATGAGGGTAACATGGAAGTACTATTGTGAACAAGAACAGTTACATTGGAGATAAGGACTAAGTGCTCAAAGAAGAAAGTCGATGATGAAAGTTAATCAAGATGTGAGGGCTACATGTGGACATTAATTCAAGCTGTTGCTGCCTCAGTGAACTGGAGATCAGTCAGGTAGAAATAGGTGACTAGTGACTAACAGTCACAGTCAGTACATGTATAAAATACAATATGGCTTTACCACCTATTCCTATGTTATTGATTTAGGAAGCTCCTGACAGCTGTCCCCATTAAAGGATCTACAGCTAACTTGCTCTTTGAAAGTCCATGCTGTATCCCTGTTTACCACCAGATCACCTGTGGTGTATTCTTATGAAACTACATCTGAGCTGACCTCAAGGACGTTGGCTATACTGTGCTACTAGCATCACACTATCAATTTTTAATCACCATGTTGATATTTGACTCCATCATCGTCCTGTTTCAGAGGACCTGCCTGCTTTGGCCTGTCAGTATTTGCACTGACATTGTGCCTACAGATGCACTAATGAGCTATTACTAAGACCCTAAATTAGACGCTGATGAAAAACACATGCTGAATTTGGCTAAAGTTTCTCTTTTTTGATGCTCTTGAAAGACGTAATCATTTTTTCTGATATAAAACTATCAGTCTTATGGACTGTACTACGAAGTTACACTCATTTCCTTCTTCCATTAGATGTTTTCATATCATAATGGCATGATGTGCCCTACATGTTTAGAATTAAATATTCCACAAATCAAGTGGAAGAAAACTGAACAAATGCAATTACGACAAAGCTAATTTCCATCAGACTTTCTCTTGATTATCATGAATACAGTTGTATCATTAAGAGTCCAGTCAGCTGTGTCCAGCTGTTTTGTCAGGACACATCATTAGCAAATTCATTACATCAATGGAAAAATATATCTGGTTTCTTTCATTTTTTTAAAAGAGTTTTGTACACAAGAAAGGATAAAAAAAAAAAAAAAAGTGTTAAAGAAGTTTTTTTTCATGTGGTACAAAATGTAAATGTATGAGAGTGCTATGCTACTTAAAACAAATATAAGACCATTTAAAAAAAACATTTGGTGTGTTCTTAGACTCCTGAAAAAAAACAAGTTTCCTTTTTCTGATTTCTCCCCTGCATTCACACAGACTTAACAGGCATCTCCCTGAAAGTATTTTTGGCTAGATAAAAGAGTTTTACAGCTCTGGGGAAAATAACCTTACTATTGCTCTTAACTATCCCCTTGATACTTTCATAAAAATGTTAGACCAAACAGAATCTCTCCAGGAAATTCCTAAACTCTAACCTTTCAGGGTCAGAGAATGCAGCAGACAGTTTGTTGTCTTGAACAGTGACCTCAGTGCAGTCCTACTCCAAACAAACTTTTAGATGCTATCTATGTATTATCTCAGGGGAATTCAGTGCTAGCCCTTAGAGATCAACAGTAGCACTTTTTGTACCACTTTCTTCACTTTCTACAAAGAATGAGGAAATGACTCTCGAACCCATTAAGTTTCAAGTATGCTGTAATTATTTAATCTCTTTGAATAGCCCTAGTCATGCAAAAATTCTATATTGGAAATTATTTTTGAGGAGCTAAAATGTGCAATATTTCATTCTTTATGGTGTGAATAATTCTGAAGCCAGAACAGGTTTTGTGCATATTCAGGATATTATGGGACTGAAAGATATTTTCTGGGGCACCAAGAACATTTCTGTTGTAATACACAACATGATATATAATTTCTTTCATAAATTTAGGAAATTCCTTCTTAAAAGTAGTTTTAAAAGAGTCCATGTCTTACTTCATGTAAGTCACCATCAGATAGAATTTAACTCAGTATTCTTAGATGAAATACAAATTAGACAGCCTTGTAGAAATCATTGGCTTTGTTATTTTATGTGAATAAACTTCTACAGAAAAATGCCTAGTTTGACACTTTTTGAGATTCCAAATTCTACCCACTGAAACTTACATATTACGTATTATTCCATTAATATACTTCTGTAAAAGAAATTTTTACCCATATATTTATCATTGTAAATTAAAAAAAAAAAAATCTTGAAAAATCTGTATATAGAGAGGAAATTATTCAGTGGGTTTGCCAAATACACTAACGCCATCAAACTACTGATTAGGTGAAATCAGATACTACAATAATCATAAGGTTCCACAATAATAATAATGTATTCCTTTTGGTATAATTGTGTTTTCAGTCACCAAAAGAGGTTGTTTAGAGAGAATCCTGTGAATTGTTGGGGCTTCTCAGGCCAGGACACATTCCAAACTTTGATCAATCTCTTCTAGAAAAATTACTCAATGACATTTCTTGCTATTTTACCCGCTAGTTTCTCCCAGAAGGCCAAAACTTAAAGATCTATGTATTGCTCCAGCTGTAAAAGCACATCTGTCTGTTCAAATTAGATAGACAGCTTCCTATAGTCAAGGGGCAGACTAATGTCATTAACCTTCAAGCTTTACAAGAACATTTTGGTGTTCAGTTTTCAAATGCAATACATAGCAACTACATGGGAAGATGATAAATGCCATGAAGATTCAACACATAGTATTATTTGTGAAGGACTTAACATAATTATTTTTTTTTAGGTTTTCATAATACTTTTAATGCTGATACAAATTTTTAAAAGTTTACCAAGTATTAGATTTTTAAGGAGAAATATGTTCTTTGTGGTTTACTGTAATCTTATAAACCATAGACTACATGGGAACAGTATTAAGCTGGACCAGACAAATGTCTCTTGAATCTCTAAACCTTGCAGTGTATGTTTGTAGTAGTAGCAAACATACCTATGTCTTTGTGGCATTCTTACACTGACAGTCAGATAGAAGGAAGTGGGAACCAAAACGACCTTTTTCTCCCTCCCTGTTATAAGCTCTGTGCCTGAAACATTCTGATCATGATAGGAAGAGCCTGAATTATCTGGGTAGAAAGGAAACCTGCGATGTGGTAACTGCTGCACAGGACTAGATAAGATTATTATGTTTTCCCATGCCTTCAATAGTTTAATAAAGTTGCAGATCCTTTGTATCTGTCATTTATAGACCTGCATATCCTCATTAACAGATCATATCTTAAACAACAACCGCATCACACAAGATGCTTGTCACTGGTCACATATAGCATAGCTCTCACGGCAAAGGTGGTTTGTTTTTTTATTTTTTTTTAATTATACATGTGTGAACTAACGCTGAGATAGAAATCTATAAATTAGCTGCTTGAAAGAAGCAAAGTGCTTGCTTTGGAGCAAAGAGGGAAATTTATAACCATAAGCATAGGCAAGTTTAGTAAAGCTGGAGTTTATATATGGTGTTATCATGGGAAAAAGTATAGAGAAGTAAAATGGAGAGGTTCAATAAATTGTAACAGCCACCCCTTCTTTAAAACAATAAGAACATATGAAAGTTTCAAAATAAATTAATTGATTATATACATTCTTTTTAATTGCATTTTAGTTTGCACTGAAGTTGGATGTAATAAATAATGAAAACAATGAACTCAGTTTTAAAAGGAGCTGATGCACTTCTGTGAAGTGCAAAACCACCAGTCCCCATTCCCACTCACTCCTGTGGTATCTAAGGACATTCAGTTATTTGACTGAGACCTAAATGAATGAAATGTGGCAGACAGCTTAATGCAGAATGTCAGAAAAATAGTCCTCAGGTAAAAACATCCAGATGTGTCAATGAATATAATTTTTTGGTTTTATGAACCAGACATAATTCAGTCCTGTTGAGTGTCTTCCACTACTCAAAACTATCTTTTCAAATCAGGTCTCTGATGGAAGAATTCAGATTCAATAAACAGTTGTCAAATTTTTTTGGTACATACATATAAGACTATTCCCATGCTGCTAATGAAGTACTATTGATCACACTGTTTACCTGTCAGATTAGTCCACTGTTTCCAACAGCAAAACTGTGCTCCACTGGAGATTAATAGTTATGAGCACAAGGCAAGTGAGCATTTGTTGAACAATATTAGTAGTGAAAGGAGAGGAAAAACACAGCAGTATCAATACTGCTTCATGCTAAAGACAGCATGAATCAAAATAGTGTGATTAAAGAAATATTCTGCGAGCCTTTAAGAAACATATAATTAAGAATACCAAATGTTTCCAAGTTAGAAAGATTTTAAGAGTCAACTGGTGAAGTTCTTAACCTTCTATCTGCTGTCTGCACAATTTTCTATCTCTGTATCCTTA
This sequence comes from Athene noctua, assembly GCF_965140245.1. Taxonomy (NCBI): domain Eukaryota; kingdom Metazoa; phylum Chordata; class Aves; order Strigiformes; family Strigidae; genus Athene; species Athene noctua. Next base: position 76,169,030 of record NC_134040.1, read on the forward strand.
AGTTTCTCAATGATGAACACACCATATGTTTTGTCGGACGAATTTAAGAGATCCATAACAATCTGATAAAGCATTGTCACTAGAGCCTAAAGAGACAGTTTGAATCCAGCAAGAATCATGAATTCTCATATCTTTCCAAGATGCAGTGTAAATCCAGCTTCTACCTGTAGTTTCTACCCATATTTTGTATGGGTGTGTGTGACTGCAAAACTTAAGTTTGTGATAAACCCCTGCCATCTTGTGCTGTGCACTGCTGTAGTCTCTACGCTTGCATTATCTATGGTAGAATTTCTTGTCAAAGGTGGTCAATTTAACAGAAATGGGGAAAGAAAACTCTTCCACAGACAACAGAACTAGGGATCAAGTTTTAGTAGAATGACTTTTATTATCTTTCTGCTTTTAGCTGAAGACCTTTACTACTAGGCTACAAGGCCTCCTTGTTTTGTGAAATTCCCCCTGATATAGTTAACAGCTAGTTAATTCTCCCCCCCCAGTAGAATAGTTTAAATATGTGGTATGGAAACTGTACTTATCATTTCACAACCTATATGTTGGTCATTGGGACAGAGATTAAAAGGCTGAAAGAACTTAGTTTTAGTTTTCTCAGTCAAAATAGTGTATTGAACCTGGCTCTTTCTTATCTTAAGAGAGTGCTTTAACCAGCAAGGTGCCGTAGAAAAGCAAAAGTGAGAGGGCATCACTATCACCTATTCTAGACAGGTTTTGAAAGAAAGGATACAGGCAACTATCTTAAGAGTAGGACTTGGGCTGTGAAGTTTGAATGGGAAGACGCATCTCTCTATAACACTGAGAAAACACCTAAATATAGAATAAGTGTATGAATTAAACCACATTCCTGTTTTCAGGATTATGTTGGGTCAGCAGGAAGTGTCTATATGCTCCAAGTGTTATTGATCATTTCCTATGCACTGTATGGGAACTGGGGGGCAATGAAGTGAGTTAGGCACAGAGCTGCTCAGTACTGTAGCATGAATATTGTTTGGTTTTGGCTTTTTCTAACATAGCCTTAAATTCCATTCTATATATTACACAGGAAAACTAGTAGAACGAGAGGCTGAATGTGTATCTGCCAATTCACAGCTCCCTGCCATAACCACAAGACCAACGTTCCTAATGAGGAGCTACAACAGACATGAGTCACTGTGGTTGTGGTTCTGCAAAGTAACATATTATCCTGTAATTTAATAATTGTCACATACTTATGTTAATTTGTACTTTTGAATAATTTTTTGTATTTGCCTTATGGTTTTTCCCTCTGTTTGAGAGACTGCTGGCAAAGTTCTATTTCAAAAGAAAATTTTTTCTTATAATAGAAATAAACAAAGCAGTTTCTCATACATCTTATGTTAGCATTTAAACTTTATTATTACAATATTCCAAAAATATTACCAATAAAACATAAAACCCATACATGCAAGTAGCCTTTCACTAGAATAATATTTTTTAAATCTTTTTAAAATAGATGTGTTGAATACTCTTGGCAATCATAAATTTTGACTAGATGAAGTGATTTCTAAAGGCTGCACCACACAAGTTAGCAAGGAGTTATCAGTGACCCAACACTAATACATATTTTGTTGTTCATTACTGATGTTGACAACAATGCTCTATAGATTGTCATTGTTCTTTCCACTTCAAAGATGGTAGGATTTCCAAATACAAAACTCTTAGAGAATTATCCTAGGTGCTCATCTATTAGTACCACATAAATACCACTAAAAGTTCCCATTAAAATAAGAAAACAGAGCTGAATTTTTGATCAGTTAAATATTTGGACAGATCAGTTGATCATTAAAAGTCTACGTTTACCAAGTCAGTACACAGTGGTATCTGAAATAATAAAAGAGTAAAAGACATTATCTTAAACCTCACAGTGTGGTAACTGTTGGGAAATGGGCTGTCTTTTTAAGTAAAGACAGCTGACCACTAGGCACTTTTAGCACAGTAGAAACATAGCTGGGTTTAGTCCATACTGAAAATATATTCTGAGTTAATTGAGTTCGCCTGTAAGCAAACACCTCTAATTCTCTTGTTAACCAAAGCAGGAATTTTTATGTGTCTCTTACATATTATCAGTAATCTTTAACGGAATGTCTTTACAGCTATGTAATCTACAAGACTTGCCAGAGAAGCCTGTCCTTTTGCCCTCTTATTTATACCTGATTGTTTTAGAATCATTACCGACTAATGATACTAAAAACTGTGGTAGGTCAAACTGATACAAGGGTATTTTGGTACCTCTTTAAAAACACTTTACAGATTACCCTCAAAACCCTCATAATTTCTTCTAGTAAAGGCTACACTGAATCTCAGAACAAATGAAACATGGCAAATGTGTTTAGCAGAATTTAGAAATCCACCCAAGCATTTGCTGCTCAAATGGTGTTTCAGGCTACACACACATGTCTGTTTTTCAAGGAGGAAATCCCAAAGACTCCTTAAAGAGAACTAGTTTCTATATAGTTAGAACCCACCCCCAGTAAAAAACTATTACTCTCATTTTAGAAATATTTTGCAGTCCCAATCTGAACAGGGCTCTGAGGTACTATGTAATCTGTAGAAATAAAGTCTACTTTCTGTACCTAGAATAATTTTACTATACTGAGTAAAAGTACAGACATGTCACTAGTGACCCAATACACACAACAGAAACCAAAACACTTCCATACGATGGAAGCAGGTTTCCTGAAGTTGTTCTCTATGTTCAGTACCCTCTCCTTTTGTTTACTCTTCTCCAATGTTCATATCAACTATGAAAGAGGTTATTTTTATACTAAAATTTTATTTAGTGTTATGCTTCTATATTTTACTGTAAACAAAAACAAAGCAGTCTCCTGCTAATTAAATCTTAAAATGTCCCTGAATACCACAAAGGCCATCACTGCACAAAAATGACTAACAAGTTTAAACCCCATACATTCCAAATGCTCTCAGATGCTTTTTTCTCTAGCAGGGGTACAAGCAAGCAATACAGTTTAAAGTTTATTATGTTATCTGTTATATTCAGTACACGCAGTAGTTATGTTGAACTGTGGTAACAGAAAACTGACTAACCAGTAGCATGCTCCAAGTTGAATTCAAGCTTTGCCAAAAATAATGTACATGCTTCAGCATATTTTGGCTGTACATCAAACATGAAACAATTTGTACTGGACTATTATTTGTTGAATTAATTGTGTTATCCAGCTACAGATTTATTTTCTTTATATGTAAGTTTGCATATTTTATTTTCATGTAATAAGATGATATGTCATACAGTATAAAAATACCCGAATAGGAGATAGCATCACTTGGTATTGTGTAATGTTCTAAACTTAAGAGTTTCTTTCATAAAGAGTAGGAAAAGATTCATTTGCCCTAGGAGCCCAGCTCTATAAAGCTAGACCCTGTTGACCATAGCACTCAGTGGAAACCTTTTGTATTCAAGATGGTCCACACGCGTTTATATATTGTTAATACAGAAACCCCTTGTTTCATTGTCAGATTGTGTAAATCATCAACACTACATATATATAAAAGATGAATTATAAATTGTGTAAGTGATATGATATACATGATATATGGTATATAGAATATAGTATGTAGTTTACAGTATGAAGTATATAGAATATAGTATATATAAATATTATATAGGTTGATTCAAACCTGTTGAAGTGAATAGTTTCTAAATGAAGCTTCCTTAAATAAACTTTATTCAAGGTCTTAGAAAAACAAGACATGAATGGTGCTTAGAGATTCCAAGGGTCAAAAGATGAAAGAAAAAGGGAGTTTCATGATCAGAAGAATTCCCTGATATTGGTATGGGCTCCAACCACTTAATATCAGAATTAATCCAAACCACAACTTACATTTTCTGATCTCCATATCTCTTATGTCAAAATCCAAGAAATATTTAACACAGGCTATAGTCCACATATTGTGACCAAGCATAGAAAGCAAAAATTATATTAACTACTAGCCAACAAAAAAGGCATGAAACCAAAGAAAAATATCCTTACACTCAACAAAAATTAAAAAAAAAATAATCAGAAATTGAAAAAGTAGTTCTCCTTTCCTGGGTACATAAAGAGTTCTATCAAACTGAATGAGAAACGTAATCACCCAAAACATCTTCCTTCTCACCTATTGCTGAGTGACTAGGTTGCTCTGCTGGCATGTGAATTATCTCAGGTTAAATATGTAGTAAATACATCTTGCAGTCACAGGTCAGCCTGGTGAACTAAGTTAATCACAGTAAAGCATACTGTTGGAGGAGTTGGTATTGGGACAGGAGCTACTAAACATCTTTGTTGGTAACATGGGCAGTGAGATTTAGTGCACCCTCAGCAAGTTTGCTGACAAAACCAAGCTGTGTGGTGCAGTCAACACACTGGAGGAAGGGATGCCATCCAGAGGGACCTGGACAGGCTTGAGAGGTGGGACCGTGCAAACCTCATGAAGTTCAACAAGGCCAAGTGCAAGGTCCTACTCCTGGGTCGGAGCAATCCCAAGCACAAATACAGGCTGGGCAATGAGTGGATTAAGAGCAGACCTGCAGAGGATTTGGGAGTTGCAGTGGATGGAAAACTGACTGTGAGCCAGCAGCGTACATTCACAGCCCAGAAAGCCAACTGTATCCTGGGCTGCACCAAGAGAAGTGTGGCCAGCAGGTCAAGGGAGGGAATTCTCCCCTTTACTCTGCTCTCATGAGACCCCACCTGGATTGCTGTGTTCAGATCTGGGGCCCCCAACATAAGAAGAACATGGACCTGCTTGAGCGAGTCCAGAGGAGGGCACAAAGATGATCAGGGGGCTGGAGCACCTCCCCTATGAGGACAGGCTGAGAGAGGCCGGTTTGCTTAGCCTAGAGAAAAGAAGGCTCCAGGGAGACTCTTTTTCCTTTTCTTCTTGTATCAGTTCATATCCTCCTTTTCCTCTTCTCTCACAATTTCTTTCAGAGCTCCTGCTAGCTGTCTCCTGGAATTAATAATCTAGTGGGCACCTTTGCCTTGGTCTTGGCTCCTGGCCTTGGCTGCTCTAGAGTTGTGAAGAGAATCCTGCAATGCCACTATCCCTGCCTTTGCTCCACTGCGAAGCATCCTGCATGCATGTTTCGGTTTTGGTACAGTTCCATGTCTTTCATCAATCCACCCCTTTCCCCAGTGTATTCTCTGCTATTTCTGTGAAAGGAATAACATATACTAATGCCTATGCAGTCCTAGATTATTTTTTTCTTCTGGTGCTTGAGGAAAACCAACCAGATTATGCAGTTTGGTGTGGCAGGTGCCCCTGCCCAGTGAAAGCAGAGCTTCTTGGCTGCTGAAGTGTAGCAGCTCCTGACTGCCTTTGTTCTCAGGGCCTCGTGGTAGTTGGAGCCTTTGGCCAATGGGAGCCGCTATTGACTACAGGTCAGATTGGGCCTGGGTGTAAATGGAGTCCCCTGGGGAGCCATTGGGAGCTTGTCCTCTGGAGCAGCAGCTGTGGGCGAGGACTCTACCCTTGGGTCAGGATTAAGGAAACTCCTCGAGATGCCTTGGGTCAGGACACTGCCCTGAGCAGGTCCTCGAGGTTGAGAGCCCTCACTTATCAGGTGAGTGATAAAGCATTTTGGGTTGCTGTTAAACTCTAGGTAGCAGGGCTTTGTAAAGTATTTTGGATTGCCATTAAACTCTATAGAGTTCTTTGTTACGCATTTTGGCTTGCCTTAAACCCTAGAAAGTTATTCTGTTCTCCTCTCACAGACATTCGAACTTGTAATTTATGGAGGGCTGGTTAATTGTGTTAATAATAAATTTTTTAATTTTGGTGGTTGGTTGTTTATTTGAGACCCTCCGTAACATCGGGTGAAAAGTTGCATGTCTGATGATTTGCATGTTCATTTATGATTTAGGAGAAAGTTCAAGTCCTAGTTGTGTCTCTTTCTGTTGTGTGGCCCTGGTAAAGTCATTACTGCCGTGGTGTTCTGTTCTGCGACCTGTGAAACTGGCACCTACCCATGGGGTAGTTTGTGCTCTGTGGGTGGAGAGTTATAGAGAAGAGTTTGAAGTTAATAATGTAGTAAAGAATAGCTTAACAAATGAACTTTGCCATAATTTCAAGACACTACTGTCAGGGTGCAGACTGGCAACATGCAAGCTCAGGAAGAAAGTGTTCAGTTCATGCTAGGAATATTATTGCAGCTGTAGATAGTTTAATTGGAAACATTATTTCAGTTTTTATTGGAAGCTTTAACTGAAGAGATCATCAGAAAACGTGAAAATACAAAATCCCACTGACTCACTATGACCTCTGCTGGCGAGAGTCCTACGTTAGCAGAAAGGAAATGTGCAACTTGGATGTAACCTTCTAAAGCCTGTTAAAACTGGTCATATGTTAGCTTTGAGTAAGGGTGAATTATATCCCATGTATTAGCAATCAATTTCTGACCTCAGGTGAAAATTTCTGCTACTTGTTCCTTTAGAGTATGAGAAAATTTTTAGTAAAATAGAAAGCAAGATCTAACCTGAAAGAGTTAATTTTTAAAAAACTATAGTATGTTTAGCAGGTAAATGTAGTAGAGTATTTTTACACTACGCCCAAAATCAGTAATTTGGTAAATCACAGTAAGGATTGTAGCAAGTTATGGTCACTCTCAATAAATTATTAAGTAGAACTATTACATTTTTAATTGTCAGTAAATGAAAATATTCACTTAGATAATGAACTCTTTCTGCTATACTGAAGTATATATACTATGCTTTTGGTGTCAGCATTTTGTGCACAATAAATGATTGCCTGCTCCTTTACTTCTTAAAATCTGTGTAGTTTTAAGTTCTTCTTAAACATTTCAGAGCTGCAAATAACCATGTCAAGTCACTTCATAGGAAAATGAAATGCACTGTTTTTATTGTTAGCAAACAATAGCCAAAGTAATGGTAATTGTGACTCCTTCGTTGTCACTCAGTATTTAATATTTCAGTTGGTAAGTACTGATCAGGTCCTGGAAAAAGCTAGAGAAATGTTTCAACTACATATGACAAAGAAAATTGCATTGACATCTACATTGCTAATTAAACAGCCCAAATACATGAAAGCATATGGATTTTCAAACTTCTGACTCTTTCCTGCATTTAAGACTAATTGGTGAAAGAAGAATAAACAAAACGGTAAAATAAATGACTGGAGTGAGGTCAGTAGCTTCCATCTCATTATGAGTTTTATTAATTACTGAAGGATAAAGTGTCATTTAAGGAGTAGATTTATTACAGAAAAGTTAGAGAAAGATCACAAATGATCTAGTTGTGCATTTAAACTTTTTTTGATTAAAATTGACTCCAAAATTTCAGTCTCAGGGTCTGACCCTGAGGGCACCTAAAATCACTGAATGTGTAAGATTCTGTGAGTGAAGATAGATAGGCAGCAAGAAATTTGTCTTTTGACACACCCGTAAGTGTCCAAAATTTAACTGAGCAACTGGTTGCTTAAGATGTGGCAAAAAGAGCCCAGTAAACTTGCAGTTGTACTCAATCTCAAGGTAAAATCTTATTTGGCTAATAGGTGACTGAAAAGGCAGTTTGTCAGCATATTTTGATTGCAGTGTTGTCTCTGATTTGTAATCTCACTGAGTTGTTGAGCATTAGGCACAAGTGCTATTTTTAATGAGAGAAGCTCAGGTACACCTAACTGCAGGATTCTGGGTTCTCATCTCAAAGGCACCTAAATTATTGACAGGATAAGAGGGAGATGCCTTTTAAGCTTTGCATGTCTAAATGTGCAGTGCCTTGCAGCATTATTAAATTGAATCAGAAGCAATAGTACTGTTGAGTACAGCTCAACACCTAAAGTAGCCTGGACTTTCAGATGAAGTATGGCATGAAATGAATACCCTCCTTCTGGTATGAGACTGCATCTGGGACAAAATACAGTCAGGGTCAAAACAGCCTCAACCAGTAACACAGTGGTCTTTGGTGTTCCTATTCTACCTTGCATAGTCCCCTATTCAGTGCATGTGTTATAATGAGTCTTATTATGGTATCTACATGAACATGGGAAGTTATGATTCTGATGTTAGGTTAATGGTTGGACTAGATGATCTTCAAGGTCTTTTCACAGAATCACAGAATCATCAAGTTTGGAAAATATCTTGAAAATCATCCAGTCCAACCATTGACATAACACTGACAGTTCTCAACTACACCATATCCCTCAGAGCTAAGTTGACGCTTGTCTTAAACACCTCCAGGGATGGGGACTCCACCACCTCCCTGGGCAGCCCATTCCAACACCTAACAACCCGTTCGGTAAAGAAATTCTTCCTGATATCCAGTCTAAACCTTCCCTGGCGCAACTTGAGGCCATTACCTCTTGTCCTATTGCTTACTATTTGGTTAAAGAGACTCATCCCTACTTTTCTGCAACTTCCTTTCAGGTAGCTGTAGAGGGCGATGAGGTCTCCCCTCAGCCTCCTCTTCTCCAGACTAAACACCCCCAGTTCCCTCAGCCGCTCCCCGTACGACCTGTGCTCCAGACCCTGCACCAGCTCCGTTGCTCTTCTCTGGACACGCTCGAGTCATTCAATGTCCTTTTTGTAGTGAGGGGCCCAAAACTGAACACAGGAATCGAGGGGCGGCCTCACCAGTGCCGAGTACAGGGCTCAGATCCCTTCCCTGTCCCTGCTGGCCACACTATTGCTGACACAAGCCAGGATGCCATTGGCCTTCTTGGCCACCTGAGCACACTGCTGGCTCCTGTTCAGCCGGCTGTCAATCAACACCCCCAGGTCCCTCTCTGACTGGCAGCTCTCCAGCCACTCCTCCCCAAGCCTGTAGCGCTGCTGGGGGTTGTTGTGGCCCAAGGGCAGCCCCCGGCATTTGGCCTTATTGAAACTCCTCCAGTTGGGCTCAGCCCATGGCTCCAGCCTGTCCAGGTCTCTCTGCAGAGCCTCCCTACCCTCGAGCAGATCAACACTCCCACCCAACTGGGTGTCATCTGCAAACTGACTGAGGGTGCACTCGATCCCCTCGTCTAGATCATCAATAAAGATGTTAAACAGGAGTGGCCCCAAAACCGAGCCCTGGGGGACACCACTCGTGACCAGCTGCCAGCCTGATTTAACTCCACTTGCCACAACTCTTTGGGTCTGGCCATCCAGCCAGTTTTTTACCCAGCGAAGTGTGTGCCCATCTAAGGAGCAAGCAGTCAGTTTCTTCAGGAGAATGCTGTGGGAAACGGTGTGAAAGGCCTTGCTAATGTCAAGGTAAACAACATCCACAGCCTTTCCCTCATCCAATAAACAGGTCTCTCTGTCATAGAAGGAGATCCGGTTTGTGAGGCAGGACCTGCCTTTCATAAACCCATGCTGACTGTGCCTGATCCCCTGGTTGTCCATTATATGACTCTTAATGGCACCCGAGATGACCTGCTCCATGACCTTCCCTGGCACCGAGGTCAGACTGACAGGTCTATAGTTTCCTGGATCCTCCTTTCTGCCTCTCTTGTAGATGGGTGTCACTTTTGCCACCCTCCAGCCCAGTGGCCCCTCCCCAGTTAGCCATGACTTCAGGTAAATCATGGACAGGGGCTTGGCAAGCACATCTGCCAACTCCCTCAGCACCCTTGGGTGTAACCCATCCGGTCCCACAGACTTGTGTGCATCCAAGTGGTGCAGCAGGTCTCTGACCACCTCCTCTCCAACTGTGCTGCCCTCAGTCTGCTTCCCCTCCCCATCTCCCAGCTCCTGAGGCTGGGTGTCCAGGGAACAGCCAGTTCCACTGATAAAGACTGAGGCAAAGAGGCGTTGAGCATCTCAGCCTTTTCCTCATCCTTAGCTACCATGTTTCCCTCTGTATCCAGTAAGGGAGGGAGATTTTCCCTATTTCCAACCTAGATGATTCTGTGATATACAATAGCACATCTGATAGTTTCATACAGGTAACAGAACACAAAATACAAGCACTCACACTTTAGAACATTCAAGGAAACAGCAAATTAAGTGTACACTGGCTGCTAGTATAAGATAAAGCCTGTGCTGCTCTATCTTTGCTATTATTGATGGTCATAATAGCTAGATTAATATATGATACAGTATCTTCCCAATTGCATTCATCTACCTAATTCTGCATCATTAAGGAAGGCTGGAAGTGTAACTCAGATTCCATAACAGATAGATATTTTGACAGTAAGAGCTTCAATGTTTAAAATTTTGTGGATCTAGCCCTACCTCCACAACTGTGCTGCTGATGAACTGTGTACCATTCAATATACCAAGCCATATGTAAGTCCAAACAATCAGTGTTTAGTAGTGAGATACATTTCAGCAATTTCAAGACAAAAAAAGCTGTTAGAGTCACAGCTACCTCTTCTAAATACTTCTTGGTTACATTTTTTTTTATCATTGTGGTGGTTTAGGCCCTGCCAGGACCGAGACCACATCGCCATTGTCCCTCCCCCACCCTTGGACCGGTCAGGGCAGGGAGGGAGATACAAACCCTGGGGTTGAGATAAGGAAAAGTTCAATACAACAGTGTAACAATTAATAAACTGAACAACAACAATAAACAGTAATAACAGTAAACAAGGCAGAAGATATACAGAGAAATACCACAAGGGACACAGCCAGCCTGCCACGTGTGCTTCCCTGGACAAAAGCCCCCAGGAAATTGCTCCCGTGCTTGGGCACCCAGACCTGACATCAGCATGGTATCAAATAACCCTGCTGGAGCTCCCTCCCCACTGCTGGAGAAACTTAACGCTATCCCAGTTGAACCAGGAAAATCAACTTGACAAAAAATAATTAATGAATAAAAATATTGAGAAAATAAAATTTTGATAAATTATGATGAATGTAAAAGAATGCAACAATTACTATACAGAAAGGAAAACGTGAGCCTACAGCTGACCAATGCTTGTGCAGCAGCTAATAGGGTTAAATTTTTGTAGTGGAATTTCAAAGAATGTAAGGGATAATCTTCCCCTTAAAATAATCTTGGAACATAGCTACATTAATCTCATGGTATCCAACAGCTTGGTCCTTGGTAGTAATTAAAAGGCTTCTCTTCAGTTGCTGCTAAAATTAACTTAGTCATGGTTTCCAACTCATACGTCCATCTCAGCTACATTCCTGAATAATTATGTTGGCTGGTAACATAAATTAGAGCACTCATAAAAATAATTTTTTAGCATGATAAAAAATACAGTATCTTTTTACTCTTTGGCAAAAAACCTTAATGTAACCATTTTTCCCAAGAGGAGGTGATATGCTGCTACTCAGAAAACTGACAATGTAACATATCATTGAATTCCACATCCACAGAGCAGTCCATGAGGTATATTACGATGTTGTGTTAGATAACTGAACAAGAGTTGTTTGGTTGAACTGCTTAGAAATTCTTGTCCTTTCTTTCACCACTGTTTATGACACAGGCGTTTTTATCAAGCATAATGAAATAGTCACATATGATGAACACCCTAAATCAGCAAAACATTAGAGCAATTGCCTGTGTGGGGCATACTGCAATATAAATTAATGAAATGAGAGAGTTTTGTAGGTTCAGAATAATTCACTAGCCTATAGAAAACAAAACCTTTAACCTAGAAGAGATATCTTGAGAGTTCATATATTTTAGAATGAAGAATTAAAATATTCTGTACTGGTCCAAGAATTAGGATGATCTTATGACTTTTGCAGCTGTTTGGTATCCCTAAGAAGAAAGACCAATGAAGACATCATTAACGCATTTTATTATTTAAGAATATGATCAAATCACGTTTGTAATTCAAGCATTGCAGTGATATTGCATACTTTCTTGTTACGAGGATTCCATTGGCCTAATTTTTCCTGCAATACTTGAATGTTTTTCAGTAAGAGTAAGTGCTAATCCTCTACTGGTAGGACCCATCCATTAAAAGTAAATAGTCCTCCATTAGCAACCTCTCTCTGTTATACACAGTTCCTTAAAAACAGGCAAAATTAATAGGAGTGACTATGAAATCTAGGACTACATTTTCCTTGCACTTTTTAATACATGTTGTGATAAGGCTGTTCTATAAATCACTGCCTTCATTGTCTCTTTGCTGCAAGGCCACCACACTTTTATGAATAACATATAACTGAGCATAAAGAAAGGTGCTTTAAAAATATATTATCAGTACTCGTCTCATTTTTGGAACTGTCTGTAGTACGAATTCTATCTGAACTACTGACCTTGTCCCATAACAATGGATGCAATGTTTCATGTCAGTGTTACAAGAAGTTTGAATTCCTTCTAATAACAACAGCTCTGACTTTTCTTTTCAAACATATTTCAGAATCTGAACTTCATGTTCCTACTTGAAAACATAAGTAATGTGAACCAATATCTTCCTATTCTGTGGGGACTGGGATTTATGATAAAAGAAAAACAGGCACTAGGAACAATGTGTGCTCCATGCATAAAAAGGGAACAGTCAGCTAAACCAGTGTAGTGATGGAAAACAGAGTGGCCTTTGATAGATGTGTAGTATATATTTCTTCATCATGAGAAAAGGAAACATTCTGGAGTTGTAGAAAGATCTGTAAGCTCTAGCACTAAAATTCGTTTCAGCTCAATACACATCAGGAATGCAGTGTACTAATAAACTGTAAAAAGAGATGGAGGGATGAAGGGAAAAAACAAGGTCTAAGTTTACTTCCAAAGGATATAGACTAATTTTGTTTAAACTCTGACATACTTTTCAGCCTGTTAGTGCCCAACAATGTCATGATATTTTACCAAGACACCTCAAAGCAGTATAAAGATTATTATTAATTTAAATTAAATGCCATGGAATATTAATCTTTTAATTTAAAATTATATATCATTTCAGCCTTATGATTTATTTCCACAGAAGAGTATCTAAATCCTCAGAATTTCTTAGGTCCCTAAATCCTATCTAGGCACATAATTCCCTTTTGACAATGTGCCTAAATATCTTACATTTTATTGAAGACATAGGCTTTAAACTTTTTCTGTACATCATTTTTCCATTGTTGATACATACTTCCTATATAAACTATTTTTATGTTATGTAAGCTTAAAGGAAGGTTCCACTTTTTTAGCACTTAACAACTACCTTTTGTATTAAAAAAAAATTTCGTAAGGACTGTTTCAGAAAGGTAAACATTTGATTTCAACATCAAATGAGTAAAATGAAAGGGTAAAAAAGTTAAAGCTAACCACTGTTCATCCTTTCTAAATACAGATACTTTAAGGCAATGACACTTAAACCTTTATGAATACCAAATTAGTTTATGGATGTAAGATCAAAGCATGTTCAAATTTGATGCTACTGAATTCAAATTGTTCTTCAAAATAATTCCTTATCTCAGATTTCTGGCATCTTAAACATAGCCATTGCATAAGCTTAGCTACTTATCTATATTTTTGTCATTTTGAGTGGATATCATGGAAAAATATCTACCCTGACTGTGGTTTGTTTGGCACTAAGTTAAAACTGTAAGAACTGTTCGGATGGTAAATTGTGATAGGGTCATTTTCTCTTAGACTATAATTCAAAAGAATGTATTCACACTGATACCTGATTCTGTATCTATGATAAGCTGATTTTAAAAATGTTTTGAGATCATCTAATGTGAATTTGGGTCAGCTGCACATCTATTTTACAATTCTAGGAATTTTCTACTCAAATATTGCTATGAAGTAAATATATTCTCCTGAATCTGACCTGTTTCCATTTTATATTTAGAGACTTCTTTTTGATAGAGTCATAACTAACACAGATGTTTAATGTCTTCAGTAATTTGATGACATATAATTTCTTGGATCTCTAGATCTTATTGTAGTCTGTGCTTTTTAGATAATGATTGTGAATTATACTTACCATAATTTTTAAATTTAACTTTGTAGGAAGAGAACAATTTATCTGAGGGAGAAAGGCTATCTGGACTAACAAAAATTTAAAATGCAGGCTGAGGTTGCATGATTTATGAAACTGTCAATGTTCCTATCTAACGAATACTCCCTAGATTTTTCTTGTTGTTTATGAGAGACTAGCCAAAACTTCAACAACATAGAAAAAAAGATCCCAGCTATGTAGGTCAAACTCTCAATTATATCAAAGCAATCCAAATTTCATTAGATGAAATCTCAGATTTAAAAAATGAAAACAGAATCTAAATTACTAATTCCAGATAAGAAAGTTCCTGAATATCATTCCCTAAAATTTTAGAGCTGGAAATATGAACTCTTCCTGTTCTAAGAAAGCATCATTGTTTCTCAAAAGCATTATCTGGGCTGGTTTAACATCAGCCATGTCAGCCACATCATTACACCTAAAAAACATTTTGCATTGGGGGAGTCCAAAATATTGTGTTACTGCCTCAAACCAAAATGTTCTGTTAAGTGAGTAAGAATGAACAGTATTTCAGTGATTCCTTTTGAGTATATCACTCATTTTCTGCTCTCCAACAAGGAAGGAAATCAAGCATCTTCTTTTATTTTAGGGCATGGACATGGTGAAGAACAGATCAAATAGAACATTTCATACAGTAAAATTACATCTCAGACTTGATTTTTAATACTGTAGATGCAAGATTTAACTTTGCATCCCAATACACAAACATTTAAGTCAATTAAGAAATTTTGTTAATATTAATGGACATTTTATAAGACCCTGGATATGGACAAAATTTATCAAATGTATTACTTTCCTAAAAGTGTAATGGGTATTTTTGAAAGTGTAATTACTAGTGTGCCAAATATGTGAGCTTCACAGTAGTTATATGAATATCTCACATAATTAGCTACAGGTCCATTTGGAAATATCAGTTCATTTAAGAAACTGACTTAATATCTCTCTTACGTTATTTACAAAGTGTTGTCTACTTCATACTCAACGTGACATGTATACACATATAAAAAAAAATGTCTGAAAGTCAAGCTCAGTAAACAAATTCATAAAATAGATTTCATACACAGAGAAAAGTGACTTGATGAAAGTCAGCCATTATCACTGAAGACTGATGAGTTTTTTAATCATTTACTCTTGAAAATATCAGCCTCAACAGGCGAGATGTTTTGGCAGATATTGAAAATTATCAGACAGCTTAACTACTCCCTGTATTTTCTAATTTTTTCTCCCAAAACATTTTAATGACTGAGTGCATTGCCTTTTGGCGTTTATTCAGAAGCTAGAAATAATCCAGAAGTTTATTTATAAAATTTGACAGCTTGTCTCCTTATGACCCATGAAAAGACTAGATTTGGCAAGATGATATGGAGAATTAGCTTTCCCTAGATAAACAACAAGATACCTGCCACCTCAGAAAGTCCACCTGGGAAGATGGATTTTCTTTAAGCAAAGTTAGAATAATTCTATTATGACAAGCATAATATATAGCCCCAGATCAAGGTATCTGTTAAAACAGGAGCAAATACTCCATTTTAGTTCTCTTAGCACAGTATGTGATCCGAGTCTAAAGTACTTTTTAAACTGGGATAAAATCATAATTTACATAGCTTGACAAATGATATGTAAACTAAGTTTTCCATGTGCAGTGGAAACTGTTTACTCATAATTTTTGACACAGAATTTCCCTAAAGGACAAACTTCTGAAAGAAATATGCTTTAAGAAAAAAAAAAAAAACCACACCAAACAACCCAACCAAATCTCTTCTAGAGGAGCATGCATAACATGATTGCTTCAATTTAACAGTTAACTGTACTAATAAATCTTGAACATTCTGCTAACGTTACTTTGTTATTTATGTAAAGAGTATGTGTCAACGAAATATGTTAAGACCATGAGAAAAAGCTAAATGGCAGTACGGTAGACTTGCTTATAACTCTCTTGTGTCACTAAGACAAAGTTGCTAATATAGGACATCTCAATTTTCATAAATTATGAATCTTCTATGACACATCTATCAGAAAATTTAGATATGAGGAATAATTTCCCATGTTAGGCATTCCAAGATAACAGTGGTGCATTCAATCAGACAGACTTGTATTCTTTTATATGATAAAAAGTATATAAGCTTAATTCTGTACTTAATTTATCTGTGAAAATAAAGAGTAAAATAACACTTCACATCCAATTTATTTTTAGACTAAAGACTGTAGTGATTTTAAAGTGTCTAAGAAACTTCAGATTAGATTTTATATGTGAGAATTTGTGTAGTACAGTTAATTTTTAATGGTGTCAGTATTGTTACTGTTTCTAAAATAGTCTTAATTTAACGAAGCACCAGTAATACTTATCATTTCTGAAAATGAAAGACAGAATTGCTTTAATCCACATATCAGTAATTCCAAAGTTCAATATTTTTTTATACAAAATAAAGACAAAAATTGACTATTCTAAGAGTTTCAAGAGTGGTTCAGAAAGTCTTGAAAGTCTTGAACGTGTCTTTATTCTGACCCATAGAAAGACCGGATTTGGCAAGATGATCTGAAGAATCACCTTTCTCTAGAAACAAGATGCCTGCTACCTAAGAAAAACCCCTTAGGAAGACAGATTTTATTTAAACAAAAGTTAGAATAATTCTAGCATAATATAACAACTCAGATAAAGGTATCTATTAAAATAGAAGCAAGTACACAGTTCTTCCAGTCTTTTTTAGGTTTTGATATAATATGAAAATATAAATGTGCGTAAACACATACCTTTCAAAACTGATGCCAAAGTGTTTTTTTAATCCAATAACCAATTCAATTCATATTTTAACCTCTGCTACTATCAGATGGAGATTGAGAATCTAATTCTAGATTTGTAATTGATCAGTGAATGTTCTTAAGGTTACAGTAATTTTGGGAGTTGTTTTGAGGTGTTTTGATAGCTGTGCATTTTGAAAGCCCTAGTGACACTGCTACTGGCAGTTCTTGCCAAGCATTCAGTGGGAAGTTGGCATTTACTTTTTTTCCCAAGGCTGTATAAACCTCTGGTTGTTTATATTGCTCTTATCTCAGGAAACAGGCTAGAGTGTCCTTCTGTACCGTAGTTCATGTGCCCTTATTGGTATTAGTAGAAATCACAATAATGAGGGATCACAACTTATTTTGTGCTCATTTAATTTGTGATATCTGATTTTTTTTTTTGCTGTTTATTATTTTTCATATTACTTACTGTATTTTGCTGTTCTGCATAAAATGTGATAAATTTACTCTTAGTATTACTTCATACAATATAATGAGTATCTACCTTAAATATATGATTACAGTCAAACTCCAAAATACATGCCTATTAATTAGGGATATACACCTGTCTACAGTACTAAATTACTCTATATACTCTAGATTTAAAATACATAGTGCATGTGTATATATAATAGAATATAACAGGAGATATACAACTACTATTCAGCTACTTACAGACTACAGGTAAAGTTAGGGAAAGTGAAAGATGACTCTTCAGAAAGCATATTATTCTTTTTCCCTATCTGTTTTTTAAGTCTGCTTCCAGAGACCACACTTACTTTTCTTAGAGCCAGAAAAAAACTTCACCTCTTAGAAGAATGTCCCAAAAGTTACAGACAGAAAAAACTTCCTAGGACTTCTAGTTCAGCTTTATCAGTGTTCTTATAATTCTGTCTGACCAAGCTTGAACATTCTAAGGGCAGGATTTCTGTCACTCTGCTCAAAGTCCACTTCATAGTAATGATGAAGTCAAGATCTAGGAATGGCACAAAACTTGTGCAATTAGTTGTAGTTAAAGACTTTTTTTAAGCACTGGGGAATTTCTTTTGACACAAAATAACATTTTTTGTATTTCATACACGGTTAACTTTAGGGTTGAAAAGTTGAATTAGAAAAAGAAAGAACTATTGCCTCTTCAGAACAGATTTTCCTTTATATCGTATCATATTTTTTGATTATATGAAAATACTTTGTTTTCTAACAAGATATTTGTTAGAAAGCCCAAGAAAAATCTAAATGAGGCATTTATTGTTGAAACATTTCTCATGGAACAACTGATGCTATTTCTAGTGGAGAAAATTGACGAATCACAACTATATTTGAAATTTATATCTTTTAAAATAGGGTTTCAAATATTTTTTTCATTTTCTTCACTTGACAAATCCTCATTCACAAGGATTTGCAGTCTAAATTTCACAAATAAAACTCGTGTCAGTACTTGGCAGTTTCAAAGGGTTTTTATTTTCTTTCCTGTTTTTAATTTCAAACTTCTGCAATAAGTCTTTGGCAGCATTTTGCATTTGCCAATTTGCTTCTGCAAATACTAATTGAGAGATTTAGTGGATAAAAACTATAGTAAATAGCTGATGATCTCAATTAATGTCAAATATTTGCTATAAAATTGTTTGCAGGGAGATTTTTGTGTCAACAAGTTTCTTCCTGGATATTTTGCTTTACCTGGAATACTGTTTTACTCTGATACAGAAGGCAAGCCTAAAACTCAGAGAACATTAGAAAATAGGCATGTGTAGGTGGTTTTTTCAGTCATTGTGATAATCAATGAATATTTTCCATGGAAAATAATCAGTTTAAAGAAAATACAACTAAACTAAAAATGGAAAATAATTCTGTTTCCAAAGGTACCTGAATCTGGAACACAGCTGCTCAGTTTAGCCAATATATCTCCTCATTATTTGTGGGTTAGTAATAAAGACTTGGCTGAAAATGTTGTTTGTTTTTTTTTTTTTATTTATCTCTAGCAAATATTACTGAATCATTTTAAAGTGTGACACAATATTAAAACATTATGTCCATGTTCTCTGTGATGATGTAATTATGGAATGTGTTCAAACAATGCTTGTATCCTACACATGTTAATGCACAATGTTAATGCAACAGCCAACAATGCTTTTCTTAAAAAAAAATTTAAAAGTTTATTTAAATTGTAAATGTAGCAACACATGAGACTCTACATGCCTTATTTGCTCTTCACACTGTCCTTCTTTAGGTTATTCAAATGCACATTTTTGATTTTTCTATTGAAGGATGGCTTTTGTGTTCCACTTTGGAAAACACTTGTAGGAGCCAGGCATCAGAATTCAGCAAATTATTTTAAACTAGATAGTGTTGCCTTAAACACAGGTCTACTTAGCATGTCTAATTATATGAATATTTAGTGATTTCAAGTAAGACAAGAGTCCTTTCCTATAGTCTAGCCTGTTTCAATGCTCCTTCCAAAGCATCAATTGTTTCTAAAATAAGATCTTTTCAAGGACATCTAAATAATTTCCTGTCACATCCATATCTGACTCTTACCAGTACACCCATATGGAATTCGGTTATCAGCTGGGAAATGCAGACATACTAAATTTCAGTCTGTGTTAGGAGGTATTCTGCATGTTGTTAGAATGGGACAATACCAGAAATGACATAAATGTTAATGGCAGAAATATGAAGCACTTAAGTTATTTACTCAGCATGACACTTCTAATGAAATTTTTGCTTTTTGTCTGGGCAGTAAATGCAAAGGCAGACTTTCTAGTCTGGTTAGCCAATGTTACAGGATCTTCCCTCACAGAGTTTGAGAGCCATTCTTTCCTAAGCAGAAAAACCTTTCACACGACAGTTCTCTCAGATATTGTGTATCACCAGTGATTACTGGTAAAGTCCAGAAGAGGTAATGACATAAATAATGACATAAATGACATTCTCTGTAAACTGCTCTGAGAAGCTGTTTGTTTTGTTGGTTTGTTGTTTTTTTTTTTTTTTTTTCCCAACAAAAGAAAAGAAAAGAAGAGGAAAGTCATTAGATAGAAAGAAGCTCATATACCAATTGAACTTTGCTGGAAGTGTAATTTCAGTGGGTTTAAACTCTGCTAGGTGTCAGGCAAATGTTAGTGTTAGGTACTGTTGTCTGCCCCTCTGGAATCCTTGTTTAGAACAGTTCCAGAATGTCCTTAATGAAATTAGTCTTCAGTATTTAAGAAAAAGTTTATTATAGTAGAGAATATGCCTGACAGCACTATGAGTAGATAGCCTGGTTATTTATTACTACTCTAACACCAAAATATTTATTTATGAATGAAGGATCCATTATGGAAGTCACTGGACAGAGAAATAAGAAAGAAAATGGTTCCTGCTTAAAAATAAATAAAAAAAAAAAAAGCAAGCTAAAATTGAAATGTGGAATGTGTGGATAGGAAGGAAATAAATATATTAATAATTTGTACAGTGTATAGAAAACAATGTTTCAGCTTTCCTCATTAATATTGAACTGCTGTCCCAGCAGAGAGCGCATCAAAAGCAAATATTTCCAGATAGACAGCGTGGTACATGGAGGAGGAGGGAAAGAGAAATGAGGAATTGAAGGAAAAATGGGCACATAATTGACTGAAGTTGACATTATTCACTTTGGAAAACTGTGGTCTATAAAAGGTGAGTAGATTTGATACTGAGTCTATGGCTAATTGGTGACTGCCCTTAATACAAGGGCAAGAATGGAGTCAGTGGCAGTAGACACCTCTGTTTAGGCACCCAAATTACTCTATTTTAAACCACTGTATCTTATCCAATATTATTTAAAAAGGAGTAATTTTTGAAAACATGGACATTATCTTTTCAATATTCACCAATAGGGACATCCATCAAAACAAACCGTAGCTAATTATAATTTCAGTTCCTGTGTTATAATTGAATATAATATTTTCGTTCATCTTGCTTGCTGGGTCCTCACATTCACTTACTAATTTACCACATCTATGTTCAGACTTGATCTAAGATTTTCAAACTGGACAGATGTGAATCTGAATATTTTAATATAAAGTTGTCCAGAGATATTTATACAGTGGTCCACTAATTTTGACGCAGATATCTATCACCTAGCAAAATCAGCAGCTGCTGAATTTCACAGAATTAGATGCATTAAGAATGATCATCAAAACTGTCTGAATGGGCAATCTTTTAAATTGACCTAGCAGTAGGATGCAGTCCTAAACATATACACTCCTTTCCTTGCATCAAGGTGATAAATTCCAGTTTTCCTTGTTTGTGTTTGCACAGGCAGAAGGGGAACCCCAACCAGACAGAATAAGCAGAAACACAGAGCTCTTGTGTAACAAATGGCCCAGTTAAAATACTCAGAACATAACTCCAACTCTGTACTTTACCTAATTTGACACAGGAATTTCAGCTGACGTCATTTATCCTATAGAAAGTGTCTTTACTTTTAAGACTTTCTAGGTGTTCTGGACTTACGATACAGCTAAAAGTAAAAATTGTTGGCCAGTACCTGAAGTAATTTTGTTCTGTTTTCATACTTGTGGTCAGAACATGACTACAAAATTCAATCTATTGAGAAAGAAGGTGCTTAGGTTAGGAGTCCTCCTTTAGGAACGAGCTTCAGCTAAAATAACAGTGGGCTGGAATCAGAACTGATGTTGTGAACACAAACTCATGGGCAGAAACTGAAAGGCAGAGAGAATACACCTGCCTTTGGAGAAAGGTGGCAGTTAGTGATATCACTGTTGCCTAAATGGGTAGCTAAGTGCCTGAAGTGATGTATATTATCACTAAAGTACTTTTGAGGAGCCCAGCTGAGTGAAAATCCAGCTATATATCTATCTCCAGGTATCTTCTAACTGAAACATTGTTTCATAGCAGTTTTATTTTGGTCATATTTTGACTTTATCTGTTCTTTTCTCAGGCACAGTATCTGTTCTAGTAAACTGATAAAAAGAGGTCGGCTGTGTTGTTTACATAACTTCTATTTCTGTCTTATTCATGTTCCAACATTACCATTACACTTTGCAATACTTGAGCACAGGATTATGAATTCTTGGTTTCTGGCATTTCTCTCGAGCTTTTTGACAGTAAGAAAAAATCAAGTAGAGAGTCTGAAGGAGGTCAACAGTTTACAACTTTTTATTATTTTAACAATAATACCACTGCAGTTTTGCTCAGATTAAGATGTCACTAGCACCATCAATCTAAAATGCAATCCCTTCCAGGTGTCCCTCACCAAGTAAGTCAGGAAATACAAAAAAGATATATATTTATATGTACATATGTGCATTATTACAATCTTCAGCAAAGTAATTGAAAGACAATGGAATGGACTCGTGTCTGCTCATTACAGCTACCAAACTCTTTATCCTAAACTTTTATTTGCACTCATTAATAGAATATGTCTGATGCTAATTTGACTCTAACAAAAATTTTAAAACAACCGGTACATATCAGGCTATGTATGGATTCCATGATGGTAAATGTCTTGCCATTTTTTCATCTTTATTGTATTCACTCTTCCAACATACCTTTGAAGTAAGTATCATTATTAATCACCTTTTATTAAATAGAGAATCTACAGATTACACACACAAAGACACTGGACTTTCGAGCTGTAGGCACTGCAACATTTGGCTTTCAAAATCCCATGAAAACACTGCAGCCATTAATTAGGCAAGTCAAATGTATATCCTTAAATATAGCCTAGGAAGAATTAGAATGGCATTCAGAATGGTCAGGGTGTTGAGCAGAGGTCATCTGAGCTATGGATAAGTAAGCTATACTCTTTAAATAGTCCCTAATCCACTAGAAGTTGATTTTTTTATCACCAGAACAAAATCTACAATTTCAGACCAGCTTTATGGTGTATGTCACAGTATTTTCTGCCTCTGCTCTGGGGCAAGTTTCCTCTTATTCATTGTGGAAAAGTTTATTTCTCTACACCTTATATGTTCTGGTCATGAGTAATTCTGTCTGCTTGTGTACTAAAATTCATAAGCACCTCAACTGAATGACTGCAGAAAATTAAAAGCCAAATATTTAAATAAAGAATTTATGCTGTGATCTGCTTTACTGTACATTGAAAATAATGGGGTCACCTGCATTTAAATTTTTCTGTATGGAGGCTTTTTTGATGCTCTTATATATTTGAAGCATCAATAACAGAGGAATTTCTCATTTTCTGCAAAATAATGCATATTACTTTTGTACAGTAAATAAACATTATGGAGGGCCTTGGTTACATCCAATACTTTTACTGAGAAAGATTTTGCCTAGCAAACTCACCTGAGTATCTCATTTTCACTATAGTAAACATCCAATTAATTCATTCATGTCACTATTGTATTGTTTCTGATTATCTGAATAATATTTTCCATATTAGTTCCTTGCTAGCTGGGCTAGACTTTGTCTAATTTGCTCTAAAATTAACTATAAAATATGAAAACTGTATTTTCAAGGAAGGGACATGAATATATGAGGAAAATACCCCTGATTTTGCAACTTTATAGAAAAAAGACTAGTTAATGCACTAAAGAAAGAGCTAATCAGCAGCTTCTATACACTCACTTTTGCACAGCCTTATGTTCCTTATTTTATTAACTGCATTGAAAAGAAGACATTTCCTTTAAAAAATAATGTAGAGAACATGAATTATGAAATTATTATGCACAAGCATTGGTATTAATAGAGATTTAGCTATATCTTAAATTCTTCCTAAAGTTTTAGTTTGAAACTGGAAAAAAATGTAAAAATTAGTATTTCAGAAACATTGTATTCCTCAGACTGGTGATAGTTTTTATGGGGAGTGGGTAGGAGACTTTAAGTTTTTGTGGAGTTTGCAGTATTTTGTCAGAGAAGCATAGCAGTGAGACACACCATGGAAAACAGACTACGCCTCTTTTCACGTCTAGAAGTGGCACGGTGTCACAGGGAGTGAGGCTTCTTGAATGACTCCCTAGATGTACTGACTAGGTCTCACACATTTTCAGCTTCTATATCTCAAGCCAGTGAATATCACAGGTGGACCCTGTGGGCAAGTCCTGAGCAACTGATAGACTAAGGGATGGAATCACCTTCAAAATCTACAGAATGAACAACCTTAAGAAATCCTGGGTCTAGTTTTGGGTATATTAAAGTTTCAGTGGACCTTCTGTAATGTAAGGAAATTTTACTTAACCCTCCTCTCTACTTTCCTTATGTACTTTTTTCTTCCCCACGTGACTGATGACAGTCCTTTTACATATCACTAATCAGAATCACAATGTCTTGAGATAAAAAATTTTGAATTGGATTTTATATAAGCACAGATACTGATGAGTACTACAAAAGTTGGCAGTTTCACCTGCAGAGCCTTTTCTGCAGACCTGGTCTTTGAAACGGACAGTGAGCAGAACAATGTTTTTTTAAAAAAACATAAAATATCCATACATTATTAATAGAAATGTGTGTAAAACCCACCCTTACATTATTAGCCTAGGTTCCTATTTCTTTACTATGCTCTCTCAACACTTGCTAGAGAAGATAAAGTTCTAGAGAATTATGAATAGCATGAGAGAGACTGTAGTGACAGGACAAGGGGCAACCATTTTAAACTGAAAGAGGGTAGATTTAGACTGAGTGTAAGGAAGCAATTTTTTTATTATGAGGGTGGTGAGACAATGGCAATGGTTGCCCAGAGAAGTTGTGGATGCCCCATCATTGAACGTGTTCAAAGTCAGATTGGACAGAGCCTTGAGGAACCTGGTCTGTGGAAGGTGTCCCTGCCCATGTCAGGGGGGTTGGAACTAGATGGTCTTTAAGGTCCCTTCCAACTCAAACCATTCTATGAATCTGATTCTGAGCGGATGAATAGTGACTGATACTTTCTATCCCAGCAGAATTATGATAAGAAGCACAAGCAGACCAGTTCTGCTTCATTAAATCTCTGAGATGCAGACTGCTGCAGGGCACAGAAATATTCCTGGGAGGTACCACTATCTATAAGATTGATCTTGTATTGATTCTAGACATGTATTATTACCTATTGTCAGACACAAGCAAGTGGGCTAGGTGGAATTTAGTTTGGTCTGGTATAGCCATATCAAAATATTGTTATTAATAAACTTGGAGTAGCAATAGCTCCTGTTGTAGGATAGTATCATCATTGTCATTTTTATAAACTGGATCTGAAGTAAAAGCCTCATCCAATACCAATGTAGTTTAACAGAAGGAAACAAGTTATATTTAATTGCAGGCTCTATGTCACCTGACCAAGGTATCACAGCAAATCCACAGCAGACATCTCCTCAGTCTATGTGCTTAATCCCAGCCCAGTGCTTTAACTGTAGATTTAACAGCTTCATTTGACTGCCTTTCTTATATCGAACAATATGTAGTTAGACAGAGATAAATGCTTTTTAAATGTATGTAAAGCCAACTTTTCTTCATTTGTTTCAAAAAAAAGCAGAGTAATTAAATATCCTCAGATCTTCCAGTGGGAAAATACTGATTCTCATTTTAATAAAAATATTTTTGATTTTGAATGTGCTTTAAATTACCATATATTTGCCTGATATACTAGTTACGTTTCTATCAAGTATGAGAATGTGTGGTCTTATTTACTCGCAAGTTCACTGTAATGACACTGACTGGCCTGTCAGCTTGACTTCAGTCCCTGGGAAACTGATGGAGCAGCTCAACCTAAACACCATCATGCAACACATGAGGGACAAGCAGATGCTCAGGCCCAGTCAGCATGGGTTTATGAAAGGCAGGTCCTGCCTCACAAACCGGATCTCCTTCTATGACAGAGCGACCTGCTTATTGGATGAGGGAAAGGCTGTGGATGTAATTTACCTTGACTTTAGCAAGGCTTTTGGTACTGTTTCCCACAGCATTCTCCTGGCAAAAATGACTGCTCGAGGTTTGGACAATTGCACACTTTGCTGGGTAAAAAACTGGCTGGATGGCCGGGCCCAAAGAGTTGTGGTGAATGGAGTTAAATCCAGCTGGTGGCCGGTCACGAGTGGTGTCCCCCAGGGCTCGGTTTTGGGGCCACTCCTGTTTAACATCTTTACTGATGATCTAGACGAGGGGATCGAGTGCACCCTCAGTCAGTTTGCAGATGACACCCAGTTGGGTGGGAGTGTTGCTCTGCTCGAGGGTAGGGAGGCTCTGCAGAGAGACCTGGACAGGCTGGAGCCATGGGCTGAGCCCAACTGGAGGAGTTTCAATGAGGCCAAATGCCGGGGGCTGCCCTTGGGCCACAACAACCCCCAGCAGCGCTACAGGCTTGGGGAGGAGTGGCTGGAGAGCTGCCAGTCAGAGAGGGACCTGGGGGTCTTGACTGACAGCCCGATGAACAGGAGCCAGCAGTGTGCCCAGGTGGCCAAGAAGGCCAATGGCATCCTGGCCTGTGTCAGCAATAGCGTGGCCAGCAGGGACAGGGAAGGGATCTGAGCCCTGTCCTCGGCACTGGTGAGGCCGCCCCTCGATTCCTGTGTTCAGTTTTGGGCCCCTCACTACAAAAAGGACATTGAATGACTCGAGTGTGTCCAGAGAAGGGCAACGGAGCTGGTGCAGGGTCTGGAGCACAGGTCGTACGGGGAGCGGCTGAGGGAACTGGGGGTGTTTAGTCTGGAGAAGAGGAGGCTGAGGGGAGACCTCATCGCCCTCTACAGCTGCCTGAAAGGAGGTTGCAGAGAGCTGGGGATGAGTCTCTTTAACCAAGTAGAAAGCAACAGGACAAGAGGGAATGGCCTCCAGTTGCACCAGGGAAAGTTCAGACTGGATATTAGGAAGCATTTCTTTACAGAACGGGTTGTTAGGCATTGGAATGGGCTGCCCAGGGAGGTGGTGGAGTCCCCATCCCTGGAGGTGTTCAAGAGTAGGGTCGATTTGGAGCTTAAGGATATGCTGTAGGTGGGAACTGTGCTAGGCGAACGGTTGGACTTGATGATCTCCAGGGTCCTTTCCAACCTAGATGATTCTGTGATTCTGTGTAACAGATTTTCAACTTCTGAGGTTTATGTGAAACTTCATTTAAATGAGAGTCAGTGAAACTGGAAAGGTATAAAACCACAGATTTCACAACTTTACTACATACAATACCATCAGAAATTCTAACAAGGAGTTAGAAACATCTCTCAATGTTAGAACTGTGCCTCACTTCTGCAACAGTAACAGTATGACTCAGTATGAACAGAAAAAATATCCCACAAAATGTTGCTTTTCTTTCCAGACAAGATGAAAGTCATAGAGCAAGACTGAAGGGAAAAGGTTGGCGAGAAGGATGTTGGCTAGAATTTCTAAAACAGAATCTTCCTTCATCTGTACTTCATGTCTAAATCTTTGTATTCATCCTTGGCTTTGTTTCTAGTTGGACGGGAAACAGTTTTACAAAGCTATTTTCTCTCAAAAACAAATGAGATTTCATTAAGAGACAAAAAGGGAAAGAAAGATTAATCTGGCAATTTGCCTGATTAACTGTGTGGAATACACCGGTCATGTTTTTCTTACATTTCTCTTGTGCCTACTTTAAGTCTTGTATCTTTTACTGCATATGTTTCTCATCCTCATCTTTCCTCTCAGTCAATGGAAAGAGGTTGCCATGACAACATTTTTTTTTTTTTTTAATATATATTTTATATGGAACTGCACACATATTTATACATTGCTTTTTCTACTTCCCATTGGAAAATATCAGTAATCCATTCTTTCACACTGCCAAGTGTTATCTACAACTATTTCTAAATTATGATTTGGTAGTTGGAACAAGAGATACTCCAAGGACAACATTTGACAGAGACCTTGACAAGAATGCTAGTAAAATCAACTTTCACAGGGAAGGGATTATTATTTATACTGATCATGTGCTTGACACTGATTGATTTCACAGACTGAATAAAGCTGACAAAATAAGGCTCAACTGCCTAGTCACTAAAAGGCCTACCAGTGGTCTGCTTGATTTTTGTCCCACTTTACATATGCTGAAACCAATGCCAATTTTATAGTTTATTGCTGATCCTCTGCACTGCATTTATTTAGCTTCCACTGAAAAGTCTCCTAGCATAAGCAGCAAAGCTAAATAGAAACACTGAAATTAATATTCTGACTGACTGAGATCTGTAGGAGTAGGTTCCAAGTTATATTAATAGTTTTCCTTGCCACAGAAGCTGTGTATTTCATTTTAACTGGCATAAATATTTTCAGTATAAATGATCATTTTATTTTTCATAGAAATATTCAAATTCATGCAAGGGAGAAGTATTAAAGGCTGTATTAAAATGTCCACATTACAATTTTTTGCATACTATGAGGATATTAGGCAAAATAAAAGAATAAGGAGGCAGGATCAAGGCCAAGCTGAACATTTCTGTTTAGCATAGAAAGTTTCTAATAAGATAATTAAGTGAACTGAAAATTATGATAGAATGTAGGTGCTCATACTGGGCTAAGTGATCATTAGGACACATTTTTAAAGATAATTGCAGGATCACAGACAACAATTCCCCAAAGAAATGACCAAAAAGTTTGAAATATTACAGAAGAGTAGCTGGTACTCTACTGATACATTTTCTCCTTATAGAAGAAATAAAGAATGTTTCTGTTCACATAGTTGGTTGAAATTCATTAATCTGTTGAGTCATGTGATACGAAGCACAGTATTGCTTCAAGTATCCTAACTATTTTTCATGGTTTGAAAATACACTTTTCAAAGACAAAGGATTGCAATAACTATTGGAAAAACTTCAGTTTATTCTAGTATTATTTTTAGAAACAGGCTAAATTTAATGTTTTTGTCAACATTTTTTTTGGATGGAAAACAGATATTGACAATACCAAAATTATTTCCTAACTATCTTTTATCCATGGAAACTCAGAGCTGTTGAAAACCAAAATATTTTGTTAAAAAGAAATATATTCTGGCAAAATTTGAAAGTATTTTTGTGTATACATGCTATTGTACTGACTGATAAAAGATGTAGTTCAATTTCCTCTTTTCCCATTCTCCTTTATGTACCAAGCACTGCTTTCAGACAATTTGTCTTAGAGTAAATTACTTTACAAGAGAAAACTACAGTAAACCAAAAGATAAATAGTGTTACTAGAGAGCCCAACATTTAGAGAGAAAAAAAAAAAGGCAACTACATTTTCTATCAACTAAACAGAAATTACATTTCTCATGTGCATGAGGTAATGGTGAACTCCATTATCCATTTAGTTACAGGGGTAAGGTGTACCTATAACATTAGGTAATAACTACTTATAGTTACTACTAATATTATACTCCATAATAAAACTGGATATAATGGTTTATTAGTTATGGGTTTACATAACCTAAGTTCGTTACCCATGCACTGTGTAAATAACAGAGAAGATTTATTTTCCAACAAGCTTTAATTAAGTCATGATTTTCTGATTCTGTTTATGTATAGCTGCATAAAGAAAAGTGATGATTTTATATTTATATTCTGAAGACCTTATATTACTTGCAGTGTTGTTTCTTTCTGCAGACTCACATGGTAGATCACACCTACTGAGCATGTAGTTGACAGTGGTACCTGGATCAGTATTGCCCAGAAAATTTCTAACAGAATAAAGACAACTTTCTTTGGCTGGGGAAAATTAACCTAGATACT
The DNA here is from genome assembly GCF_965140245.1 of Athene noctua. Lineage (NCBI taxonomy): Eukaryota > Metazoa > Chordata > Aves > Strigiformes > Strigidae > Athene > Athene noctua. The sequence continues at coordinate 76,198,303 of NC_134040.1, forward strand.
GGAGTCCAGAATTATCTGTTGACATTCATAGCTTTTTTGCTGTTTATTTAGTAACCATAGCCAAACATTTTTCTTGATCTATTCTTGGTTATGAAAGTAGAGCTTTCTTTCTGGAAAAGGATTAACTGTTTGAATAACACAAACAATCTTCATTCATATATTTATGAGTACATAGTTCAATCTGCAGGTATTTTAATACATTCCTAAATACTTGGATGATTACTTATAAATATTTTCAATGTGCATGCTATGCCCAAATGTTAATGAAATGTAGGATGAATGGGCAATGACAATTTAGTGGCATGTACAGATGATATTTTTTCTGCTTAAAGAGCTTCTGCCAGTAAGTCAGAAAGCAGAAATAATACCTTGAGATTCAGGTGATCAGCCACATCTACTACGAAAAATGAATAGCAAATACGTGTATTTCAAAGTTTATCCAGTTCCTAATTTGCTATTTGTAAGAATGTTCTGCTATGTTTACAAAGTGTTTGGAAATTTGCTGAACCATTTAAATACATGAATGATATGGTTAAATTTGTTTCTAAGTATATCTAAGAATCTTCCTCAGTGTAGTCCAGAAACAGAATAATGCAGGAAAATGTCACGAGGGGATCTGAAACTAAATTTCACATAAACTAGCTGATCAATGAACCTCTTAGCCATTGCCTCATATTACTGCAGTACATTGGGCCAATAAACAGTTAATTATTTATACCATGTGGCAAAGCATGACAGAGAAGACACTCCCCAATAATGGCTAGCCCAGTGTTTGTGGCATTTACTATAATGCAAGAACTCAGTGTTTTACCAACCTCACTGGAGTTTTATGGTTAATTAGGAAGTGAAAACTCGGTCAATTTTTCCACAGATTTGGCTAGAAATTGTAGTCCTGATCTAAGGAACACTTTTCCAGTGAAAACATTCTTCCAAAAAGGTTTTATTTTTGCCAAAATGACATTTTCTTAGGGGAAAAATATGAACATGTTCCCAAACAGTTTTATAGATGATTCACGGCAATAAGCTGTACTTCCACTGCAAGATGAAGATGAGCTCTTTAGTTAACTTGAATTGCTTAAGCAGCTGAAGTAACAGACTGAAGGTTGAAGGGTATTATTTCAGAAATATTTAGAGACTGACACAATATTTCTTAGCATCGTGAATCAATTTTGAGTGAAAGTCACTAATTTGACACAGGATATCTTCCTTGTGAATTGTCCTACCATATAAAGCCTGTGAGTGTGAACGGTTGGGAGTCTGACAAAGTATATAAAAATGAAAAAACCCAGGAGTATTCATGTAACTTCTTTAACAACTGAAAAGTGGTATGAGATAAAGAGTTGAAAAAAGCTTCAACTTGGCCTCTAACTTTGCCAAGAATTCATTAACTGAAATAAATTGTCAAGCAACCTTCTTACTGAGTGAAATAAAACTTTTGCAGTATTGAGATAACACATATCTGATCTTATATTAGCTGTTTGCTACTGTATTTTTATTTCACACTTACACTGCAAGGTTCAAGCATCAGAGGTGTCAGAGAAGCATTTGAATTCCTTCTGTCCTAAGTGGCCATTTCAATATGGTAGAGAAGAAAAAGGAAGTAAGGTAAGTATAATGAAGAACTACAGACATCTTCAGCACAGGGTCCAAGCAGACTCCATAACAGTTCAGTTCTTGCAGCAGTTTAGTTAAACTTCTCCAGTGAAAGACCTCACTATAGAACTGGAACTGGATCAAACCAATAGGTCAGATTTCCTATTCAGTTAATATGTATTCTTTTATTAATGCGCCTGCTTTTTGAAACTCCATTAACTTTTGGCTTTCCAAATAATACGTGAAAAAGTGCCCTGCTGCCTGATAATTTCATCAATATTGCTTGATCTTGTATGGGAATACATAGTGAATGATCTACCCTCCAGTTATTTTCTAACTTTTGATTATATTTTTGTGATTGCTCCTGAGCTCTGATCTAATGTTTCTATACAATTCTCTCATAGATTCAAGATTTTTTTCCTGACAGTGGATATCAATTTTTTCTTAATATGTACCGATTTATATTTAAATATAATGAACTTAATTTGCCTTTTTAATGTTCTTCACTCCATAATTTCAAAGCTTACCAAAACTCTTTGTGGTAGACTTAATTTTTTATTTTCCTTTTATTTCAGTAAATGAATTGATTTAGAACAGCAAACTTTTTGCTTACTTGCTACTTTCCATTCCACATCAATTCTAAGTACACTGGCCCAGAAGCTGATGTCTGAGGAATCATAAACCTTCCAGTTTTGATGCTTTTTTCTTCATTCTTTTTGTTTTTTCTGTTTCCTTCATGTATTCAACTTCCAAAATGCTGTTCTGTCCAAACTATTCAGTTTCCTTTTTCTCTCATTTCTTGGTTTAATCTTCAAAACTGGACCAATTTACATAATTTGTTCATACCTGAGTTTGTCTTCACTAGGTGTTTTCAGCCGATCTTGTCTTCACATTCCCTAGGTCCTTCTTTCACAGACTTTTTTCCTTTTTCATTGTCTTTTTTCCTACATATCTGTAAATGTATCCTTGCACTGATTTGCTGCCATCTGAACACATTTGTCCTTTCTTTCTCTACTCCCTTTTCCTTTGCTCTATCACTTTTTCCCATCTTCTACTCTGTCACTGTAATTATAACAGTTCAATTAATCCTATAATGTTGGGTTTTTTTAAAGTAAATACCTAGCAGTAGAAACTGAATATAAAGAAGATACTCTGTAAGAGATCTGAATAAGAGGGTGACTTAAGAGATAATGCCAACATCAATGAAAACAATCTAGAGCCTGACAAAAACCCTGTTGCTTAATAATGTGACGGGGCGGACATCACTGTTTTAGCCAGAGGAAAGGAGTAAAAAGTTAGTAACATGATAACTAAACTATGTATTAGGGAATGAGAAGGTTAATGAAACAATTTGGCCTGATATTTCAGGGCTATCGAACAATGTTCAAATAGATGCCAGTGACCCTCAAATCCCTTTACATTGTGTGTATAATTGCTTTATGTATTCTTAACTTGGCTTTCATTAGCCTGAGGTTATGAACAAGATTAACTCATCATACATAAATAAATAGTATTTTTTTAGCATAGTCACTTAATCACTCCTGAACAAACTCCATGAATCTTTTAAACACATAAAATCCTCCGTGTCATTTTATTCTGGCATAGCAATATATTTTCAGGCATTCTGATAAGTCTTTGACACTAGGATGAAATTTTGGCATCACTCAAGATAATGGCAGACCTTCCACTAGTTTCTAAAAATCCAATTAATAATATATCGTAAATATAAAAATATATATAGACACACAGAGTTCAGAACCTAATATTTGTTTATATAATTTTGAGTAAAAATAATAATTTCCATTCTGTGATATTGTAACTGCTTTCTTATATCCTATAGCCACAAAAACATTACAGAATGTCATATATGTATTCTAAATAACAAAAATATGTGACCTCTAATGGGATGACCCATTTATGTTTTTTGGCACATTGTTCCTGAAACAATACATAAGTTTTAGATGAACTGTTATGACATAGTGTAAATTTCAACATGATGAACCATCTTCATAGTCTTTATTATCAGGGTTTTCCTTGCCATGGTGGAATTTGCATTTATTTGGTGTGAAATATAAATTGAAAACTGAAATTTTAAAAAACTCCACTGAATTTCAGAACAGTGTAAACACAATAGTGATAAAATTGGATGAACGAGGAAAAGGAAATGGTTTGAAAAAAACAGGTATGATTTTGAAAACTTCGTGAGTAGGGCAGCACTTCACCTCACAACCACTGAAATAATCTGAGCCACACTTATCTCTATTAAACAGATTTGATCTTTATCTTCTTCATCATCTTCCATCTCATTCAGAATTAATTCCAAAGCACGTTATTAAACATAATTTTATTGTATATTTTATTTCCATTATGCTTGACTAATTTACTGGATTTAGCTACATCATACAGACTTTTAATGATCAGAAAAGTGTGTATGATTTAGTAGCCTAAACTGGGGTGTGGAAATTCCAAAATCAACTGCCATTTGCAGTCAGGTTATCTTTACAAGATAGAAAAATGTAAATTTAGCTTCCTGTATAATTATTTTTATAAGTTTTTGTAATAGATTTCCTATTTCTCTAATATAGCCTGAAGTTGAATGTGAGAAAACTAATACCAGCTATTAACACTGTTCCCAACACTAATAGACTTTTAGATGATACACTCTCTTCCAGACCAACATCAAATCCACTATAAAACACCGAGACATATCCAGTATGAGGAATAGTTCAAAGATCATTCATATTTAGAAAGTTGTTGGCCCATGTTTTTAACAGATTATGACTGTTAAAACACATTTTTCCTGATAGTAATAATTATTCATATAACTTTCACAAAAGGTCCAGTTTACTTTCATCTGAACTTACTGATACAAACATTAATGATATTCTGTTATCCATTTCAGCAGTTATTCTGAGAAACTGTGATCAGGAATGTAAGTCAATTAAAATGCTATGTAAGTAATAAAAATTAGATTATATAACTTAGAAATGACAGGAGTGTTTATGAAAGTTACATGTGAAAACAAATTCTAGAGATGAAATGTAAAAATCTCATAAGTCACAAAGACACTTTAAGAATTTTAATAAAATCTGGATACATCAAACTATCATTAGAAAAAAGTATATTAGTATAAATTTCTCCATCCAATTTTCCATACTGTAGCAGTATACTGCATGAGTACATGACATAAATAGTCAGGATGGTAATTTCTTAAACACACTGCATTCCTGTATTAAGAAGTTCATTTCTGAAAATGGGAAGATGTATAAGTGACCTAATGAGAAACACTTGAGTAATACAAAATTCATAGTTCTATTTATATTGCTTTCAGCTACTACAGTCTATTTCAAAACATGTGTCATGATTTAAACCCCAGTTGAATCTAGCTTGTGCAAAACTCAAGGACAATAAAAGCTAAGCTTATTATTGCCATCACTGAAATACATGGGAACTTCTATTCAGCTTTAGTGAGTAATCATCATTAATTAAATATATTTACTCAAACACGCATCTAGCTTTATATTACAATGATCAGATAAAAAAGTAAAAGCCTCACTTAAGATAGAGTTGGTGTTTCAAAACCTCAAAGTTAAGGAGCCAGGAATCTACCAGAGTTCTCCCTTCCCTTCCCTTCCCTTCCCTTCCCTTCCCTTCCCTTCCCTTCCCTTCCCTTCCCTTCCCTTCCCTTCCCTTCCCTTCCCTTCCCTTCCCTTCCCTTCCCTTCCCTTCCCTTCCCTTCCCTTCCCTTCCCTTCCCTTCCCTTCCCTTCCCTTCCCTTCCCTTCCCTTCCCTTCCCTTCCCTTCCCTTCCCTTCCCTTCCCTTCCCTTCCCCTCTTGACACAATAATAAATATGGCAATTTGTGATGACAAACAGACTATCAGTAGGTTTATTTTTTTCTTCCATACCAAGTGACACTATGGCTGTCTCAGAACAAAAAAACGTGTTACAACTCAAGCCACCAAACCTCAAAGCACTTAATCTACTTATGCTTCCACTTAAGGAACCAGTTTTACACTGCTTATTTAAGCTAATAAAAAGATTTCCAAATAGATTGAAAGGGTTCCTAATAAGACATAAACTCCCCAAAATATCAGATAAATAAGGCTTATCTCTTATAGAAAACAAGTTCAAATAGTATTTAATTTTGATTACTACAATATGTTCAATATTACAACACTGAACTAAGAAAAGTAGGTAAAAGTCAATGTTGAATTTATACCAGAATGTAAGGATGGTGTATTTCCTCAAAAGAGTTAGGATTTTTTTTTTATTTTTTTTTTATTTTTTTTTTTTTAATGTCAGTTCAGGACAGTCTTTTTTTCCATAAATTACAGTACCTAACTGACATTTGAACTGTTAAAAAAAATAAAGCATCATTTTAGAAAATATATTAAAGCTCTTTTAGATTTACAGGGTTAAAGTTGGGGTTTTTTTACTTGTAGTTAATTTTCTTGTCTTCAGGTTTACAATAATAAGTGTGAGGAGGATTTTGACAATGTATATGAAAATCATTATTGTGGCAGGAACATTTTAAATTTGTGACCCCATGAATGCAAGTTGCAAAAAAAGAATTTTAAGTATAAAACTGACTCTATGATTTTTTTTTTAGATTTGTATCAAGCTATCTCACTAGCTTCTTTTTGAGAATATTTAAAATAGTAATATTTATTAAAAAGGAAAAACTATGAAAAATATCAGATATTGGATAAAAGTTATACTGAAATTAAATGTGTTTTTCAATACTGACTGTCTGTCTTGATTTCACTTTGTTATTTGTTTGCTCTGTGTTTATTACATTTGCTTTTTACACCAGCATACAGAGAGGAAATGTCCTGATTTTTTCTTTGTAAAGCTATCACAGTCCATAATGACACCATAGAACTATCTACATTACATTACTGCTTTTATGAAACTGTTTTGCAGTCTTCCAGAGTGAAAAGGAGGCTTGCAAACTGCTTACAAAATACCTTCATTTATAGAGTATGTGTGGAAATTACAAGAAACAAAATCTTAGTTTCTTTATACTATTTATTATTAAAAGATGTAACTGTATGTACAACAGCATAATATTTTACTAGTTTATGAAGCCAGTTAGAATTATGGCTATGGTCTGGATGGCCCATATATTCAATTACACGTATTTTCTCAGTGGAATTCTTAAAATTAGTAACATGGCTGAAGTTTATCATAGCACAAATACTTTGCTATGTCAGTGCTTATATGACACTATGTTGTGAGCCACTCCTTTGTCTCGCATGGAGATTCTAAATTAACTAATCCAGGAGTACAGCTTCACATCAGTGAATGATAAATAAGATATATACTCTGTCTACTGTAGGAAATTAATTTAATATACTGTGTCAGGTAAGAGGTTACAACGTAGAGTAGTCATAAAGAAAATAAATATATCTGGTTTTGACAAGTTATATAGAATGGCCAAAGAAGCAAATAACATGGCTTGTGCCAATAAGTAAAGTAAATACAGTGCTGCTTTAGACAACTCACAATGCTGATTAAAAATTGTTATGATTTCTCTCAGTTGTCCAGAAACTATTATGCTATTTTAAATTTATTACCTCTACATAAAAATAAGAGCATCTGTCCTAGACACAGACTCAAATCTCAGTATTTTCATCAAATATTCTCCAGAGAAAATAAACTGGCTGTGATTTATCCTTCTAAAAGTTGACAAGATATCAAAGGAAATGTTTATTAATAAAAAATTAAGTTCTTTTGATAAACTAGTCTACTGATATAAAAAAGAGGTTTTATAACTTACATGTTTAAGAATATATGGAAAAGCATTAAAGATACAGTTAAAAGATTTATGATTGCAGCTAATTATGAAGAGAAGCCACTCTCACTGTAAATACAGCAATTATTGTTTCATAGTAAATTTCTATTAGCCCAAATCAATCTGCTTTTTAAACAAGATAAAGTTTGATGTTTCTAGGTGTCTATCTGATTCCTGTAACTTAAACTATCAAAACATTAACATAAATAAAATCGTTAATATAATCATATAAAATCATATAAATAATCAAATCAGTAATATAAATAAATACATGTATACAGCTTTTCATGTAACTTTCCTACCTTGACTCCCATGTGCTCTGCCAGCTGTCTATTACTTATACATCACATAGCTTTTTCTACTATATACTCTGTTTTGGAGAGAGGGCTTCTTATTTTAGATTAATTCACTTGTTTTCATTAGCATGAGTTCTGCATCAGGAATGGATAATTCTCCCTTCTACTGGAGTTAAAAAGGTAGTTACGATTTTTTTAAACTAAAAGTTGTATATCATATTTATGATAATTCTATTTTTGTGCTTGTTTATGCATGCCCTTTACATTCACACCAGGTTCTGTTCACATCTCTCCTGTTTTTTCACATCTGTAAAGTAGTCTCAAAAACTAAATAAAACTTAGGAGAAAATTGATTTTTTCATTCTAAATGAGCAGACCTGTGAAGCGACTGAGCTACTAATCAAAACATTATTTCTTCAAATTAGCTCTATTCCAGTATAGCATTTGTTATTACATGACGTTTCCTTCTGAATTACATACTCATATGCAATTGGATAATTCTCCCAGCATATCACAGACTTAGATATGCATTTATGTTAATATCTCAAAGTAGTTATTTAGACTAGGTAAGGCCAGAAAAAAAATCCTGTCTACAAGAATTGCAAAATTTGTCAGAATTTACATGAAAATTAGTTTTTACTTTGGATGTCTTATTTCTCTGAAACATATGAGTTATTTTCCTCTTTTAACTTAACTAAACTCTTTAATACATTTTGAATCTACCTCAAAGTGTCACTTATAATGTATTTTATAGTATATTTTGTAGGACAGAATATGCAGTGACAATTATCTATATTTGGAAGGTTCTCATTATTGTTGTAATCTTTTTTGCAGCATAGTATGACTGGACCAAAATTTAGGACAAATATGAAATGTTGTTTTCTTCCAATGGTATGTGTCTCTGTTCCTGGCTGCTGCTAAGTCTCTCTTTCTGTTTTTGCAATCTTAAGTTGTAGAAATAATTGTATTCCCTATTTTTTACATTTGAAGTGACCTTTGGCAGGCTTCCTCTAGCACTGAACCATATGCATATGGGTCACCTTGGATTGGGGAAAATAATTTCCTATAGGAAAGTTGAAAAATTGGGACACAATCTTCCAGAAATATGTGAAAATATACATATTTTGGCTTGTATTTGGCTTTCATTCCTATGAGCTTGTCCAATACTGTACTATATTTTACAAATTCTGTTTTAAATTCTTTCCATTCAACAGGAAGCCATAGCTTTCCACTTGATCCAGCTGTTGCTTCACTTGGTGACACGTTATCCAGAGAATATGACTGTGCTCTTCTTTTCCAACACAGAAAAAAACTTCTAGTTGTTTTGGTATATTCAAAAATTTGAGAAAAGCTTTTCTATAAATTTATAGAAGAGATGTGGAACAAGACATAATTACTTTAGTAGTAATATCTATCTAAATTTCGAAGGTTATTTCTGAAGAGAAAATGTACCGAGGAAAGGTTTCCACTTCATGAAAAGCACTCAGCAGGAAACACATAGTGCTGGGAAACTGTAGTGTTTTCATTATATGAAATTAAAGGAGTCTGTGAAATACTGGAACTTTTTTCTCAAAATCCGTGGAAAACAGAATTGTTTCTTATAAAACTTTATTTGTGTTAGGGTTTCCTAGCAGATATTTGTCAGGTTTTCTAGCTCTTGCTTATTTGTTTCTCTGTATCTATTTCTGTATCCCTGGCTTGCAAACATCCAAGATGGCAGCAGTTCACACTGTATATTTAGTATAGCCAAAGAAACAATTTTCACATCATTAGTGATGTCAAGGGTTCCTCAAATCTTAGCTCATCAGAAAATCTGGCTGGAATTTTTCAAGTAAACACAGTTTGATCGGAAAATGCCCTTCATCAAAGCTGAATATGGTTTATGAAAATTAATATGATTCAGTGAACCACAGACAGCTCACCTAACAGTCTTCTGGAAATGCCGCACATCTGTGTTGGTGACTCACAGAGTCATAGAATGGTCAGGGTTGGAAAGGACCTCTGGAGGCCACCTGGTCCAAACCTCCTGCTCAAGCAGGGCCACCTAGAGCTGGTTGCCCGAGACCACATCCAGACAGCTTCTGAATATCTGTCTCCACAGGAGACTCCACAGACTCTCTGGGCAAGCTGTACCAGTGCTGTGTCACTCTCACAGTAAAATGTGTTTCCTGATATTCAGGCGAAACATCCTGTGTTCCAATTTTTGCCTGTCACCTCTTGCCTAGCCACTGGGAACGACTGCAAAGAGACTGGCTCCATCTTCTTCATACGCTCCTTTCAGGTATTTCTATACATTGACAAGATCTGCTCTGAGCCTTTGCTTCTCCAGGCTGAACAGTCCTAGTTCTCCCAGCCTTTCCTCAGAGAAGACATTCCCTTACTTATCTTAGTGGCCTTTCACTCACTGGACTCTCTCCAGTATGTCCATGTCTCTCTCGTACTGGAGAGCCCAGAACTGGACACAGTACTCCAGGTGTGGCCTCCCCAGGTCTGACTAGAGGGGAAGGATCACCTTCCTCGACCTGCTGCCAACTCTCCTGCTAATGCATCCAGATGGTCAGCCCTCAGCATGTACTTGTGGATTGGATTGTTCCTCTCAGGTGCAGGCCTTTGCTCTTCTCTTTGCTGAACTGCATGAGATTTCTATCAGCCCCTTTCTCCATCCTGTCAAGGTCACTCTGGATGCCAGCACAACCCCCTGCTGCTTCAACCACTCCTTCCAGTTTTGCACCATCTGCAAAATTTGCTGAGAGTAAACTCTGTCTGATCATCCAGATCATTAATGAAGTTTAACAGTGTAGGACCCTGTATTGACCCCAGGGGTACACCACTAGTTACTAACTCCAATTAGACTTCACAACACTGATCACAACCCTCACAGTTCGGTCCTTCAGCCAGTTTTCAGTCCACCTCACTGTCTGCTCATCCAGCCAATACTTTATCAACTTCTCTATGAGGATTTTATGGGAGACAGTGCCAAGAGCCTTACGGAAGTCAAGACAGACAATATCCACTGCTCTCTCAACTACCAAGCCAGTTGTTTAATCACAGTTATCAGGCTGATGAAGAATGACTTCCCTTTTGTGAAGCCATGCTGACTACTCCTTATCATCTTCTTGTACTTCATATGCTCAGAAACAGTTTCCATGATTAGTTGTTCCATTATTTTCTCAGTGATCGAGGTGAGGCTGACCAGCCTGTACTTTCCCACTTCCTACCTCTTGCTCTTTTTGAAGATAAGGGTGATAGTTACTTTTCTCCGGTCTTTGGGCACCTCTCCCAATCACCATCATCACACTCTCTCAGCACCTGTGGTTACACCCCATGATGGCTCAGATTTGTGTATGTCTAGGTTCCACCAAGAGTAAATGTTCCTTGCTCCAGACTTTCCCACTGATCTCGAGGGTCTTGGATCTCTGAAGGCTGGTCTTACTAGTAAAGAATGCGGTGAATAGGGTATTCAGTAACAGTCTTTTCCATGTCCTGTGTCACCAGAGCCACTGCCCCAGTCCACAGCATGCCCATGTTTTCTCTAGTCTTTCTTTTGCTCTTTAGGTACTTACAGAAGCTCTTCTCATTGCCTTTGACATCCCTCAACAGATTCAACTTCAGGTGGGCTTTGGCTTTCCTGACCTCATTCCTGCATGCTCAGACAGCATCTCTACATTCCTCTCAGACTACCTGTCCCTGTTTCTACCTTCTATATACTCCTATTTTATCTGAGTTTACCAGGAACTCCTTGTTCGTCCAGGCAAGCCTCCCGGCATTTCTGCCTGACTTTCTATTTGTTGGGATAGAATGCTGTTGATCTTGGAGGAGATGATTCTTGAGTATCAACCATTTTTCTTGGCCCTCTCTTCTCTCCAGGGCCATGTCCAATGGGAGTCTTTCAAGCAGATCCCTGCAGAGGCCAAATTCTCTTTTCCTGAAGTCCATGCTTGTGATATTACTTTTTGCCAGGCTCCCTCCCCTCAGGATCCTGAACCCCACTGTATCATGGCCAGTGCAGCAAAAGCTTCAACCTTCACATCCCCAACACACCCTTCCTTGTTTCTATGTATGAAGTCCAGTAGAGCAGATCTTGTCATTGGTACTTCTGTCACTTGTGTTAGGAAGTTGTCATCGATGCTCTCCAGAAACTACCTGAATTGCTTATACCCTGCTGTCCCTCCAGCAGATATTGGGGTAAAGTTCGCCATGAGGACCAGGGCCTGCAAACATAAATTCCACAACAGCACCTGCCAAAAGTCTTTATAACATTTTCTAGACTACTGTGCCAGCTGAATTCTTAAGACCTTTGATATTCAGAGACTAGAGAACTAAATTAGTGTCGTGGTTTTGGCCAGGATAGAGTTAACTTTCCTTGGGTGAGAGGGAGCGCAGCTGAAGGGCTGGGTCCTGAGCGATCATTGGAGCATTCCATGTCATGTAACATCAAAGCTCAGCATATAGGCAGGCACGTGCTCTCTCACACGTGTTTTTTTGTTTTCGGTTTCCAGATCAGCTGGGCAGAGTTCTCTGGTGAGGTTAGATCGATGCTGGGGATGGGCTCTGTACTGGTCACTGCTCGGTGAGCCACTGCTGCATTTTACCCATTTTGGACTACTATTATTACTGTCGGTTTTCCTAGTAATTTTTTTTATTATTATTTAACCTACAAATTTCTTCTTTTGTCCCTCCCCTATTTCACCGGGGACGGGGAGGAGTAAAAAACTGTCCACGTGGCTATTTGCTACGGGCTGAGTTCAAACAACAATGATATATTGGGCATCCCATGCTGCATGCTGGCCAAGACCATGTGGTAGTAAACTCTCTAAACAGCAGGCAGCAGAGGCATTTCCAAGGACTGGTTAAAACTTACATGTTTTTCATCAGTATTGTAGCTCCTATTGGGAACTCATAACCATGAATCTGACTCATATCAAGAAAATTTCAGTCTGCTCTGTGAAACTTCTTTTATAGGTTTTGAGCAGTATACAAATGGTGTTGGAGAACATGAGCAAGGATTTTTAGAAACTTCTAAGATGGAAAAATAATATGGCTTATGAATATATATTAAAACTTTATTATGATATTTGTTATTTACTAATAGAATATTAAAGGTTTCTCTAAGTTATGAAAATTGATTAAGACTTTTCAATAATTATCATGTGTGAACATTACAGCAGTTGAGTGATTTTGTCTTTAAAGACCACATAATTTTTCTAAATTAGACAATATATATTTAGTTCTGTTTGGGGTTTTTTTAGGATTTCCTTTTAAAGACCATTTCCAGGTGCTTTTTCCATCTCATTCTACTGTTCCTTTTTAGCAGTTTATCAAACAGTGTTTCTGTTTTATGAAGAGTTCTATCAGCTGAGACAGAATAGGATTTACTTGGTCAGCACTGTCCCACTCTTTCTGTAGACAGATGAATTCCTCTCTCATGAATGCTACCAAGTCTTTCATTTTCTCTTTTTAGATTATAGGACCTCCAATCTCCCACCAAAGAGAATCATAAGTTCAGCTGGATTCTATTCCTCTAGGACCAACATCCAGACCTGTCTGATTCATCATGAATACCATCAGAGATAGGGCAGATAGCATGAATATCATGATTCCTTAGCTTTTTTTGCAATATTTGACTCATGTTTCTCATGCTTTGGAACCAAAGTCTTCAATATCCATCTTTAGCTTTGTTCCTTGATGAAGACTCTCTGGTGAGAAAGAACTCAGGAAGTCACTGAAAGGACCCTAATGCAGATCCTGATCTGTAACCAGAACATTAGATGTTGGCTAGTCACCTAATTCTATAAAATTTTGAAGTGTAATGAATCTAAAATCTTGAAGATTAATGAACCTAAAAGCTTAGGGGAAAGTTCAAAGCAAGGTATATGTAACAAGACAGTGGCAGTAACACCTGAATTCCAATGGTCTTCAGGGAGGCTTGCAACAGCTAATGAGAACCAGCCAGGTGGAAATACTGGATACATAAACAGAGGTGGAATTTCTGAAAAGAGGAATCAAATAATATAGATGAGGAACATCTTAGGGAAAATAAAATTTCCATATCTGTCTATAGTGTGTGGATATCAGAATACTACTGTGCAATGTAAGAAGCATTGGTAGAATCAACTGTATAGTATTTTTAAATATATCAGAACTGTTGAAGACAATGCTATGATAATGCCACTAACAACAACAACAAACAAACAAACGAGTTTATGATCTTTGGAAAAAGAGGCAGGCAACTCAGGAGGACCACAAAGATGTCATGATGTTACTCAATTAGAAAATTAGAAGGGCCAAACCCCAGCTAGAACTTAATCTGGCTACTGCTGTAAAATACAATTAAAAATGTTTATATAAATACATTCACAACAAAAAGAAAGCTAAGGAGAATCTTCATCCTTTATTGGATGCAGGGGGAAACATAGTAACAAAGGATGAGGAAAAGTCTGAGGTACTTAATGCCTTCTTCGCTTCAGTCTTTAATAGAAAGACCAGTTGTTCTTGGGGTACCTAGCCCCCTGAGCTGGAGGACAAGGACAGGAAGCAGATGGAAGCCCCCATAATCCAAGGGGAAATGGTTAGCGACCTGCTCCAGCACTTCAACATACACAAGTCTATGGGGCTAGATGGGATCTACCCAAGGGTACTGAGAGAGCTAGTGGAAATGCTAACCAAACCACTTTCAATTATTTATCAGCAGTCTTGGCTAACCGGGAAGGTCCCAGTTGATCTGAGGTTGGCAAATGTGATGTCCATCTACAAGAGGGCAGGAAGGAGGATCCAGAGAACTACAGGCCTGCCAGACTGACATTGGTGCTAGGGAAGGTTATGGAACAGATCATCCTGAGTGCCACCATATGACTTGTATAGGACAACCAGGTGATCAGGCTCAGTCAGCATGTGTTTATGAAAGGCGGGTCCTGCTTGACTAACCTTCTTCTATGACAAAGGTGACCCTCTTAGTGGATGAGGGAAAAGCTGTGAAAGTTTTTTACCTGGACTTTACTAAAGCCTTTGACACTGTTTCCCACAGCATTCTCCTGGTGAAACTGGCTGCTCATGGCTTGGATGGGCATACTCTTTGCTGGGTAAAATACTGTCTGGATGGCCGGGCCCAAAGAGTTGTGGTGAATGGAGTTAAATGCAGTTGGTGGCCAGTCACAAGTGGTGTCCCCCAGAGCTCAGTACTGGGGCCAGTTCTATTTAATGTCTTTATCAATGACCTGGATGAGGGGATCGAGTGCTCCCTCAATAAGTTTGTCAAGTTGAGCAGGAGCGCTGATCTGCTTGAGGTTTAGGGAGACTCTAAGAGGGATCTGGACAGGCTGGATCTGAGGCCAATTGTATGAGGCTCAACAAGGCCAAGTACTGGGTCTTGCACTTTGTTCACAACAACCCCATGCAATGCTATAGGTTTAGGGAAGAGCATCTGGATAGCTGCCCTGCAGAAAAGGACCTGGGGATGTTGGTCAACAGCCAGCTGAATATGAGTCTTCTGTGTGCCCAGGTGGCCAAGAAGGCCAATGGCATCCTGGCTCATGTCAGAAATAGCATGGCCAGCAGGACTAGGGAAGTGATCGTCCCTCTGCACTCAGCACTGGTGAGGCCGCACCTCCACTACTGTGTATGGTTTTGGACCCCTCACTACAAGAAAGACATTGAAGTGCTGGAGCAGGTCTGAAGAAGAACAGTGAAGCTGACTGGAGGGTCTAGAGAACAAGTCGTATGAGGAGCAACTGAGGGAACTTGGATGTTTAGTCTGGAGAAGAGGAAGCCGAGGGGAGACCTTATTGCTCTCTACAACTACCTGAAAGCAGGTTGTAGCAAGGTGAATATTGGTCTCTTCTCCCAGGTAACAACTGATAGGATGAGAGGAAATGGCCTCAAATTGCACCATGGGATGTTTAAACTGCATATCAGGAGGAATTTCTTCATTGGAAGGGTTGTCAAGCATTGGAACAGGCTGCTCAGGGAAGTGATTGAGTCACCATCCCTGGAGGTATGTACAAGACGTGTAGATGTGGCACCTAGCAACATGGTTTAGTGGTCAACTTGGCAATATTAGGTTTATGGTGGGACTTGATGATCTTGAAGGTCTTTTCGAACCTAAATGATTCTCTGATTCTTTCACTTAAAACATATAAGAATTTATACAACAAACAAGTAACAAACTTTGATTGTTGAACCATGAAGTTACAAGAAAAGAAACCATGTATTCTTTATTTAAATTTGGCTTAGCAAGACATTATTTAAAAAAAAAAAAAAATTCCTGATGTATAGTCCTTCAATGTTTTATAAAATATTTAAAAAATAAAATTACTGAAATTGGATTATATACTTTTGGACATAATATACAGGTTTAAACATAGCAGCAGACCCAAATCATATGTCCAACAATATAGAAGTCAGAATTCTGACTTCTGGTACTTGAGAAATTACAGAGGTTATAATAAAATTAAGAGATGAAAGATTAAACTGGTATCATAGCAACTCCAGTAGGTAAGTTTACATTTTCTCTTTAGTACTGAGCTAGGTTGAAAACTCTTAAAGATATTAGACAATCTGTTCAGAGTTCTGCAGAAATCAGATGCTTGAAGAACAAAGTGTGAAAGTTTTATAAAAAAATGACACTAAAATAGATCTAGTTGATCTGAACAGACAAGTAGTATTTATGGTTGGAAGAAATTCAGCAGAAAAGCTTAAAGCCAGGACTCAGTGAAAAGGGAGGGGGAGTGTGTGTGGGGGGGGGGGTGGGGGGGTGTGTGTGTGTGCGCGCGCCTCCTCAGCTCCCCTGGGTCATATTACCTAAATTCATCACAGGAATGTTAAACACATTGCTCTGGAGTAACGGATTGCACAATGTTTATATTCCAGGAGAAGCTGAATAGAGGGACAACAGAATTATTTTGAATTCTTTTACAACTCTGAAAATGGAAACTAAACTAAATTTGCTTTTGTTGTATGGTTACAGTAGTTATTACTTAACTGATGCAACCCAACTCATTTTACAGTCCACTTGCACAGCTGACTTCTATGTGAGATACCTGTGCTATCTCTCAGCTGATTAGCTGGAGTGCGACGAGCAGCATAGCTACTGAAGCTCAACATACAGCTGTGCCTTAGCCAGCTTACTTTTGACCTGCTTTTGAAGCCTCCATGGGACTCAGATGATCACATATTGACCAATTAATCCTGACATTGGTGGAAATTTAGAGAAAAACTAGAAAGGACCTACTGGAAAACTAAAGTTTATTTTGAAAAGCAGCGTAGGTCATGGTTGTTGGTGTCAGTTCAGCTCTATTAAACTTGGTGCCATGGCCAGTGATTCATTACTGTTTGTTCAACAAATGTTAAGCTATGAACATACAGAGATTACCTTAATGTGTTTCAAGTAAAATATGAAACACAAAATACAATTTAATCTATTCTATAACTTTGTATTTTAGTTACCACCTATAGTTAGATTATATATCAACTTCTTTAATATACCCACAAGCTTTGAGAAATCAAAAAGAACCTAAGCTTTGCTAGTAAAGCTTTTGAGTCTCTTTCAGGCAAATCTTCTTAAATTAGCTAGCAAAGAAAGGACATAAATGTATGACTACAAAATATGTGGCAACTGTCAGTTTGTTAGACATTGTAAGGACAATAAAAAAAAAAAATCCTTCCCTTATTAAGACTGGGGGCTAACAGAGTAAATTCACACTTCAGGCTCACTGAAAACACAGTTTGAGTAAGATCTTGGAAGGCATCCATGAGTAGGAATCCCAAATATAATAAAAGAAAAATTGTTTATAATACTATTAAAAGAAATGGGAGTAGTAAGTCCAGCTCTCACTGGGAGTAATAAATCTAGTATCTCTCAGTAGACTGTACAGAGAGACACATCATAAAAGAGCATGAAAAAGTGAAAAGTAAATTCGGCTGCATGTGACCACCTCTCTCTTTCCCAACTTGCTGCCAGGGCAGTGAGGGCACCACCTAGGCCCTACTGTTGCTGCCCGGCCTCCTCCAGGGCCATCAGCTCCTGCCCCAGTGACACTGCAGAAAGGCAAGACCCTTGCTCCCCACAGCCCTGCCCTGCCTGGCCATGGGCCCTGGCAAGCTGGGCCCACATCCCCAGCGAGGTGCCCAGTGCCCAGGAGTGGAGCTGCTTCCCAGCTGTCCTGCTCCCTGGCTGGGGCAGTGGGGAGGGCCCTGGCTGCCAGGCCCTGCCCTGCTGCCCCCATGGGGACCCCCCAACCCATGCAATGCCCTTACAGTAAGCAGGGAGTACAGGCTCAGGGCTGAGCTAAAATGGGGCTCCTGTGCCAGTGGATCATGATTTGAGGTGTGGCTTGCCAGGGCCACTAAGGCCTATTAGTGCACTCAGGATCCTACTACCTCCTTTTGATAACAATGAAATGATTGAAATCTCAGCTTGCCACTCTTAAGCTAACTTAAATACTTCTAGACGATGCTACAAGCACTCTGATGGAAAGATTTCCAAAGTTAGTTCAGAAATACCAGTTTGCTGTGATACCCATTTTAATGCTCTGTTTTCCAAAGGGATAAAAATAAGTAAAGAAGTGTTTTGATGTTACAGGCAACTCCAGTGAATGTCAAAATGCATTGTACAGATTCACTTATTTTTACTTTCAAGAGACTATATTAAGAATGGTTTATAATTGCTATTGTATATTGTATAGATTAAAAAAGGTAAAAAGCAACAAAACTCCTTGCTAGCTACCACCTTTAAAAGGCTAAGAAAAGACTCTTGTATCATTAAATCTTTTTCTTCTTTTAGCTGTATCACTGCTGCTATTGCTTTTCTGTTGACAAACTGTATTTTACCTGGACATTTACAAATCATTACTATTTTGCCCTTTAAAATTATTATCATTAGGGTGGTATATCCTACACAGGCATACTCTAATCACATAGAAAATCACAGAAAGGAAAACTGAGCCAAACTTGTACAATATATCAAGAGTATGTGACTTATTAAAGATCCTTTCTAAACTCCAAAGACTAGAGATGGACAAAAAGTTAAAACTTTTGTCATTTACATTTTGGAAATATTTTGTTATTCACCGTTCAGTCTTATGGTTTCTGATCAGATGTTCATATCTACTACAGCTACAGTAAGTTTGCAAGAGATGCTGAAGATTACTGAATAATCTAGGAGTTTCCATGATTTGAGGCTGAGTGCAATTGTTTTGGTTTCTGGACATCAGTTGAATCATCTCCAACAAGCTGGATTCATGCCCAGTGAAAGTCACTCAAGTTGGTACCATAGAAATGCATGCATCTAAAATAATTAAATTACTCTGAAAATAATTTTTTATGACTGCACACAGAATAAACAAAGCAATAATAGTAATCAAAACCTTACTGAACCACTTTAATACATACAGTCTAAATTCTGTGGGCAATGAGGCATAAATTAATCCACAGTATTGTGAAGGGCATTAACAAATTTAGAGTGGAGAATGAAAGCATATGTTCTGGAACTATGCAAGACAGGGAAAACTTAACAGTATGATATAGCTTATGTTTAGGTGGCATTTAGGGAAACTACCTATACAACAACAATATGGTCAGAAGGAAAATGGGACTAGTTTGAGGTAAATTGGTTTTGCTATAATTTAACAGATCCAAGTGTTATTCATCTCCATGTTTTTCCTGTAGAAATGGTACCATTATAAGCATACTTGGCTAGATTTTTAGCAGATTATAAATAATTAGAAGAACCTTTGTGGCTTTGTTGCACATCATTGGTGAAGAATCAAGAAAGGTTGTATATTGTAACTGAAGAATAAAATTTTTCTTCATGATTCTGTAAAAGATGGTTTTCAATATTCTCATGAATACTGTGTACATGGATACAGTGTTCTTCAAATACATCTAGTAAATATGATAGTATTAGTTGCCGTTTGAAAGAAACTAGGCAGATTGATTATGAATTTTAACTTGCCATGTGATGAATGCAGTGAAATGCAATAAACTACAATAAAAAATAATATAAACTTTGGAGACATATGGAAGAGCTAAAGAAACATTTACTGGCAGGTGTCATTCAGCAGTGAACAACTAAAAAGCATTTGGCACAAGCAACAGAACCCTTCAGAAGCTTCTATCCAGAGAAATCTGAAGGAAAGCCAGTCATTCAGTCTGGTCACTTTAAATAAGGACCACAACTTATTTAGCTATTTGATTGCCAGCTGTGGTTTATTTCAATCACACACAACAATAGTTCAGGGACTGTATCTGAAAAAGGATTTTGGCATCTAAAATTTATGTCCAAAAATGCAGTCTACAGTACCAGACTGACTGAGCATCTAGACACTTTTATCCCACTTTAGCCCATCTGGGACACAGTGAGAAGGTGGAGGTTCTGGGGATGCCTCATCTGGCTCCACTGAAAACGTAGTTGTGCATTATTTATGGTGTAAATTGATCACAGAAGGAAATTTTAGTTAACAAGTTAATGGTCAGACCACTTGCCTAGGCAACAAGAAACTAGCATCAAAACATCTTACCACCTCGGTACCCCCAATAAATGGATTTCAGATTTTGTTTTTGTTGTTACTTTTCTTTACGGGTAGGATGAATCTTTTTTGTTGTTTTTATTGTTTTTATACACTTCAGTATGAGAGGAAAAGAAATTACAGAACCTCTTTGATGCTAATGTTGAATTATATTTTACTGAAGTTGGTCTCAGAATGCATAGAGAGACAAATTCAGTCATTCACTTCCTTGTGTGTATATAATCCCTGTAGGAAGAGATTGTTTCTCATAAATACTGGGAATCTTATGATTGCCTGATCATATATAAATATTAAAATTCATTGTAAGTGGAGCATTACCATTGCATGTACAGGACTTTCTGGGGAAGAAGTCGTGGGTCAGAGTAATAGTTTATGTGTTTGATTTCTATTAAATTATTTTATTGGAAGGCTGTTATTGAATAACACTAGCAGTTTAATAAATGGCCTGACTATAATCAACTCAGTATTGTTCTTATCTAGGCTGTCTAGCAGCTTATGATAATGTTAAAGGATTAAGATGAGTGTACTTATGAATCTTATTCTGAATATGAATATATTTGCTTTTGATGGCAATGTATAAAAAACCTATTTCTGGCAGTTGGTCACATACAAATTGTAAAATTGTCTTATTTTAAGTTTTATATGACACCAAGTATATTTTTCCAGCCCATAAAATCCATTTCACTATGCTGAGAAATAGTAACAATGTAGCATCTGAAACTTTGCACTATATCACTTTATAAATATTTGCTATGTGAAATTTAGTTCATTTCTGGAAAATTGACTTGAGTTGGAGAGCACTGAAAGCATCAGCTGCATAAGTTCAATGTTAATGTCATTCTTTGACCTCTAAAACATCTTTCACTGTCGGCAATAAATGTATTTTACTGTAATAATTTTGACATGCTGTAAATTTGTCCAGTGGCTTGGGATCCCTACAATTTAACAGGAAGGGTGGAATACTGTTGGGTCAGGAAGAGAGCAGACTGTGAACTAGGTTGCTGGGGGAGAATGTCTAGGTTCTCTTTTGAAGACTTTGTCCCAGTTGATGATGTGTGAGCTATCAGCATGACATATATTACATCTTTTTCTTTACTGAGAAATTTGAGCGATAACATTAATTCGTAAAGTTTTTCAGATTACTCTAGCACATTTTACAGGCAGGAACAAAAGATCTGTACATTTTTAAGGTAACCAAAACCCCATCCCATTAAAAGATCTTTAAAATTGTTTACAGACTGGGAGAAAAGATCTGAGTTGTATGGAAAATGGTTGCTTAAAGACTTGAAGGAAACAGTAAAGGGAAATGTATTTGACAAGGAAGTTGTGAGCAGGGTAGGAATCTGGGGCTAGCTAGGCAAATTGACCATAACAAGGAAGTAAGAAAATGAGAACACAAACTGAAGAATGAGCTCAAGCACATACATGTGACAAAGAGGCAGTGAGGACACAGTATTTACTGTGAAAAGAAATTAGAGGAAGAGCTGGGATGGAAAGACTAAATACATAAACTGAAGAAAAAAACAACCTGAGATATTAAAGTGGTAATAGAAAGGGGGAAAAAAGATTGTAATGGGAAACTGAGGGTTTAGAACAGATATTGCAAAGTATTAACAGTATGGAAGAAAATGGAAGGAAATTACATGGAAAGAAAAAAGACCAAGAGCCAAATGATCCATCCCATGACTACAAAGTGGGCACATGTAACCAGCGTTCCTGAATCTCATCCATTCCTCAAACAACTACCAGTATTTATGAAATTCACTGGCTAAAGAATACAATTTCTTAAATATAGAAATGCATCTAGGAATCTGTCAGCACCTTGATTTTCTGTTCTCTCTCCAATGCTGGAACTCTTGTGCTATGAAATTGCAGGTTCCCAACCAACCGTACCAGATGATGGCATTCCTATTATTGCTTGTTTCCAAAGAAAACTAAGGTTATACAGTTGTATTGTCTAACAACTTTTTAAGCAACTGGTCTATGTCCACTGATTTTTTCAGGGATGGTCTCATTTTGCTACATATTTAGTGAAGTGCAATGTAATGACTGGTCAATAATACAGACCCCATCAGTGATCTGCTGGGGAAAAAAAATAAAGAGGAGGGAGTCTAGTTGGTGGTATTGTGCTTGGTTATGTAGCTCCTGCTAATCAGTATACGTGCAGCTTTGTACTGTTGAGAGTGTTTTTTTCTAACTGGGCAGGAGGTAAGAAGGAGGTAGAGCTACTGGAATTTCATGGGGCTAAATATACAGAACTGGAGGCATCAAAAGGATGTAGCAAAGAGGTTAGAGAGACTGGTGGACCTGAAGGAAGATACAGGAGTCACGGGACTACTAAAGGTAGCAGGACCTAATGGGAAGAAACATTTCAACAAGAAATGTTTCTATGTTAACAGCAAAAGAAAGACCAGGGAGAGACTCCATCGCCTGTTAGACACAGAAAGAAACATGGTAAGAAGTGATGAGGAAGAGGTTGAGGTACTTAATGCCTTCTTTGCCTCATTCTCTGAGGGAATCCAGCCTCCTCAGCCAGAAGACAGAAACTGGGGGAATGAACCCCTAGCAATCCAGGAGGAGATAGTCAGTGACCTGCTGCATCACACAGACACACACAAGTCTATGGGACCTGGTGGGATACACCCGAGGGTGCTGAAGGAGCTGGCTGGGGTGCTCGCCAAGCAACTTTCTATGATTTCCCAGCAGTCCTGGCTGACCGGGGAGGTCCAGACAGATTGGAAATTGTCCAACGTGATGCCCATATATAAGAAGGGTCGGAAGGATGATCCGGGAAATTACAGGCCTGTCAGCTTGACTTTGGTACCTGGGAAGCTGATGGAGCAGCTCACCCTGAGTACCATCACACAACACATGAGGGACAACCAGATGCTCAGGCCCAGTCAGCATGGGTTTATGAAAGGCAGGTCCTGCTTGACAAACCTGATCTCCTTCTATGACAGAGTAACCTGCTTATTGGATGAGGGAAAGGCTGTGGACATTGTTTACTTTGACTTTAGCAAGGCCTTTGACACCGTTTCCCACAGCATTCTCCTGGACAAACTGGCTGCTTGAGGACTGGATGGGCACATGCTTTGCTGGGTAAAAAACTGTCTGGATGGCCGGCCCCAAAGAGTTCTGGTGAATGGAGTTAAATCCAGTTGGCGGCCGGTCAGGAGTGGTGTCCCTCAGGGCTCGGTTTTGGGGCCACTCCTGTTTAACCTCTTTACTGATGATCTAGACGAGAGGATCTAGTGCACCCTCAGTCAGTTTGCAGATGACACCCAGTTGGGTGGGAGTGTTGATCTGCTCGAGGGCAGGGAGGCTCTGCAGAGAGACCTGGACAGGCTGCAGCCATGGGCTAAGCCCAACTGGAGGAGTTTCAATAAGGACAAATGCCGGGGGCTGCCCTTGGGCCACAACAACCCCCAGCAGCGCTACAGGCTTGGGGAGGAGTGGCTGGAGAGCTGCCAGTCAGAGAGGGACCTGGGGGTGTTGATTGACAGCCCGATGAACAGGAGCCAGCAGTGTGCCCAGGTGGCCAAGAAGGCCAATGGCATCCTGGCTTGTGTCAGCAATAGCGTGGCCAGCAGGGACAGGGAAGGGATCTGAGCCCTGTCCTCGGCACTGGGGAGGCCGCCCCTCGATTCCTGTGTTCAGTTTTGGGCCCCTCACTACAAAAAGGACATTGAATGACTCGAGCGTGTCCAGAGAAGGGCAACGGAGCTGGGGCAGGGTCTGGAGCACAGGTCGTACGGGGAGCGGCTGAGGGAACTGGGGGTGTTTAGTCTGGAGAAGAGGAGGCTGAGGGGAGACCTCATCGCCCTCTACAGCTACCTGAAAGGAGGTTGCAGAAAACTAGGGATGAGTCTCTTTAACCAAATAGTAAGCAACAGGACAAGAGGTAATGGCCTCAAATCACACCAGGGAAGGTTTAGACTGGATATCAGGAAGCATTTCTTTACAGAACGGGTTGTTAGGGTTGGAATGGGCTGCCCAGGGAGGTGGTGGAGTCCCCATCCCTGGAGGTGTTTAAGAGTCGTGTTAACATAGCGCTGAGGGATCTGGTGTAGTTGGGAACTGTCAGTGTTAGGTTAATGGCTGAACTAGGTGATCTTCAAGGTCTTTTCCAACCTTGATGATTCTGTGATTCTGTGATGCTGTGAAGAGGACCCCCTGATGAGCCCATGAATTCTTCACAAGCTCCATTGTCCATAATCTTCATTGAATTCCTGCATTACTAAAATTTAAAACACTTTTTTTCTAATTCCCAAGAAATGGCTCACATGTACACTCAAAACTGTAGAAACTTCAGTAGGAACTGAAGGAATGCGGAAGTAGAAAACCTTAGAAATACTCCTAAACTTAGTTTGTCCATTTGTACAGTACATTTCTGCAGTTCTAATATATGTTTGTGCATCCCTACTACCAAAAGACCTTGGAGACACAATTTCTTTTTTTTTTTATTTTTTTTTTAAACATAGTTCAGTTTAATTTCAGAATTCTATATTCTCTAGAGAAGCAAAGAAATACCAATAATCAAACCATTAAAAGGTTTCTTGCATGATAACAATTGTACTTCTCATGTTATACATAAGTATCTTTCTTCCCTGCATAGTGACTAATTTGTTTTCATACTGCAATTAAAATACTCTGTAGGTTTCCATTATAGAGCCTGATAGGCTTTCACTAGTTTGTTGTGGGGAACCAAGTTCTTTCCTGGCAACAGACTAATAATTTTTTACCTAGTTTCTTTAGAAGACAGCCAGTGAAATAATTTGCTATCTTTCATGTGGTTTAAAGAGGCCTAAAATACAACATGGCAACAGAGGAAAGTAAATAAAAAAAGACAGATGTACCTAAGTCGGAGAATTGAATGTAGTCAAATAATTGACTGCTCTTTTCTTCATTTTTCACAAAATATTGATTTCATACTTAATAAACTGGTTTTCCACTTCATAAACTTGGCTCCTTCTAAGACCAGGATTACAGGGAATGGGCTGTTTGGCAGAAAATTTCTCCTGTTATTGTTTATCTTACAATTCTAGTAACACTTGGTTCTTGGCTAACTGAAAATAATGTTACCCTACAGTTGAGACAAGCATTATACAAGTTAGAGAAACATCAGCTTTGTGCTCTCCTACTGTCTTGAAGATCTGTATGGTACTATTCCCAGGAGTGTAGAGTGATTTCTATCAAATTTATCCATGTCAGACCACCACAGAATAGAATAAATGTTTTTCAACAAAGTATACACGCTTAATGCTATCACTTCATAGTCTCTTATGTAAACAACAACTGGTTTGTTCAAGTATTACTTTGCACTGACTGTGCAGTGGTCACATTAAACATCTTTCCTCACAAATTATGTAACTCACATTTGGTGCCTCAGCCTTGGGATCTCTGCCATGGACTGCTATATATATCATTGCTTTTTTGGCAGAAATCTTTTCTTCTACCAGCTTACAAACTTTAATGCATACTTTTTACATGTTGTGATAAATATGCACTTTAATTCCTGCTTGTGCCAAGGTCAGAGACAAACAGTTAACTGTTGCTCTGGCTTTGACAACTCTTTAAAGACTTAGTAATACAATTCAGCACTAATAACATTTCTTCTTTGCAGGGCATCCATGAAAAATTTTGGAAATTAAATGTTATTTTTTTCAATTTAGGAATGTTACTGAATATAAAATTTTATATAAATTCTATTTGTAACTCGAGACACATTTCAATTTCTGGATAGGCCTATAGTTAATATATTCTACATGATTTTCAAAGGAGCTTATAAGAACAGAGTGGTTTAGATCTATATTTACCCAGTCCAGTAATAGTGGATCAGATTCTCTCCCATCTTGCATATTTGTAATCACTCTGCCTTGTTTGAACTGAATGCAAAGCAAGGCTATTCTGATTATGTCACAGGTTCTCTGTAAAAATGCAAATAGCAGTGTAAGTAACCACTGGAGAATATTATCTACTATTTTATTTTAAATTATTATAATTTGTTTCATATTTCAGCGAAAAATATGTTAAAATATATGTTTCTCTGTTAAGAGAATATTTTTCAGTTAAGTGTCCAATGAGAGTCCTGCTGAGTTCAATATTTCTCAGGAGCCTACATTAAACATTTATTTATTTTTCTGCATTAGAATTTTGATAGTAGTCAACATGTCATACAGGTAACATTAGAAATGGATACAGAGATTAAAATATGAGATGACTTTCAACCAGATTTAAGAGATCAATAACATAGTTGTAAAGCATGACGCCAGTTTTGTGTGTCCATGTTCAATAAGATTTCGCTTGGATAAACTGTAAATAACAAAACTTGTCAGATCTGAATATCCAACTGCTATTGTTTTGAAATGTTTCCTTTTTTAGGGTAAAATAAATACATAAATAAAGTTTTGTTTAGTGGAAGCACTAGATAAATTTTGGATCTGTCAAATTGAATTATTTAAAAATGAAAAGCTGCTTTTTGACCAATTCAGCAAAGTATGATGACCCTACTGCATTGTTTTGAGCACCTGTAATATCCTGTGCCCTCTTACAACTGCTTTATTTTTTAAAAACAGACTATGTCAAATTATCTGGTGTAGCTGGAGCCAGCAATCCATCACAAGCTCAATACCCAGAAAAATCATTAGCAACAGGTACAGAGAGAATGACAATTCCCACAGCTCATTCAGTAGTTTGTGTAGAAATAAATTTCCCTTCAGTTTAATAAATCAAAATATGTAGAACTGTTTTTCTCCAATCAAAATGAAATACTTGAGTTTATTTTCTGAAGAGGAAAAAAAAATAAAAATTGAAGAAACAGGCACTTAAATAAGAAAAAAAGGGAAAAAGTCAAGAGAGACAGGAAAAATAGGAACTATTTTTGTTATATGCACTCTTTCCCCATATCTATATAACACTAATGTTTTAAAATTAAAACTACAATTCTACCAAGAGAAAAAATGTTGCATCTCAATATATCAATACAGTAAGAAAACTGGTAGTGTTATTAACCACTTATATCACTTTATCATTTAATGATATCCACATACTGCCAAACGACTCAAACCAGCTAAAATATACAAAAAAACCCTTTTGCTAGAGAAGTATAGAAGCTTCCATAATCTTTATTAAAATAAATAAATTGTCCAAGAAGTGTCTTATAAATTCAGATTATAAAAATTAATCTTATTATTATTTTGATAACTAGCAAAATAGATATTGCAGCAGTATCTATCAATTAAGCAAAAAAGTTGTTTTGTTCTAATAATATGTTATTTAATACATGCTTGGAGCTTCAAGTTTAAAACATTAACAGATATTTTTATTCATTTCAATTTGGAAAACATTTATCAAGTTTCCCTATGTTTCCTGTCTTGAACTGAAAGAAACTCCTGCTAAAATAAGAAATAGAGTTTGGCAAATGAACCCAGGGGAGTTCGGAGGCTGTAAGACTTAATCCTGGGAAGTTTAACATACTATATTATTTATAGTGAACAGAGACTAAGAAAAAAAATGTATACTATTACACTATTTTATAATAGTAAATAAAGTGTGGTTTTTTAAATAAAATCTTGGGAGCAGTTTGATGCTTAATTAGAGAGAAAAAGAACCTAATCGAACTGTTGGAGAAAATACATTTTCTCTCCTTACAGTTAAAACAGTAAGAAAAGACACTTTTATAACAGTAAAGTGAACAAGGTAAACAAGCTCATTATTTCGGCAAGGGAAAATCACTCCCCTCCATGTACTAGAACTGATTTAGTGTAAATTGCTTGCTGTAAAAGCTAGGTAAAGAATGTAATGCAGTGCATTTAAAATCTAGAAAGGAAAATGGTTTCAGAAAAATATTCTTGATAAAACACAAAATAAAATCCTTTAAGTTAGTGTCAAAGAAAAAAAGTTTCATTCATCCAGAAAAAAAAGCTTTCTAAGTCAGTCAGACATCTTCCAACAGGTGCCCAAATTAGGTGTAAGTACTTTTCCATAGTGAGTTGATATCTGGTAGATACACCACTCAGTATCACTAATGCCATAGCAAAATTCTGATGTCTAAGACAAGAATTGTTTTTAGGTAATTGGAAACTGGCAAATTGCGCTTCAGTTTTAGGTATTCTAACTATTTTCCTTAACTGTATTATGAAAATACAGTTGTTATGCCAAAAAGGAAAAGAAAGTAACATTTTCCAACACAGTCTATTTGGAAATAAAGAATGAAAGTGCATTTCTATTTTTATAATTAATTCCACTGCCATTTTTGACTACAACTTTACACACAGTATTAAATTGTCAATTTAAATTATTTACTGTTTCAAATGGTGTTTTACATGTATCTCTCATTAACAATATTGAGGAAACTAAGAAGTCACAATGAAGGAATGAATGAGTGGGGTTTAGATCAAGCTTTTAATCGCCACAATTAAAAAAGGACCAAAAAGGTACAGTATAAAAATAATAATTATTAAAGGTTTATGAAATATTTTCCTCTCAGTCTAAGTAACTATGAACAGTTCTTTGAACCACAATAAAAACTGAATATATAATTTTCTATATATTGACACTGCAAATAAATTTTAACTTAGCCCTGACATTTGCATGCAAATGACACTTATTTGGCAGTGCAAAGTAGATATAGGAACATTTGATACACAAAATGTACCTCTGAGCACACATAATTGTAGACTATTGATAAAGAAGTCTATAGTATTCTTAAAATTTAGTAAAATAAACTGAGAGTTGAGAGGTTCCTGCATGCAAGGTATCATATAACACTTGCAAATCTGGCTTTTTACACTTAAATTTTTATTTAGCTGCTTACACACATTTAGCTAGACTTTTTAATCTGCAGAGCAATTTATAATCTATTCCCACCACAGCTTCTTCAAAAAACAATACATTCTAGTTATACAGAATCCATTACTTTGGTTTAGTTTGAGAGATTGTGCAACATTTCTTATTCACAGATGTCTCCTGATTATCACAAAATCGTCTGTTTTATTGTAACATCAAACAAAGGTGCTAGCTTATGGTTTCACACTCCATGGAGCTATTATAGCTGTTATTTAATTGTTAGCATTTAGCAGGCTGAATGAAAGGTAATGCCATGTATTTTACGTTTACTTACCAGCGTTATCATTTAGCAAAAAAAGGTAACGGGCTTCAAATATTACAAAAAGAGATAAAATCTGCCAGTGGATTTTTGCTTTTTTAAAAATAATTTCAAAGCATAAATTTTGAACCAAATGTATTTCACATTCAGCTTTCAAAAAAGAATTGGAACTCCTTTTTATACAAAGGCCTTCTCAATTTTTGAGTTCCAGTAGAAAAAAAGCTTTCTGTGCAGATTCATGGGTCCTGATGTGTTTACTTCAAACTATGTCTCAAGCATTTCTCAAGTAAAACATACAGCTCTCTTGAGAAAACGCCCTAAATAAAATAAGAACAAGCAACAACAATTCTAAATCTTTTCAGCATACTAATCATGGACATGTATGCCTTTCTACTAACCACAGCTTTTTGTGTCTTCTAGGTCACTCAAACATTTCCTATAAAGGCAACTTTTTCGGAAAAAAAAAAAAAATCTCACAAAATTAAAATATACATTCTTCTTAAATTTAGGGTTGAAACCCTGCCTTTCATGAAAAAAACACCAAAACTTTCAGTAATTATCCTAACGTGATTTTTATGTTACATTTTTCTTGCACTAGAGAATGTGGAAATAAAATTCATATTCATACAACTCTTCCAGTAAGTAATTTTTCATAGCAAATTTATGCTTCTGTTAAACTAAATATAATATTTCTCCCTTTAAGCCACATAAACAAAATCTTAAAATGCTAGGTTTTTTCTCCACTTATGGTAGAAACTAAGGAGAAGTTCTCACTTAAGGAGAACTAAAGCTTCCATAACAATGAAGTATATTTTAAGTGGATTTTAGTACCATATGGGGAATAATCGTAAAAGATGCTGTACTTCAACTGAATTTAGAAAAAGACTTCTATGGTCTTTGATGCAAATTATTTCTATTTCACAATAGGTGCTAATCATAGCATAACAGCATCAAGGGTATTGTGGCAATCTAATCTCAGATGTGAAGTGATGTTTATGACACTAATTGATTCATTATACAAACAGCAGTGATTATCTGGCTTTTCAATATAAATAAATCATAGTATTTCTTGTATTTAATCCTACAAAGCTTGGGACAAAGACTGCACGTATATTGTGTCATTTGGAAATGTAATTCATTGAGAAAATGCTTGTTATAATCTAACAAATACCTTACAAATGTATTTGGCAGATTCAGTGGCCAGTAGATTATTACTCTTCTCAAACTGCTTCACAGAGATGCTCCATATCTCGTCACAGCACTGCATTTTGCCATATACATACACCTTGATAGCTTTGCTGATACTGGTACATAAGAATCCAGTGTGATTTTATTTTCATAGGGAAAATACAGTTTCTAAGAAAGTATCTCAGTACAAACTTTCTTACAAACTTTTTTACCATTTCTTACACTAAAGACTTTGGAGTGAAGAAAACATTTATTACATTTTGTGAGAAGGCAGCCTTTTCCTAAGTAGGTGTGATAAAAGTAGTAAGACTTTTAGGAATAATTTTATTGAAATAATTGCCTTTGTTACTGTTTCTAGAAAAAGAAAATGCAGTGCTTTATACAACAGTCTCAACATGAAGCAGCCCAAAATTTGGGCACTCAGTGCTAATAAAATAGTACATATTTTCAGTGATGCAGTTTCTACTTATCTTCATTTTGAATCATCCCAAAGGTGAAAGTTTGATGTTCAAGTACTCATAAAGTCACTTATTGAAAATTATTATTAAAATGTACAATAAATATTACAATTGATATTGGTAGATCAAGGAGCAGTCTCTTTATTAAGAAGCAAGTGGTAAACATGAATTATTACCATGTAGACTGAGATGCCCACCAAGCAAAGGTACAAAGTCATTATTTTAAAAAGCTCAGGATCCTGAGGGAACTACCAGCCCTTACTGCCCCAGCCTGACCTCCCCTAGGGCATCCCCCTACCCTGCCTGCAGCCTACATATGATTTTGGGGAAGAGTAAATGGTTACATGTGTTTAGGAAACCACATAAAAATCAGTCTTGTAATTGAATATATTGTGACTACATCTGATAATTTCACCAGAAAGTTGCAAACAGTGCTGAAAGGATCTAACCAAGTTTAGTTCAGATCCTTGTCTGCTGTGATGAAAGAGTCCTAGTTGGCTGTAGATAACATGCAAGAAAATCATCATCAAAAGCTTTCAAACCATAAACATATAATTATCTTTAAACATATTGCTTTCTTGATAATATGTTTGACGAGCAAAGATAATTTGACTGCTGTATTTTTTGTACTGAAAAAACAGTAAGTTGCTATAGCTACAAATGTTAGCTCAAGCATATGTATCCTTTTTAAATACCAAAAACAAAGAGGTTGTGTGGGTGATTTTTTTCCTAATATTCTGAAAGTATCCATTGTTATATTCTAGTATTCCATCTTTTTTTTTCCAACAAATAACCTGTGAATAAATTAATAAAACAGATTTTAATTATTTGTGGACAATATAGTCCAAGAACCTGCATTGTCATGGGGCTCTCTAAACAATCCAAAGTGAACTCATCACTCATTTATCCTGAAGAAAAAAGATATTTCTATCTTTTTAGATTAAAAAAATTCACATTTATCAGACATACAATATAGTTGTATAAAATATAAGTAGAAGATAGGAAAACAACCATTATTATAGAATTCTGAAACATTATTAAGGCACTTACACCACCTGCAGGCTCCAAAAATGAATAAAAGAAAGGTACTCTGTCTTTTCCTCTATGTTTAACAGCATTTCCTATTATATCTCCCCTTACACTTAGTTTTCTTTTTTCAGCTAAGCTTATCATCATATATTTCATTTTTATGTATTCCTTTCCATTTTAGTTCCCTATATTGTGAAAAAATTGAATTTAAGATAAAACAGGACAGTTGATATTGTAGAATATTCTGATAGTTCTGTATTGCAATTTTTTACATTTTATTATTTTAAATTTTTATATAAACTCTTTAAACTACAATTACTTCAACGGCCATCCTGGGAAAAGCAAAAAGGTTATTTCAACAATTTATTTGAATGAGATTTATTTTTTATGTTTACACTGATTTCTCTTAAAATGTTGATGGATTTCATTGCAATTGGACAATTTTTCTGGCTTCCAGACCATTTCTGGACAAGCTTTTGGCTTCAGTTTTCAGTATGGCCAAAACTATATCCCCAAATTAACTACTTGCTATATAAAAGCCATTGAACTCCTGTCATTGAAAATGGAATTTATTTATTTTCCTTTTCTATGAATTTTTGAGTTCATTATTTGACAAAGGTGGATGACTTTTTCGAAACAGATCATTTAATGTGTGTTAAGTACAGAGAACAATTAAAGAGAACCTCTACCTATCATATGTAGATTGAATATAAATAACACACACTGAGAATGCCCTGTTCCTATTTTCCAGAGTCTCATTGGAGACAAGCAGGTGGGGAAGGAGACCGGCCTGGCTAAACAGGGACCTTTGGCTGGATCTCAAGAACAAAAGAAAAATCGATGACCTTTGGCAGAGGGGGCAGGTCTCTCATGAAGACTATGAAGATGTAGTGAAGTTATGCAGGGAGAACATTAGGAGACCCAAAGCACAGATAGAGCTCAACCTGGCTACAGCTGTTAAAAATAATTAAAAATGTTTCTATAAATTCATTAACACCAAAAGGAGGATTAGGGAATATCTCCCTCCTTTACTGGATAAAGAGGGAAACATAGCAACAAAGGATGAGGAAAGACTCAGGTGCTCAACTTTGCCTCAGTCTTTAGCAGTGGAACTGGCTGTTCCCTGGACACCCAGCCTCAGGAGCTGGGAGATGGGGAGGGGAAGCAGACTGAGGGCAGCACAGTTGAAGAGGAGGTGGTCAGAGACCTGCTGCACCTCTTGGATGCACACAAGTCTGTGGGACCGGGTGGGTTACACCCAAGGGTGCTGAGGGAGTTGGCAGATGTGCTTGCCAAGCCCCTGTCCATGATTTACCTGAAGTCATGGCTAACTGGGGAGGTCCCATTAGACTGGAGGGTGGCAAAAGTGACACCCATCTACAAGAGAGGCAGAAAGGAGGATCCAGGAAACTATAGACCTGTCAGTCTGACCGTGGTGCCAGGGAAGGTCATGGAGCAGGTCATCTCGGGTGCCATTAAGAGCCATATAATGGACAACCAGGGGATCAGGCCCAGTCAGCATGGGTTTATGAAAGGCAGGTCCTGCCTCACAAACCTGATCTCCTTCCATGACAAGATGACCTGACTGTTGGATGAGGGAAAAGCTGGGGATATTGTCTACCTGGATTTTCGAAAAGCATTCAACACAGTTCCCCATAGGATTCTCCTAGAAAAACTGGCTGCCCATGGCCTGGGTGAGCGAACGGTCTGCTGGGTCAAGCACTGTCTGGCTGGACGCTCCCAGAGAGTGGTGGTCAATGGAGCTAAATCCAGCTGGCGGCCGGTCACAAGTGGTGTTCCTCAGGGCTCAGTGTTGTGGCCATTTCTGTTTAACATCTTTATTGATGATCTTGCTAAGGACATAGAGTGGATCATCAGTAATTTCGCAGATGACACCAAGTTAAGCGGGAGTGTCGATCTGCATGAGGACAGGGAGGCTCTACAGAGAGACTTGGAGAGATTGGAGCGGTGGCCAACATTAACGGGATGAGCTTCAACAAGGGCAAGTGCCAGGTCCTGCACTTGGGCCACAACAACCCCCTGCATCGCTGCAGGCTCGGGGACGTGTGGCTGGAGCTGTCTGGAAGAAAAGGATCTGGGGGTTCTAATTGACAAACAGCTGAACATGAGCCAGCAGTGTGCCCAGGTGGCCACGAAAGCCAACGGCATCCTGGCTTGTATGAGAAATAGTGTGACCAGCAGAAGGTGATAGTCCCCCTGTGCTCTGCACTGGTGAGGCCACACCTGGAGTATTGTGTCCAGTTTTGGGCACCTCAATATGAGAGAGATATCGAGGTGCTGGAGTGAGTGCAGAGGAGGGCAACGAAGCTGGTGATGGGCCTGGAGAACAAATCCTGTGAGGAGCCATATTGAAGAAGCTGGGACTGTTTAATTTGAGAAGGAGAAGGGTACGGGGAGACCTCATCACTCTCTACAATTACCTGAAAGGACATTGTAGAGAGGTTGGTGCTGGTCTCTTCTCACAGATGATTAGCGACAGAACAAGAGGGAATGGCTTTAAACTTCAACAGGGGAGGTTCAGACTGGACATTAGGAAAAAAATTTTCAGAGAAAGAGTGGTCAGACAGTGGAATAGGCTGCCCAGGGAGGTGGTGGAGTCACCATCCCTGGATGTGTTTAAGGGTCGTTTGGATGAGATGTTGGGGGATATGGTGTAGGGGAGAAGTTTGTAGAGTAGGGCTGATGGTTGGACTCGATGATCCCAAGGGTCTTTTCCAACCTGAATGATTCTGTGATTCTGTGAAAACAGTGCAATAAATTGTTTTACTATGAAAACTTGTAGTAGGTTATGAAAATGTAGTGGCAGCACATGGTTATTTAAAATTGTCAGTGCTCGGGGTATCAAAGATAATTTAGGAGTTAGTCTGCTCCTGACATCAAATTACAGATCAAGATCCTGAATCACTTTTGTGTAAGCCCCAGGTTCCATCTGCTGTTCCTGGTAAAAAGATGTGATGAAACAATGTTTTAAACAAATGAGAGTGGTCATCGTGGCTGCAAAGAAGTGTAGCAGAACTCTCAGTGTGGATTTCATGAGTTATTTGTCAAAACCAGGATAATTTCCTAGGGTATTTTGAAACTATAACTTTTAACTTTTGAAATATTTACATCCAGTGCCCATTACTGGAAAATAACTGTTTAAAGCATTCATATGAAATAGCGACCAACAGAATGGTAAATAAAGTTTTCCTGTCACACTATTTCAGGACATCTAAACTTGCATGCATCAAACAAAGCAGTATTTCATAAACTGTCTATATGGGCACATCTGGAGAGTGCAAAAAGTTGGGTTTCCCACATCTATTTGCAGGGCTAATATTATTTGCATTTGAACTTCTTCCAGAGTTTGCTTTTTACTTTGTCAAAAGTAACTATGGTTCTGTCCTATTCAGCCTCATTTCTGTTGCTCTGGTTTGAGCAACATATGCGGCTGGGAAAGCCATTCAAATGGTGCTGTATAATTGCAGAAGTTGGAAGTCTGCAAGAACAGATAATGTTATGTTTTCTAAGTTAAATATTCTTATTTATTTAACATTATTTAATTTTGGATTATTTGACTCAGAGTGCAAGTAGGTTTACCACAGGTTAGAGATAAGCATTTATCCTTGCAGTCAGCAAATCACTGTTCAAAATGCATAAATTACCTTTGCTGCAAATTCACAGAAATTCAGTCCCCTTAGAGGCAAATGAAAACAGTCTGAATTTTTTTTATATTCCAAATAAAAAGGTATATAAAAACAGGTATTAAGTCATCGGACTAAACCAGACCCAAACTGTCTCCACCACTTTGTGCCTAGATTATGTTTCTTAAATTGCTTGAAGTCAGATATAGCAATAAAGTAAATAGATAAGATTCACATTAATATGCAAATTAGCCCACATCCAAAATATTCTACCTTTCCATATGATTTGGTGTTGAAATGGAATCAGTTAATTCAGAAGACATTTAATTCCATATATAATTCAATCTGTATTTCCTAGGACCATGTTAAATTAGAGTGTGTTTCTGCACAGCTATTTTCAAAGTATGTAAGCATGGTTTTAGATGATGGCCACAAGCTAACGCATATTACCTTCCATCTGCCAGGTGCTCCGTGAATTTTGAATCACAAAAAAATGATTTCATTTCTGTGTAGAATTGCAACTGACAAAATATAATCGTTAGTCCATTTAAAATGGGCTGAAAATAGCCTAAAATATCCCAACCCTCGTGGATTTGGAATGCATTTTTTAAAGTCTAGTATGGTATCTTGAATGTCATTATTTCATAAGTTAAAGCAGTAGCCACTTTAAAAATATAAGATGCATTTTAAATATTTTGGGTGAAGCCTGACATGAAATGTTTTTTCTGCTTCATAAAATTAAGAGTGTATGACAGTCCTAAATAAATCTTTCCATCAATTCAATGAAAAAACCTAAGGATTATTATTTATATTATCATAAATACCACTGCACAGATCCCATAAATTATATCCTTAGGCCACAGAGCAGGGATGGACAGTAAGCTTTTTTAACAGTTCTGGGGCACATCCTTCATACTTGAATGAGCTTGAACCATCTTCCCTATTGAAATACTAACTAAACTTCCCCCCCCCCGCAGATTCAGTGATATTGCTTTTGGCAAAAAGCCAGTACAGTGTATTCCAACATTGCCTTTATTTTGTGAGATAGCTCTATTACAACCAGTGATGGAATCTTTTCTTTGGGCTCTGGAAAGCTCCTCATACAGTGAAACCATCCACACATTAAGGGCTTCCACTTCCTGGCAATTGCTCCATTACTCCAGTTAAGAGGTCAGTTGGGAGCGTTAAAACTATATTATGTAAGCCAAGTAGCCCACAGAGCATGATATATGTCTCCCATTCACCCAGTTCTGAAAACAGTGTCTACTAATCAGTAGCCAGGTATGCTTCAGCAATGAATTCTAATCAGAAGTCAAGGAGATGGTAAATATTTCTGATAGTCATGAATTTCCCTCTTCAGAGAGAACTGCTATTATCGCAGAGTCTTACATAACTGAAGGCTAAAGCTAACACATATTTTTTTAAATACAGTATTTGCTTACACACTAAAAAGAACCTGGAAGAGTTTGTGTAACATTGCCCCCTGGTGAACTTCTTTGTAATATTTCTATTTCAAAACTGTTAAAATGCATTTTTACCTCTGTTATTGTTGCATTGTATTCTTCTTGATGACTAAACATAACTACTTTAGTAATAATAAACCTGTATGCATTTAAAGGTAAAATACTCAGCTTCCATTAAATAAGACAAGCTAGAAGATTCTAAGTTACTTATTAACCTCATCAGTGAGGATTCCAGGGCAGACTGGCAATAGCCCTGTGTTCCAAACACACAATCACTTTCATACTTAAGGTCATATCAGTAAAAAATTTTAAACTGACCCATAATTTTACATAATTTACATATTTACATACATGTTTACATATTCAAATAATATGCCATTGGACATGGCATAAAGTTTATCACCTCATTTACCAGACCACAATAAAATAAAAGAATAAATAGTCTTATTGAAGAAATCAAAACTAAATAGAATACTCTGTGTAAAATATAAGCTGAGTTTTGGCAGGACGTGAAACACTGCAGCTATAATTCCACATACAACAGTTAAGGTCATTGTAACAGCTTGGAGGAGGATTATGTGTTGCAGTAGGAATTACTCTGAATTCCATTCACTGCCTATAAAAGATTACCGCTAGGCTTTTGGTGATATTGACTCCATCAGAAACATTAGGTAAGGGATGACATTTCAGATGTGTTTGAAATCCAGTACTTCTTATTTGGTTACCTGTGTTTTTCAAATAATTTCTTGGAGTAGAAAGAATCAGTCTCTTCAGGTACTTAAATGTGATTTCTTTTCTGTAAGTAATCTTGTCCTGCGTTTAACTGTTAAATATTCTGAACTATCCCTTCCCCTATACTTATGTGATATCTATAGATCACTAGTCGGGTGAATGATAAATTCTCAGTCTTCATGAAAATGAGTAACTGTAGTCATGTCACAACAGGAAATGACAATGTGATTTTACATATAAATGTGTGTATATCTAGATATACACACATATATAAAGCCATTACACCGAATTTGTTTGAAAGTAAACCAAGTTTTTCATTGGATTACATTCATTTTTTCCTCCTTTAAAAAATGTTATTATTTTACTTTTTACCTAAAAATGGAAGCTATTGTGAAAAGCCACTTGGCACCCAGGTGGCAGTACTGTCATAGAGAAGGCAGAACCTACATCATGAAGACCTTGCTTTAGACAGCTTCTGTGTGGGCATTATGCCAGTCTAACAGATGGGCATCAGTAATGGCAGCAATGTGCCCTTGCATGTGCCTGTGCATCTACTGCATTTGCCTAGGGAAAGGCTTTCATCCAAGATTGTCCAAACAGCTGTTCATTCTGAGTTTCTATCCGCATTGTTAAGAAGAGATGTCAACACTAATCCATTTTTAAGATAGATTAATTATTTAAAAAAGAAAAGTAAAGCAGTTTTTTGGCTGGTAGAGTGTGAGCAGAAAGTCAGTATCTTTACACAAGCACACCAACTTCATAAGGCTCTCAATTCCAGCTTTCCAGTGAAAGAAAAACTGAAAAGCCATGGTTACCCAGGATAAAACAAAGGAGTAAGGCTATGTCATCATGAACAAACCCAAACACAGATGAGACACAGATTAGCATGATACTCCATCTGGGCCCTAGAACAGTTTTGTTTCTGTGACCCAGTGGTGGCTACCTGGACAATTACTTTTCCATATAACAGTTCTTAGAAGGGTCGTGCTTCCCTTCTAGCCCCACTTTCTGGTGGCTCCTTTGTTATATCCTTTTCCTAAATATCTCACAATATGATGAAGGAGGAATGAAAAGAGGAGGCAATAATCAGATGGTGATGAACTGTTATGTACCCCACAGTGCCTCGGTACTGTTCCTCACAGTGCCAGACCTAATCCCACCTCTGCTGCAGTGAGGGGAAGAAAATTAATAAATTGACACAAACTTTCCTGGTACTCCAGAATCTGCTTTCTATGTTCTTTCTCTTTGGCACTAAACCAGGACCTGCTGTCCCACAGTGGAAGACCAGAAGGCCAGAGCTTTTCCCATTGACTATTTAACTGAAATTCCATGTGACCAAAATAATACAGATGACATGCTGGTCTGTGAGCTTCCCAAATCTTGGGGCTTTCAGACTATCAGTTCATAGAGTTAGACAGCAGACTTCACTGGTAACAAAAGCTGTAAGGCCTGCTGGTTCAGCAGCTCTAAAAGCATTGGCTGAATGCATGGATATATGTACTATCCAGCAATTGCTACATTATCTTTCCTAAGTTTTTAGGATGACAACAAAATTTTGGGCTCCTGTAGTTGATTCAAGACACTTAGTTTGCAGGGTTGATACGAAAATGTTGATTTGTGAAAATTGCCAGGGTTGCCCTTGAATTGCAGGACCTGTATAAAAACCCTGTCCCATTTTGTAGACTTCATTTATCATTATGTATATTGATTCCTTCTAAAACAGATTTTTTAGATGCTAGAAAAGATGGCAACATCACTGAATTAAAGACTAGAAAGCCAATGTGGATGTTTCTCTGTACTCCTGTAATAATTTTCCTCGTAATTTGTATATTTTCCTTTCCCAGCTATTTTTGTTCCTTTGTTCAACCTGTGTTCTTTACATTTGCAAACTAAATCTGGTATGTACCAAAAAGGCCCTATTTAGTTATTTTTCAAAGATGGATTGGAAAAAGAGTAGTATGTTTCGGTCAGAATACAACCTTCTAAGCCAGACTCCATTTTAATCCTTTCCTTCCAATGGTAATCTTTTAGGGGGTTAGGATACAATCTACACTAAGAAGCAAAATTAATAGAAGTAAACAAGTGACAGCATTTTAATTTTTAAACCACCAATTCTTTGGGGAAATTAAGCTTTCTTTCTTATGTTTTATGGCAGCTGAATTTCCTTTGCATGCTGCTGTCAGTATGCTAGCCACCAGCTAGTGGGTTCCATTCTGACTCAGTGCAATGGAAATGTTACTTTAGTTTAATAGCCCACCAACAGCTCTTCCAATGAGTATTTAAACAAACAAACAAAAAATCCTCTTTCTGAACTGCTTTACCAAATAAGCTCATGCTACTAGGAAGGAACTTTTCAGGTAAAGAGGGAAATACTTCCTATTTCCTTTATATTAATGTTACATTGTTTGCTTTGTAAAACACTTGAATCTTGATGTATGATATAATCACATCATAAAGTTTGATGTAATTAAACAGTGACCTCTGGGAAACTAATGGACTTCTGGAAAATATCTATCAATTAAGTACATAAAAGACATGTCCATTTCTCATTGAATTAACTCATGTGGCCTTCAAATGAAGTTCCGTAAGATCACATCACATTCCAGTTAGGACTGAAAAAACCCCAGTTTGTTACATGACATTACTGCTTTGAAAAGTCTTTAATATGTGTAGAAATGACCCAAGCAGTTAGCTGGAACACATTTCAGAAAACGACTGTACTTCTTTCTGCATTATGTCAAAACTGGCTTTGCCATCTATCTTCCTAATGTTCCTTCAAAACTCATTAAAGCATTGACAATAAACATTCTACATCAAAACCTAGGGTATTCACACAGTGTTTTGTTCTATTGTAGAAAACTCAGCAATTACAGATTAGTCTGGTAGATCTATGGCTTCTATCTTCCTAATTTTCTAAAGGCGACATTTTCTATTGTAACTCCTTATTATTTGTTTCCTTGACAGTCTTTCTCATTTAGCCTTCAAGGCACAAATGACTATGGACTTGGCAGCCCTAAAACATTTCTCATCGAAAAGTCCATAGAACATTTTGTTAATTCTCTCTGTATTGGTGTCAACACAGCAAGTGGGGAAAATAAAGGTGGAAGGAAGAACTTATAACTCTTCTCCTGCTGCTTGAGGAAAGGAAGTGTATATCTATCTGCAAATACTCCTATATATGTACATAATACAAAATATTCTGTGTTGTTATTTGGGCAGCATAGTGGTGGGACACTGCTCCCCAAATCTCTGCTCCTTCTTTCCCCCTAGCATGGCAGTGAGATTTTTCACTCTGCTGAAATAGCTTCCTGCATTTAAATGGTGTTACTTCCAGTATAGCAGAGTAATATTTGGTCTCCTAAATTATACTCAGCTTGACTAAAAACCAACTGAACTAAGTCTTTTTGACTACTTCAACAAGCCTTTGAAGTGTCTTTTATGCCAAGGGAAACTTGTGACTGTATGTACAGCATTATGTCCGACATTTTTGTTCATGCACAAGCACATTTATCCAGCCTTCTGTATGGACTGTTTTACACTCCTACTACAATTTTAATTTAGTTCCCAAAATGAAAGCACTATGATCAAGAACAATTGGGGAAAAAAAAAAAAAAAAGGTGGTATATAAGAAATTCAAAATTTACTAAGAGACCGAAGTACTTTCATACATAGATTGTTTTTCTTCTAATATTATCATTGTTAGTGATTACTTTTATATCTAATAAATAGAAAAACTTCCTGCTTTTCAGAAGCAGATTGTTGTCAGTGTCAAACTCTTGGCTTGTAATTGATATTACAGGACCAAATGCACTGGCTGCTGTGGCTATTGTTGAGCAGGTGGCTAATTCCCAATAACAGTAAAACCTGGTACCATTTTCAGGGCCAACAGGAGGTCTAATTCAGTGTACTCCAATCTTCAGTCCTCTAGCTTTGCTCCATCTATTTTTCTTCCTCATGAGAGAAGTAGAAGCCACTCAGTGACTGAGCCTGCCCACCTTTAGGAGACACTCCTAAGAAGCTATAAGTCAGCCCTGCTAGACACTACAGCCAATGCAAGTTTTTATTCTAGGCACTGTGAAAGCACACACAAAAAGACAGGTTTGTTTCTAGAATTTGCAATGAGACAATAGACAAAAACATAAGATAAGAAAAAAGATACATTATCTGTGTTTTCCAAGGAAAGAACTGAAGTGCAATGTGATTTACTTGCTACAGGAGAAAACAAATAATCAGAGCCTAGACTTCCTGAATCACTTCTGACACAAGACCATCCTCTCTGAATTCTGTTTGCTACCACATGTTAAAAAGACTTTCAGGTATACAGAGGGGATTCTGTAACTCTGACACTCTGATGCAAGATTTTCGGTGAGGGTGAACATTCCCTGGGTCTGTTCTACAGAGTAGGAACGGGACCCGAAGCAAGTGGGGGAAAAGAAGAGGGAAGGGAGGAGAAGTGGTAGCGAGATTACATGCTTCTCTTAATTAGAGATGTGTTTGGAACATGCACCAGTCTAGGCTTCACGTTTTGAGAAGGCAAATAATACCAGGCTTTTGATTTTCACCTGAAACAAATGTATGAACAACATGCTACTGCTTCACTTGGTGTTGTGATGATAAACTCACTGAATTGTGAGGCTCTCAGAATACAGAAATAGGGAACAGATATGCACAAAGTAACTTTTGTAAATTACAGAATCTAGCACTTTTTTTACTTCACTGTTCTACTTTTCCTAAAAAAAAAGTATTAGGGAAACATATAATGCAAAGTATTTTCTCAACTGAATAATTTCAATAATATGCATTTCACAACAAACACTTGTAATGGGACCTTTGTTTAAAAGTTAGTCATGTGTTACATTAGGGGTCCTGGCATAAAATGCAATTTTAGGCTTCATCTAGATAATAGTGTGATAGAAGAAGATATTAATGTCAAATTTCAAATTGGTGTTTAAGATTAATTAATTTTACAAAAATCCGGTAAAGTTATTTCCAGCATTCACTTGGACTTCATAATAAGAAAGAATGTTAACAATTGATCTGAACTGCTCTCTAAGGTCTACTCAGAGACACTGATATTAAGTGCTGTAAACATCCAATTTACAGCATTTCTTTTCCTTGGATTCCCTTTCCAGTTGTGTGTACCACTAAATATTATATTCTGGATGACAGAGGAAACAGGTGTAATACAGCATTCACACATTACTTTCATGAAATAGAAACTCTGAATTAGGAAGGGATTTAATTTTGGATCAGTTTGGATCAGTTTTAGAGTTCTTACTTGAAACCAATTTCTGTCAATCCAAACTTGTATAAAAAAAAATTATAACTGTTCCTGAGTCATGACCAAATGAACTCTTCACTAAGTATACAACAAATCAAATTATGCCTTTCTATCTAATCAGTGTAGACAATTATTTTCACTAGTATGGATATGCCTTTCATCCCAGGTCTCTAGCTAAATCCAAACATCTATGGTTTAAATGTCTCTTTTACAACAGTGTTCAAATCTAGTTATTTTTGTCTGTATAGATGACCAGGGCCTTTCTCCAGACTGTACTTTGATAACTAAAAACTTCTTCCAATGCTTTTATGA
The DNA here is from genome assembly GCF_965140245.1 of Athene noctua. Classification (NCBI taxonomy): domain Eukaryota; kingdom Metazoa; phylum Chordata; class Aves; order Strigiformes; family Strigidae; genus Athene; species Athene noctua. The sequence continues at coordinate 76,241,722 of NC_134040.1, forward strand.
CAGTGTGTTGCACCCAGAAATTTTTCCTAGAACAGCATTTCCTAACAACACCATGTATGTGCTCCATGAACTGAAAATGCAGAAAAAATCTAGGTCTTCCTTATGTTTTTTAAAACATTCTGCATTCCTTGTTCCTTGATTTTCCTTTATTTTTCAGCATTTTTTTCTGGTACATTTAGCATTGATGTATGTGTGTGTGCATGTGTATGATTGCCTACATATATATGGTACAATATATATAGGGTACAACATTATTTAGCTTAACAGAACTAATAAAGAAATTTAGGATTAAGTTATATAAATTATGAGTGGAACATTTGTCAGAAGCAGTACTCCCCCACAATTATGTTATTAATGTAAAGGAGACTTCTGGACATAATAAAGTTAATTCATGAGTCCATAGCATTCAGTGTTTAGGTTTCTTAACATCATCCTGACGACACTAAAGAACTGTGCTGATGAGAGTTAGAGCAAAGTATGTACATGAAAGGAACAAATTACTATGAATGGGGACTTGAGCTGCAAGATCTGGATATTGGTCCACATTACAGTTTTCAAAGATCTTGGATTTAAGCAGAGGATGAGCAGTACAGGTAGGTAGGAAATTGATGGATAAATTTTGGTTCCTCACTGAAATCCATATTTTCTCATTGTTTATAGTTTGTGTAGCATTTGGCTTCATTTTCACATAAATTCAAATGCAACATACTAAATATTGAACTGAATGTATTTTTTGCCCCAATCAACCGCAACCAATATTCAGAAGGAAAATTTTAAGACATATCCTTTTTAAAGTACAAAATACTCCCTATAATAGTCCCCTTGTGCTCTTTCTATACTGAAAAAGATTTTGTTACAAGCTATTTAATGTTGATGCGTGGCAGAACATACCCATATCTCAAGATACATGGTGAATGCTGGCATATAAATTGCTCTTCAGCTGTTATGAATTTCAATTTCCTGTAGTATTGATTTCCCAGTGAAAAAACAAACAAACAAACAAACAAACAATAACTTTTAGACATTCTGGGTATTATACAACAGAGAGATAGCATATTCCTTTAATTTTTGTTGTCACTGCCTCAGTTTCATTTAACAAATTGCTCAAATAGATTAATTCACTTAAGATTTTGTATATGAGACCCAGATGGTTTTTATACCCAAGAGCTGACTCTGAGGACTAATGAGGTAATGACAAAAAAAGCCAACACCTTTTATCTTTATGAGGATTATAATCATATTGTGTGCTTGTTTTGGATAGTTTGCTTTTCAGAGGAGAAAAGAGAACTCTGGAACACAAAAGCACTTCTCAACTTCTAGAAGAAGACCTGTGTATGCTTTTTCCTCTGTACTCCCCTAAGACATACACATATTCTGACTTTCCCCAAAAATGAGAGCATGTGGATTCTAAAGATGCAGGATGATCCAGTCAGGTACCTGATACAGCAGTCAGGGGTAAAAGGACTCCTGCACGCAGTGCAAGGTGTTCCTGCCTGACACACAAGAGAGACAGAGAGGCTCCCCCTAAAACAATGCGGAATGTCTGGATGCATGTGTTCAAGATTGTCAATGACCTGCCCAGTGTGTCCAAATTTATAAATGATCTGAAGCAAAATCATGTGTTTTAAAGCTTTCCCAGGGCTGCAATTATTTTCAGTCAGATTATTTCTAACTTTCCATTTACTGACAACCGTTCTTTCTTCATTCACCTATTCAAATCAGAACAAAAAAAAGAAAATTTATCTATTTCCAATACCTCTTCTGCTGAGGTCCATATGGTCTCTGAAAAAAAAACAGGATTTTTTTGTTAATCTCCATAAATCCACTGAAGGCAACTAGAAGAAAAGGCAGTATGTGTAGTTTTAAAGTAATTTACATTATGGTACAAATACTTTACATTTTTAACTCAAAGGATTAATTGCAAGCATTTATTCATCAAACATTTTTTACAACTGATTAGTATAAAGATATCGATAGAGTATTTGGATAATATGAACTTTAATCAGAACTGCTTTGCCTGTACTACCTGGGTGCTTTATATGACTTCATGGATTCACCTTGCTGCAAAGAGGACTTAAAGCTGTAAAAGCAAAGTTTGCAAAACAGAAAACAGGAAATATCGTTCTTGTTCTCTCCTTCTTCTTTTTCAGAAAAGTAGGCTCTTTCTGCCTTATGTAATCTTTGCATAGATTCTAAGATGATGCACACAATCATTTCCAATAAGGCCTGTAAATTATATCTAAAGCACTACTGTAGTATTCCTTAGTATTTGAGTTTAAATGAAGGTTTTAGCCCACTTGTATCCTCATTTACTCTTCAGATGAACAGATTATTTTGTTTGTCCTCAATTAGTTTTCACACTGTAGAGTTCAGACCTTACAAGTTTCCATCTCTTTCTTCTGGTTGTGAATACTGATGATGTTCTGATAATCTGTCATCACATAAAATCACATATATATGTTTGTCCTACAGAAAATACTGTATGCTGAAAAGAGAACTAAGGTCAGAAATGCACACATTAACTTGTGCCATCATTTCTAAGAGACTGTATTAAACTCTTTATGTATTTACTCAGCATTAATTTTGTTGCACAATGATACATTTTGTTGCACAACACAGCTTTTAAAAATATGAAAAGCACAAAGATGTGATCAACTGTTGGAAACCATGAATAAATAATAAATTAGTTCATACTGAATAAACAATCCTGTGCTAATATTCAGGCACTTTTGCATATCTGATGTTTCAGTCATTCAGATTAATTACCTCAATATCAGCTGTGACATTGTAAAGGGTAAAGGGGTTTTTAGCATGTTAGATTTCTTTAAACGCATTCTGGAAATATTTGACTTGTCTGGTTTTGCCTGCCTACACTTCCACTTTTGCAGATTTTGGATAGATAAATGTAGAGAAGCTGTGCCATGACTCATGGCAAAACATAGCTCTGAGAGCTGCTTTCACTGGGTGCTTTGTTAGGGCAAACTATAAGCTGTTCTAGCCTGGAACAAAAAGTCAGAGCCCAAACTAGATCCTGGCTAACTTCTCACTACTCCAACCTGCAAAAAAATCTGGTCTACTGACCCACACAGAACACAGTTTGTATTCTAAAGAGCAACTAGATATTGTTTTGCCTGATGCATGATAAACTGTAAAAAAGGCAGAAAACTCTTACTGGAATGCCTTTGAAAGGAATTAAATAATGATATATTGAATTGCCAATACAGCCAGGAAGCAAAGAAGCCTAAAATACAAGGAATGTATACATATAATAATAAATGTGAATAAAAGAAAAACAGTTTAGGAAGAGCTAATTGACATGGATTTTCCTGACTGAATTAAGCTGTTTGAAATAAAATGTCAGAAATCTTGCAGTGAACAGGATAAGCGCATTTTTTTTGGCCATTTGTATTTGATGAGTTAGCCAGCCAACCAAACGTGCTGTCATTTCAAAACAAATTAAAGTGGGCAGCCAAATCTATCACTCACACTGGCTCTAACTCTGAAAAAAACAACAGATTTAATTAGGCGATTTTTCTACAGAGAAAATTGTAATCAAATTGTTGGAATATTTTTACTGAATAAATAGAAATAACTGGAGAGTGTATGCAAAAAATGAAACATGCCATATGTCACAAAAAAAATCGAAGTATTAAGGCACAGTGTTCATGTATCAGGAAGCGATTTGCTTGTCATTTCTGTACAGTGGAACACTTGCTGTTCTGCAACACTGTCACCATGCCTGTCTGCCCCCTGCCATACCCTGTAGTGATGATACTGTCAGTTGTCACATCCCTATGTTAACTGATCTTTAATGAAAGTCAATATGCATGAGGGCTGTAGCTACTCTGAAAAACTTTGTGGAGGTCCAGTATTTCATGGCTTAGACCGAAATAACAAACATGTACAGTAAAGTTTTTTCAAGATATGCTACAAGGAAATTTTTAATTGTACCTGTTTCTAAACAGTCTAAAACATCAGTTTTGAAAGGGGACAAGTAGATTTTACAAAACTACTTCTGATCGTCCTGTGTTTTATGTTCTGCCAAATGACTGCCATACATGCAAAAGAATGGAAAAGCTTCCTTCTTCAGCAAGAGAATGGTAAAACTTCCCTACCCAGTAAGCCATTAATGACATTTTCTTTAACATGTAATTTTAAGGTAAGAACAAGGTTAATTCTATATTCTGCCAGATAGCTGACATTTTTGAAACCTTTCTTAGTGTTTCATCCTTACTAAACTACCACAAATTACTGACTACGGAACCCTTGCTAACTACAGTTTTTCTTTTTATCCAGAAGCAACACCAAAAATTTCACTGAGAGAAATTTGATGGGTGATTTTAGGGTATTATCATACATTGCACCGAATGACTTCTCTGTGGATATTTTTAATCTTAAAATAAAGATATTTGGTATTCAGTATTGGTGATTTAAGATTCTCAGAATAATCACACCCATATATCTAGACACAAACTCTCATGATTTTTAAGGACATCCATATTCAAATCTGAATCTGAAATATGGATCTATTTCTACATTTAAAATATTTTCTACTTTATTTACATTTTTCTGAATAAATAAGCTCATTTTTCACACAAGTCTCACCCTTTTTGGAGAAAAGCGCATTTCCAGACTTCTATATCTACCTTAATACCATATGATCACTAATTCCTATGAACCATATGGTCTGGCTTGCACACTGTGTATGTTTTAAATGCTAATACTGACATTTATCTGGTGGTTCATCCTGAATGGATACAACATTATGTTCTGGAGATTAGAGTCCTAATTAAATCACAAGGAAATTTTTTTTTTTTAATATGGTTAACAACAATTATATACATTATATAGAGAGCTTGACTAGAAATAAATCTCAGATTATCATAAAATGGGAAAAGCACTGTCAACCTTTCCCATTTTTACTTAGACATCCTCCTAAAATATTCTACTGATGAAGTACAACAGGAAGACACAATCGCAGCAGTGTCTTCATGAGCAGAAGCTGGCATTTTGGTCAAAGCGAGACTTCAATACCTCAGTAAGCACAAGGAAAATAAGTTCTGAATAAGAAACATTATTTTATACCATTTCATAAACCTTAGCTGGGGCATTCAGCTGAGGTTTAGCTCTAGAGCTCTGATTTTCTTAAAGAAACCAAAAGACTTTCTGTTACTCAGCTCAGATACGCTGTAATGACAAGACATTCTCACATGTTGTAGCAATGTTGGCAGTCAGTTCCTACGTTCCCCATGAAAACCCAGTTAGGAACAAAATCAGTATCAGTGATCTAGCTTAAGGTATGACTCAGAAAAAATAAGAGCCATATAACTGCCTCCTCAGATCTAGAAATCAGACAATTTGCAATAGAAATTAACATTAACCTTTTTTCGCTTCCAATAAGAATAGGTTGGTTTCAAGTGGGAGAGTCCAAGATATATGTAATGCTAAGAGAAATGGACTTTGCTGTTTTGATATTTACTAATAGGAAGTTTACTTCAAAACTTACTTGATGGTTTTTCAAAGGTTTTTCAAGCTACAAATATTTTTAAAGCTCTAAATACCAAAGTTAACCATACCACTCCTTCAGTGTCAAATTATGCCTTAATATTTTCATATAATTTTATTTGTTTCAGTGGATATTAATTCTGCAGGTAAATGACAGAAGTTGGGACTCAACCCACCCAAGCATTTAAAACTATCCTAATTTTCAAGCATTAGCTGTTCTGAGTTAAAAGGCCTAATCAGTATCAAGGTTTAATCAGTTAAACTACTTTAAATCAGACTGGCACACTTAGTGACTGGGAAAAAAACTATTCAAAATTAACATGTAAAATATTTAGTTGTAACTTGTTCTTTTTTAAAGCTCGCACAAAAAAAAATCATATACCTATACACACATGCATACATATCCCTCTAACACTGGACAAAGACACAACAGGGATGAAACTATTCTGCAGTTTCTAGACGTCACAGCAACTTGTTGACATTCAGCTGAATACCCCTATGAAATATCAGAGAACTTACTGCTGATTCAGTGTACACTTCTCTGTAGTAAATATTGTATGATATTTTATCAGCATAAATATATCATTGCCTTTCTGTTTAAATTATTAAATTCATACTGATAGCTTTTTATTATTCATTACAATTTTGAATGAAAACTACAGCTTAGTTTTATGCAATATTTAAAGATAAAAGGAGAAACTAGCATGCAGTGAGGCAAACCTGATGTAAACCATACTGAAGTTCAAAAGGTGTCTCTCTGGGCTTTGGTTTCAGCTGCATCTTCTGAATGTGACTGACATAAAGCCAAATGTATCACTGTGTTAGGAATTAGTACAGCACTTCCTTCCTCCTTTAAAAATGACACATACTTTTCATAAAGAAAAATAACATGGGACTTGATTCTATTGCCCACATATATGTATCATGTGTCGCCTGAAATGTCCTAGAATATCTGAGATATCACTGCTGCACTGTTAGATAATGCTCATGGGTTTATGGGATACCCGTGCCATCTGGAGTGGCAGCTGAAAGCCAAGCAGGATTCCTTAGGACTTCTAGGGGCATTAAATGCTTATGAGAGAGCAATGGAATCTATACTTTTAAAATCAATCATGCCATAATTTTTCAGATGAGTAGTGGAGCTTGGAAGCTGGTTTACTCTTTTTTTTTTTTTTTTTTTTTTTAATTAAGGGTTACATTTTTGCTCTTGGGTTATGTCTGGTGGGTTGGTGAAGCCGACTGCAACGCAATCCCCTGGTTCCAGACTCTTTCTACCAGTGGTGTCCTGAGACACAACAGAGCAATGCTTTTAACTCTGCTTCTGGGATTGATTAAAGAAAATGTTTTAAGGATTGTAGCAGAAAACTCACAGTAATGTAAGAAAACATAGCTCTATTTAGCTATGTACTCTTAGAATCTGTAATATACAAATTCTGCCTATTTGCCAGATTTTCAGCAGTCAAGCATTAGTGTCAATAAATAAATGGATAGATAGATAAATAAATAAATAATTCACAGCTCAGTGGTTATGTTTCGGTAACTAAATGATACTTCTACTACTTCATTCCAGAAAAAATGCAGAAAGGTCCAAAAATCAAAAGTGAAATTATTTGTAGCATATAAATCACTAAAATATCATGGCTATTTAGATCCCTGTGCTCTACTTACCAACTATCATAAGGGAGAAAATGCACCTACAGTTGTTTGTGAGGCCAAAAACAAAGGCAAGGAGCTCAGCTGCATGCTGCAGGAGTTCTAGTACACTAGTGAAAAAAATGAGCTGGAATTAGTCACTCTTCATCCCACTTCTCCTCACAGGCAAACCTGTCGCAAAGAAAAGTCTAATTTACTGTCAGCAGACAGCATGGGTTTATGCAACCTCCATTCTGTATTGTGAAATCTTACTGGGGCTCCATGACCTACACTCTGCCAGGGTCTCTCGGGATCTCTGCGAGGCTGCTGATCATGGAACACATTTCCTTTGCTTTCAGCACACTTTGCCCTCCAGCCTGTACTCTTGCTTTAGCAGTGAACTTTTACCCCTGTCTGAGATGAAAACAAGTAGAAAGGTTGTGAGATTTCTCCTGTCCTACAAATGTGACTGATAGGCAGGGGAGATGTTGCTGTTAGCTTGAATGCAAAAAAATGTGAGATAGAGTATAAAATAACAAATAGTAGGTTATATGCAACCTGAATAACTGTTAACTAGCTTTTACACACTTCCCATCTGTAGACCATGTGACATTTTACAAAAAAATATTATGTTTATTCTCACTTTATAGATTGGAGAAAAATTACAAAGGACTTCCCATTATCACAACGTGGTTTAAACAAGAGCCAGAAGAGAAGTTAGTCCTTGACTGCCAAACCTATGTCCTGGAGACCAAATAGCTACTCCTGCAATTTCTGGACAAACCAATTTTCATAAGATGTTAAGAGTTATTTTATTTGTTGCTCTTCAGGCTAATTAAACAGGTTGTGGGTTGTGTTTGATTTTTTTTTTTTTTTAATAAAGACGTTTTAATATTGCCCTACACTGACTGTAAAAATAAAAATCAATCATCTTTGCCAAAACAAATTATAATAGTGTAATGAAATACTCTGTGGCTCAGTTTCTTCAAATTGTCAGTTGCTTGGATACTGCAGCAAGTAACACACACTCAGAAAGGTCTCAGCAGTTACAAAGTATAATGTTAATTTTATATGATCAAGTTGAATAATGTTGAAAACAAGAATGGCTGAATTTTCCTAAATTTGATAATGCATCCATTGTCAAAGGCTGGACACAAAGTTGAATCAAATTACAGGGAATGTTCTATTGCCTTACATAAAAATGATGAGGGACATAATAGTTTAACATCAAGATGAGAAATACAGATTTCTGTTCAACAGCTGGCAAATGGTGTGTATTCAGTAAGAGCTCGCATAAAGAGATTGCCAAAAATCAATAAGCTCCAGGAAATCATGGTTGCAAATATTTTGTGTAGTTTGGAGATCAAGCAGCACGGCAATGTGTGGAATAGTGAATACACTGCAGTGGGCATTCAACTGATTACCAACCAGCACTTTTGACAGCAGGAATAGACTAACCAAAGTTACAAATTTGTTTTATAAAGCAAGTAACACGACTTTATAATGGACGTAACATTCCTATCTGAATGCAAAAAAGGAGAGATACTCAAGCATAACAGTGCGATGACAGCTTCAGAAGAGGAGAGCATAAGAATTATTTTTCATAATGAAGGAAGGAGCGTGGATGAGATCTCAGGAGAAAACTAAGTGGTTCACATTCGGACATAGTATATTGATGGTGATGGTACAGCATGCCTATGGAGCTGGCTAGAAGAGATGGATATAGATTCAAGTCCAAAAACCAGTAGGTTTGGCCCATATATCAGAACTGGTGACAGTAACTGTATTTGAAACAAAATATGAAGCAGAGTGTCAAGTAAAGCTCAAGAATTAACCAAGAAATATAGAAATAAGTTACTCTATAATTGAGATTTAATAACTGATTGGGATGTACTTTTTGACTGGAGAAAAAGTTCAGACTTTGAAAATGCATTTGAAATCACCAAGTTGCAGTTGTGAATATGGCAAAAAGTTTTATATTTCTTTTTTACATTTTTAGTTAATATCTGATCAACTATAATATTAAAAAGGAAGCTGTAGGATATTACTGGACTAAAGCAACTCTTGAAAGACTTTATGAGATTTATTACTTGGAAATAGTATTGAAAGTGCAAGATGGATGCTGAAGTGCTCTTGATCAATTCAGTATGGTTCACTTCATGACAGATTTTACATAAACATGGAGATGATCAAACCTGGCACTGAAAATATGTCAAATAGGGTATTGATCTTCTTTACATTATGAGCTGTACCTGATTTATAAACCACATATCAGAAGGTGACACGTGACATATGCCTGATCGCTCTTTTATGATTGACATATCATCTTTTAATATGTGTTCCATAAGTCAAGTTCTTCCCTTAGGTATGTGGTGAAATTCATGTTGCACTAGATACAGAATTAAGACACCTTAAAATGGAAAGTAAAAGAAAGTCAAACATAACAAAGTGCTATTTAATTTGAAAGCTATTGACTTGGGTTAATGAAAGAAAAATATCCCTAAACTCCTGTGGCAATCTTTCTCACTAGGATAACTGATTTTATTCCAGTTCTCATTCAGTTCCAGACACATTCAAAACCAGATGCATGACTGTATCCTTTCTTCCAGTATTCCAATGAAAATAAGATCTGCACTTTGCTGAATGTAGGCACAAGTTTTAACAGCATTTTTGAATGGCATCTTTAGCTGCATCTCTCACATAAGCGATTAAATGCAAATTTTACTTATACCATAGGTCTAAGTACACTCTTCTTATTGAGCACTTTAAGAACTCATATTTATTAAGGAAAAATTGTGACACAACATGTTTCTATGATAAAATAATTCATGAGCAACTCAAGTTTAAGAAAATGCCTTTTATACACAAAGCAAGAACCTAAAACTAATGTTCCTACTACAAGCTTCTATTATACTGAACTCAGCTCATGTTCTCTAGTTAGTATCTTGAGGAAAAAATGCATTTAAGAACTGTTTCAAAATGCCAGTTTTGCTTTGATAAATAGTTACAATTTCTATTAAGTTCAGACTTTTCTTTTTTTTCAAATTACCTGTTAATTCATTGAGTTCGCAAAAAAAGGTTTTATAAAGCAATAAACAATAGATAATTTAGAACAAACAACAAATAAATTTTGATTACTACTATCCAACAAGTTCTTCATTTGAAAATTGCAAATAGAGAAAAGCAGATAAGACAAGAACCTGTATGTACTTCACCAGAATTAGTATTTGGAACATTTATAAATATATGTATACTTTGAAGTGCTTTTAAGAAAGAAAGAACAAAGACCATAAAATATCAATAAATATGATACTATAGAAATGCTGTATTTACAAACACATAAGTTCTAATTAAGTTTTCAAGTAATTCTACTGCCTTTTTCTTTTCTCCTTTTCTGTGGCACAGTCTGAAAAATTAATCTCAATCTTTTCTGATGGCTTTCATTTTTTAAAAGTATCTGTCACAAGACTGTTAAGGAAAAGTTCACCTGGAAGCAGCTTAAGAACTGTTTGCTTTGATTAAATAAGATATGTTCTTAGGAGAAAATAACATGATTTACAGCTGAATTATCTGTTAGAACTAAAAGAGAAAAAAAAAGTAGATTCAGAGACAATCTGCAAGAATATGTTTATAGTCTTTATTTGATGAGTTTCTCTGCCCCTGTCATTTTACTCTTCAATTATTGGTAAATGGTATTATGTTCCATAAAGGGCACTAACCCAGATTTAATTCTTTATCCACGAAGATATTTTCAAATTAATTCATATTGCTAACCATAGGAATTTTGAATTTATGTAAGTGCCTTAATTTAATATTGTTGGCTTTAAAAAAATTTCCAAAAATAGCATAGAAGATAATATTATGATCCAGTTCAATTAATTTGGGTACACAGAATTATTTTCTGCCCCTGCAAATTCAACTTTTTTTTTTTTTAAATCTGGGTTATCTTAACATAAAGTATCTCTGCCAGATAAGCAGTGGTATGAATCTTTTGGTCAAGATGCTCAGAAAAAACACCTGATACTGTGTACTTTATTGCCAGATAATAATTAGGAAGACTAATTAATTTAGTACATTTTACATGCCCAATTACATTAACAGCATGCCAAACTAACAAGAAACTTAAACACTAAGATGTTAGGAAATTTGAGTACTGAATTTTTCCCCTTTGTATATTATACATGATAATCTTTAATTTACCTGCTATTTTTTCCAACAGGACCTCCATCAATGGCTAATTCTTAAAGAATGGTTCCTAATTATGGACTTTTATTGTCAATGCTCAACGCAGGTGCCCAAGTCTTGTTTATTGCTTACTGTTCAAATCTGTTTTAAATGAAGCATTAAGGTCTTCTTTGTGTTTTTTTTTTTTGTTTTTTTGGGGTTTTTTTTTAATAGCATCCGTCATTATATAACACTTATTTTAAACACTTTATGTGCTAGAAGAAAATAAGGGCACATTTTGTACCACTTGTCACTTCCCCAGCAGTTGACTCTATTCCTTGTTGTTTAGACTTCCATCCCTACCTTAAACTGTCACAGTCTGAGGAATTTGGTTTATACATTGTTCCAGGACAGTAGGATCCAAGAACCACTATGCTGCATCTTCTCTAGTACCTAGCACTGTACTTGTGTTCTGAATTTCCTTCTGCATCTTCTCCAGTACCTAGCACTGTACGTGTGTTCTGAATTTCCTTCACAAAAGCAAACATGACTGGATCTCTCAAAAAATGCAATTCCAGATATCTTTTTTTTTCAAAATAGTGATACCCTTTCACTTCTACTTCCATCATCAGTATGCTGCACAGATTGCACAGGGCCATTATCACCTGCTTACAGAGATACATATGTACACTTGAAAATCCAACCTCCCAGAAAAGTATGCTCTACTCATCAGGCTAATGGTGCAGTATTCCCTTCTGCACAGCAGGATTAATGGTGACAGAAATTAAGTTTTGCAAGACAGCGTACAATTTTATCTTAACAGTTAGCAAATGATCCTGTTCCTGTACGGAAAGAAGATGCAAATATTCTCTTTAATTATGGGGTTGGATTTATAGAAGAAACAGGACTTATGAACATTTCAGGTGAAGCCTGCTGTCCATTAGTTTACCTTGATGTTCACCAAGACTGGCATGATAATGGAGCAGTGAGTAACCTTTGTGGCCTATATTATGTGTATGTCTATGCCAGGCCAGGCTCAGTTCAGACATCTGGAACATTATCTATGCCACTTGAGAAGCTCTGGAAAGAAAAAGCCCATATGACCTTGACAGTTTTGTCCATTCAAACTATTTAAAGAAGAATTTAGAAGGTGATCTTGGAAACATTGATCACCTCTTTTCCAAAAAGCTGATTTGCCTATCTCACATTGATTAGTCAACGATCGGTAGGAGGCACAGGATTGTAAAGATCTATAGGAAGATGCTATTCTCTTGGACACAGATTCTTGGATGAGGAACTAGGATATAAGTAAGTAATTTGAAACTAGACTACAGAATCCTACTCATTTTCATTCTGTTTTGGTTTGGTGAATTTATAATTCTTTGTAACAGCACAGCTTTCACAGGAGAGTTACACACAAGTATGTAAATAAAGGCACTCTTGAGAATGGCAGAAATCTAAGGAATCTAAACTATCCTCTACAGATTACTCCACTCATGGAGAGGAAATAATTGAATCTAAGTCAATTAGATGAGATCTCTAATCACCAGGGAAAAAGGAGAAAATATCCCCTATGCAAAAATGAGCTGCCTGTACCACCACTGCCTGTTTATATCAAAATCATTTATTTTGGGAGAAAGTAAGAACAAGAACTTTTTTTACTAGGGTGAAAATTACACACTGTGCAATCATCTTAGAGCTTAACCCATATCTTTCAGATGGGATATCTGCTCAAGTAAAGCTGTCTGGCCTGGGCATATTAATGCTAAATGTTCAGTAACTTGGCTGTCCAAGATGGACTGAATCCTCTTTGAGACATCTAAATTTGTCCATGCATCAAATAAGAAGTTTCAGTATCTAACTCATTTTGGACAGGGTTGCAGAGCAGGTGCCTAGTACAGAAGTGGTACAATCCATAGCACTGCAGTACAGGAATCCTGTTTTGGATAATTCCAGAGTCTTATATTATTCTGATGAGTCAAATTAATTCAAGCATTGCTCATGTACAATATTATTTGCTGGAAAGAGCTCTGAATAGGCTAATAATAATAATATCAAAACAAAAAACATTATATTATTATAAATTATATATTAAAATAATAATTATGATAATAAATTGTAACATAATTGTAAGTTATTATTATCCAGCTTATTTTCAATAATGCCAAGAAATTCACTTCAAATTGTAAAGTTTGGTATTCTATTGAGTTGGGGAGTACTTTAATCTGAGTACAGGCAATTATATTTTTTAATGATGTTTACACAGTATTTACACAATAATTATTTTTCTTTTTCACTTGCACCCATAGTAAGCACTGCTGACAAAATTATCTATTTATTCTCTAAGATTTCAAGTCATAGTTTCAGTAAGACTGATCCTATCAATGACTAATTTATCAAAATCATTCAAAAATTGAAAGGTGAGAGTACAGAGGTGAAGGTTATTTGACCTTTCTTAACCAAAACAGAAATGTAACCTGAGTAACTCATTTGATCTTTTAAATCAATAGATAAGAAGTATACTGCTTTATCAGCAGAGACTCCTCATGAATAGTAAGTAATTTCTGCTTGCTTTCCCTTATCTCTTCACTGTAAAAAATTTTAATCACAAAGCTTGATTATCTTGGGAAGAGAAAATTTTAAAGTGGTGAAGAATCATAACCATCAGAGTAATAAACTACTATGGCTGTTAACCTTTAAGATTGTACAAATAAAGCAGAGTTAAGGTGTTTGCAAATGGATTTATTTTCAGGCATTTATAGACTCAAAATAGCAACGTTTACTTTCCATGTCCCTCAAATTTCAAATTATATGTCTGCATATGCAAAGACAAGTATGCAAGACTTGCTCAACTGACATTCTTAGAGTGGTGAATGAGAACTGCACCTGGTCAAAAACTGAGTAAATGGTCACTATCTTGTTCAAGCTGTTTTACACAGTATCCTTCATATAAAAGTCACCTTTCATCCATAGAAGTTTATGATAAAATAAAGTTAAATATGCTATTTTAAACTGTGTTTAGTTGAAGCATCTTAGACAGTCCAGAGGTTCTTGTCTGAAAGACAGACAATTCCTAGAGTATCTTGACACTCAAAAGAATGCACTTCTAGAAAGGTTACTATGTTATTCACCTTTAAAAGCCAACAGCAAATACAGGTGGGGTAGAAGTATGCCTTTGTTTCCCTCTTACTGGTTTCATGCCTTGAAAGATGGGCCAGCTGGTACCATAGGGGAATTCACAAAACTGGGGCTATAATTTTGATAAATTACAAATTAGGGAAACCTGTCTGCAGATCATATAGCCTTTCACTTCTTATAAAATGCTTGACAGATTAATCCTACTAAAGATCTGCTCACACAGCAAACAGATACCTAGTTCTTTTAGCAATAATTTAGTGTTTCTTGTTAGAATTTGCCTTACTTCTGTATTGTATCTAGCTCCTTCTAGAAAAAAATTATAAGAGAGCAGTTTGTATTTTAGGTACAGGCATTTGTATTAGGCCGCTTCCTTGCTTTGTCCATGCAATTTATGATCATAAACTGTTACTGTCTCAGTCTGAGATGTCACAAGAACACAGAATGCCCTGGAGGTCCAACTAGCTCATTATCTTTTCACAGGTAGTAACCAAAACCCAATACCCAGAGGATAATACAAGAACAGAGTAAACATTATTCTCTCAATTGCACTTCTAGCCTTCAACAACTTCTAACCTCTCTTATATCACCCTGCAGTTCTCTGCTTTCCAGGTGGAAAAGCTTTATCTTACCTCAGTTTTTCCCTAACTTTGTGGATGTGTTCTACTCTTTTGATCTTCCTTAGCACTTTTCTCCTATCTTTTTTTAATACTATTACCTTCTTAGCAGGACCCATGGTGGGAGAGCAATGGGGCGAGGGAACCAGCACCGCACACAATATTCAATAACATAATGAATGATCAGTAACATAATAGTATAGTCATAGGCTCGAGTTTGTCATGTCTAACTAAAAATTTAGAGAAAGTGTCTACCTGCCTTCTTCACTACACTTCCGTGCCTTTTGCAGGCATCACCACTCAATTTACTGAAGGCCGTTTCAAACTTTCAAATTTGGAGCAGAACTCATCCAAACTGCATATGCAGTATCTGAAGTTCAAAAGGGTACACAATGATTCAAAAAGGATGCACATCTGCTCCGCAGTAACCCGTGATTAGACCTGGACTTCCCCATGTCTTTTTTTAAGACCCAGTAAAACAAGTCTGCTCTCTCTGCAAAAACTATGTGGGCTGTCTTCTCTCTGGGTTGGTCCTGACTTTTTCACATGACATCAGTAGGATTAACAGTGATGACAGCAGCTTGTTAAACCTTTGATATTCCGTGATAAATGTACATGCACATTGTAATTTCCCACATGAAAAAAAAGTTAGTCTTAAATAAAAGTAATTGGTAAGGTTTGGAACTAATTGAATTATTTTTTGTTTGCTAAAGAAAAACTAAACCAGAAGAGGCATAAACACCCCTTTCATAATTACAGGCAATCCCTTTAGGTTAAGGGATTTAAGAAAATTTTATGCCTGTTTTCATGCACCATGCCTCTCCAAATGATGTTAATTTCATGTTTATATATCTCAGGTATATTTCTGATATTTCTTATAGTTACCAGCCAAGTAATTTTATATTTATATTTATATTTATACCTATATCTATATTATTTACATTTAATTCATCTTTAAGTAATATTTTTCTATTTCTATTTATATTTAAAATCAAACTCCTATGGCAATGTTTTTCAAAATAGCAGTAGGGAAATGTTTACATTTGTAAGATAGTAAAGGAAGAGAACATGGATAAAACACTTGATTTCTTTCATATTTGATGTCTGTGTGCGTGCCACCAACTGTAACGGTCTAATGAAACCATAGTCTCAAACATCCAATAAAGAACTTCAGTAAAGGAAACAGTTTTTGTGAACACACTAGGGTCTTCTGCAGGCAACGGCAGAAGACATGGCAAAAAGAGGGGGTCCTGTGGAGTTGGGATCACACTTTTCTGGGGCTGAACTTCCCTATCTTGAGCAACTCTGCAGAGAGCCAATAGAGCTGTTTTCACAATGCATGCTTTGAAAGGACAGGCCAGACAACGGTCACACCTGCAGGGAGAGGGGAGTAACTCCTCAATGACCCCCAAGCCCACCAACCCATTTCTAGAAGAATCTGAAGGTACAAACTACGTATGCACCGAAGCAAGAATTTGAGAAGCATAGACTGTGTGTGATGCCTAATTAGCCTAATGAGTCCAAGTGCCCCCCCCTCCGCAAAGGAGGTGAAGGAATTATAAAAGGACATGAGTCAAAGCCCTGCGTGGTGGCGCTCTTCCAGAACTGGACCTCCACACTGGCTGGACTAACCATGGAATCAAGACTGGTGAAATATTCCTTTTTTGTTTTTCTTTCTCTCTCCCTGCTTCTCCCTCGCTATTGTTTTCTCTCTTTCTCTCCTTTTTCCTCTCATTCTGTACCACTGTATATAAGGCAAGGCAGATTGGGGCATGTTTTAAGATCTGCCACTAGTCAGTGTATGTTATGAGGTTTACTACTTGTTGCAGAGGCTGCAAGGCTTACTGATGAAGTTTCATACCAATACCTGTTGTGAGCAAATCAAATTGATTTTTGTGAATTGAAGAATCCCTGGTGTCATTTCACCTTAATCCTGACCTGGGAATTGGCAAATCTGAGCTGTCATCCCAAGAAACTGGGACGTGACACCAACACTAAAAGCAGTATCTAGAGCAGTCATTTAATAATCTGTGATTTATAGTCACTGCTTAGTAGTGGTTGAACCATTCTGAATTTCTTCCATGGAATTCCATGAGCTCTAAGCTAAGGCCTTTCACAGATTGCTTTAATTAGACACTTGAGGCCTGATTTTCTAAGGAATGCTTCACAATTGACTGTACATTATGAATGTTTGCCTGGTTATTCACTTTTCTATGTCCTTAACAGGGGATCTAGTTGTTCCCTTCATAAATGAAGTTCTCTTTTCAAAAACCATTCCCAGAAGTTAATAATCTTCAGTTAGAAACAGTCAACTGGACTGTTTATTCCTAATTTTAGACTCCTAATTTGTTATGGGAGTTCTGTCACCTAAATGTGTAATAAGTGCCTTCTCTCTGAGCAGAACACTGAAGATATTTTCTTCAACAATGATATTGCTTCAGCTAACAAACACTACATGTAAACTTACATTTTTTTAACATTATTTTGTTGTAGGCAGAGAGATTTCTAAAAATATTTCTTTTTCAGGCACTATTTTTTTTTTTAACTTTGTCAGAAATCTGTTTTGTAAATGGATTTTCTTCTCACTAGCTTATTTTCTATGTCACTGGGGTCTTTTTGGACTGTACTATTCAGCCAACAGGTTACAGGTAATGGCAGTTTAAATTGCATAAGACAGTACTACAAGAATATTTATACATTCAGGTAAGAAAGGTGGATACATCTGGGATAACAGAGCATACTGGATCAACTTTTTTTCTGTCCTTGGCATTATGGACTGGTTAGAAACAGTTTGTTTCTAACAGTTTGCTCAGTAGGGCAAACAGTATGCTCCTACTTTGTTATTAAGACTATTCTTAGAGACTGTAGCGTTTTGTAGTGTAGTAATCACAATGATACTATATCAGAAAAGGAGTTAGGAAGACTGAAGGCTTGTGTAGACTGTTCATATACTTGACAGCAAAACATCTGTTGAAAACAAGGATCAAGTGGATTTCAAATGGAAAAAACAGAGCAAAAGATGGGAAGGAAAATAACTGTTTAAAATTTTATCTTTATACTTGAACACTATATGAATATAGGGGAAATTATTACTGAAAATAAGATGCTATTCAGTTGTCTTCTTTCATCTGCCCGCTATCTATATTATTCCCTACTATCACAAACTATTCTAATGGTAAGCCTCCCCATATCTCCTCCATATTCCTGCAAAGTGCTATACAGGGCTCAGTTGGATATCATGACATACATCTTTTCTCTTTGTACATTATGAAGTGAAAAAAGAAGCATTAGTAAAATGATTAAGCTCTGTAGATTATTCTGTGTATCTTCTGGTACAGTTTTCAGAAGAGTAGATGGGAAAATAAATGAACATGCAGCAGCTGAGGTGCAGGCTGAGCAGTGATTTTGTTGTTCATATGCAAAGACATAACCTATTAGAGAAGACTGACTATAGTTGGCACATTAATCTGTGCCATAAATCTGTGGCATCTTCATGATCTGTTTCTAGAATTAGACAGTTATGCAGGTTTTATCTTGGTGTTCAAAATGAGAATTACATATTCGGAACACAGTAGCTCTGGTCCTGTGTGGAGTGTAGAAGCATAATTTCATAAGAAAGTTTACTTATCTCAGAGCTCATTATGCATGTTGCATGCATTATGCCCCCTGTTTCGCATAGCATGCCTTTATCAAACTTAGATTATTTGAATAAGTATTTCATGCTCATTATGCAGCTTACTCCATCTCTTATTTCAATTTTCAAACAGTGCAGCCTTATGCAAACTGTATTTATAGAGAAAACAACCAATTTTCAAATGTGATAAGGATTCTCCTTTTTGTTTCCCTAAAGAGTCTAAATTTAATCTTATCTACACATACTATCTTACTATGTAAAAAGGCAAGGGTTAAACATCCACAGAAATAGTAATTTTCAGTGGGTAGAAGAAGAATCAGACATTCATAGAAGATGACTCCAGCAGCCAAAAAATAAATTTAATGTCTCATCTAAATGTCTGCTTAGCCTCTCTGAAAAAAAAAAAAACAAAAAACAACAGGTGTTATTTTTAAAAATATGTGGATTTATACTTCTTCTCTCAAGCATAACTCAATGGCACTAAAAATATTAAAAGTAGCACAGCCTCTGGATTATGCTAGCACGCATATCCTGAAATACCAGTTCTCCTGAAGTATGATATCCCAAAATAGAGACAGTAAAAGCATCAGTCACTGTAGATGCTTCTATAAAACTTTGTTTAGACATGGATGAGGCCTGTACCAATGAAGGTGCCCAAGACTGCAATGCTTCATTTCTGTTCAAGCTTGCAGAATCTCTAGACACCTCTAGATTGTCCATGGCACTCATCTACACTGTTACACTTAATATTTGCCTAATCCCACTAGAAAAGAGATCACTAGCTTACTTATGAAAACTTTCACATAGAAATAATCATACAAGACTAGAGGAAAGGTGGAGAATGAATCTGGCATGATCTGTCACTCTTAGTGCTCTCTTGTCCCTGGTAATTTGGAAGGGCAAAGTAGCTTCAGACAAAGTACTTTTGATTAAATGATTCCATTTAGGCTTATGGAAACAGAATACTAAAATATACTGCTAAATACACTGCTTATTCTAAAGTTTCTAATTTGGCATCAAATCATAGAAGCATAGAACTACAGGATAGTTTGGGTTGGAAGAGACCTAGTCCAACACCCCATACAATGAACCGGGATATCTTCAACTAGATCAGGTTGCAAAGAGCCCTGTCCAACCTCGCCTTGAATGTTTCCAGGGATGGGGCATTGATCAACTCTCTGGTGGTATTCCAGCATCTCACCATCCTCATCATAGAAAATTCCTTCCTTATATGTAGTCTAAATCTACTCTCTTTTAGTTTAAAAACATTACACCTTGTCCTATTGCAACAGGCCCTACTAAAAAGTTTGTCCCTGTCTTTCGTGTAAGTCCCCTTTAAGTATTGAAAGGGCACAATAAGGTCTCATCAGATTCTTCTCTTCTTTGGGCTGAACAACCCCAACTCTCAGCCTTTTTTCATAGGAGAGGTGTTCCATCCTTGATCACTTTCACAGCCCTCCCCTGGACCTGCTCCAAAGGTCCATTCTTTCCTGTGTGAGGGCCCCAGAGCTGAATACAGTACTCCAAGTGTAGTCTCATGAGAGCAGAGTAGAGGAGTAGAATCTCCTCCCTCAACCTGCTGGCCACACTTTTCTTGATGCAGCCTGGGATACGGATGGCTTTCTGGATCACAAGCGCAAATCGCTGCCTCAATGTCCAGCTTTTCATCCACCAGTACCCCCACGTCCTTCTCCACAGTTCTCAATCCCTTCATCTGCCAGCCTGTATTGATACCAGGGGTTGCCCTGACCCATGTGCAGGAACTTGCACTTGGCCTTGTTGAACCTCATGAGGTTCACATTGGCCCATTTCTCAAGCTTGTCCAGATGTCTCTGGATGGCATCCTGTCCCTCAGGCCTGTCAACTGCACCACTCAGCTTGGTATTTTCTGCAAACCTGCTGAGGGTGCACTCAGACCCACTGTCCATGTCATTGACGATGATACTAATGTTACTGGGTACTTTCTATTTTGATTGTGTAACCTGATCTGCAATTTGAATGCCATAAAATGGGAACAGCAATATCATTTCATGTAGACTACATTTAAAATAAATGCCTGAGTTCTCATGACACACTCAACTATTAGAAGGGAATAAGTAATCTGGAAGTCCATAAAGAAACATATGATGCTTTCCTCAAATGAGGTTTGAACAAATTTAGCAAATAAAGCTCTGGACCACTTTTAATGATGGAGTTTAAACAAATACTGAGTATTTAGGATTTTTTTAAGGAAATCTAGAACATCTCTGTAATTAAAATCTGTACCATAATGTATGTGTAGCTCCACTGAAGTAGCACAAAAGCCCTAAATGTTAATCTTGAAATTCCTGGTTTGCAACATTAATATTCCTGCTGCAGTGTTTTTCAAACCAGCAGATTAAGTCCTGACCTCCTCCTTCCCCAGAAGTTATCTCATGATATATTCCCCCACATGGACTCCAGATCAGGATTTTTTACTCTACCATACATGGGGTTTTTTACATCTAGGGAGCAGGTACACAGAGAACATAGCGATAATGCCAGTTAGAAGAGATGTCATTGTACAAGCACTGTTCATGTACTCAAAGTAGCATCTCAGAGCAGAATTTTTTCTTAAGAGAATACGTCAAAGGTGATCAAATACAAACCTACATTAAGAATAAAATACTATATCAGAGATTTTATCTAATTAATTCACCCTAGTTGCACCCTTTCTCCCCCAAGAATTCAGGTATTAATATAGTATCAGAGAGCAAACCCTTCCATGTCAACTAATTCTTATGTGCCTATGAGATACACTGCATTAGTGGGTATTTGTTTTTTGCAACCATAGTGATGAAATGTGTTTATTGGCTAAGGTCATAAGAATTCAAAGCAAGTATCTGTCTTCATTTAATTTTGGAAAAACTGAACAGTCTTCTAACACCAAATAACAGGGATTTGGGGAATAGAACTACAAAACAAGTTTTGCTACATTTTTCAGATACCAGTCTACCAATCTGACTTTTTGATTAATTGGGGGGAAAAAAAAAAAAAAAAAAGTTATGAAATGCAGAAAGACAATGCAAATATTATTATCTCACAAGTTCTTTATTTAGTGCTGTATTATGGGTGAGTTTTCTTTGAAATGCCTCAAATTCTTATTCTTGAAGACATATTTTATTTCTGCTAGAAGATTGTTTCTACATCTATAATTTTTAGATGAGTCTTATCAAAGTTAACAGAAATTACCAGATAAGTTTTCTTGTTGTTAATGTTGTGATCCAGCAAATTTTAATATATAAATGCTTAAGGCAATTTAGGAATTGGAGTGTTCCTATTTGACAACCCTCATGATACATCATAATCAATAAGACTCTATTAGCACAGTTGGACAGGCTCATAATGAATGGCAGATGCTGTATATAAAATCAACACTGAAAATATGATAATTCTTAAGAAAGACTGCTAAAGATTCTCAGCATATTTGCATAGAATTATATAGAAGAGAATATATGTATTGTGAATTTTAAGGATGTTAAAAACCGTAACATTCAACAGATCTGTACTGAAAAATAATAAAAACAGAACAATCCATGCCTGCTGCAAAAGTTGCTAAAGCAGACTTAATTCACTGGCAAAAATCTTTTCACTTCAGTGCAAATGAAAAACAAACAAGTCCTTCCTATTCTAGAGCCATTTAAAATGATTTGGGGCACAGAAACTGCAATCGTAGTATCAGCTAGAATCATCATGCAGCTGCAGGTTCCTTTAATATTAATTATGATTTCCATTTGAGAGGTCAAAAATGTTAAGAGCTAACTCTTCTTGCAAAGTTATGGAAACATTCTCCATATTACAGAGAATAATCTAGCTTTCAAGACAATATGAAACAAAACAAAACTCTAAAGGGAAACACTTATACTCTAGTTTATCCCTTCCACAGTTGTTTTACAAAATGTCTGACAGACATGAAACCACACAAAATAACACTGTACGGTTCAGAAGGAATTAAAAATACACTTAATGTTGCCTTCTCACTGGAATAAATCCAGTTGACTAAAACAATGGAGTAGCTCTTAATTCACAAAAATGTGACTGAAAATAGAACATACTTCTTGCATTATTAAAAGAATAATCCCCTCCAAAAAAAGCAAATGAGAAAACAATCCCTTCTTTTCCCCTGCTGCTACACAGAATCCAGTAAAATACTTAAGACAACACTTTTCAGCTAGCTATTAGATAAAAAAGTTTAAACGTGTTGGTTATCCTTATTTTTACATTATTTCAATGGCAAAGTTAGAGGTAAAGATCCAGTAGAGGAGCTCCAGGTGACAGAAACCTTAGAGGGAGACTTGAAGTATAAGGGACTACACTATTCTATGAATTCCAGAAATCGTAGTTCCTGAGGGGTCAAAACCAAGACACAAATGACAGGAATTATACTGCCCAGCTGATATTTCTCACATTTTGAAGCAACGCAAAATCTTAAACAAGGAAAGATCTGGCAGTATAATCAATTAATATTTCAATTTAACGTATGACCTGTGATAAACTAGGTAGTATACAAACTATACGGCATAAAAACATTTCTAGGACACCTACAATCATAATATACTGAAGTGCAAAAGAAACACTAACTACTGCCAGTGGAGAAAATTACTTCTTCAGCCACCAGATCCTATTTCAAATTACTGTGAACATTTTGTGGGCAAGAGTCCTCTGTCTGTTGAGAAACAAAAGGTGTATTGCAATGTGGCTATGTAAATATTCTCCTCTTCCAGGTCTACTTTCAACTTCAATGAGAAGGCCAAGCTAGACCATTGCTAATGGCTTGTCCCTGTCAGTATGAGCTCCCGGTAGAATTTATAGATAAAATAATGTTCTCTTGCTTGTCTGAAATAATGACACTTTTACCTGTTTTAAATAGAAGAGTCTCTACCTAGCTAAGCTAAACTGGCATCATAGAAGGCCAATGACGTCAGATGATAGCAAATATTATTTTTGAATGTTATAATTCCTTTTGTGTAACTTCTGTTACGAGTACAGAAACAGTGTCACAAATCACCCATCACCAAAATCAAAGAAATCCAAGTTTTCAGAGAAAATGAAGCAACAGACCTTGATAGCTAAGTGATGGTTTCAAATGAAATTGTGCTTAATAGTTTCTCTTTTCAATAGTGTCCCTTTAGGACATCACTAAAAATATATATGTGATCTGATCTAATATTTGATTGTTCATGTTTCTAAACACAATTTTTGTCTACTATGTAACTCTGGTACAGTCACAGAAGTGAACTGTGACTCAGCAATTGAATTTGGCTTGTCTACCAGTTCTCTGTTCAACATTCAATTTTCCTTGTACTCTCAAACAAATGTGTGACCTGTTAGATTTGGCACTGGAGTGCAAAAGGTAAACACAACCTCCTTTTTTCACTATCTTTAAACACAGTATGTTACAGATTTTCAAAAGGACTCCTGAAAAAAAACAGAAGGCACAGAAGTTTTTATCTATTTTGAAGCAATTTCTTTCTTATTTTCTGGGATAATTCAGGGTTTTTTTGTTGAAATGAAGCCTTAACAGAGTTGTGTACTCTATCCCTGGTCCTTTTGGCTAAGAATAAAATAGGAAGCACTGAATTGTGTAACTTGTTGATATGTTTAATGCATCCCCTGAAAACAGCAACTTTCATTCTTAAGTATTTTTCCTCATGCCGATTTTTGTTCAGTTTAATTTTAATAAAGTATTTTGAGACAGGAAATTTTTATTTTTCTTTGTCACTATGGAGCTTTAATAAAGTTTTATTGTTTTATTAGAAATGTCTCTATTACCAATAATAAGCAAAATGAGAAAATCCTTCTTTTAAAAACTGAACAGTGTTTTTAATCCTTATAGTTATTATTGCTAAACTGTGGTTTAAAAAAGTTAAAAAGCATCAATAAATAGTATATCAAAGATGAATTCATGATTTTGGAAGTCAAAACTTTGTTTTAAGTCTCAAAAATGGCAATTATGAGTCAAGAGTGTACATTGTTAACGCACCAATTACAAATCCAAAAGCTGAATGAATGTGAAAGTACTGTATCAAAAGGCATAAACTTTAGTGAAGGTTCTGATTTGAATAAGCTCATAGCTACTATACTCCTTTTACGTGTTTGAAAGACCTTTTTGTTATACCTAGATTAATTAAAGCAATTACTTCCATGTGATACACAAACGGATTTTTTTATCAGTTTTCAAAAAAACTAAAGGGCCCAAACAACAGCTTAGGCAACTCCAAGATGATTAGTAGTCACATTTAAAACAGCTATTCCAAAATAGCCCTATAAAATTATAGGTAATTTGGTAAAACTAATCTATCCAACGTGTCGGACATACACAAGAGCCTGTGTTTAGCTTGACTTCAGCTTTATGGATCTCAAACTTCAAAGTGATTTTTTTTCTGGCTAATAAGCATCCAGAGTATGCATGTAATCCCTTCAAGAGTTTACCTAATGTGGTGAGCCTTTTTAAGTTGACCCTACATAGAGCTATACTGTAAGGCAAGTTAAGCATCAAGTTTTCCTAACATTAGCTGAGTTTATAAGGCAATCATATTAACTAAGTGGGGTAAATTACATCAAAATCAAGAGTGTAACTTTGCATAAGGTTGCCAGCACCAGTTAAATGATATTTCAAATGATAAATAGCTTATATTTCATGAAGAAAGCTTGTAATAGACAATTACTATGAAGCATCTTTCCAATCATTAAGTTATAATAAAGCAATATGTTAGGTCCAGTTAATTAACCATGGAGTAACATGGTTACCACCATGGTTACCACCTGAACATCCACGTCTGAGTGCTCAGACATATGTAGGAAAAATATTTTCAATGCTATTAGTACTTCCCAGAACTGATAGGGCAGATTAGTGACATGCACACTATGTTAGCGTGTACTGTAATCATAGTTGCAGAAATCAACTGCAAATATTTGTCATAGGGTCTTTATAACATATCTATGTATGCACCTCCTAGTGAAAATACTAGGTTCCTAGTATACTAACCTTAGTACAAAAACTTCCACTGAGAGAACTGCTGGTGCTCTAGAAGTTACTTCTAATTCAGAGAGCAGAGTTAAACTGTTTTCATTTATTTTCATTTATTTTAGAGTATAATGGACGTATTGTTGAAGAAGCTTTCAATTTTTCATGTCTCTTCAGAAAAGAATGAATGAAAAACCCAAGCAACCAAGTCCTGCTCTTGTGAAGCCTTCATCTGTATGGCATTAGATTAACAGCAAATACACACTTTCAAAGATGGAGGATATTTTCTTCCAAAGATATAGAAGTTATTTCCACTGAGCACAGTACATTTTAACCATACTTATGATTACATATCTGTTAAGTAGGTTTTTATTATTACTGATATGTATTCTAGTATTACGTGAGATGCTTTCTATGATAGTTGAATGATTTGAAAAGGAAAACAGAGTAATCGAATTTATGGTATGGAAGACACATGGTAAAAAGAATCATGAAAATGCATGGAGGTTAAATTCTGAACCCCAAACTAGACATTTGAGCTCCTCATGCAAAGCACAATATGAATTAAGAACATGCAAAAAGATCATAAGAAGATGATAAGGAGCTCAGAATGAAAGGTAGCGGAGTAAGGCTTAGTTAGCTAGCCTAACTGGAAATAGCTACTTCCCTTCAGCTGTGGTTTTCATCAAAAGTATCCTGAATTTGGTTTCCTGATGCCAGTCCTCTGTTTATGAAGGTCTGTTTTTAACAAAGTAGGAAGTACAAATGACTCCCCAAACCACACAACTAGAGAACCTGCCTGAGTGGTGAACAACAGGTTAAATGCTGTACTCTGTATAATGCCAAGAAGTAACTTGAACACTACCCTAGGTGAGAAAGAAGCCTGGCTCCCCATTAACTGAACGGAAAAGGGTCTTAGGGTCTCTTAGTGATGATGCCATAATTTATAAATAACTAAATGTTCATCAGGATGACTGTATGAATGATCATATATCCCAGCTCACCTAGGATGCATCATCTAATTAATATTTTATATATCCTAATTATTTTTACTTATATTTCTATTTCTTCTGACAAAAGTATCTATATTCTGGGCGCAAAGAGTGGATATTTTGGAAAAGCTCCTTTGTAATAAGAACATGAAGTAGATCTCACACTCATAAGTTAGTATTTTACAGGCAACAGCAGAAATAAACATAATTATGCAAAAGCCTAACAATCATTCATATGATATTTTTCCCCAGGCTTGCAGACTGGCTCTGATATAATACAACAGGCTTGTAGTCTTATTCTACTGAGGTTTTTTAATGTCTTTTGAATGGTTTTACCTCATTCTGAGCCTTTCTTCATAGTTCTTATTCTTGCTTTCTAATTGAGTAATTAGAAATACCTTTTGTAGGGAAATATCAACCAAAAATATTACACTACTGAGAAAGCGACTGCAAAAAAACCCAACTTCACATTATGATCTTGCCAGCAACAACTTTATATATAAATAACAACATCAATATATGTATTTGTGTATGTATATATTTTGAATATAAAGAGATTATTAAAATTACAAGTCAATGATCTAGAAAATATAGAATGTATCTTTATAGTTTATCTCTTAGTTTGATCAAAACTTTTCTAATGGTCAGGGCTTTGACAATTGCAAAATGCTGTAAAGACATTCATTGCTGACTAGTCATCATTAGAAGACATACATATTATTAGCCCCACTTTGCCACTGCAAAAATAAAGACAAGATGTGCTGTCAGTATTTTAGTGAGAGTCTTGGACTATTTGTTTTCTGACCTATGGCAAGCACTGTATATTGAGGTGAGACAGAGCAGGATTGGGAATCTATTCCTTTTCCAATTTCTTGAAAAAGACTTTCCTACACTATAATGATTGACAAATAAACTTATGTGCAATAGCTCACCTATAACTAGATTAAAAGAACACATCTTGGTAAGCAAAATATCACACACATACAGGCAAAAGTACACATTATAGATGGGAAAAGCACACCTTAGCACTCCCCTCCAGCTTTCATGTTGTGTTTTCTTTGTTTTCTTTGTTTTTCTGAGTGACAGATGATATGTGGTACCTGAATAAACTATTTACTTTCCAGTAATAATTTTTGAGTTAGAGGGATGTTATCTCAAGAATTGGCAAAGCAGCTTTATCCAGAGAAAACACAGAAATTGCTTTCTTGGAAATGAAGCCAGAAGTATTATGACAATCTCCTCTGAGAGAGCATTAAGAAATTATCCAAAGCTGGACACAGAGCTAACAGCAAGAGTTAAACCTCTCTTTAAAGCACATAGTTCGCAAGCTACATTGTTTCATCAGACAATGTTGCCTACCAACACTGTTTTAGATAAAATTTTAACATGGGTAATATATCGGCAAAATATATTTTTGTTACCCTGAAAAAAAGTAACTACCATAGAAAGTATTAAAGATGTCAAATAAACATCTTATGTTTTTAAAAGGCTGTATATGAACCATATTCTACTGTTGCCAATGGAACTGGAGAAAGCAGAGAAAGCAGTCTACTACTCCCAAACAGTCAAATATGGCTGAAAAGAGTATCTGATTTAAGCATACCTTTGGGCAAACATCCTGATTTTATACAGATGGCTTGCACAAACAAATTGTATGTAAGTTTCAATATCCCATTACAGGTCACAAAATGTCTGGATCTTAATTGATTCCTTTACCAGATAAAGATTAGTTTTTTATAAACAGTGCATGTTCCTGTGTCTAAAACATTAGTAGACTAGATGGTTGGATATAAAGTGATTTCTTAAATAACGAAAATAGTTATAACTACAAGAATAATACAATGCATTTATTATAGTTTTCTTTACCTAACAAGCTAAAAAAAAAAAAAAAATTAAAAAAAAGCAAAAATAAAAATAAACCCCCATTTTATATTAAATCATTAACCTACATGAAAACCTGTACCTCTCACTTCTAAATATACTCTGCAAAAGAAGATGAAAAGTTTTCTCCCATGATAAAATCTCAAACTGAATGTCACATATTTGTCTAGCATCAGTCTATATCTCTTCTCAAATAGTGCCTAGACCAGAAATAAGTTTGTATATGGGAACAGGTATACAGGCAGATTTACACAGTAGAGCTTGTAAAGGACTTTGAAATAACATGTTCTCTTCACCTTGCACTTTTGTGTTAGAGTTTACAATAGTGTATTGTAATATATTTGGAAGACTATTTCTAACTGCAGGAATTATGAAATAGTGAAACAGGAATAGTGAAAACATCACTCAGTATGTGAAACAGGAATAGCGAAAACATACTCAGCAACTTGACTTATATTTGGCAGAGATCTTAAAACACACTCTTTAGAGCTCTCAAAATCACTACCAATCACAACTTAAACTCTAAGAATATTTGTAGCTAAAGACTTCCTTCGGAACTAATTCATATGATGTTACTACACCGGTTAAGTTCACAGGCTCATGTCTCCATCTAGTGCTTGTATCTGTTCTGTGTATTTTTAACTGGAATTCAGAGGTTCCAATCAGTGCAGAAACTGAAGTTTGGTCAAAGAATTCAAGCAAGGAGAAATAGGTTTGAAGTGAGATATTTGCTATGTGCATATAAATACTTACTAGCTTTGGTTTGGGGTTTTTTGGGGGAGGGGGGCGGTGATGTAAGGTAAGAAACAAATAAAGCAAACACAAACCTAATTCTCACAGGGGGAGTTTAGTCTTGATGATTCTTATCTCTCTCTCCTGAGTATTTTAGATTTACTAACTTATTTCCTCAATGGGAAAATATACAATTAATATAGTAATATAATAATAAAATATACTATTCTATCTAAATCTTTTCAGTGTGCAAAAATACCGTATCACCATAAAATGTAGAGATTACTTGAAAAGTTCATGTTTGGATTTAACTAAATCACAAAAAATTGGTTTCAGTACACTTTCCAAACAAGTGGCCTCCTGCAAAGGGACACATGCAAGGATGTGAAGAAGTTTATAAGGAAGTTTACCATCACACAACACATGTGGGACAACAGGATGATCAGGACCAGTCAGTATGGGTTTATGAAAGGCAGGTCCTGCCTGATCTCCTTCTATGACAGGGCGACCTGCTTATTGAATGAGGGAAAGGCTGTGGATGTTGTTTACCTTGACTTTAGTAAGGCTTTTGACACCATTTCCCACAGCATTCTCCTGGCGAAACTGGATGCTTGTGGCTTAGATGGGCACACGCTTTGCTGGGTAAAAAACTGTCTGGATGGACGGGCCCAGAGAGTTGTGGTGAACGGAGTTAAATCCAGTTGGCAGCCGGTCATGAGTGGTGTCCCCCAGGGCTCGGTTTTGGGGCCACTCCTGTTTAACATCTTTAATGATGATCTAGACAAGGGGATCTAGTGCACCCTCAGTCAGTTTGCAGATGACCCCAAGTTGGGTGGGAGTGTTGATCTGCTCGAGGGTAGGGAGGCTCTGCAGAGAGACCTGGACAGGCTGGAGCCATGGGCTGAGCCCAACTGGAGGAGTTTCAATGAGGCCAAATGCCGGGGCTGCCCTTGGGCCACAACAACCCCCAGCAGCGCTACAGGCTTGGGGAGGAGTGGCTGGAGAGCTGCCAGTCAGAGAGGGACCTGGGGGTCTTGATTGACAGCCCGATGAACAGGAGCCAGCAGTGTGCCCAGGTGGCCAAGAAGGCCAATGGCATCCTGGCTTGTGTCAGCAATAGCGTGGCCAGCAGGGACAGGGAAGGGATCTGAGCCCTGTCCTCGGCACTGGTGAGGCCGCCCCTCGATTCCTGTGTTCAGTTTTGGGCCCCTCACTACAAAAAGGACATTGAATGACTCGAGCGTGTCCAGAGAAGGGCAACGGAGCTGGGGCAGGGTCTGGAGCACAGGTCGTACGGGGAGCGGCTGAGGGAACTGGTGGTGTTTAGTCTGGAGAAGAGGAGGCTGAGGGGAGACCTCATCGCCCTCTACAGCTCCCTGAAAGGAGGTTGCAGAGAGCTGGGGATGAGTCTCTTTAGCCAAGTAATAAGCGATAGGACAAGAGGTAATGGCCTCAAGTTGCACCAGGGAAGGTTTAGACTGGATATTAGGAAGCATTTCTTTACAGAACTGGTTTTTAGGGTTGTAATGTGCTGCCCAGGGAGGTGGTGGAGTCCCCATCCCTGGAGGTGTTTAAGAGTCGGGTTGATCTGCTTAGGGATATGGTGTAGTTGGGAACCATCAGTGTTAGGTTAATACTTGGACTAGATGATCTTCAACGTCTTTTCCAACCTTGATGATTCTGTGATTCTGTCAAACAGCTTTTTCCCTATTACCTCTTACTACTATTTTAGATAGGAAAATAGGTAACCATGTTTGCAGTACATCATATCAGGCATATCTAACTTCTACTGTTATCAGATATTACAGGCCCTAATTATTGCTTTTTAATGTTGTATTATAAGATGATGGGAATTGGACAAATAATTTCCTTTGAATTAGACTGAAAAATTCTTTCAATATTCACCTTTCTCCAGTGAAATGCATTTGCAAATGTAACTGGATACATTTTCACAACTTCTTTGTGTTCATAGAACGAACATAAATGGTTCATGACTCATAAAGACAGCATGGAATCACTGTTGTAATCTGACAGCTTCTGTACTGAAAATGTTAGTAGGCAGCTCATAATACTAAATCATTTTATCTCTGTGCCAGAGTAAATAAAAGTATTTATAACCTCTGAATATATGAATATCCATTTTCTTAATACTCACCTAATAAAATACACTTATTTTGTATAAGGTTTGAATTCTGCAGGATACTCTCTCTTAGATTTTATGCACAGAAAAACATCCTGTTTAGCAGCATAATTCATATTACTATATATAATAGAAAAATTAATTAAAAAAAATGGTTAAGTTCTTACCAATCAAATATGAGGTACTACTTTTTAACCATATTTTCCTATGTATATCTAAATCTGAAAAAGGCAACATGTTCTTCTGCTAGTTAACATTTCTCCCATTATTCTTTTGCTAGTCTGAATAATTTTACACTCTATACTCAGACTATTTGCTTTTTATCTCACAAAGTAAAATTACAAGGCAGTATATTAGATATTTAGGTATTAATCTGCCATGTAAACAAAGGAATACCTAGAAATTCAAAGTCCTATCAAGTTTCCTACCCAGTGAGATGGATGAAACTATTTTATTTGGAAAATATTTCTACTGTGACCTTTTGACTAGTTGTTTTCCCACCAGCATCCTAGGTTTTGGATGAATTTTGGTCAGTTACAATAATTTACTTTAATGTGTTCACTTTCAGAGAAGGTTTGCATAAATAATCTCTTAGTTAGAAAAGTAATTTCATGGAGCTATCACCACTATTTCTATCAGAAAATATTAAATGAATATGCACAGTACCAATAGCGAGAATACCCAAGCATTTATCAAGTAAGGAAACTAAGCTAGTTCCAATAGTTTGTTATTAATATTCAGTATTTGTAGAGCTTCATGATTTTGGACTAAATGGAATAAATCAACAGGAAAATACCATAAATTGCTTTTAAATACGAGTTTACGTTCCATACATTTCATTCCAGTTAGATCTACATATAAATTTACTATCTTGGTTTTAAACACCAGCTTCCCTATTTTTTAAAGAAAGGTACATTTTAAATTGAAATACAGATGTTTGTGAATACAACCAACGGAAGTAACCTTATTCAGGACTCAAAGCCTCTATTTGCTAGGAAATGGGCAAGAGAACCTGAAGATTTATTACTCTATTGTGTAAATGAAGGTGCCTGTGCACTACTCTCTGTGCCATTCAGTCTCCAAATAGTTCGAGGACACATGCTTTTATACCAGAAGCACAAGAACTTAGTATAAAATGTGCTGTGTTAAATAAGTGAATGTACAAAGCTATTTCTGGCTAAAACTAGTCTACCATGATAAAAAAGTAACAATCCTACAAAAAATATTTTTATTCTGATGTTTCAGAATACCATACTTCATTGTTGAGAAAATGTATGCAATAGAAAAATATTTTTTATCATACATTTTAAAATGGAAAGTTAAATGTTTTTATATTACTACCATCTACTTCTTTTTATATTACTACCATCTACTTCTCTCCCATCATTCTTTCACCCTTCTCTCCCCTTTCAGCTTAATGTATGTTTTTTCTCCTATCACCAATCTGAATAATCCAGAGGTATTGTCTGATTGAAAATTCAGCCTCAGACTACATAACCATCAGTATATGTGTATACAAATGAGTCTCACACATGAAAGCTAGGGATAGGGCTGTTACATTATTCATTTCATTTCTCAACTACAATGATGATGTTTTGAAGAAAACTCCATGGATGCTGAAAGTGTGCAAACTACTAGACACAGTAACATGCCCTCCCGAGTCCAATAAAACATTATTGGGCAAGTTAAAGTGCACTGTTAGTTTAAGGGCTTTTTATATTGTAAAAGCTATTTTTCACAATATAAAAATGCTTCTTAGAAGAAACCTTCCAGGAGAAGGGAATTTTTTTATATCATAACGATTACATCAGGAATATGCATCCTGTCAAAAGAAAAATAGCTAGATGCAATCTTCCATACAGGGAGCCTTGTGTGCCTATGGGCTTTCTGATGAGCTGGAACAGAATCTGTTGTCTCTTCTGAGAGCTTCTCCCACCCAGAGAATGCAAAGAAAAAGCAAAACTGGTATTCCCTCTGTGGGAGTAGCTGCTCAAAAGTCCAGTCATGCTCTCACCACCTACAACAATCAAGCTCACAGGAACACTGGCAATCACACACTTCTCTGTATTTAATATTGGCCTCCCTTTGTTCAGTTAATTCAGTTCTCTTCTTCCATCTGAGCTTCAAACAAAGGTTTGGGAAACATGAGTAAAAGCCAAAAACAAACAGTCCAAAGATAATAATCTTCCTTTCTGATGGATGTGACAAAGTTCCTTTCTCAGCCCGCACAAAGTCAATAAAAGATTCCACTGACTAGAACTAATCAAGCTTTACTAAAAATCAGCAGTTAATTAGACCCTGAGTTTTTCTTCTAGTTCAGACAGGTTTTGCATTTTATTACAAAGAAGTCAGAAGATACAAGGCCAATTGTGCTTAACGACTGAAAGAAGGAAGAGGGTGATATATATCACTTTGTGTCAATATGTCTTTGTTATTGAGTGATTAAAAACCCTGAAATGTGGTATTATGACACTTGCTGCTCAGTTTATCAGCTCTTACACATGCAATGAGTAATCAGCTCTGAATTACTACTTCCTTGTAATTCTCAAAAATTGATCTGGAAGTGGATATGCAGACTGCATATTTGAATGCATGCATACTGCATAAAAAGTGGTCTTGACCTCACTAACTGATGTTGATTTGGGGTAATACTAGTCATATAAAGCAGAGTTTGCTTATATATTTGTTCTTTAAAAGGAAAAAAATGGCATTTTCTTCCCATGGAAATCAATCAGCTTGCTTTCTGTTGCAAAGTAGTACATATAGGCCAGGATCTGAATAAAGATAAACAAACCTGTGTAAACCTATGCCTAGACTTCTATAGCATGCACATTATTCTCTATAAGAATAATTATATGTATCTAGAAAAGCAAATCTTACTACTGACTCTGTATTTTATATTGTGTTGTGTTTAGAAAGGCCCAACTGTGCCCATAAAATAATGTAACTCACACAGACCTTAACCGTAGTTGCAGCACATTTATTAGTAGAATGAATAGTTTTCTATCTGTTCCAATGTATGTTTTGTTAAATCTTTAGAGGTCACCTTTAGAGTAAGCTTTTAATAAAGTTTATAGCTGAATATCAGCTATTCTCTTTTAAGATGTTTGTTTTCCTGCATCAAGCATAATTTTCATGCCCAGTACAATGTAACATACACCAAGGCAAGTATGCTTCTGAAGAATGCTTTCTAATATGTAACAAAGAAAAAAAAAAAAAAGGACTATCTAATTTCACTTCATTTTGAAATATGGCCTTTGAATACAGAGAGTACTCTGGGATTTTTTTAAACTTGTTGCCCAGCCTGGGTTGGCAGCAAGTAACTGTCAAAAAAATGAAGGTTGTCTTCTATAGAATGTACTCTTCCGCTACTTTAGTTCTGGAATATTTTTTCCTTGTACTACTGGAGAAACATATCCTTTGCTATAACTTCTTATTGACTGTTCTCATGGAGATAAGGAGAACCTTAAGATATGGAGATAAGTTGAACGCTTAAGGAGATGTATGAAATTGTTAGTTCTCATATTTAATTTAATTACAAAGAAAGTAATGTATTGTTCATAACCAAAATTGACATGACATATTAGATAGTAAGATACTATATCCAATACATTTAGCTCCTAGGCATGAAGAAATAATTTAAAGAGAAATGTTTTTCGTGTGAGCTGCAGTCTTCACAAAATAAAGAATGCCTTGATTCAAATACTGGATCACTAGAATGACAATATGGAATATTAGATCAAAGGCAGGTTCTGTTACTATTACTAAGGAACCATACTTTACAGGTAATCCTATTGCCTCCACAAGCAACATATTACTTTGCAAGAATAAGCTTATTAGCAATACGATCTTTCATCAAATTGAATATTCATAATGCTTCTTCCTCTGTCTCCCCATATAGACACTTGAGGGTGAAGTTTTGATACTTGCTAGACAAAGTACTTAGCGATTTAAACAACAGCAAGTAATCTACTCTGTACAAACCGGTGGGGTAGTTCCACAGTCCCACACGACAGGAAGTGAAAAGCACATGAGGAATTGTGATTCTGAGTCATAATTAATTTCCTGGTGTGCTCACGGATTGTGAGCTTCTTGTTACCACACTGCACAGGGTGGATCAGAGAAATAAAATTTGGACAACAACTATCACACCTTAAAATGTGATCAAATGAGTACAGTGGGAGTCAGCTCTAACTGAAACAAATACAGTGAATATTTGTACTCTTTGAAGTTGACAGAAGCCTACAAACATTTGCTTTAGTTTTTTCTAAATCATCAAATTAAAAACACCTGGTAGAAGCACTTGACAAGCTTCTGACTTAACCACTCTTCTTCAGAAGTTATACAAATTGTTGTCCATTAGCCCTCAGCACAAAAATCCCCAGGTTTCCTAAATCCATAGATTCAAAGAAGCCCATTTGTGGATTACATGGAAGAACAAAATGGAAGTCCTCCAGGGTCCTGAAGAATTTGCAGAAGCACACAATTTGAATTAATGGTGAGAGCATTTGGGCTTTTGGTTTCCGTTTTTCTTAAGTTTGACTCTGAGAACTCTAAAATTACTGATTTTTTGTCTTAGAGGATGGTTCTGTGTTTTTTCACTACTAATTTTGATAGTTTTATTTAGGACTAGAAGTATATCAAATACTGAAATCTCAAGCAAGTGGAATTACCTTTCTCTAAACAAAACAAAACTCCTATTTTAGAAAGACTTTTTTTATTAGTTGGTAGTGAGTACTTATGAAATTGCATACCCTGCTGATATGTTTCTAATAAGGAATCATGTCCTTCAGTTCAAAGCAGATAACTGCTAGATTGAAAGTGGTTTACATGAATGAGACATTCTAGCTGGTATTAAAATTGTTCCAAATTATTATTTATTTTTTTAAAAGAGAAAAGTTTTAGTAAGTAGTCTTAAAGGTTTCATAATAAATTATGCTATCAAGTGTCTTTCATTTTACCTAGTATTCTATCACAGATGATTGTATCTGGAAGGTATGACCTATTAAATTGTGCATAAGACTTAACTACAAAGTTTTGAGCAAGGAGGAAATACAGGTGTTAATTAAAGAGAACCAGTATGTGGCTTTTTGCAATTAAGTGAAGGTCAAATGAAAATAGTTTGTTGGTTGAGAGAGTGGTACATAAGATATAATCAAAGCAGAATTCTATTCAAATTCAGCATTATTAGGATATTAATTAAAAATTAACTTCTCTGTTTTGTTTCTTTTTAATATCATTGTACCCTAGTGTAGAAAGGATCCCAGAAGAAAGTTGTAAACTATTACAGTAAAATAGGATATATGAAAAGACAAGATCAAGTCAGACAAGAAAACTCATCAGGAAAGCAATGGTGCAAAGTCATGTTGGACACTGTGCATTTTTAACACTGCAAGTTCCAGGAAACTGTGATGGGATTCCAGATTGTAAAGGTCAGACTGCCATTTTTCCCAAAGGACACAGGATATCTTATTTTTATACTGAGTGAGATTCAAAAAAACTTGCAGTGCAAAATGAAAGCTATCATATTCTAATGCAGGATCAGGCAAAAAATAGATGACTTGTGCAGCATATTCTTACACAGGATTATCATCAGGTATGTAAAGGAGCAAGGGCACTTCAGCTCCATCTTTGGAGTTCTCACCTGTTTGTTGCACCAGTTCTGCATGTCAGTTGATGCTGTAATTCCTTGCCATTACTGTCACGTGAAATAGATGACAAACTAAGACAGCTTGGATTGAAAATTCTACTTGTCATACAAAGATGACACACTTGCAATCTTGTGACAGATTTTCCTATATTCAACTCATGTCTATAAATGTTTTGTTTTGAGGATGCTTTAAAGTCCAGGTTACTTTATGACTAGAAACTTAATTTAATTAATGCTCTTGCTGAATAAAATCCAGTTCTTTGTGAACTGCATTAGCAGTTCCATTTCACTCCCGGATATCTGTACAATACACATAGTATTCATACTCTAAAAAGAGAAGTCTCAAAACAAAGGAATGCTGACAGATAGAAGATTAATGAAATATTTTTTTTCCTGGCAACAGAATTCTTTGTTTTGCTAAAAAATATTTTAAATGATTAATGTATTTTTTTGTTATGTTCATAGAATTTTCTATAGAGAAAACAGGAATGTCAAGGAACAGGAATTAGTCATACAGAACAAATATAAAAAAAGTCAGAGATCAAATTTTTATATATATATATATATATATATATATATGTGTGTGATTCAGATCAGTCCACAAAAAGTGTTTTCAAAGATATTTGTCCTAAACCTCATGTAATAAATCAGTTTAAATGTATTTTTTAAACATGAATTTAACAAAAAAAACCCAGTATTTTTCATTTTAAAGGGATTTACAAAATTTGTAGGAAGCATTTGAAAGAGAAGAAAAAAAACACAATTTCAAACAAACGTTTATTTTTAAAGAAAAAAATATTCTGATATGACAAAATAATAGGTTCTGCTTTCAGTTAGAGTCACTAGAGCAATACTGAATTTGCTGAGCTATGAATGATAATGTCATTCAGGAACAAAGTTGTTATGATCAGTAACAAGCTAGTTTTTGCCTTACATACAGGTTTTGGAGACAAGATTTACATGTTCTCATTATCTCTGAACACTCATGAGAAAGCAGAGAGCGAGCAGACTGTCCCCTACAGTTTACATAAGCAAAAGGTTTCTGTTTATCATAAGGATCTCTAGAATCTTTTTAATCCTCTGTTAAAAAAAAGCAAGACAGCTGCATTTGAAGCCCTTTTTCCAGCTGTGTATTGCTCAGTTGTTGCTTTTTCATGGAATTTGGGGATTGGTGTAATTAGACTGAAGGGAGTTGGGTCATGCTTAACAATTAACTCTGCTAATATAGCTGATGTGTGTAAATGTTCCTTTTGGGTATCTGTGTAAACATTTCTTCTTGATAATTCTCTATTCTCCCGTTCTTCACAATAATGAATTGGCAGCTCCCACCATCTACAGTCCATGCTTATCAACTTTAAAGTTAAATATATGAGAATGCAATTTCTTTACTAATAAACAAAGCAAATAATGATATTACAAGAGATGGATAAGGTGACCTCAGGAAGCAGATTATGAATTTACATTAGAACAGACTGGACATCAACATTTATAATAATTAATCAAGAAAGAAAAGTAATTCTATGCTGCTGAATACTTCTACAATTGCAACTTGATTGACTTGTCAGTGAAATGGAATTCAACCATTGTATTACATTCTTTAACTCTGATCATTTATGTGGCAGTTAGACACAGTTTGATCCGGGAAGGAGCTAAGGGTTGAGTTAGTAGAGTTAACGGAACTCAGTACTTTACAGAATCAGGCCAGAAACAGCAAACTTTGTCCTTGTCAGAGGTAAGCACAAGGAGGACCAGAAGGTGTTAGAAGAATGAAATATATTTGAAAACCAGTAAGTTATCTAGAAAAAAAAAAAAAAAAAGTAGCAAACAATATATACAGAAGTTATACAATTAAATGATGCATCATGATGCCATCACCATCACACGACAGCAGTGAAGGGAATAAACAACTCTATTAGGAAGGACAGCAACATGGAGTCAAGTGCCATGAGACTAATGAGACAAATGTTCTTTTCCTTGTTCCACTACTGAAACAAGAAAAGGTATTTCACCTCTTTTTCTTCTGCCTTTCTGCTATTATATTCTTCAGAGCTCTGTCCCTCATTCTATTTTGTAGTGTGCTTAACAAGACAGCTCCTTAATAATTATTATAATCACCAGGAATGATTCTAATACAAAACCACCAAATACATGTGTTACTTATGAAATCTGTTCCTCTTGAGAAAACAGTATAAGCACAGAGAAATAACCAAAATGTCTAAATTAAAATCACAGTAAAAATCTGCTGCTGCCAAGCACTGGAAGTGCCTGAGTCACAGAGTACCGCCCTGCTTGAGCTATACATGTAGGATTTATGTGGTAGGTTCTTGCTCAAACCCAGAACTGATACGCTTGGCAGAGATTAGGTCCTAATTTCCATGTAAGCCTCATATAATTCAGAAAGTACCTAGCACACACTGACAGGAATAACCTACTTCCAAGCTTCAGCTGTGACTGCTTTATGTCTGTGGAGAGGAACAAGGAATGCAGTCACAGCCCTCATATCAAGAGTGAGGAAATCAGAGCCTGCAACTTCAATTGTTCCACTTGTGATTCTCTGAAATCTCTGCCTCCTCCCTGACCCCCACTCTGGACTTTCACCTGTCTCTGAATAGCCACCAAGCTATTCTTCATATCTGCATTTGAGTTTTAGTTTAGACCTGTAGTACACTGTTCATGTGAACCTCCTTACTTACTGTGGCTTGGATCAGACCACAGAATTTCCTTCCTCTCAGAGGATGTCCAACTGGAAGATTCATTCTAACTGTTATCAAATGTGCAATGTGGTAGGTTTTTATGGGAAGCAACTACCACTGGCAGGTGAATCACCAATCTTTCCCTCCCTGTTCCTTACCTTGTGTTTTGTAAATTATTTAGTTCTAGAGAAAATCAAAACACACGAAAAAGGGCACAATTAAGTTGGTAACAGTTATTTAAATATTCAGTAAACATTATCAATCACATATCAACCAGAGTTCAACATTTGTATCTATTTAGCATACTCCAATCACTGCTGACAGCACCAGAAATGGGAACAACTAGTAGGGAGTTTGAGCAAACCCTCATGAAAAGCATGGTGTAAAATTGCCATTGTTAGAATCTTCATACTTCTTCATCATCACCTGCTGCAGGCTTTTTCTCCTGAATTAGCTTCTCCCATTAAAGGTGATGTATACCTACAGCTACAGACCCTACTAAGGAACCTTTGTGCCTGTCTCTAAGTCTGACTTAACATCCTCTTTGCAACAGTGCCCTCTCTTCCTGACAGCCCTACCTTTCACACTGCTTTCTGCTGCTTTCTTTCTACCTACTAAGATACAGATGAGTGCTCTGTTTAAAAAATTAAAATTAAGAAGACAAAAAAAAAAAGAGACACCAGTGAAATCTTCTTGCTCAGCTGAAGCAAAATCTTATAATTTGTTTCTATCAATGAATGCAGTTGTACATACTGATTAAGGACAAAAAATCTTTTTCTGCTATTAGCTCATAATGAAGGAGGCCTTGCCCATCCACAGTGTTCCCCCATAGTGCATGGGATTTTCTTCAACTCTTGAATTTTTCTAGACACGCTGTGAATAGCTCTTTGTCTTCATGAACTAGAGGACAGAACTGTGACATGGAAAAGGAAGATAAGGATACTCTGGAATAGCTCAGATTCTGCCTGTCTGGCCCATAAAAGTCTAGGAACATTTGTACTTCCTTTCCCATGGTCATAAACTCTGGAGAAAATGTGGAACTTGTGTCAAAGGGGAAGACTACTTATTTAATGAGTTATGTTGCTTATCCTTACCCTTATTTAAGAATTTGTCTGAATCAGATGATTGCTATCAGAAACATCCTCCTCTGCTAAGAACTGAGGGGGTATTTGTGTCTTGTAGGCCTTGTTTGAGATGGGGAAAATCCTAATTTAAGACTTCCTGGACTCCTTTTCTTCTTTGTCTCCCATATACAATCTTGGCTCTTGGACAGTTGTGGTAAGAGCTCATATTTTAGTGCTCAAAAAGACCAAATTCAAACTGAGCTGCATAACGATACCCCAAATAAGTTGATAAAGAGTTGTAAGTTACAGCAAAATCAAACAAACAATAAGAAACTCACTGCTGGACAAAAAAGACAATACAAAAGCAAACTAGAAAATAAAGTAGCATAACAGATGAGTAGAGACTTAACACTTGCTCTGACTGATTCCTCCACCTATGCTTCTGAAATCTCAATTAGCCAGACAGTCCTCTCTCCATGTCCATTGATTGCCACTAAACCACAATCAAATATGATGAAAAAGCACTTCAACTTACCAAAGTTGGTTGTACAAACATTCTCTTCCCCTCTGTTCCTGGGAAAGTAGCTATTATGGATGGCAATGTACGGGTCACTACTCCCCTAGGGACACTGAATACTAGCAAGAGAGACTGGTTTTATACTGGCAGTATACTGGCAGTATTTAGCATTTGTCTGCATTTGGATAGATTCCAGTCATTGTTCAGTTTTGAATAAGTTAAGTGTTAGGGCATTGGGTATGTAACAGATTATTTTTAAAATATCTTTTATGAATATGAGCCTACTTTTTTGTTTGTTTTTTTTTTTTTCATTTTTTACTGACTGTAAAAGTTGCACTAATTTACAAAATGTTCATCAATGAAAATTACATTCAGCATGTAAAACAAGATTATACAATTAGGTTCACTAAATCCAAGCATAGCGACAATATTTTCATGTGACTGTTAACTTGTCATTATTAGCTATACAAAAGTTGCTCAAATTATCACTCTTTTTCATCTGCAATGTTTGTATGACAATTCATTGGCTATTCTGAAGAAATTTCATAAGACATGCCTGCTTCATGCCAAGAACTCTCATGAAAGTGTGATTTGACATCAGCTATTTCTGAGCTTTTCAAGACCTACTGTTGCAGTGCAACTTGATCAACAGTGAATAGAAGTTATGCTTCAAAATGTCATTTCTCTAGCATGATCCTTTCTATCCCTTTTCTATACCGAGGAACATTCTTATTTCAGTTGCCACTCCCAGCATGAATTTCTATTTTGAATCTTTTGGGCTTTGCTACTCTGAGTACATATGCATCAAAGCATAAAATAAGACAGCATTTACCAAAATATTCTGTATACATAGCTGGAATTTTAAACAGAATGAAAGCAATACCTTGAGATAATCAGAAATACCTCAATCCAGCATTCTGTGTTTTATTCTTTATGTAAGCTAGTAAATACAAGAGAGAATATGCAAAAGCTGAAACAAAAACTGTCAGAGTTAAGACTCATGGTACCCACAACTCAATGACTCCTGTTATGATCCTCAAAACA
This sequence comes from Athene noctua, assembly GCF_965140245.1. Taxonomy (NCBI): domain Eukaryota; kingdom Metazoa; phylum Chordata; class Aves; order Strigiformes; family Strigidae; genus Athene; species Athene noctua. The sequence continues at coordinate 76,284,107 of NC_134040.1, forward strand.
GGCACTGTAAATACAAGCATTGAAAAGGTTACACTGTTAATGCAGAAACATTGTAAAACATACATATATATATATATATATATATGTATATTCAAGACAATCATCAGTAAGGGTATGTAGAAAAATATGAGTTTTCTCTCATCTGGGATCAAACACTGTGGATTGCATGATTATGAAATGTCATTATTACAGGACAGAGATGTAGTTTTTTGGATTGTTTAGCCAGGCAAATCAGTGACAATTGGTCAAAAAATATCTCTTAGATCTTCAAGTTCTAGAAAACATCAATTTTTTTTCCTTCAGGAATAATGTTGTTATTAGCTTCATCCCCTACAAACTAATATTATCTTCTTACAGTAATACATACAGGCTGCACTCAGGGAAACTCAATTTACAGTATACAGTAGAAAAATTTAGGATAGATTATAATATTAATAATAATTACTAGATAATAAATATAACATAAACAAAAGACAACTTTGTGATTTTTTTCAGAAGTAAAAGAATTTTAGTACTGAGACTAGAAATGAATCCATGTCAATGACAAGTATCTATGCATATCAGCATATGGCTGTAAAATAAACTGGCTACAATTCTTCAATTCTTCTTTTAGTGGTATTTTGATAAAGGGTTGTGGGTTTTTTGACAGATCACCTAGTTCACCCTAATACAAAAGCTTACAGCAAACTCACTGCAAAATGTAAAGACCGTTCAGAGAACAGCATGTTTAGACTCAGCCAAACCCAGAAATTTTGTAGCATTGGTTGAAATGTTGCTAAACTTTTTACCAACTGGAAATCTCACTGTGACAAAAAGTAAAAATTGCAAGAAAGCTTTCATTTTTTAATCACCGTTTTTGCCTTCCCCTTTTGCAATTTACCAAATGAGAAATCCCACATTTTCCAAGAATACAATTTAACAGACTACTTTTCTTCAAATATTTTTAGGGATAATACAATACAGAAAAAGTACAATAATTTTATCCCTGATATTTTCCCTTTTACTTGGTGATAAAGATTATGTCTGCACCACTCCTGAGGGTCATTCTAGAGCAGGTATCCCTATAAACACCTCTACATAAAGTGTCCTTCCTGCATTCACATAGCAGACCTTCTAGGATTTGTTCCAGTTCCAATCTTTCCACACCACAGCTATTCTACAACCTCATTATGCAATACTACATAAGGAGCTCTATCTTACCCTACCAGTGACTTGTAGCAAAAGTGGTAGAAATCTTGAACCAGGGAAGTATTTCTGCATTAGCAGATGTCTATATTGTCCTCCCAGGGCCCTTCTACACCCTGGAAGCTGAGAGCCTTCATGAGGGAGAGTACCCTGTTTCTGCCTTCATAGGGCTGGCCCGCTGAAGTATCTGCATCAAACAGGACGTTTTCCTGCCTCCATCCCATGCTGACCCATGTCCTGCCCTGCCTCACATGCTGGGTTTCTTCATCACCTGACGGGTTGTATGAGCCTGTGCCTTAAAGAGAATCTACAACCCTAACCTGGACTCCACAGAGCTTAAGACCACAGAGTAACAGAGCAGGCCACCTGCAAGGAACAAGTAGGAAGAAGTCCTTCTTTGGTTTATGTAAGAGAGGAAGAGCAGTAGAATTTGGGGACTGAGTCAGAGGACACATATTTTAGTCCTGCTAAAAGCCAGACACATGCTTTACTGTTTCCCAGGCCAAAACATCCTTCCTCAGAGCTTACAAAGAACAGGACCTTATAACCAGACTCCAAAGAATTGCTTTCCAAAGGCCACAATATGCTGCAGTCCTCAAAAAAACCCAAAACAAGGAACTGGATGAGGTGACTCTGTCTCCCTGTCCTGGGATACTCTGAAATTAGGTGGCCCAGGAGTACTGGGATTTTGTTCCCAAAATATGAAGACACTTTCTCAGGCAAACGTCTAAAGGAGCCTCTTCAGCGACTGGCTATCAGTGAACAGCATTTGACCTTCAACAGCATTGATGTCTACCACTGATTCTGCTTTACTGATGCTGCTGGATCAGTTAGAGCCTCAAATTGTCTATTATAGTAAACACCTACTTGCAGACCCATAAAATATTTTAAAGAGATATGCAAGTACAGACATCTTTCCTGTAAACTTACGTAAACATGTAATGTAGTGAATCTACTTCCTGGGAGTTTCAAGACCATTAACATGACAAAAAATTCTCTTATTTCAAAAGATTTTGCAACAGACTTCTACCTCTATAAACAAGAGCTTCACTGACCTTACTGAGATTACCTTAATTTATTCTAGGTGTGTGTTAAACCCTTTATGCTCTACAGATTTATTGGAATAACTCAGGGAGAATGAGGATGTGAGAGAATGCTATGCACCTGCACCTCAAGACACAGCAGAACTTACTAGAGCATCCTGTCTGAACAAGCAGCTTATTTAGCCCCTCATGACTGACAGCCAATTCATATAACTATTCTAGCATATCAAATGAAAAAAAACCCCAGCACACTAAATTGTAAAATATGTCAAAATTTGTAAATATTATACAATATGATTTCATAAGATATGCTGCATTTGGCAGGTGTCATTTTCTTAAAAAAACTGCTGTGTAACTAATCACTTTTACAAATACTGCTTTGTCTAGCTTGTAGACTGTAAACAACTATAAGATGAAAACAATGCCAGGTAGAAAATTGGTACAGAAGAGAGGTCAGCTACTTTTAGAAAATCACACCCATAAGAGTAATTTGTTTTGTTAGTACATGCGACATAAGATTCTGGCTCAAGTTGCTCTTTTTTACTGCACAGAACTCTGTCTGTCACCCTGAGGGCCTATGAAGCATGTTCTCTCTGATTCCCTACAAAAGAAAATGCTTTCACTATCTGTGATAAAAATGAATTTTAAAGTTCCCATATAAGTAACAGGGAAGGAAGCCTCATTCTTTCTGGTGTTTGTTTAGCAGCTAGACTTCAAACATTCTCTGAAAAGCAAACAGCTCCAGGAAAAGGAAAATTGAAACAAACGAGCACACTGAACAGATGAAAGGTTTTGAACTGCATGTGCAGATTAAATAACAGGTTAACAATGATGGGAACCAAATACGTAGTTACAAATCCAAGATAAAGGGAGGAACCAAACTACACAAGGTTCATGACAAGTATTAATTCTTCCACAGATAATTTTGTAGGGTTACTGTTCTTATTTTATACACCCTACAATGAGAAATTTCTTCTTTGAGCAACAGGGGATTGTGATGTCACACAGTTTATTCTTTTAACTTTCGTATATGAAACAAATAGCATCTGAAAACAACTGCATTTTAAGGAAAATTAATTATTCTGTATCAGATAAATGAGAAAGGCAGCAAATGCCACAGTATTGTTGGGTTCTATTGCTTGAGCCTATAGCAAATAGTCTTCATTCTGACTCAGAATGTGTCATTGTTCAGAAATATTTATTGCATTATTGCATCGGAAAAACGAAGCAAGAGCTCCCTCTGTGTAACTCCAGATGCATTACTTTGCTGTACTGTGCTACAGATACATTTGTTCTATATTTTACAAGTCTTACTGTGAATGTGAATGATACATATAACAAATAAAATTATTTGAAATATTAGAGTTCTCAGTACTACATTGAAATAGTTTTTTCAGTAAAATTATAGAGAATTACAGGCTAAAAAATGTAAGATTGTTATACTAAATGAGTTGGTAGTAAAGGCCCATTGAAGGTATACAGGGCTAGAATTTCAGATGAGGCATGCCTAATTTCTGACAAACACTTCTGCTTGAAAGTAAATTAAACCAGGCTAATAAGAAACATCTGAGCAGAGGCTCATTATTATTGCTACCGTCAGATGACATTAGAATTCACCATTCTCGGCTGTCTTCCCTGCGTCTCTGTTGAAAGCTTCTGCTCCCACAGCAGGAACAACTCCTGAACCATCACAGATGGTTCACCATCTCATCCAGATCACCATACCAAATTATACTGATGCTGCTTAGGGTTACTTTAATATCCTGGGTAGTAAATGGCAGATGTTAGAACTTGTTTCCTGTGTGGTTGCTCCTACTGCAGAAGCAATAATCTCCAAGAGAATGCCAGGCAGACAAACAGTAATTGCTTCAGCCAAATGAACTGCAACTATTTGGGTTTGTAAATTAAAATTCTGAACACAAAGGTGATTCTTTAGTGATGCACTGTCAAAATGAGAACTGTTACAACATTTCCAGCCTATCTTTGCAAGGATACTCCTGCCTCATGTAAACAATTCCTAGAGCTATTTGTAATTTTTCACAGAATGTTGGCAGGCATCTCCATAACTAAGGGGAAAAAAATTATTTTCTTCATGAAAAAGAATCAATAATGCATGATGATAGTGAGTACTGTTAACATATAGTCACTGTAGATATTACTTACTGCCTTGAAGCTGTATAAAATGATTCCAAACTTCATTGCTCTTTCTAAATAAGACAAAGCCATCCCTTACCCGCCCTTTCAGAAACAAACTTTTGCCAGCACGTTTCAAATATAAGGTGGAAAATTACCTTCTATCTTGAAGTGTGTGTCAGTTCTATTTTAAATTTAACAAGCCCTGGGATTGATGTGATTAATGTTATAGGTAACTAACATGTTAAAAGTATTAAAGTCTTACTGTTTATTTTAAGGTTTCCTCCTACTCAGTGGCTAGGCTGACAAGCATTTTGCACACAAAAAGGTGAACAATGAATGCTGGTAGCACAAAGACTTCACATATTCCTTCCTCATAGCCTGAGGAATAAACAAGTTTTCCTTAACTTCAGAAACACCGGTTATCTAGTAGAAGTACTTATTGCCTCTATACCAAAACTTCCATCAAAATGCATCACTTTGACCAGGGAACTGTTTTCCTGTCAACCTGTGGTGTTGAGACAATTGCAACCTAATTGATGAAGAGATCCTCCAAGACTACTCTAAGGACTTCAGACACAGGGCATCCTAAAAAGGTTGCTTCAGGAGTCTCAGGATTTAATCATAAGAATGACAGTAACCATCTTGGATCATCTGATTACAGACTTTTGCCATGCTTGCATTTTGTACAGCATATTCCTCTCCCAAAGAACAGACTGTGAGAGGCTGGGTGCTTTTAGAAATAACAAATGTTTTATCCAGATCTTCACAGCAACAGTTTATTTCTGAGCTATTAATACATGTTTGGTGGGACTCTTTGTGTTGACATGTCCCCAGTACTGAATGTTGGTTCTTTTCTGAATACCTCACCGTAAAATACCAATATAGTGGGGTTTCTGGACAACTAGACATTATGGCATGGAAAATACTTTCTCTAGACAGTACTGATGACTCTCAAGTTGTAACACTAATAAATTAGAATCCAAATACAGAGTTGTAAATCACGATACAGGTTTGATTACAAGACAGGTGGGCATACTTCTGATAACTATAATCTGCCCAGTATTAGTAATTCACTGGCAATCACAATATCAGACCTCTGGCAATTCTGTGCACGTTTTCTGGCTGCTTGAGCCTGTGCAGTACTATCTTCACTGCCTCTGTGAGACTAACTAACTACACTAAATTTACTAAAATTATTTACTAAATAAACTAAAGTTATTTGGGCTGACAGGCCTAACAAAATGATATCAGTCTCTCCAACCAACAGCAGAAGCAGCATGTGGAGGGACAGCCAACATAGTTGAATCTTCCCTGGCTGCCATAATGGTGGGAGGTGGTCCACTGGCACCTGCTGCCTGTTAGAGGAAGTAGTCTTTCATTTTGAGCAAAAGATTAGGTATTTAATCCAGGATCTAAAAGTGTATACTGAGAAATTCTATTGAATAATGAAACTTTTAGAAGAAGTATATTGTGTTGTTTGTCTCTACTGAAAAAGGACATCTTAATACTGAATTGTATCTTTTGTTAGTATTTAAATGTGGGTCGGGCAACAACAGTGTGAATTTGCATTCATAATTCCGTTTTGAAAAGATAATTTGACATGCTCTCCTTTTTCACTTTTCTGTGTATTCAGCTTTAGTTGCAAAGATCATTTACTGTGCTAATGCCTTTCCCCTTCAAAAATGTCTGTGCATGCCATGTCTCATGATGAATGCCCATTTGTAAACAAAGTAGTGATTATTATAGCTGAAGGGCATCATTTTACCTGGATGTAAATTCATCATTTTTTAATGCCTCACAGCTTGATGCCTGAAATCTCATCAAGCACTCTGAAAGCTTTGTTGACACAGATTGATGATCCAAACAATTAACTTAATAATGGCATCAGCAACTGGAGGTTAGTATCAACCAGAGAAAGAGTGAGCCAAGATCATCCCTAGTGTATGCCTAATAAAGACAAAGGTGGTACACTTAGGATCTATTTACTGCAAACAATATATTTGACCCCTTTTTTTCCTTTTGTGAGCTAATCTTATGAGTCTAGCTATACTGCATTAAGTACTCTGTGGGCAACAAATTGAATCATTCTTTTTTAACAGGTTAGGTACTGTTAAACAGTAAACACAACACTCCTTTCTCAGAACGGTTTCAGAAAAGCTAATAATCTGTGAATATTCTGTTGGAGATAGCCACTTCTCAGGTGTTAGTTACTATACCTCTGAGATACGGAGATGTGGTAACTGCCCATGTACCTACTTTGGTCTGCTCTAATGCATAGTAAAATATCCTTCAGTAAACCCTCACTCTTTGTTGGTTTTCTGTCTTGTCTAGCAAGAAAAGCTTTCCTGTTTTTCTAGCATTGTCTATCTCAATGCCTCTCTACATGATCTGGGAATCTACTGATGAATGTATGGCATCATTTGAATTCAGGCTGAACAAATCATAATTGCCTTAAGGAGGATCTTCTGCTATGGACTTTGATGGATTCTAGAATATTTCAGCCATCAGAACCACCAGCTATCAATCTTTCTGCAATATTAACCTCAGCATTTAAAGAAATCCAAAGTACTAACTCTTAAAACTAGGGAACTTAGTTCTTCCCTAGACCTCTGTGATGGCTTAACAGTGAGCCTAATGTCTTGTGTCAACTGACGTAATTGTACCTGGCAAACAGTGCCTGGGAACTGCCAGTTTCAAGCTGTAGACTGCCAGATGAATAGATTTTCTTTCTGAAGAGAGGCAGGTGCTTGGAGTTAGATGTAAAGGGTTTTGGCATTGCCTTGAAGCTAAGTTGTTTCATCCTCTCTTTGATAGTAATATATGGGAGAAATTCACAAGTCAGATGACTATAAAAGTACTCCGGATCCAAAGATGACACCTGTCACTGTATGCCTGCCTCTTTTTTCTTTTTTTTTGAAGTTTTTGTCATTTTCATAATTTTGATAATTTATGAAGTCTCGTCATTCCCTTCCTCTACCAGAGTTATTTTAACTCAGATTTGGAACAAATTCATCAGATATTTCACAGCAGTTGATATGTCTTTAATGGTACAGTTAGGGTTCCTATGTTAACACTAATCCTTTTCGACTTGTACGTCTGGCACTACAGAAAAAGCATGAGTGCTTAAGTTATTTTCCTACCTATAAGAATTCAGTCACAACTACACCCAGACAGCTACTTGTATTTGCCAGGTCCATTGCATGCATCAGTGACCATGGAGTTGCAATTTAGTTGCAGGAGCAACAAAACCTTACATGTTAGATATGAAGATACTATTCACTACTTTAGGAATACTGATTTTGGTCCAGTTATTAACAAAGACAAGCACTGTGTAACTGCACTGAACTTTCTTGTATTAAGAAATACTCATCTGGGTATGTTCATTGTGGTTTGTTTGTTTGGTTTTTTTTGAGAGAGGCAAAAGTCAGATTAAAGTAATTCTAAAGGAACAGACTATTAGAAACAGCACAGCATACCAATAAGGGTGATGACATTCTATATGTAGTCAAAAGCACATATTTGTTTGTTAAGATCTAATGCATAAAAAAGAATTACTGAGGAATGGAGGACAGTGACGAGTAGAAAGCAGAGACAAAAAGAAGAGGAAGTATCAGGGAGTAAACAGTGAGGTCAACTGGAGGTCTAGTCATGCTCCTGAAATATGATAAGCTGTAGGGAAGACAAGAATGCATACACATGTATATATTTTAAATTCATTTCTCAAAACCTTTCAGTTCTAGATTAAATTATTTGTGTCTGCTCATAATTTCTGGAAAGTAATGAATCTAAATTGAAACTGAAGAGGTAAATGTGAACATCTATTTATCCTCTTCCACAATATAAGAGCAAGGAGCCATTCAAGAAAATTGAAAAACAGACTTGAAGTTAAAAGAGCATAGTATCGGAAAGCACATAATGAACATGTTGAACTCTCCACCACAAGACAGCAATGATGTGATATCAGCACAGAAAAAACATACATTTAATGAAAATACTGTTACACTAGACAGAATATTAAAATATATTTTCATAGATGTAAAGCAATTAGAGTATTGCTAGATGTATCAGATGTTATGACAAGCCAATAAAAGCAAGGAAATGAAAGCAAAATAATACTATATTTCCCTTTATTCAATGTTATCACAACTGTTATACAAAACAGATCATGCACCATGATGCAAATTCTGATCTCGTTAACTTTTATCACTCATCTTTTAGTCAAGATCCCACCCTCCCTTCAACCCTGTTCCTTTTCTAAGAAAAATGTCTACCTTTGGTTCTGCTGTGTATATTAGTCTGGTGAAGATTTGTAAATAGAGAATGGATAAGTGAAAGTGGTGTCTTTGACAGACAAGTTTAATGTTGTGGTGCATGATCTGTAATGCATGTTCTAGATGTTCTAAACACCAAAAGAGAATTTTCTTCAAACACTGTTTAAATTGGATGAAACAGAAGTATATTTCTGCCAAATATTTTGTCCACCAGCATCTGCACATGAATCTTTTCCATTTGTTTGAAGAAAATGTGTAGCTCTTTATAAAGATTAAGTGATTATGTATGTGTGCCCAGACCTTATTCAGCAGATTGGCACAGCCCAAGCACCACCAGACACAGAATCAGAATCACAGAATCATTCAGGTTGGAAAAAACCCTTGGGATCATCGAGTCCAACCATCAGCCCTACTCTACAAGGTTCTCCCCTACACCATATCCCCCAACACCACATCCAAATGACCCTTAAACACATCCAGGGATGGTGACTCCACCACCTCCCTGGGCAGCCTATTCCATTGTCTGACCACTCTTTCTCTGAAACATTTTTTTCCTAATGTCCAGTCTGAACCTCCCCAGTTGCAGTTTAAAGCCATTCCCTCCTGTTCTATTGCTAATTACCTGTGAGAAGAGACCAGCACCAACCTCTCTACAATGTCCTTTCAGGTAATTTTAGAGAGTGATGAGGTCTCCCCGTACCCTTCTCCTTCTCAAATTAAACAGTCCCAGCTTCTTCAAAATTGCTCCTCACAGGATTTGTTCCCCAGGCCCTTCACCAGCTTCGTTGCCCTCCTCTGCACTCACTCCAGCACCTCGATATCTCTCTCTCTGTCTCAAAACTGGACACAATACTCCAGGTGTGGCCTCACCAGTGCAGAGCACAGGGGGACTATCACCTCCTACTCCTGCTGGTCACACTATTTCTAATACAAGCCAGGATGCCGTTGGCTTTCGTGGCCACCTGGGCACACTGCTGGCTCATGTTCAGCTGCTTGTCAATTAGAACCCCCAGATCCTTCTCTTCCAGACAGCTCCAGCCACACCTCCCAAGCCTGTAGCGATGCATGGGGCTCTTGTGGCCCAAGTGCAGGACCTGGCACTTGCCCTTGTTGAAGTTCATCCCGTTAACGTTGGCCACCGCTCCAATCTCTCCAAGTCTCTCTGTAGAGCCTCCCTGTCCTCATGCAGATCGACACTCCCGCTTAACTTGGTGTCATCTGCGAAATTACTGATGATACACTCTATGTCCTTAGCAAGATCATCAATAAAGATGTTAAACAGAAATGGCCACAACACTGAGCCCTGAGGAACACCACTTGTGACCAGCTGCCAGCTGGATTTAACTCCATTGACCACCACTCTCTGGGAGCGTCCAGCCAGCCAGTGCTTGACCCAGCAGACCGTTCGCTCACCCAGGCCATGAGCAGCCAGTTTTTCTAGGAGAATCCTATGGGGAACTGTGTTGAATGCTTTTCGAAAATCCAGGTAGACAATATCCCCAGCTTTTCCCTCATCCAACAGTCAGGTCATCTTGTCATGGAAGGAGATCAGGTTTGTCAGGCAGGACCTGCCTTTCATAAACCCATGCTGACTGGCCCTGATCCCCTGGTTGTCCATTATATGGCTTTTAATGGCACCCGAGATGACCTGCTCCATGACCTTCCCTGGCACCACGGTCAGACTGACAGGTCTATAGTTTCCTGGATCCTCCTTTCTGCCTCTCTTGTAGATGGGTGTCACTTTTGCCACCCTCCAGTCTAATGGGACCTCCCCAGTTAGCCATGACTTCAGGTAAATCATGGACAGGGGCTTGGCGAGCACATCTGCCAACTCCCTCAGCACCCTTGGGTGTAACCCACCCGGTCCCACAGACTTGTGTGCATCCAAGTGGTGCAGCAGGTCTCTGACCACCTCCTCTTCAACTGTGCTGCCCTCAGTCTGCTTCCCCTCCCCATCTCCCAGCTCCTGAGGCTGGGTGTCCAGGGAACAGCCAGTTCCACTGCTAAAGACTGAGGCAAAGTTGAGCACCTGAGTCTTCCCTCATCCTTTGTTGCTATGTGTCCCTCTTTATCCAATAAAGGAGGGAGATTTTCCCTAATTCTCCTTTTGGTGTTAATGAATTTATAGAAACATTTTTTATTACCTTTAACAGCTGTAGCCAAGTTGAGCACTAGCTGCGCTCTGGCTCTCCTACTGCTCTCCCTGCACAGCTTCACTATGCCCTTATAGTCTTCATGAGAGACCTGGCCCCTCTTCAAGTCAAGAGGGTATGCTTTACAGGCTTTATTGTAAAGCATCTCCTTTGTTCATGAGGTTTGTGTAGAAAACTACAGATTACTTTAAAATGACCTAAAGGTAAAGTGACCTCAAATTCATCACAAAAAATAATTATCCATGTATTAAATGTTTTAAGTCTGAGTTTGCTAGCACCGATAATTTTAAAGAGGTATCAGGAAATGTGAAAAGGTAATTTCAGCATCAGCCTCATCAGCCTAACTGAAAAATCCTTTTAATTTTTTTTTTTTTTTTTTTTTTTTAATAGATGCTCCCACTGCACAACCTGTCTCAGCTCTGCAGGAGTATTTGATGCTGGCTATTATCAGTTCCTTTAAAATAATAGATAGACTATTTGGCATGGCATACTAATTCCTAGGACAAGCTGTCTTATTTTACCTCGGTAGCTTTCTCTTCTAAGATTAGTGTGATTAGATTATCAGGTTCTTAATAGATGCTCATTAGACAACCTGTCTTTTCTGCGTACAGAATAAAGAAAAGTGAGTACATGTAATGTTACATCTACTCTTAGACTAACACAGTAAAAGACATAGCTACTTCTTCATTTCCAAAGTAACTAGGTCTTGATTTTGAAACAGAGCTAATGTGTAGCTCATAGATTAGATATATGTTATTTTCATACTCAGTGATTTATATTAGCACAAAAATTGAAATTTCCAATATAGGACTATGTAGATGAAAAGCACTAAATTATTTTATTTCATATATTGTTCCAACTTCTAAGAAGTTGGAATTAAAATACCTGTTATTAGTCTGCACTGAGAATACAAAAAAGACCAGTAGTACAAAACATATTATACTGTTTTATAGACACAGCAATAATGAAAACATTGCTAAAGCAATGAGTCTTGCCAACTACTGATGAGACTCAGGAGAAATTATTTAACAGATGTTTCCTACACCAAATAGATACTTAGCCCTCTCTGGTTACCATGATCTTGAGAATTCATGATCAACACCTCTTTGGAAGTCCCATAAAAAACAAATTCTTGCAATAGGTTTTCCTTCCACACAGCAGCTGGTAAAATATATTTATGGCCTTGAGTCCTTTATGGAAGTTGTATTACAGCATTCTTGTGTTCATGACATAATTAAGGTTCTGTCAGCACATCATTCATACACTCACGGATGCACATCCCATTTTCTTTGCCATTTTAAAAGCTACTATCTTCACAGTGACCAGTGAGGACTGTACTACAGGCTGACCTGACCACTTGCTTACTTATTGAAAATTTCAACTGCTGTGCTCCAAGAGCATTTATTATTATTTATTGCAAACTTACTACAACAAGCTTCCTTTGACAGCTGTTATTTATTATTTTAAAATGTCCCCTAATATACAATGCACTGAATAATATTCCCTCTGGATAAGTTCTTTCCTTAGCTTCACGTTTCATCATTAAACATTGTTTAGGCACCTTTCAAGAAGAGATATGAAACTCATTCTAGAGGAAGAAGTGAGCACCTGAAGTGATAGCTTTAGCAGCTTATACCTAGGACTGTGATTACCAAGAAAATAATAGTTTGAGATACTAGATAAGCCTGGAAATACAGATGTTCAAGTAAACATTGTTTTAACACAATACCCAGATCTATTTGTTTTATCTTCTTTAATTTATTTTTAGAAGTCTTCAAATCTAGGTCACACTAATAATATTTTGCACCTATAACACTTCCTCTCAACAACACTTGCCATTGTATATATAACAACAATGAAGTACACTCATTTATGAAAAAAAACCACCTGAAACTAACTGCATCAAACAAACACTGAAAAGAAATTCTTGCCAAGGAAAAGTGAGAAACACTTTGATTTTTCACATTATTAGAAGATTTTTAGAGTTATATTGAAGCTTTTTGTCAAAGTTTATCTCTCTTCAATTTTCACTGATTTTCATAAAGAAAATGACACAGCTCAATACAAGTTTACTGCTGATTTACATTTCCTAATTAGGTAATTAAGATATATACTAAAGTATTTATCCTGTTGGTATGAATAATAAGTCAGGTACCTGGAATAGCATGATTGAGTTTTGCTATCCAGCACATTTTAAATTTTCTTATGAGTGGGATGAAAATAACAGGCATCTTGGGTGAGTACAAATGACTTCTTTTAAACATTTAACTTTATAATAAGTATTTTTAATTAAGTTAAACATTTTTATTTTTAATAGGGTAAGCCAGGAGTAATAATTCACTTGAAATTAATGGACATTTTTTAGCATATAACCAGCATAAGAAAAACAAAACCTTTGATTCTCAATAAATATTTCTTAATAGCAAGTCATCTCATTTGGACTGGAACACAAGAGATAGCAAATCACTAATAACCAGTTTTTATAACTGAATAACAGTTTTTATAATTATATCCTAAACAACAGTGAAATTGAACATCTGAACTTAGCCTAGCAGCTTAAAACATACACTTCAAAAAATATCACCTTGCCGACTTCTTGTACATAAATCATAGAGTGCCACCTTGCCTTTGCAGCCCTTACCTTCTCAACTGCTAAAAACTGCTGGCATCATTAACTCACTTCATATTATACTATTCCTCTTTCTGCCCAACCTGTCACCACCTCGTTTTCTCCTGTATCCCCTGGTTTGACAGATGTACTTGCAGTAATACTTTTTTTGACTTGGATTCTGCTATATTGCCAGCTTCCTCCTGAGAGCGCTGCTGTATCAGGAGCCTGCTTCCTATGCTTGCAAGTAGAACTAAACTAGACTTCCAAGCACAAGAACTGCAATATTGTGTCCTACAGATATGCTGCTTATTCCAACTTAACCCATGCTGTGCGGATTTATCCACAATTGACAGAAACAACTAGCTTTTCTGAAGAAAATGCATGCAGCCCACATTACTGTGGCCTAGACAGGTCTGTCTCACTGACATAGATAGGGAACACACTCCAGTTGTACCCAGTCTATACAGAACGTTACACACGAAATACATTCACAAGCTTTGAAAAATCAAGCAGATTTGTATTCTGTGCTGTTTGATTGTACGTGCCTGATTTTTAGAGCTGCTGATCACAGCTATTCTTTTGTGTACAAGATCTTGTATAAAATTGGCATATAATGATGACTTTCATTTTTCTCTTAAAAATAAATTTTAAAAGGGAAACTTGACTGTAGTGGTGATTGCAGCATGGATAGATATGGAACCCTATCAAAATCATGAAAATACTGATACAACATAAATTCAGTGAGGAATTAAAGGAAAATTGATTCCCAGAAAACATTATTTTAGAAAATCTTATAATCAAACAAGTTTGGTGACATTATTAGGCCACATGCAATTCTGAATAAAAGCTACTTGTAAAAATGTAAATTAAACCACCCGAAAGATCTAAAAAAGTAAAGTTATGAGTATCAAGTTGGGGTGTCTGTAAGGGGGCCTATCAAGTGTTACTCTTGGTCCTGTTCACTTCAGTGTTTTAGGAATGGACAAAAATTACTGTACTGATAAAAGGTATCCTGATGTTGACAGGTAAACATGCAGGGTAGACAGGATCACTTAAACTTTGTCTAAGGAAATGCTGTATCTTATGTATCTGTTAGTTCTCTCAAGCTGCTGAGTGCTTAATTGTAAAATAAAGAGTGTTTAAACGTGCAGATTCTGTAAACACAATCTGTAAAATGACCCAGATATGGCTGCAGGCAAAGAGAAACTGTTTTCCCAAATTACTCTTATTTTCTTAATATTCATCGTTGGTTTTAGTCTGGCTTTGCTTCTCGTCTAGCTAGGATGTTAGAATTATTTCTGTGTAATATCTGCCAATTTAATTAATGGTCTGCTTACTCCCTCTTCCAGATCATTAATGAAGATGTTAAATAAGACCGGTTCTAACAGTAATCCCATGGTGCTTTGGCAGACACCTCTCCTCACAACATAATTCATCATACTCTTTGTTTGGAGATTGTTTGGATGATACAGCTGATGTAAAAGGAGGCCGTCCACCTGCTTGGCTATGTTAACCACAGGGAACATATTACAGCAATTATTGAAAAACTTCACTGACTTTATTTGCTTCTTGCGGCAAGCTCGAAAGACTGTTGACAAGGTTCTGGAGAAGAGCTCTAAAATTTTTTGGTTCCTGACACCTGAGAGATGGTTCAACAACCAGATCACTGTAAATGCTCTAGATGACACACAATTCATAGAAGCAAATTGCTACTTTTTGAAAAGAAGCCCTGGTGAATTAACTGAGATAGAGAGATATAAACTCTGGTTTTGTTTGGTTTGTTGTTTTTGGTTTCGTTTTGTTGGTTTTTTGTGGGTTTTTTTTAAAAAAAAGAAAGACTCAAAAACTTCAACTCCTAGAAGAAAGTAACTTATTTTTCTTAAAGCGCTCCCAAACCAGAACATATTAGGCTGACAGTGACTTATGAGAAGTCAGCTTCCTCTGTATCTTTGAGGGCAAAATCTATTTAGTAGTAGCTGAACTGTATTTAAGTTACTTTGGACAGAGACTTGTACAGATGGAGGATTCTCAAGATAATTTTCCGCCCAGATTATGATTTAGGTAATGCTGTTCTCACCTACATGGTATCACTGACTCTTTTGTAGTGGTTTGAATCCTTTCTTCTGTCATCAGCTTCCTGGGGTAGTTTTTCTTTCTGGTAAATGAGCCTATAGATGGTCAAAGCAAGGTCTTTCCCCCTGTGGAAAAATAAATATAAAATTAGACATTTAGTGGTCATTGTGAATAAAATAGGATAAAACCAATTTTTATTATATTTGTGTAAATATTTTATATAATCTCTTATGAGCCATAGTGGAAGCTCGGCAGTATTACAAAAAGAGTCCATGGGCCCTACTTTTCAAGACAACAGTTTGCTCAAACCCATGACTACTGTAGGTGGTTATGTCTTTGGGCAGCTTCTCACAGTGTACTTTCATGATTCAGATACTATTTATGCTGTTTGTAGATACAAATCCTATAAATCCTCATCCAGTGTGCTTCTTAAGTCCAGTTAGAGGATGTCTGGTTTATTTTATACAGGGGTTTTTTTCCCACCTGATTCTACTCAGTGGTAACCAACATTAATCTTTCCCTAGTTACTCCAGTGTCTAAAGACTTTTACAGTGCTGACACTTTTATTCACTGTTTTACACAGCTTCTCTTTTCCTTAGATCTGACTTAAGATGGGTAGAACAGGTACAGTTCACAACCACTTTCTCAACATCCCTCCGTAGCCTGTAATGGGCCACAGTCTATTAAAATTCTCACCATTTATGAAGTCTGCATGAGGGAACTGAAGGCAAAGGCTGAAATACAGTAAAGAGAGTTCAAAATATCCAAAGGCAAAAGAAATAAATCATTCCTAGTACTGCAGTGTTGCCAATCCTTAAATTGAAAAAGTGCATCCAAAAGAAAGGTTTTGTCCTTTTTGAACTTTCCAGTATTCCTGGCAAACATCTCCCTCATCAGCTTCTATCAGGTTATACCCTGCCAAGTAACTCTGCTGCCAAAGCAACCTTCTTCCCACTTCACAAATCATAAGAAACTTTATTGCACAGAAGCCCACCTCTTACTACTATAGCAGTTTAATCAGCAACCCTTTACTAACAGTTCTTTGCTAACACCTCTTAGATACAGTATTTCATTGTCAGAGGGGAAAACATAAACAAGGGCTGCACCATTCAAAAACACAGTGAGAGAAATCTGGCTGACAAATAGTGTGGATCCTAGACTCACAGAAACGTTTTTGGCAGAGACCTCTGTAGTTTACCTAGTCCAATGTCCCACTCAAAACAAGGCAATAGACAAAGTGAGAGCAGGTTCCTCAGGGTTGTTCCCAGGAGTATTCTCCAAGGGTAGAGGTTTCACATGCACCCTGGATAACCTACTCCTATGCTTAACTTCTCTTCATGGATTTTTTGCTTTTCTTATAGAGTAAAAATTTCCTTTCCTGAATGTGTTGCACTGCCTCTTGTCCTTTTGCTGCATGTCTCTGAGAAGAGCTTCTTCATCCTTAACAACTTCCCCTTTCCTTAAGCAGGTGAGGACAGCAATCAGAGAAGTGTTAAAAAAGCTTTGCCCTTCTCTTCTGCTAAGCAAACACTGCTCTCTCAGCTTCTTGCTGTCCATCAGGTGCTTCAGTCCCCTAAACATATTGGCGGAGCTTGGCTGGACTTGTCAATGTCTTTCTGTGCTGAGGAATCCAAAGCTACACACAACAGGCTGGATGTGGCTTCACGTGTGCTAACTGAACAAAAATAATCCCTTGACCTGAGGGCTATATACCATGCGAAGGAGCACTGAACGCCGTTAGACTTCTTTGCCACAAGGGTGCACTGCCGGCTCATTTTCCATTTGACCAGGAGGATGACTGCAGATCCATCCTGGAGCCCTGCTTCCCTGCCAGTCAGCCCCTAGGCCAGCATTTGTTGCATGGGGTTATTCCCAGTAGCTGAACTTCGCAAAAAAAAAAAAAAAAAAAAAAAAGCAGCAGCATCTTCTTGGTTCTATACAAGCCCAGTCTTCTTTGTTTCTGCGTTCTCTCACGTCTACAAAATACACTACATGTATACATTCTGAAACCCTAGCAAGTCATTAACCAATTCCGGTCTTTGAGGCACATATTTGTTCATTTGTCCTCTTTTTTGCTTCCTTCTACTCCCTAGTACTTCTTACCCCTTGAAGAAAAAAAAAAAAATAAAATCTTAGCTGGTCTTTCTCCCGTTTCCAAAGCTCTCCCTGGCTTCAAAACCAGGAATGAAATGAAAACCTCAGCTGCGGTAATGATATGCTTCCTTCCAGCCAGGAGAAAAAATCTTTTTCCACTCTCCACAAGGAAAGGCAGAAATTCATAAACAGCTAAAGCTTTTTATCCTCCTTCAAAACTGTCTCTAGCCTTTACCAAACTCAGCAAGGTCTGTCCTTTCCTTCCAATCTGTTACCCTTGACTGATGTTCAAGAATAAAGCAGCAATTGCAAGCATTTTTGGGCCAGTGCTAGTATGGCTTCATCAGGAAGCTGGACACCACTTTTGGTCAAAATTAGTATTTTGAAAAACTAAAATAGAAACAAAGTTCATAAAAATGCACATTCACATTTCTTTCACTAGCCAGTTCGAGTTCTGTGATTGCATTCTTACATGACTTGCTGATAGGGTGCAAGTAATAAATATATGTATGGAAGGCATCCAGTTTTGTTTAATTTACTGGCATTGTTTGAGGAGCTATGAATCATGTCAGAGATTTAAAGGGATTACTCATAGAGAAGAGTGTAACCTTTCTTCCAATACAACAGCTGTTCTGAAAAATTTCCATAACAGTTGCTTTTAATTATATAAAGAACTGCAAAGCCTTTTTAGCTTCATATCAATAATGCAGCTTTGATTCAAAAGTTGCTAAAGAGATAATCCTTCACTCAAGGCCAGTTTGTGAATAGAAATTATTTAAATCCCAATGTCATAAATTTTTTCAAGGGATGGAAAGAATAGTCTTTATTTCCCTGGAACTTGGACTGAAAAATTATAAACAATGCTTGAAAAACATTATTCTTGTAAGAGTCATTCAAGAAATGCTATTGATGACTAAACAAATACATTTAAAACAAAAATATCAGAAATACAGCACAGACACAAGAAAAACATTACCCTAAATATCTAATTCAACACCACTGATAAGAATAAACCAAAAATCTCTGTGTCTAGAATTGGTATGTTTTACTAGAAGGATTATTTTTAGTAATTTTCAAGGCCTAGACAAGTCTGTGAAAATTGCATTTCTTTATCTTCCACTCCTCCTGCTTCTCTCTGTGATTGAATACTGGCCTCTGACTGCTTAATGCTTATTCATTCCTCATTTTCTGAGCAGATCACTAGTTTGTGAAGATAATTAGAGACCCCTGCTATTCCTTCTAAGGCTTGAGTCTTCAGGCTAATTAAAATGGAGTGCTGCATATACATGTGCTGCTGATAAAGGCTTGCAGCAAGGTACTAGGAATCGTACTATTTGTGTAACAGAGAAATAAAAACAGGTTGCATCTGCTAGGAGAGTTTTTGCTATGGCCCTCATTGTATTTTGCCGAGTAAACCTCACTTATTTTGGTCTGTTATTAGAGCTTTATGGATCTTATACTACTATCTATGCTTTTAAACAAGTATTATTGTAATGTTTTTCAGGACGTCATTAAAGTGCAAC
The DNA here is from genome assembly GCF_965140245.1 of Athene noctua. Taxonomy (NCBI): domain Eukaryota; kingdom Metazoa; phylum Chordata; class Aves; order Strigiformes; family Strigidae; genus Athene; species Athene noctua. The sequence continues at coordinate 76,303,196 of NC_134040.1, forward strand.
ATCTGAGCCTGAAGGAAAGATGGCATCCCAAGATCATATTGTCCTAAATCCTCTTATTTTTCCTTGAGGTGTTAATCTTAAATGTAAAACATCCAGAGTAAGGAATACACATCAGAGCACTCCATGTATAAATGCAACAAAGAATGTTTCTGTCCCTCTCCAGATAACAATTTTCTCCTTTTTCCTTTCATCTGTTTTAGCATGTAGTTAGCCTATAGGCATTGCTGGACACTTTTTCTTAAAAATCTTCAAGGCTTTACCCTTTGAATAAACTACAGAAAGTTTTAAATGTTTTCTCCTCCAGACGAATGTAGTAACTTCTGCTTAATTTGGGAGGAGCCAATATCCATCAACAAAGCAAGGAAAACTACTGGCACTGAACTGTGTCAAGTTATGAGTGCTGTTCATAAGTCCCTAGGAAGGTTGTCTGTACTTATCCCATGAATATCCAGCTTCAGTAAGATCTGCTGTTCCCACCCTGAGGCAGTTGCACATTGATGTCAAACTTGTTTCTCCAAATGAAGTTAAACTACAACTGTAAATTAGATTATGCTATTGTGAATGGGTAGAAGCATCTATGCTGATGGATTCAAGTATCTAAAAGCAAGAAGAGGATTTAACTGGGAGGGGAATAAGCCTTTAAGGAGTCTATAATTTTCAGTATTTCTAAAACAACATTTTTTCAATTATTTTTCCAAACATTTTGTTTCTGAATTTAGAATGGGCCTTACTCAATTCTTCAATATTACTCAATTTAAGAACTGCAAAAGATGTTTTCTTCTTTGGGCATAATATTTTGGAAAGAAATATTCAGGAATGAAACTTGATATTGCTTAATATGGTTATAAAACTTTGAAATATTGTAATTTGTGTGCTATGCTGAACATTTCCGAAGGAATCCATGTATTTTTTTTTTCCTCCAGTTTTGCTTTCTAAAACAACAACAACAACAAAAAACACCTTAGTGTGTAATAGTTTAATCTCAGAGGTCTGATACCAAGACATAAGTAGTCAAAAAATATGGTTTCCCACATTCAAATTCAGTGCTACCTAGCCTTGAAGTTACCTATGTTCCCAGGAAGTTACATTTCTTCTGTAGCCAGTTTTCTGCCCCTAGGATGTGCACAAGCATCAAGACTTGAAGATAACCATTTCTTTGTATCTTTTATGTAGATGGAATTGACAAACTATCTCTGCGCATATTGCTTTCGGAGTCTGCTCCAAGAGATGTAGTTTCTTGTAATGTTTACCAGGTCAACTCCTGAATAGGAACATGGTGAGGAGAATACTGCAGTGATCTCCGCAAGTCTCTCTCCTGCTGGCTAAAAACAGTCACACAAGTACTCGATCTGATTTGGAGCAGCATATGGACTGTTAATCTCCTGCCACCAAAGGAACTGCCATTATCATTGGGTTATTAGGTACTCTAATGCAGAAAGGAAGAGGAATCTCTTTAGTAGCAAAACATCTCCCTTCAATAAAAAAATAAATAAAGTGTGGGTATAGATGGATACTGAATACTTAATAACATAACTTAATAACTACACCATTAAGATGCACATTTGCTCCCAACAAGCCAAAATTAAATTCATACTCTCAAAAGCTCATGTTACAATTAATGGCAAGATCACAGCCTAAGATCAGAATATCCTTCCAGAGGTAGTTGTATTACAAAATATGAAGTCTGAGGTGGCTATATTCAGCAGTCAGATGCTGAAAATTAGATTTGATAACTCCAAACTTATCTAAACAACCTTGTGACAGTCATTGCTCTAGTTAAAAACAAAGTCCATTATGCAAAGTAAAAACACTCTGATAAGAGAGATGGAGCAAAGTCCATTATGCAAAGTAAAAACACTCTGATAACTGAGATCTGATGATCCTCAGTTCAGAACACTGTCTATTCTAGTCTCCTGCATACTTTCTCAGGAGTTAGAAACTCTAGGATCAATTGCTCTCCACTTCCCAGGGGGAAAGTGCACCACTGATTATCCAGGTATCAACGGCTTGCTATAGCAGCTTAAAGAAGCTGCCACATTATCTTTTTTGAAAAAATTGCTTTGCTTGGATATCTAACCAAAGGAGGTAGGTCACTGCTATGAATCCAGACTGCAGAGAGGCATCTAGGCAAATCCATGGCACTTCCAGACAGTACCTGGCTCAGTGTACAAGTGAATCATGTTCTTAGACATAACTCTCCCCTTACACTGCCTAAGGAAAATAGGTGACTGCTTGAAGTTACGCAGCGGGGTATCCAATAGCAGGAACTGGTATTGTTCCCTGTGTGGCTAATGGAGAGAAAGACCTAATGAGGCCTCTGCTCTAAATCACTGTCTGGTGAGGTGCCTACCTTTTGCCACTGATTAGATAGGGAGTTCAGAGTTTCCAGTACCTTACAAATATAGTATAGTTGATGGACCTCAATTATTACTGCATTTTAGGAAGTGTGAATAGTTTGCTTCTCTCCTTTCAAGTCTAATTCCCTCTTGTGGATTTAACCCCTTGGTCTGAACAGAAGAAAAATTCAGATTTAAGATAGATTAGTTCTGCTTTTTCTTTTCTCCCCCCAGCAAAGGCCAAGAGATTAATACAGTACACTCTTAGGAAAGAATCATGATTTTCAGTGTTTAAAAGCAATCTACATCTCATTCCTGATTGAAAATGGAAATATTACTCTGCTGAAAACTAACATGTCAAACTAGCCAAGATTTTCAAAGGGGTTTTTTAGTTTTGTTTTGTTTTTTTTTTTTGTCTCTAGGGAAATCATGAATTGATACAGAGATAATAAGCTATTTTTTCTAAAACAGTAGTAACTTGCTTACAGCCAGTCATCAACAGGTGGATCCGTTATACTATTAATCACTACTCAGGGAAAACCTGGTAACATCGTAACAATATTGAAATACTAGTAATTTTTTAAAATAGCACATATAATTAAGTGGTTTGGGTTTTTTTTTATTTCCTCTATCTGTCCTACTCCAACGCATGTCCAACTTAAACTACAATGTATTAAACCTATAAATAAGAAATTGACTTTCTTGTTTAGTATATGATTTGGAACCCTAGGAGCATGCTTATCTGTGACCAGTTTTCCATCGGTATAAATTAGGATGGTACTATTAAGTTTCAACCATCCCTTTTACTTCCAGTCCATTAATCCATTAATTACATTTTCAACACATACTTCATGTTCAGTGAGAAAAGTACGTAAATTGTAGCATTTTATTGTGGCTGCAATGATGATATAAATGCAAGAAGCTCCCACACTAAAACTCTTATTCACAACTTAGTTCATAATTTCAGATGGATACTTTACTGCAATTTCCAAAGAACCTCCTTGATCTGTATCTTTACAGTAACTGCAGCTGTAAAAAATAAAGTTACAATAGTATGTTTTCTGTAATGGAAAGTAAGAAATTCCCTCCAATAAAAGGATCCCAGCACTCAAGGCATTATTTATTTTGAGAAAACTGACAAAAATAGTTTAACTATGTATCCATATCAACCATGCACGACCTTCAAATATCACTGGCAGACCAGCAATTCATAACCAGCACACATTCCCTGAACAGTGCAACTATTTGGATTAATTGTATTAACAGACTTAATTTAGAAGGATTTGGGAATGTTTTTACAAGGTTTAGGAAGGATTTCATTAGGATTACATGATGAGCAATTTTGAGTGTGTTTACCTGTTCACATTAACTCTCTAGGCAACCATGAGACAGATCAGTCATCCACTGCTTATTAATTTTTATCCAAGATTTTGTCACTGTAAAAGGAATGTCTTTGCAGTTCACACAGAATCACAAAATCACAGAATTGTCTATGTTGAAAAAGACCTTGAAGATCATCCAGTCCAACCATTAACCTAACATTGACCATTCTCAACTACACCATATCCCTAAGTGCTATGTCAACATGACTCTTAAACACCTCCAGGGATGGGGACTCCACCACCTCCCTGGGCAGCACATTACAACGCCTAAGAAAGAAATGCTTCCTAATATCCAGTCTAAACCTTCCCTGGCGCAACTTGAGGCCATTACCTCTTTGTTCTATCGCTTATTACTTGGTTAAAGAGACTCATCCCCAGCTCTCTGCAACCTCCTTTCAGGTAGCTGTAGAGGGCGATGAGGTCTCCCCTCAGCCTCCTCTTCTCCAGACTAAACACCCCCAGTTCCCTCAGCCGCTCCCCGTACGACCTGTGCTCCAGACCCTGCACCAGCTCCGTTGCCCTTCTCTGGACACACTCGAGTCATTCAATGTCCTTTTTGTAGTGAGGGGCCCAAAACTGAACACAGGAATCGAGGTGCAACCTCACCAGTGCCGAGTACTGGGGCAAGATCACTTCACTGTACACTTCAATCAGCCAGAAGAAAAAACCTATGCCTTGGCGAGAATCTCAGTGATGACATTGTTCTTCAGAATTTGGATTAGAAGAACATGGTGTGCTTGTATTCTGCATATTTCTGTTCTCTCATGTTGCCCTCAAAGAAATGTAACTTTATTATTTGGTCTAAAATGATATTCTATTTTAATTAGTCTATATTTGCTGTACAATAATATTCCTTACCAACATCTTTTTTCAAAGCTTTGTTAATTGCTAATTTAACTTACATATTTAAACTGCACACCAATGTTCTAAGACTAACACATTAATCCAAGGGAGCAAAAGTGCATAAAACAAAGAGTTTGAGCAATTGGATGTTGATAACTCTACTCTTGCAAATTAACCACTTCAATTTTATGCCAAATGTCCATGAACTGGTATAACAAGGCAGGGAATTGGAGCTTATGTATAAATTCTGGAAAACAGAAATAAAAAAAGGATTGTATACTTTACATAATTCTGGGAAACCTGATATTTTTGAAAGACATGTACTTTTTTTTTTTTCCCTAATGAGATCACAACTGCAATAATGCATCAGCTAGTTCAGCAAAAATATGAATGTCCAGTTCTGAGCACACCATTCTATTGTATGCTGTTATCTGAATGTAAATATTGCAAATGTACAAATAAGTCAAGAAATGGTGCCTGAGAAGACCACTGGGAAAAATAACAGAGGCAGCTGTGCACACACCTACAAATAACAGTGGACAAATTTATAAGCATATGGAGATTTACTCAATTTCTCTTTGAAAAATAATTTTACCTTTCACCACAGGTGACTTGCAATTATTTGCTACATCAATTATCATAGTACTGTAGAATGGTATGATTTTGTTGATGTAACAGCAGACAGGAAGTAAAAAATAGTCAAATGTTAAATGTATACTCAAGTGAGATTTATTTGCTTGTTTGTTCTTGAAATTTGCACATTTCATTACCTGTGGGAGAGATTATTTCTTGTGGACATTGGATTTTTCAAAATCAAAATAAGGTGTGAACAACCTGCCAAGAAACGTTATATTCTAATAAGGAGCCCTGAAATAAATTTAGTGAAAACTTTTATTTTGTAAGCAATCCATCAGCCTCCTTTCAAAACTTGCATCTTACAAAATACATTCCCTTGTGGCCTGGGAACTGCAGTATTGAAACTGAACAGCATCAGCTGAAATTTCCTGACTCAAGGAATTACTGTTACAAAAACAGCTAAGATTATTCTACTTGAAACACCATAAAACTCAGAGTTACGTATTTCTGTCTTGACTGCACTACCACATCATTAGAAAACTGTATCAGCAATGATTTTGCCCAACAACTGTTCTTCATTCAGTTGCTGTCATTTAGGTACTTCTACCTAAAAACCATCCTGATTTACAGTTCAGCATTGGGCATCTGTTTCAAACTATAAAACCGTCAGACTGGTACCTCCTACAGGGCTATTACCCCTCTTCTCTTTGTTGCCAATGTACTCTTAAACACTTTTCTTAAAGCGAAGAAACTCCCAAATGTTTGTCAACCACCACCAAACACTTCAATATAAAGCTCACCAATGGTAGTTTGTAGGTACCTGGAATTCAGCTTTCCATGGAATAAAAGCACAGGCAAAATGTGACTTACTGCAGAATCTCTAGTTAAAATTTATTGTTTACATGAGTGGAAAAAAGGGTAGAGAACCTTAATAAGTGGTTAGTATTGCAGCTTCTGATGCACGTGCAGAATTAGGTGTGGAATTGAAAACCCAATCTGCTGTAACATACTGCACAAACCATCTACTGAAAAATATTGTTATAAAACATAAAATATAATGAAAAGCATTATATTTGATAGCCAAGTAACAGGAATTGTTATTATCTGTACTTTTAAGGTGCTTACATATGAATATAAAACCCCAAGTTGTGTATCAATTTCTAACCACCTTGGAAGAACAGCAAGGCAGGACTCAAGGGCGGCAGAAAAATGAATCTGAGTTTCACATGCCGTTTTGGAACATTGTTGATTTCTCCTGTCTGACTAGTGAGCTTAATTCTCTGGTTAACGATTGCCTTATTAATTTAAAATGATCACAGCAAAAACATCACTGTGAAGAAGAACACATTTGCAACAAAGGGTAGCATACCCTAACTTTTGTAGCACACCTGAGACCGTAGTTTTATTTCAGCAAACATAATTACTTCAACCGGATTTAGTCACTTCCTTCCAGGAAAAAAAGTTATTATTTTAGGGATAAGATGCATTTTGCTTGAACCCAGATAAAAGGCGGGACTGTTTATATAAGAGATAATATTACTTGAGAGATTTCTATCAGCGTGAGTATGCCTCACAAGGTGGACGTTAGGACATGGTGTCTAATGTACTGCCTTGAAATGCAAGTTCCATCAATTTTCTTAAAGCTCGCAGTTTATTATACCCACTCTTACTTCAAGAGCATCAGGGAAAGGCTCATTTTCCCTGTGTAAACTTGGGCTGACTGCAAACGCCTATTAAATATCGACTTTTTTAAGGCTGAAATTAGCTTCCAATTGTAGTCTTAAAGGAAGATGTACTTGCGAGGGTGTTTTGGACAATACCAGGAAGCCTGCGACAACTAATGAGGTATTTGAGAACATTAGAAGTTCACACTTAATAGCAAAATAAAGAGGCTATACCGTGTTTTCCCTGAAGGGTCTCCCAAAACAAAGCTTTCCGTCCATGCAAGAAGTAGTCTAAGCTCAACACTAGCTGGCCACCACGGAAACAAACGCCATGAGGCGGGTTAGGCCGGTCCCGCCTCTCCGGCCGCCTCCAGGCTGGCTGCGGCCGGCCCTGCGCGCCCCCGGCCACGGCTGGCGCAGCGGCGGGGCGCCGTGAGGGGCAGATCTAGGCTGCCCCCGGGGTTTCCTTCTGGCAACCTCGGCCTGAGCTCCCGCGGCAGCCATGACGGACCCGCGGTGAGGGCCGGGCGGAGGCGGGGCGGCCCCGCCGCGGCAGCGCCGCCCCCCGCCAGCGGCAGATTTGAACGGGAAAGGCGGGCGAGCAGCGCGCTCGGCGGCCATGGTGGAGGGCCCGGGCTGCGCGCTCTGCGGGCAGCGCCTGCGGGCGCGGGTGCGGCGGGGCCAGGCGGTGCGGAGCGTGCGGAGCAGCGTCCCGCCAGCCGCGGCCGGCGGCGCGGTGAGGGGCCGGGCCAGGGAGGAGAGGGGCGGCCGCCTCCCGCCAGGGCCAGGGCCGGGCTGGGCTGGGGCGCGCAGAGGTTGCAGGTCTGGGTGTGCGTGGAGGCGAAGGCCGCCAGGTCCGGGGGCCAGGAAACGGGTCTGGGGGCCGTCGGGAGGGGCTGGAGCGCGGGGCTGGCGGCCTCAGCACAGCGCAGGCTCTGGGCGCGGCTGTGGCCTCCCCTGCGGCCCCCGCTGCCGCAGAGCTCCTGCGGCCCCGCTGCCCAGCTCGGCTGGGGTGTGGGCTCTGTGTGTGTGTGTACTCGGCCGCTGTGCTTTTCTTCCTTTAAATTTTAAAATATTCTTCTTGTCAACATAATAAATAAGCCTTTGCATGTTGGATGTGTGAAGACATGCTAAAGCTGTAGAAACATAGGAGCTTTTGGAAATAATGACGGAAAGCTTTTAGAATTGCTCTTGTTCACTTAATTTTAAAATAAAGCTTCAGGAAACCCACAGTATAATGAAGATATAGTAGTTGTTCCTAATTTTAAGTTTTTTATAATCTCCTAAGTCTGAATGAAACACAATGAGGGAAAGGTACATGTCAGCCAGGGCACGGTTTTGGTGCCACTCCTGTTTAACTTTATTGATGATCTAGACGAGGGGATCGAGTGCACCCTCAGTCAGTTTGCAGATGACACCCAGTTGGGTGGGAGTGTTGATCTGCTCGAGGGTAGGGAGGCTCTGCAGAGAGACCTGGACAGGCTGGAGCCATGGGCTGAGCCCAACTGGAGGAGTTTCACTAAGGGCAAATGCCGGGGGCTGCCCTTGGGCCACAACAACCCCCAGCAGCGCTACAGGCTTGGGGAGGAGTGGCTGGAGAGCTGCCAGTCAGAGAGGGACCTGGGGGTGTTGACTGACAGCCGGCTGAACAGGAGCCAGCAGTGTGCCCAGGTGGCCAAGAAGGCCAATGGCATCCTGGCTTGTGTCAGCAATAGCGTGGCCAGCAGGGACAGGGAAGGGATCTGAGCCCTGTACTCGGCACTGGTGAGGCCGCCCCTCGATTCCTGTGTTCAGTTTTGGGCCCCTCACTACAAAAAGGCCATTGAATGACTCGAGCGTGTCCAGAGAAGGGCAACGAAGCTGGTGCAGGGTCTGGAGCACAGGTCGTACGGGGAGCGGCTGAGGGAACTGGGGGTGTTTAGTCTGGAGAAGAGGAGGCTGAGGGGAGACCTCATCACCCTCTGCAGCTACCTGAAAGGAGGTTGCAGAGAGCTGGGGATGAGTCTCTTTAACCAAGTAACAGGACAAGAGGGAATGGCCTCGGGTTGCGCCAGGGAAGGTTTAGACTGGATATTAGGAAGCATTTCTTTGCAGAAGGGGTTGTTAGGCGTTGGAATGTGCTGCCCAGGGAGGTGGTGGAGTCCCCATCCCTGGAAGCATTTAAGAGTCGTGTTTACATAGTGCTTAGGGATATGGTGTAGTTGGGAACTGTCAATATTAGGTTAATGGTTGGACTGGATGATCTTCAAGGTCTTTTCCAACCTTGATGATTCTGTGATTCACTAACTGGCTGAAGCCTTGCTCATTTGCCGGAGTTACTTTCATACATATTTGCATTGCAGTTGAGTGTTGTGATTGAAGCACTGGTGCACATATCTTGTGCCTTGCGGTTAGGGCTCTGATGACATTGAATATGCTACTTGCAGCTTTCAACAGCTTTTGGGGATCTTGATAAACTGAGAAAAAGGGGTGGCAGAAACTAAAATTCAGCATTTGCAGGATTTGCGGAATCCTGCACTTGAAACAGAATAATTTCAATACAGTGGCACAGGCCTGGCTGCTGGTCAGATGCAAAATGGCTCCACAGGAAGTAAAAGGACTGAGCTGAGTCCAAGTCAGTAGTGTATCCTTCCAAGGAAGAGGGCTGGCCCCATCCTGGGCTCTGCTAAGGACAGTGTAGCTAGGAGGCGGAGGAGAGCGATTTCTTACCTTGTTCAGCACTTGCAGGGCTGCATTTGGATATCTGTGCCCAGTTTTTGATTTGTGGGAAGAACATAATAACATACTAGAGTGAGTCCCCTGGTGTGATTAGCAGGCTAAAGCACATGATGCACAAAGAGAAGCTGATGAAACTGGGTTTTTATTGCTCTATCCAGCTATGTTAAAGGAAGGTGTGGAAGAGAGAGAGCCAGCTCATCAGAGGTGTGTGATAGGATGAGAGGCAGCAGATGCAGGTGACAATAGGAGAAATTTTGATTAGGTATTAGGAAAATTTTTCTACCACAACAATAGCCATGCCCTGGAACAAGGGCCTGGAGAGATGGTCTCCATCCTTGGAGCTACTCTGAAGCTGACTGGACAAGGCTCTGGGTTGCCTGACCTAAGTCAGTCCTGCTTTAAGCGGATGTTTGGACCAGTTAACTTGTAGAGGTGGAGTTTCTTGTGCTAAGCAGGAGAAGATTATTGCTTTATCTCACAATTATCTCTTTCTTGTCCTCTAGTAACGTCCCACCTGCAACATCATCTGAGATTAGACTTTCAGCTAGTAGGAAGAGTGAAATATCTCTGTGGGCTCGGTGGAAGCTTTTCTGTAGTACACAATGTCACATGTGAAACACTGAAAGCACATTATTAGCATGGGTAGAAACTCCAGCAAGAGGCATTTGGAGAAGGATGGAGGTTTGCAAATGGCAGAATTGACACTGACAAATACTTGTATTCAAATTATACCTGTTAAGTTTACATCAGCCTGAAACTATTTGTGAATTCATGACTTGAAGGAGAAGACATAAAATACCGATAAAGAAGACCTTTTGTTTCAATTCAGAAAAGAATGAGCTAAGTTATGATAGCATTAGCAATAGTGACTGCTTTCTGGGTTAGTAGTCACATTGGCTTTAATAGAGCTGCTCAAGGAGAAAAGGTTTAATATTGTCCAAGTTGGAAAATTAGTTCATACAGATACTTGCTGAGCATGCACTGATGCTAGAATCAAAGTAGTATCAATTCTGTTTTAATCTTTGTGTGTACTCATTTTCAGACTTCTGCAAGTGAGAAGAGAACCTCTGGTCATGATTTCCTTATTGGACATGTTTACAGGGGTGTGGAGACACTGGGAAAGGAACTTTTTATGTATTTTGATCAGGCGGCTTTGAGGTAAGAGGCGAGAAAAAGGCTTCCTATGTGTTCAGACTGTATGTGTTCGAGGGGGTCATCTTGTTCTTGCTAATGTCAGTTTAAGATTTGAAAGTTAATGTCATGGAGAAACTTCTCAGCAGCGTCTCTGCAGTACTGGCAATAGTGGATATAGTTACTTTTTCAGCTAATTTATTGCTTTATTCTTACTCTAAAATTCCATTGAAAGATGTCTAAAAAGAACAGTTATTCCTTGAAGAGCTTTGTTTCAAACAGGAAATTTCATTTTATAGAAACAAAACTGAGAAAAATACATGCACGTTACTTAATGTTAATTACATTACATACATGTTACTTAATATCTTCCACTACAATCTGTACTTGCAGTTTCTTTTAGCTTAAGAAATTTAGACAATTCTGTACTTAAATTTTAATGATTTGATTGCTCTGATAATAAACTTGTGAAAAAATTGCCAAACTTAAAATATTCTGTGTGTATACATTTATGCTGCTTTTTTTTAAAACAGTATTAACCACTCCTTGATTTGGACCTGTGGTTTGAAATTTGGCAGGTGAATTGAGCTACATTTACAATGCCCGAACAACTTTCTAGTGAAACCATGTCTCCTAGACAAATGGTAAAACTGCCAAATCATTGTTTGTTCATGTTTTGCAGAGCTTATTAGGGGTTAGCTGGCATGTTCAGGATTTTGTCATATGCTTTAATCACTTGGACATCTTGTACTAGCCACCAAGGTTGTATGTGAAATCTAGTTCATTTTTTTCTAGTTCAGTATGCTTCTGTACTGCAAAATCAACTAAAAATAAATCTAACCAAATGCACAGTGTAATGGATTATTTAAAAAATCCCCCCTCATTCTTTGTGGTAATTAGCACAGAATATGTAAGGTATATTTAGAGTATTTAAGAATATTTAATAGGCAAGGCTTGCATTTAATGCTTTTCTTTTACCCTTCAACTTGCAACATAATTCTAATCTTTCTAAATCTTTAAAAAGGGAAACAATGTCACTTTTGCATTCAGTGTAGTCTTTGTCACCTAGTGACTGATCTTGAACAAAAGTGTAAGGTCATGATTTTTGTTATTTGTTGATATTATCAGTTCTAAACTACTTTACAATTCTGTGGCATAGTATTTTGCCAGTGGTACTGCTGTTACAGCGAGGAGATGGAATTGAAAATACTTGGCTGTGAGTGCAACAGTTTACAGTAGTTGCATGCTGGATAAATAAAGGCGGTGATATATTAGTAATTACCTGGGATGATGTGCAGGCTGATCTTTCAGGGGCCTACTGATTATTGGATATGGTTCTATATACTTATTTTTCCTAGTGTTAGAGAAATGCAACTAGTCTTACAAGCACATACCAGTCTTTGCATGACAATTGTACAAGTAATTAGTAGAAGAGGACTGTGTATGTGTTTAAAGCTACCCATATTTGTTAAGGATAGGTTTATGGTCATAATCAGTCTCACTTGCTTTGTATTGTGCTTTATTAAATAGAAACGGAGAAGAAAAAGCAGCTTTAAAAGGAAAAATACAAGTCAGTTATAAAGGAAGATAAAAGTCAGGGGAGGTAACTTTTATAGATGTTAGTCTATTTTAGACGGCTATTGCATGTATTACAAATTGATTGTATGAGCAAAGGAGTAAATTATACCGTAAGAAGACATTGTTTCAACAGGCTGAATTACATTATCAGAAGAAAAAAGCTATTACTAAGGAATATAAGTAACCATTTTGCAAAAGTTCTCTTCTAAGAGAAGGAAAATGTTACCAGATTCTAGTATGGAAAATATAATCCTTTGACCCTGAAAGATCTTAAATAATTCTTAAGCTTTCTCGCCAATGCAATAACTTACTGTACTTAATGAAAACAACCTTCAGTTCTTGTTTGATAAGAACCTTAAAAGTTTTGTCAATCCATCAGTTATTTTTATATATGCATCTAGAAACTGTATTTAAGTCCCTTTAGTCATGTCACTTATTTGATTGGAAACCTTGTAGAGGTTATTTACAGGAAACGTCTCTGCACAGGAGCCAGAAGTTACTTATCTGGTAATGAGGCTCTTCATTCTCTTGTTTTAAAAATGTAGGTTGTGCATCTTAAAGATGTTGAGGGGAGGTAAAGGAAGGCTTCAGAAAATGTATTTAACACTAGTCTGATTGGCTGCCAATATTGTTACTGGGAGAGGAAATAAGGAACATACCTTCAGAGGATGTATTATTTCTTTATTAAAGTTAACTCTCAAATATAGGACTTTTCTTGTAATGAGGAGGATTACTGGTATACAGATTCTGTATCTGTACATACTTTCTCAACATAACAAAACCAGATTTTGTCTGCTAAGATTATCTCTGAAAAGCTGGTAATCATGCTGGAATAATGTTAATCAGATATGTCTTGGGAAAGACTGGGCCATGAAGGGTAACTAACTCATTTTATGTTCCTGGATTTTCTCAAGTAAGGAGTGACTGCCTGGTGGGTAAAGATAACCTGGCTGTGAAATTGCTTTATAGAGTTTGGCTACTGCTTGCCTGACTTGCAAATGAGGACGGTATTTCTGAAGTGTTGCCATGTTGTGGAGAGCAATTAGCAAATGAAATTCAGTTAAGTATATTTGCAATCTGCAGTGGGTAGTAGCTTTTTTTTAAGGAGTACAAATGAGGAATGACACCTTCTGAAGAAATTAGTACTTCTACTTTTTGATGTCCACTTAAACAAGGACATTAAAGTCACTGAAGAAATTGAGGGGTTTTTAAAAATTAGAGGTTTTTTCTTTCGTTTTTGCCTTGAAAGTAACTAAATAATCAGTGAAAGCTGAAAAAATTCTCTGATACTTGCAAGTTCTGCAGGAGGGACTTGCATGAACTGAATGGTTTGCCATGGAAAAAATACAGTTATGTGAGAGAGGTTGTCCTGGGTTTAGCTTCTATAGTGTGCTATTAATGTAAATTTGGAGTAATAAAAGGTTTAGAAAAGTTTCTGAAAATTGACAATGCACATGTTTTTGCATAACTGAAAAAGGACAAAAATATTCTTAGGGAACAGATAGTTGTTGCCTCCAAATATCTTAAAGGAAAGACGTCCACTGTCTTGACTGGAAATCACATCTTGGCCCTTAGAACTTGATGTGAATTGTTACTGTTTTATACATCTCTATATAACATTTTGGCTGTGCTGCAATTAATCTTTTATTTTTATGGAGGAAAATGTCTTAAACAAAAGCAGATTCTTACAATATGGTGTAGTTCTAAATAATTCTAAAACCTCACCTTTTTACTTTAAAACAACAACAAAAAGTTAACTCCTTACTACTAGTTATCATTGAATAACAGATCCTAGCTTTAATTAGCATGGCTTTTCTATTTGTAATTAAAATTAAAATATTCCTGATTTGCCCTGTTTAAGGACATCAAAGGTAATGAAACATACCGGAGTGAAATTTTGTGAATTTCTTAAGGTTTTTGAATGTCAGTGTGTAGTGATGACTCAATTATTTGTTCTCATGAACTGATGATTCACTTAAGGTAGCTAATAGTTGTGATTCTTAATGCTGCTTTTAAAAAGTGTACAGGAGCTTGGTAAATCAGCTATTAGTGTGAATGTTTTTTCTTCAAAAATAACTTTCTGGAAGTATTTAGTACATTACCATTTGGTAGTAAGATGCAAGAGTTTGGTTTAAAAAGAAATTTGACTAGTTAAGCCTGTGCAGTACTCTTTATGGCACTTGAGAATTGGAAATGGCCTTTGAAAATAAAAGTGGCTGAAATAACTGTATCAACTGACTTGTAAGAAGAGAGTTTTGAAAAGACATAGGTTTTTAAAAATTGAAAAAAATTGATGAATAAATGCTGTGAGGAAGTTACATAAAGAGTTGACTTTAAGACTATGCTTAATGAAATGTTGTCTGTAAATATTTAAAATGCCTATCCTTCCTGAAATGTAACAAAGAGGGGGTAAAAGGAAATACACACCTGATGTTACATTTCTTTGGTCATCTTATTGTAGCTACAAAATAATCCACTTTTTTCTGATATACAATGTATAAAAGTAGGGCACTCCCTTTTTTTTTTTATGGGTTTTTTTTTAGGACTTGAATATGCCAGGTGAATTTGTAATACATAAAATGTATGAGAGCATAGTCAAACTTGTCTTTTGCTCGAGTATACTAGCTCCCAGCAGAATATATTATAAAATGTGAAACCTCCTAAAGCATTAGTGATCTGTAAAAGGAGTGCTTGAAAGAGTCTGGTCCACTCCTTTGCCATCTGTGCATTTTTCAGTTTATTTCTTTTATTAATTTTTAATTGGCCTGCAGGTTTTGCCTTGGTTGTAGGCAAAGAAAAGCAGAAAACAACATATGGCAGATGTTAATTACTTTGTTTATGGCATTATTGGAAGGGGCTTTGATATGATAACAGTGTTGGTGATATGGGGACTGGAATCTTTACTTTCATACCAGGTGACTTCTGCCTGATTTAACAGAAAATTATCTGGTAAAGTAGCCTCATTTTTTTCAGCATCCCTGAGGACTTAAGAACCTATGTTGGAAGACCAGTGTGTCAAGTGAAAAAGTTCTAAGTGTGATATACCAGAGAAGTGTGTTACTTAATGGTCAGGTTTGACTTCTGTATAAAGAATTATGAAGACCACTGAAAAACTGCAGTGTTTTGGAGGGGTTTTGACTTGGGGAGGGTTCTTCACTGGGAACTGAGCACTATGTAAGCAAGTAGTTTGTTGCCATGTTACTCTTAATGACTAGAATTCATGTACATATTCATGTACATACTACTAACTTGGTTAGGTAAGAATGGTTCATAACGTAAAAAAATAGACTGTTGTAGTGCTTGGAGATGTTGTTAAGATAAAATACCTATTAAGAACTCTCTTTCTCTCCAAGGATTCACTTTGGTATGAATGGCTCCATGCGTATTAATCCTGATGGAAGCAAAGACAGAAATGGATCACTGCCAGTTTTGGAGATAGAGCTCACAGAGGACACTGTGTGGTTTTTTGAGGTGACAGTAGAGTATAGGTAAAGCAGAAACTAACCAAACTAAACACAACTTGGTTTATTTCCTTTTATAACATTCTACGAATGTAATGAAAAATCACACGCAAATTGTGAAGTGCTTGGATGCCATCATAGACATGAAGAAATAAACCAAAACTTTCTAAAAGTATATTTATTGGCATGATAATTTAATTTTGTTACTTTTGTATCAGAGTTTACATACAGTTAAAGTAATTCTATGCCATAGTCTCATTAGATAGTGTCCAGACTGAGAATGAAAGTTGGATTTAATTCCGTCCTTAGGTGTAAATGCTGAACCCCATTGCTCCTTTAATTTCTGTGCAAGTCTCACTGCCTTAACAAGAATAGGGACATGTATTGATTACTGGTTTCAAATTTTTATGCTCCCAAGGTGGTTGTATTATTTTTGTTTTCTTTTTGGAAGCTAATTGGTATAATTGTTCTAATTTACATTAAGTGACTGTTTTTCTCTATCAGCATTATACTTCTCACTGCTAATAAAAATACCATAGCAAGCTTGATTTTAAAGTATTTGAGGCTCTTGAATGAAAAGAAGCATGTAAATTCAAGTAACATATATGCATATTTAATATTACAAAACATAAAAGCTTATGTAAGCATGAGACCATGTACTGTGTTATTTTCAAATGTTTATTCTTAACCTAATAAAATCAAGGTTTAAGAAAAATATAGCTTTTATTGTCACGTAACTACTGGACCATGTAACCATACAGTTAGTTATGTTTAGTGGTCCAAACATGTGGTCTTTCCATGTTGGAAACAGTTTTAAAGCAAGGACCTGGCAACTATTTTTTGAACTAATATGAAAAAATTGAGGATAATTTTCTTGTATATTGGACTAGATGCATGATCCATATCAATGACCTATCTTTGAATGGGATGGTTAATGAAATTTCTGTGCCTCCTCCTGTCACTGATATTTTCATAATTTCTGTTATCTACATATAATGTTCTATTATACTTTCACATGTTGTTTTTAAAACTGTACTGCTATATTAGCATATATTTGAAATGTAAATAAATCTTAATGTATTTTTCTCTTCCAGAAATGCAGCTGAGAGCGAACGAAAAGTGAGAATGATGGAAAGCTTGGATGTCTGTTCTCCAAAGTTTAGCTTCTTAAGAGCAGAAAGTGAGATTAAGCAGCAGAAAACCCGCATGTTGTGTGATGTGTTATTGGATCAAGCAGTATTACCCGGAGTGGGAAATATCATCAAAAATGAAGCACTGTTTGACAGTGGTCTTCATCCAGCCATTAAGGTGGGCAGTATGTCTCAAGACTAATTTTAATGACACCAGAGTATTGAGAATGTAAATACATATTTATATAACATTTTGTTATTTTACCTTTGTTTTGTTATCTGTCATTTAAGTTCTTCCAAGACACTAAATGAATGTTTTATCATTATAACTGGAGATCTTTGTCATGGCATTCCTTGGAACTTGTTGCTGCTACTTCTGCCTCAGAGTGGACATACTCTGTGCTCAGGTTTTCTTTGTTCAATTACTACTCAAAATAGTTTATGTGGTAGCGTTGGTTATTTTTGCAGCTATTTCCTCCACTTCTGTTCTGATAGCTGGCATCGTTTGCTTTTCTATCATTGTTTACCATACTTTTTTTGGTTAAGATCCTAAGTGTGCATCTCCAAAGTTTGATTGAAAAGAAGTCTGATGTTGGCAAAACAGATCGAGATTACTGTAAAGGAGAGCTGGTGAAGACAGTAACTGAAAGGGTTTTTTGAAATAATATTTCTGAAAGTTCTTCATAGGATCAGTTTGGATTTTAACTATATCTGCAATGTGAGTTGGCAGTAGAGAAAAATGGGACTTAAAATTTTGAGTTTGTAACAAAAATGTATTTGGTTGATAAACCGAAGGCATCACAATTAGAGAAACTTAAGTATTTTTCCTGAAGATCTCTCACAGAAAAGAGCATCTGATGATAGATAGGTCATATCATAATCCATGAGGCAATTAAGAGTTGTTAACTCTACATGATTCCTGTCATCAAGATCTCTTAGGTCAATATAGAGGAAGACAACTGAAATTTTTACCTCGGATGCACAGATGCGGCAAAGTACACTGGTATTCACACAGTGAGTTTGTGTAGTACAGAATGTGAAAATGCACTGTTCTACTGAGATGATATATAGAATGTGAAGCCAGAGAATTATTACAATGGGAAGCAATGCAATTCTACATCAGCTGAAGGTGTTCAAAGTACCTCTGCATTACATGTCTTTCTGCTGTTGTCCCTTAGTACAGTAATATTCTAAAAAAAATCATTCTTGTTTGTCTTACAGGTTTGCCAACTGACAGATGAGCATATAAGTCACTTGGTGAAAATGACACGTGATTTTACCCTGCTTTTTTATAAGGTATTGGCACATGTTTGAGAAGCCTCCAAAACTTGACTCCAGAATATTAGCTGTATATGATCATCTAGTGAAAACAGTAAAAAGAGGCAACAGGACAGGTGTTTGTTATCATGAATAGGGATGTTGGTCTGTGTGCTCTTTATTAATTGTGAATTGTCAAATGATGGAAAGGTGAGGGAGTCTAGACTGTAAGAGTGTGCACAGCTTGGCCCAGTTGCAGCAGAAGAGTTTGACAGATGCTGCCTGTGGGCCAGTACAGTTTTGCTGTGCATGCGCTGTAATGTCACTCTGAACGTGTCAGAATTGATGTGGGTTAAGCATACACTTACAAGTAAGATAACATAAAGGTCACTCTTCAAACTGGGAACTAGAGATTGCCCCAGGGAAGTATGAAGAAAGACACATGAATTACCTTCATGAAACTTGAAATAGTAAGTTTTTGACTAAATAGATTCTAACTTCCAACAACTTTTTTTTTTTTTTTTTTTTCCCCTAACTGAAACAACTCTTTTGGTTGCTAAGTGAAATAAATTTTAGCTTCTCCCTACTGCCACAACTTCAGTAGGGTTTAACTTTTCCCCCTGTAAATTCTATAATTCCTGATTGCTCTTTAACTTTCCAAAATAGAAAAAGAGAGAATTTGACCTAATTCTTGTATGTTTTTCTTCTTTAAGCTTCATGCAGAGAAATGGACAGCAGCAGTGAAATTCTTGTCTGTTTCTCCTGGTATTTATGAAAGGCAAGGAGCTAGTGCTGCTAAAAATGCTTTTTTTGGTAGGCTAGGAGGAGGGCACCTAACTTTCCTAATATTGCCTTTCCATCATAAAGGCCAAAAATGTAATTTGTTTAATAGTCTGCTTAAATGTCTGCTCTCCCCCAACCCACTGAAGAGTAGTTTAGTCTGTTGGCTAGAGAAATCTTTTCATTCTCCAAACTTCATAGTGAAGTCTCCCAATTGAGAGAGTATCCAGTTCTGTGACAACTATAATACTAGGCGATTTAAATGTGTCACACGATTTTAGACTGAAAATAAAACCAAACACATTAAACTTTCGGTAGCTCAGTTTAGCCATTTTCAAAACTAATAATCTATACTTAGCAAGTATCCACCAGTCAAGTGCTTTTAAAGGAGAGCTAGCCCTGTGCCCCGTGCCCCCCACCCCCTCTCCAAGTCTCTTTAAGATTAAAATGGAATGAAAATATGTTAATAAGAGGGGTAGTGCTTGATCATTTTTATAGACTATTACAGAATGTAGTAATCATACTATATCATTTATCATAACACCTAACAGATGCAAAGATGAAGAATCTTGTTTGTGTAAAAAGCTGTTGCTTTTGTTTCGTTTTTAAGTAACTGGATGGGAGGATACTACTAATAAGAAACTAACTGTAAACCTAGAGGAAAAATCTTGAGGAGAAAGCAAACTGCTTGAGAATATTTATGCAAATGTATATTTGTAATTCCTTCTGATTGAATTACGAGATTGTACCAGCAAAAGCATTCTCATTCATCAAGGCTGATGAATAAGAGCACAACAGAAGCAAATATGCTGTGCCCAGACACCTGTATTTTGGGAGAACTCCAAGGGTCTTCATGCATTACGGAGCTAGAGCCATTGAATCCTGCCAGAGCTGGGTTGGTATTGCTGGGACAGCTGTGGTATTGTCTGAACTGTGCCCAAGGACCTGCAATTGTAGTGGAGAGATTTGTGTGGCTCTGCAGAATTGGCTGCATCTCTACTGGGATTTTCTTGTTTGGTTTTTTTTTTGTTTTCTGCCAGTTTGAGCTGGGGTATGTCTCGACTGACTCCGTGTGAATTGTCTTATGAAATGTGCCTGTTTGTAAGCCCTCTGGAGGCTCTTAGGTCACTGTGCCCTTTGGGCTTGTATTGTACTTAATTTAATATGACTTTCTGCCAAGATCTGGGGAGCTCGCCATAGTGCCAAGTGGCTTTTCCTGAGCCAATTTGTCTGGCATGGTCAGTGCTAAGATGAAGCCTAGCAACTTCACTGGGCACTACCTGACTCCTACAGAATCTCTGGAATGTTTCTGCATTGCTTAGTTCTTCAGCTTTTGGAAAGGTTGATTAACTTAGATTGTAGTATCAGGTCTGATCTGGCTCTGCAGTGTGTTTTTTGGGGTGTGGGAAGATGACGTTGGTTTTCTGGTTTACGTTTATTTTATTTTTGTTTTCTGTGCTGCGTTGATTGGAGCTTTTCAGCTCTTTATGAACAATTCTGCAGGTGCCAGGTCAAAAATGACTGGTGCTGAATCAGAGATAACTGAACTCAGGGAGTGCCTAGCATACGTTTGCTTGAGCCATGCTAGTATGTGTTTTTTGTCTTCTGTCTTTTATTTCATTATATGAAGAAATCCAGACACTGTTATACCTGATTTAAAGTCAATTATTTTCATAAAAGAGTATGAAATACAGACAATAGTTCTTATGAGCGTGCCTTAAATATCTATGTAGGCATTGAGCTGTCAGCTTATGTAGAGTTTTTCTTATTTTAGCTTCAGTTGAACTGTAGAAGGACAGACTTAAAATTTATGCTGAGTCTCAAACTTGGGTTTTGAACATGTTCTCTTCTAGTGCTGCAAAAACGGGTCCCCACTCTACAAACACTACAAAGTATACAAGCGTCCAGTCTGTGGTCAGTGCAATGGGAAGATCACCGTCTGCCGCTTAGGAGAGAATAACAGGATGACTTACTTCTGCTCGCAGTGTCAAAAGGTGGATCCTCAGCTTGTCAATGTCAGGTATGACAGTAACTTTGTAATGCTTTTAAGCATCAAAGTGCTTAAGCACCTCAAAGTGCTTGTTGCAGTAAGAGGACATCAGTTCTCAAATAGAATGGATCCTTGTGCATTTTACATCTAAATTCACTTGACTGCAAAAGAAAAATGTTTTGGCCGTTGGTATTCAAAAATGGTTAAAAGCTTTGAGTCTTTCATACCATTTATTTCAAAGGCCCTATGTGTTAAGAAATAGCTATTACTCCAATCTGATGTAGGGATTATAAAAACCCATTCAGAGTACTCAGAATTATTCACTGCTTCTGGAAAACTTGCCCCTGGTTCTTGGTGTTATCAATATAATAGGCTTGCATGTATACACACAACTGAGTTGGATGGCATAAGGAAGGTAGGAATTTGTGTCTCTTCTCATAGGATGATTGCCCCTTCAGTCCTGGAATATCTAGATACCTATGTATCTATGTAATTCTGGCTGTAGAGTTACACTGAGGATAACTAAAACTTCAGTAAGTTCAGAGTGCAGCAAATATTTAGGGCTTAGGACTTTTTTTGTTCCTCATTGGATTTGGAAAGCTTTTAATACAGGTGTGCCACAGAGGCATTTTCAGTTCCACGTATTGTGCTAGCAGCAGCTTTCCTCCTTTTATTTTAGAAGAGCATAAAATGCATTTGATATCATAAAGGGTCAAAAGGTAAAAGTTCCAAAAGCACCTTATTTCAGACTCTTACATGCTGAAGCTGTTATTGAAAATTTTCGTCTGAGGTTTCAGAATCTTGCATTTTTATACTGAGCTCTGTCAATCTAATGAAAGATACTGCTTTGCTTTGCTAACTTTGCCTTCATTTGTGTGTTTGTGTGTATATATTTATTATTTTTTTTTTAAGATTTGCAGAACATACAATCCCTCTCCCACTTCCAACCTTCTTTCAAGATTCAGATGGCTGAAGGGATTTTGGTTAAAGCTTAAATATCGCCTTTGAGTACAGATCAAATACAGAAAATTCCAGCATGGAAGATAAATATTTCAGTGTTGATAACACCAATCTGCTGTATTTTCAGAAAGTAATAATGAGAAATGTTTTGCAGAAGGGTAGGAAGACAGCAGTGTTAGATAACTAGAAGATGATGCAAGTTAAAAACCCCATCTCTCTCTGTTCTAGAACAAGTAGTAGTTTGTTTTTTTGTTATTTTTTAACAAATATTTAAACAATGGTATATTTCAGTGAAAAACATGATAATGGTAGCTACAAAATAAAAAGGTCATTTCTTGTGCTGTCCTCATCCTAATTGTCAGGTCTTTGTGTTCTACTGCTCTGTTTTCTATTATGCAGTAACTGTTACCAAACAAAAGTATGTGTAGCTCAGGTGGTTTATCTGCCATTCCAAGCTTTTCATGTATGAAGACTGAAAGGAGTCCATGTGATCAGACTGACTTGCTAGAGTTCATAAACGGTAGAATTTAACCCAGTGGTTCTTGTGTCAAGTAACATGATTTTGCTCTGCTGAAAAAATGAAGAAAAATACCCATTATTAGCTTAACTAATCAAATTCAAATGTACCTTGAATCTTAAATATATACCTTTCCATTTCATGTTCCAAAATGAGGGGGGGGGGAAATCACATAAGGGTGGACCAGTTGATGACATGGAATTAAACTCAAAAACATGACTTGCTGAATATGTTCAGTCTAGTAATGCATCTTTGATAGCTGAGTAGAACAACTGATCTAATAATGTGTAAATACCCATTTATTAACTCTTCCAGTTTGGCTGTTTTGTTATCTAGCCATAGGACTTTGGTGAATGCTACTGTGATGTCTGTTGTACCTTTTGACAGCATAGGGTCTCTGATACGTCAGCAGTTCTCATTGTCCTCCTTAGGTTTCCTGTTGTGGGAGAGATGTGGATATCCTTACCATTATCTTAGAACTCTAGCCTGTTAAGAAGAGTGATAATTATAGAATAAGTGATAGGTCTAAGCAGTTTCAAAACAGTTCCCAAGTACAGCATTGGTGGTATTAATTGAAGGGTTTAAATTCTTAGGATTATAAAAAAAAATCTCAAAAAAGTGCATAGTTCTGGAAAAGCTGCGGAGAAAAATGCTTGATGACTTATCAACCATAGTACTTAAAAATTTACATACATATCTTGCTGAACAGGTAAGTTCAAGCTACTTTTAGCATGCTAACAATGTTCAGATACTATGACAAAGTTAGTCCTTGGTAACATGTAGTGACTATACAATAGAAACTACGATTCTAAATCAGTGTATCGACATAGGAGGTATTATAATTTACAGGAAAATAAGTAAAATTAAATCTATAGATGTGTCTGGAGTGTAGCTTTGGCTCACTAGTCAGGGCTGGGATATGCTTGAATTCTTTCTCATGAGGGGAGAAAGCCACTGAAAAATAAAAAACCCACTCTTAATCCTCAACAGGTTCCTAAATGTTTATAGGCTTTCCAGCAAATGGTGACACACAAGAAAGACTTTCTAACTTTTAAGGTTTTCAGTTCTGTTGGCTGTTACAATAGCAGAGTGTGGTCTAATGGTACCATTTAAATGAGAGCAAAAATATTTATTTGCTAGATGGTGTGACTTTCTGTAGTTTGGCTTCTGAACAGTCTTCATCCAATGATGCATTTCTGAGTAAGTGTCCTGTTCAAGGGATAGGGGAAAAGTACTGAAACTTTCTTGCCAATTTTCTTGCTGCAGTGCTTGAAATAGAAGGGAATTTGGGAGAGGCTGGGACATTGTGCTGGAGTGTACATCAGTTAATAATTAACTTTGGTTTTGTTTAAATATTTTTATTTGTATTCTTTCTTCAGCATCAAGAAAGATTTGCCCTTGAGGTAAAGAAAAAAATATCAAACCCAAAACATGACATGCTGTCAAAGCTTTGATAGGCAGGCATAACACTGTACTCCTTGTTCTCTAGCCCTGTGCTTCCCTGCACATAGTGGTGTAAGGCAATTTGTAGAAGAAACGTCACAAAAGACTAACATCATTCTTTTGTTTCACAGCAAACTGCCAAATAGAAATAGCCTAATTGGCTGGGCATATGGCAGGGGGTCATGTTCTAATGAACATGTAGCTCAGAAATCTGAAGAGGAGTGGACGTGTACGCGCTGTACCCTAATAAACAAGCCTGCTGCTGAAATTTGTGATGCCTGTTTGACTTCAAGGCCTGAAGGTATTGGAAGGTTGTCTGGAACCTCTACTGGGAAAGGGAGGAGGACTGTGGTTTTGATGCAGTTTGTAGAAATACAGAACTGTAGAAATGCCTTATTGTGAATTGTATTTATATAACTTTAGCTAAAAAAGTCAAATTTGGAGGAAAGCTTACACAGACAATCATGGAAACTGTCTTGTCTTAAACCCTAAAAGTGTCTTGTCTTCCAGCTTAGTATTCAGGTGGGATTCTATAGCAATACCCCTTTGTTTTTACTGGAGCAAGGCGTGAGACAAAATGCCATTCATTCAACTCTCCTTAAAATCATCAGAAGCTTGCAGCATATGTCATTTGGAGAAATCACCAGGGGCAGAAAAGTATTTATGATTCTTTCATGTGAACAAAACAAGTGTATTTTGGTACCCTTTCCAAAAGGATGTAGGTTTCTCAGGGGCTAGGGTTTTTCCTCCAAGTTCACAGTAAGGATGGTTCTGGACTTCTTACCTAAATTTGTTTGTCTCTTACTGGAACTTTTAATGCTGCTTTCTAGATCTGGTGGGCAGAAGCAGCTGTGAATGAGACCTGGAAAGGAACAGGAAGATGGAATGAGTAACATGCTAGTTTGTCTCCAGATTTCTGTACAGAAATGTAGATATTAAGAAGGTATCAGTTGAGGTAGCAAACAGACTTTACACTGAGACTTGTTTTCTGTGTGACAAGGAGCTTTGTATTTTTACTTTCTGTAGAAGTGAGTAAATTACTCTGTGGAAGGATTTACAGAATTTGGATGAAGACTGTTGCTCCAAAGCATTTTGAATGGCTACATATATTCCAAGAAACAAAGTCTAGAGGTGTGCATGTGTGGCTTTCTAGGGACAAAGCTAATTCCCTAATAGTTCCATAGAAACTTTTTGACCTCAAAAACTAATATTCCACTTATTTCACATTGTGTAGTGAATTATTTAATGAAGTGGTTGAAATCTGCATACTACAACTTCTTTATTTTTCTAGCTCCAGTGCTGCAAAACTGAAAGAAAAGATACTTGTAAACACTATACAGGCTTTTTGTGTCTGAGAAGAATTGATGTCTTAACAATAGGTCCTGAAGCCTATGTAAAAAGTGCACTGAATCTAACTATGACTCACAGTATATATGCTGAAATCAGGATTAAAGATCACATTGCCATAGCTTTTGATTTTACTTTGAACCATACTTTCCAAAGTGCCCCCAGATTCCCAGCCTGTGCAGAAGTGACTTTATGGTACTTATCTCAGTTCTTCTAAGTTCCAGTGCTTTTTTTTAAGTATTGATTCATTCTAGTTAGTCTTTTTATGAATGGAGTGATGTGTGTGAAACTCTTATCTTACACTAGCTAAAGTCAATGTATTCAGGCTAGGAAGTAAGAAGTATACCCTATGTATACAAATGATACCCTATTCTTTGTCTTTTACATTGTTTCTAAAATTAACTACTGTCAACAGAAACCTTTGAATTTTTGAGGACAGACTGCTTGGTCTGTAAAGCTATCTGCTGGCCATACAGCTGAAATAATTCAGTCTGTAGTCAAAGATAACTATTTACCATTACATCTCAATTTCCCTCCTCCTTTGCTAAGTACAAGGCTAAGCTCCTATTCTTTTTTTAAACAAATCTGAATGCGCTGGAACCGGTATGTTTCACTGTGCAGCAGTGGCAAAAATGGAAGGAGCCTGGAAATAAGTATTGTTCAGAGTAAACTGTAGGGATTCTTATTTTGTTTCTAAGTGAGAATGCCTTTGGAGAGAGTGTGCCCTTGTGTATGCCTTATCTAACCTTTTTTTTTTTTTCTGCTTAATTTCCTCTTCTTTGTATGGAGAGAAGATGTAGGAGGGAAACACTCACTGGAGATGGTAGAAGAGGAAAGACTGTTCCTGAGCACTGATTTCACAGCTACTTAACAAAGATTGCACATAGGCACCCTATAAAGTTTTTCTTTGCACCCTTTTCTCAGCAATGGTTGCCTACAGACTCCTTATTTTTTAAACTGGCATTAATAAATTACACCCACTCTTTCAGAATGAGTATTGCCCACTAGGCAGGCCTCTGCTTCTGTGAAGAAACATACTGTTCACGTCAGGAAACAGATGCAAAGTAAATGCCTGAACTGCTTGCTTCTGAAACCCGTTAAAGTAAGGGAACAATAAGTTTGGATGTGCACAATGTTTGGAAAGAACGGGAACCCTGAAAGCAATAAAAAACCCATCAAATGAATATTCCGTTTTGTGTCAACAGTAAAACAGTACTTTAAAAATGGATAATGTGTTGCTGCTGGAGGTACTGCAATATCCCAGTGCTGAGGTTATAAAAGGTTATTTTGAGAAATTTAAATATTTTAATCCCTGTACTTGAGCTAAATTCAATTTTGTATGGTTAATTCTCCAATAGCTTTCACTTAGACTACAACTCACATCTGTTCCTATTCAAGCAATAGTAACGTTACCTTGAAATACATGTTGTATGTGACTCCAGAAGTGCATGAGGCTTTTTTATTGTGTTAGTGCTGTATCTGATTTGTGACAGGTTTTAAGATCTTTCAAGATGGTATGGTAAACTTACTCTTTCACACCCTGTATGATGACTTATGAATACAGATGAGAAATATGATGTATCACTCTACACAGATGGATTATAACCAATAACTTATTTTTCCTTAGTTCCAAAGACAAAGAATGCTGAATATTCTGCAGCCTTTAATATAAACTTAATGAAGTACCCTTGTAATGACTTCAGAAAACCAAGCACCGAAGTAAAGATCAATAGGAAAGCTGCCTTTGGAACTACAACTCTTGTCTTAACAGATCTTGGTAACAAAGCTGTTTTGAGAAAGGATACCCAAATATCTGATGGACACTCTAAGTTTATTGCTCCAAAAAGCAATTGTAATCAAATTGAAAACAATGTCTGCCAATCAGGGGGAAGCACAGGCAAGGATTGTTCCACACATACAACTGCTATGGCTTTGTTCTCCTGTCAGCAACCTCTCTCTTTCAAACATATACAGAAGAAACAGAGAACTGATCATATATCCTTGGTTCACCAACATAATACAGCACTAAGGTATGTATTCTAAAATGTAAACAAGTCTTTTTATTTTCCCATAAACCAACTTTATCCCTGAAGATAATGGAATACTATGCTGTTGCGTTTAGACACTGTTGTCTTTGGATTTCTGCCAAAGTTAGCTTATTCTTGGGTAACTAACATTACACTCTGATTTCAAAAGCACTGAGTGACCTAGTCTGTCACTGGAAAAGTCCTAATTTTTGGCATCTGGCCAGTACTGCTGTTAAGTAAACAGCCATTCGTGGTTTACCTATTCCCATAGAGTAGGACAGTATAGCTCTAATAAGTCAAGCACAGTTCTACCTAAGGAGTTGTCTGATCTTAGCACTGTGCTTGCTGTCTGCTTAGAGAGATCTTGAAGTCATTGTGAAAGGTGACAAAAAGAAGATAGATGAATGAATATATTCTAATTAACGTTATTTTCAGCTAGCAGTTTTCAACATTCTTCTATGATATGAAGCTCTGTACATGTACCTTGATGAACCTCCCACCACTTCCTCTCCATCCTATATGTAATTACTTCTATGCTCTGCCCATCCTGAGTTTTTATTTACACAGCCCTATTCAGACACAACCATTGTCTAGTTAAGAGAAATGTGAGAACCTATTAGGGTTGTCAAGGAAAGTCGGGCAGACATACGCAGATATACATTCTTGGTCATGGGTCTGTTCTGAAATAAAGAAATTTTATTGTGTTGTTGAAGCACCAGTTTTGAAACATGGTATCACTGGCTGTATGAATATACTTTCTCCTTGCTGTCTCAGTAGACAACTACAGACAACTGAGGATGTAGGCAGGATAACTGAGAATTTGGAGGAATGCAAAAAAGTGAGACAGTATCAATCACAGTAACAGGTAGTTATAGCAAGTCATCAACTTAAATATTTAAACCCACAACAAAAAACAAAACCAAAAAAGCTTGTAGTTTTCTTTTTTTCTTTTGTTTTAATGAGGTGTTGGAAGAAAACTGCTGATGTCTGCAGGACTGCAATCTTCCAGACATAAAAGAGAATATAAAATTCCTAAAATTATAATTTAACAAGAATGAATTCATCTTTCCTTTTTTCACTAAGGTTTCATCACCACTTTTCTGCTCTATAACTGTATTGTAAATATACATTTCAGAGCACTAATCTTTGTCATGTTACTATTTTTAAGTAAAGCCTTGTATATTGCATTCAGATAATCTCCGACTATCTGAATCATGAGGAAGAAACTTCATACTATTCAGAGAACACTGTTCCCCTGCCCCAGCTGGATTACTTCATAGCTGAATACGATTTGGAGCTTTACTGTAACTTTTCAGTAAAGAGTGTGGAAGTCTTTCTGTGAAGCATACAAATACCTTTGACCTGGAGTAATTACTTGGTATTGGTCTCTTTCTGCACTGAAAGCAGAATGCTGTTTAAGAGTATGTTGGAATTTGACGTGGACAGTATAATAGCAGTGGTAGTACTTACTTTGTTTTGTAAACTAGAGTACTTTGAAATAATTTAAAACATGGCCTAATGCTGGGAAAAATGATATAATACCTGGAAGAAAAGCACACACTCTTGCCTACTCACTACTAGCAATCATTCAGCTTTAAAGGCATGATAGGGTGCCTTAGAGAAGTTATTTCTCTGGCTGTCACTGTGTGTAGAAGTACACTGAGTGAGATATTGCAGTAGTAGGAGAGAGTTCTTTGGCTGTGGTGTAGGTAACCCCTTTAACATTACGCAGGAGTCATTTTGTGATCTGTCATTACAGCACACCTCAAGCTAATACGACAAAGGATATTCGTCTGTTAAGTGTGGGCCGTCCTCGCTGCAGTAAACACAGCCGTCTCTGCAGCCTCAGAGTTGTGAGAAAGGATGGAGAAAACAAAGGCAGGCAGTTTTATACCTGTCCTCTACCCAGAGAAACTCGGTGTGACTACTTTCAAGTACGTATGTATAAGACTTCAAGTCCTGTTTTTTACTGAGCACTTGTTCCTGCAACCTCCTTGCCCCAATAATCTATAATTGTGGACAGATAACAATCCATTTAAAGATTGAGGTAATTTTAAATACTTGTGCATACTGAACTGAAACTAAGATCATAATTGTAGTTGTGAACATCCAGTTTTAGTTACTGCTGAGAATGAACCTGCTTTTGCAAACGTTCTTAATCTGCTTCCATGTGATGTGAAACAGATGCACAGCAGAAATGTTGGTTTGAAAGGACTTGTAAAAGTTTAGTTCAGCTTCTTGCTTGAAGGACTATGGCAAACTCCAGATCTAGACATCATCCATGTTTCTGTCTAGCCAAAATCTTGAAAGTCTCTAAGGATGAAGATTCTGTAATCTTTCTGGGCATCTGCTTCCACTCATAGCTAACCCAACCTTCCTAGCTGCAACTGGTGGCCATTGCTCCTTGCTATGAACGTTATGTGAATGAAAAGTTTGACTCAGTCACCTATCACCAGGTAGCTAACAGATGAACTCAAGACAGTAATTACTATAACACCTTAATTTGAAAAAACCCTATGTGTTAACATCAATTAAAGTTACACCAGTTAAAGACAAACCTGAAATGAGTGATCACAAAAGAGATAAAACTATCTTAATTACTAGGGTAATTAAGATTCTAGTATTTCCCCTGTAGATCTGTTTATATTGCCAGTTTTAAAATAAGGAATTTATAGCCATCACATATGCTAAAACTGCCTAAAACCTGTTTCTTTTGGCAGTGGGCTGACTTGAATTTTCCGTTCTGTAACCATGGCAAGCGATGTGTTATGAAGACTGTGTTGAAGATTGGTCCCAATAATGGAAAGAACTTTTTTGTGTGCCCTCTTGGAAAGGAAAAACAGTGTGGCTTTTTCCAGTGGGCAGAAAATGGGCCAGGTATGCAGGTTACTCCTTGATGTTGATGTTATAGTTATCTGTTCCTCAAAGTCTTAAGTGCATACAACTTTCCTAGTCATTTCTGTATTGTTTTTGTCTTTTTCCCTATTTGCTGGTTAACTACTAAGACAGCTCCAACAATGTAAAGAACTGCAGATTTGGAAAGAGTAATTTTACATAGTCCTATAAAAATTAAACACTGCCTGTATGCTGCATACTATTTTGTAATACACATCTAGCTTTCAATATATTGTGACATACTGTTATATTTCTAAAAAAAAAAAACACTGAACTGTTTTTTCATATACATGACTGAAGTTTGTTAACACTGCATACCTTTAAGCATATGTGATTTATAGAATCGATAACTTTAATCTAATTTAGTGTATTAAATGGGTAGATTTCTTCATAAGTGTAAATATATATTTAATAAAAATGAATGAAAGTCAATATACTTTTTTAATACCACTTCATGCTTTAATAGAATCACAGAATCATTCAGGTTGGAAAAGACCCTTGGGATCATCGAGTCCAACCATCAGCCCTACTCTACAAAGTTCTCCCCTACACCATATCCCCCAACATCTCATCCAAACGACCCGTAAACACATCCAGGGATGTGACACCACCACCTCCCTGGGCAGCCTATTCCACTATCTGACCACTCTTTCTCTGAAACATTTTTTCCTAATGTCCAGTCTAAACCTCCCCTGTTGCAGTTTAAAGCCATTCCCTCTTGTTCTGTCACTAATCATCTGTGAGAAGAGACCAGCACCAACCTCTCTACAATGTCCTTTCAGGTAATTGTAGAGAGTGATGAGGTCTCCCCGTAGCCTTCTCCTCCTCAAATTAAACAGTCCCAGCTTCTTCAAAATTGCTCCTCACAGGATTTGTTCTCCAGGCCCTTCATCAGCTTTGATGCCCTCCTCTGCACTCACTCCAGCACCTCGATATCTCTCTCATATTGAGGTGCCCAAATCTGGACACAATACTCCAGGTGTGGCCTCACCAGTGCAGAGCACAGGGGGACTATCACCTCCTACTCCTGCTGGTCACACTGTTTCTAATACAAGCCAGGATGCCATTGGCTTTCGTGGCCACCTGGGCACACTGCTGGCTCATGTCCAGCTGCTTGTCAATTAGAACCCCCAGATCCTTCTCTTCCAGACAGCTCCAGCCACACCTCCCAAGCCTGTAGCCATGCAGGGGGTTGTTGTGGCCCAAGTGCAGGACCTGGCACTTGCCCTTGTTGAAGCTCATCCCGATAACGCTGGTCACCGCTCCAATCTCTCCAAGTCTCTCTGTAGAGCCTCCCTATCCTCATGCAGATCGACACTCCCGCTTAACTTGGTGTCATCTGCGAAATTACTGATGATCCACTCTATGTCCTTAGCAAGATCATCAATAAAGATGTTGAACAGAAATGGCCACAACACTGAGCCCTGAGGAACACCACTTGTGACCGGCTGCCAGCTGGATTTAGCTCCATTGACCACCACTCTCTGGGAGCGTCCAGCCAGCCAGTGACTGACCCAGCAGACCGTTCGCTCACCCAGGCCATGAGCAGCCAGTTTTTCTATGAGAATTCTGTGGGGAACTGTGTTGAATGCTTTTCGAAAATCCAGGTAGACAATATCCCCAGCTTTTTCCTCGTCCAACAGTCAGGTCATCTTGTCATAAAAGGAGATCAGGTTTGTCAGGCAGGACCTGCCTTTCATAAACCCATGCTGACTGGGCCTGATCCCCTGGTTGTCCATTATATGGCTTTTAATGGCACCCGAGATGACCTGCTCCATGACCTTCCCTGGCACCACGGTCAGACTGACAGGTCTATAGTTTCCTGGATCCTCCTTTCTGCCTCTCTTGTAGATGGGTGTCACTTTTGCCACCCTCCAGTCTAATGGGACCTCCCCAGTTAGCCATGACTTCAGGTAAATCATGGACAGCGGCTTGGCGAGCACATCTTTATTTCCTCAGAGCTTAAAATGAAACAGCAGTGGACTATTGTGTTGGTTTAAGCCCTGCCGGGACCGGAGACCACATTGCCGTTATCCCTCCCCCACCCTCAGCGGGTCAGGCTGGAAGTGAGGCACAAACCCCAGGTTAAAATAAGAAGAGATTTAATACAACAGTGTGATAAATAACAATCTGAACAACAACAGTAGCAATGATAACAACAATTAACAGTAATAACAGTAAATAAGACAAAAGATATACAGAGAAATACCGCAGTGAACACAGCCAGCCCACCATGCGTGCTTCCCTGGAACAAAGCCACAAAGGAAAGCTTCCCGCGCTGCCGTGCTGACCTGATGTCAGCATGGTATGAATAACCCTGCTGGAGCTCCCTTCCCCCTGCTTGGGAGAAACTTAACCCTATCCTAGCTGAACCAGGACAACTGTACACTTCAGATGTTACCATAGTTGAATGTGTGACCTTGCTTAGGTTTGGAAAACAAAGACAAAAACTAAGATTAATAACATGACTGCAGTTTTCTTAATAACATGTTTTAAATTCAGGTCTTAACACTTTATTTTAGTTGCTACTGAACTTTTTTCCCTAATTCATGTGTAATGCATAACAAAATCATACCTCTTAGGTGGTTGATACTCAGTTTACATTTGCTTGTCCTACCACTGCTTGATGAAGCAAGGGGAAATGTAAATAGAATATGCTAAGCTATCAAATGTGAAGTAAACTGAATTCTTCAGATCTTTGGACCATATACTACAGATAACAAGGAAAATAAAACTAATGAAGATATGGAAAGTAATGTTGCTTCCCACCAAAAATGTGAGAGTTTAAACAGGTTTAAAAGCTGCTTGTAAATGGTCCTTCAGTCTATGTAAATACTTCAGAATTAATTGTGTCATTTCTGAGAGCTAACTGCTTTTTTCCTTCTTTTTTTGTTTGTTTTTTTTTTTTTTTTTTTGTTTTTTTGTTTTTTGTTTTTTTTTTTTTTTTTGAGGGAGCACTACTTAATTTTCCTGAGGAAGTTGGGGAACTTCAGTCCAATTTAAATCTGCCATACCATGGTACAAGTGAAACCAATTCAGAGGCTTTTTTTTTTCCTCTTTTCAGTAGTCTCTGATACCTTTGAAATCTTTTAAAACTTCCCTGTGTGAAGAAAATATTTTCTAATCAGACTGTAGAAACGATAATCCTTCTGTTGCTCAATGGACTCTTTCCAATATGTATCTTTCATGAAGCTTATTATTTAAAGTGGGGTACAGAACTCTACCTGGGAACAAAACAAGCTATTTCACATGGTGATGACTGACTTTCCATTGCCATCTTTTTATATGACGCTTGTTACAATGATATGTCACTGCTAGCTTGTGCTTATACATCTAAGTCTTTAAAAATGCTTTCTAACCAGTTCCTTGCTTGTAGTTGTACAATTGATTACTGTGATAAAGTGTCTGATTATTTTTAAATTGTATGTGCTTTTGGATGTCTTGCACGGGGATAAATCTTCAGTAGTTCAGCTAAATGTGAGAAATCAAAAAGAAATACAACCATTTTTGATCACTTGCCTTCAATAAATGTTAAGATCTCACTGAAGCTGGAAGTTAAATGACTTTTTTCAAACTTTGACATTTCAAAGATAACAGTTGGGCTGTTACATCTTTTATCTTAACAGCCAGACAAGAAGTGAGTATCTGTTTACATACAACACATACATGTTTTAAAGGATTAACTGCTTTTATTAGCTACTGCAATCACTTTTTCTGTTCTTACACGTCTAGACTGTGTTGTTGTTTTTTTTTAAAACGTGAATAAGCAACATGGAAAGTTAACCTGGACAGTGGAACAGTCATGTATAAAGTGCATTTACCCTCCAAGGATGCAAAATCTGACTTCTTTATTGAAATGAGTAGTATGTCCTGCTTAACTAAGGACTAACCTAAGGAGAGGTGTTTAAAATAAAATATTTGGTCCTGATAATTGGTAAATCTATTTAACAGGTAATAAGTTTGTGTAATTTAAAAGCATGAGAAATAACCTACATTAAAATCTTACTGTTACAATAGTAGGTTTCATCTTGAATAAAAGTTGTGTTTTAAAAGCGACTTTCCGTATTGCCTCACTTTTGCTACTTTTAGCTTAACTACACATGTTAGCATGCAATAACTTTTTTTTTTTTTCATCAGGCTAGCCCATTGAAGTAACCAGAGCTGGCTGCAGAGAAGTAGCTTGAACAGCTGTACTTCACTATTTACCAGTGAGATTGCAAATTAGAGTTTTTTGTAAAGTCTCTGATTGTGCATGAACCTGTAATAAACCAAGTTAAGAATTCTAAGCATCTAAGTGTCTCAAGATACTTCAGAATGCTTGTATCACTGATTGATAGCACTGTTTTGGACAAACAATTGTTTCAGGAAAGGGATATTTAGCTCATAAATTCAGTCAAGAGATGTCATCTTGCAGATAAAATGTAAAATATTTGAGAGGAATTCTGAAATGTATGAAAATAAATTTAAGAAGTTTAAACAGGAAATAAGGCATGAGCCACAGGGCAAGGTATGGCTATTAAAGAAGTGCAACATGAATGATTTGTTTATGGAATAAAAGTTTATGGAGAACTTTATGTTTAGAAATTAGATTACCACCTAACACTCAACTTAAACAACTTTGGGACTAGTACCTCTTCCCTAAACCTCATGATAGAAACTTAACTGCTTTACCTTGCTAAGGCTATTAAACTATGCATTAAATAACAAGATTTCAGATTATTTAATTCTAATCTCATGTCTCCCCTATAAGTAGCACACATTTAAGCTATAAACTTCAAAAGTTTGTAGAGTATGTTCCCTAGGGCATCTGTTTTGAAGGGCTATATTTGTATCAGCCTAAATTTGCTTATGATATATCTTGGTTGTTTAATACCGCAAGATTAGGAAAGGCAGAAATGGAAAGAACCAAAGGGCAAGGCTACCCTGAACTAGCATGTGGAGAAATCTGACACATTTACACTCTAGTGAAGTAGGAGACTAGGCAAGAGATGGGGAATTCTAATCCACCAGCTGCCTCTGCCTAATTTACTGCTTTTGTAAACACTGCTTTTATTTTACTTTTTTTTTTTTCCTTCATCTTGGAGAGGACAGCACTATGTAACTTGTTTAACAAGCTGTAGCTGATAGGTGGTTATTAAAGGTTTTGATAAAGAAAATCTGGCAAGAAAGCTTATCTTGGAGTAGATCCCACTCTCAACCTTTCAAAACCAATCTGCAACCAGAGGTGCAAAACAGCAGACAGTTCTTGAAAGGAGCTCTTGTGTTTGCTCAAAACAAAAGTCTTGATTTGCAGCTTTTGTCCTAATAGTTTACAAATGTGTTTATTTACAGTGCAAGTGATGGAACACACTTATTTCTGATTCATATGTGGCTTACACACTTTAATGGCTTGTGTTGCATACAATCAACTGTGAAGGCTAAAAAGGGTAACAAAGCCTAAGTTAAAAAAAGAGGGAACTCTATCCCAAACATTTCTGTCATTTATAGTCCCTATGAAAGCCAATGTAAAATCTTTTAATAAAATAGAGCCCATTTTTAAAGACCTTAGGGTTCTGATGTAGATAGAGTTGTTACTTTAACCTGTACCCATACACAGCTAAGAGAAATGGGATATAGTACCACTGTCTACAGGAGGCTGTTTGGACTGACAGGCTCACATAAGCTCCTTTGACTAGATGCATTCTGAATGAGGTGGTGAGGGCAGTTCTGAAATAAAAAGGAGTCTTCTTGTAAAGCTGACTTCTAAGTACTGTTACAATTTTTAGAGAGCTTTTTCAGACATTAACATTACAAAGTGATAGCAGGACTCGTAACAGAAACCTGTCTTTAACCTTATGCAGAAAACACTTCTGGTTTTATATACCACAAAGACTAACCTCATAAAGCTCTCTGGACTCAGCTGAGACGCTATGTAAAACAGTTTTTAGAGGAGCAAGTCAAGGTCACACAAGTTTTGAAGTAAGTTTTAAACCTAGAAAATGGTAGTGCCATACCCGGGTTCTGCATTATGGTAGCACTTTAGTTCAAGTAAGTTTAGGGAGAGTGCATTTTTCACTTTGAAAGTAACATTTATTTTCCAATCTGTGACGTTCAGGTTAGAATCAACATTTTA
This sequence comes from Athene noctua, assembly GCF_965140245.1. Classification (NCBI taxonomy): domain Eukaryota; kingdom Metazoa; phylum Chordata; class Aves; order Strigiformes; family Strigidae; genus Athene; species Athene noctua. The sequence continues at coordinate 76,339,343 of NC_134040.1, forward strand.
TGCCTGGTTTCATGCCTTTATGCCCTTATTTAAAGTACTTTTATAGCCAGCTATTTGTTAAAGACAGACGCGCATGTTTCTTAATCTATACATGCACAACTACCCTTTGATGACAATGCAAGTTCAGCAAATAGAGTGAGGCCTGAAGCAATGGTCTTATATTAGTAATTCTCTAAGGGAAATATAAACTTACATGGACAATACGCACTCAAATTTTGAAACATGACTATGTCACCACTGTGACTACAGACCTTTACAATTATACATACACAACTATTTCTTCATCCACATTCCTGTCTAAAATGGTGCTAGTTTTTCTGGAATGGAAAACCTAAGTAAGAGTGTTATAGCTTGATGGTGGAAGGGGACTTTCAAAGATGTAGAAGATGCCATACTTTCCTTAATATCTGTATGAATGTTCATCACTAGTGGCTAGTATTTCACATGGAATGAAAAAGCATTGCAGTTTTCCGTGGACTTCACAGCAACTGTAGGCCCTCTTTATCTCTGAAAAAAATTTCTAGAAGATATAAAACCCTCTTCAACACCTTTCTTGTACCTTTCTGCACTGTACAATAGCTGTCAGCTACACTTGTATTGGCTGATGACAGCCACCGTTCAGCATCTAGTGCAATATAATATGTTGCATGAGTCTTTTTATTCCTCTAATATCTGACAGGTTGCTTATTATGTCAAATTTTTACTTGAATATTCAAAACACATTCAAAATTCATTTAGAAAAGTGTGGAAGGTGCTATATTTTATTTTAGTGGAACAATGCAATAAATCCAATCGAAGAAGAGAACCCAACAAAAATATTTTCCAGGTAAAAGCTTATTGAAAATGCAACAAAACAAACAAGCACACTTACAGGTGAGTAGAATTAAGAGTGTACACAGTATTGTTTAAACACTATGTTTTAGTTAGCTTTAGTTAAATAACTATCAGCTATGCGTATAGCTATATATATATAAAGCTTATTAGCTTTAGTTAAATAGCTTCTTGAATTACCATTCCTATACAGAGTGCAAGTCCCTGCAGAGTTTGTATGCTTTATGTTTTTTATTATAAAATCAAACATGACTTTTAGCTATTAGTCATGTGATATGATCATACTGTGAAAAGATCCTAACACTAATCTTTTTATACTAACGTTTCGACCTTGACAGAGTTGGCAAAGAGGCGCCTCTCAAAAGGCACTGACGAGCAGCAGAGCCCGATTTAAAGATGGGATGAAACTGTAGTTAGGACACTGAAGGGAAAAGTGAAGCAAGAGTTCCTCTGTTTTGTCAGGAGAAGGGGCATTTGGCTGGTTGGCCACAAATGGAACTGAAACCTAAGTCCTTCCTTCAGAAATCGTATGTGTATGAGGTCTTTCACACCAACCTGGGTTATTTCCATCTGTATTTTAGATCTACTAAACAAACTAACTGCAGTCCAAATGCTCTGTGCTCAGATTAAACTGGCTTTAATCTCAGTAAATCCAACTGCACATTCCACTAGATTAAAAACTGGTTTATGCATAGACTTTGCTGACAGGTCTGTGCTCCAGGCTGATTCCAGCCAGCTCCAGAAATACAGTACTCGGAGTGGGCCTTACCGCAGCAGCTTGAGCATCACATCTTTGGATAAGAACTTGCCTGTACTTTACTAGTCTGTAGTTTATGCAGAGCAAATGGAGATTTTTGAAAAAATCTGCATATATATCCTGTACGAGGCAGCAACTTGAACAGGAGTTGCCCTCACATTTTGATCATAGGATCCAGGAAAACAGATGGGGTAGAAGTTTTATTTCCTATAAGCAAAAAGCTTACTTCTACATATTGTACTTTGACAGAATCATATTCCTGAGAGTAATCTATTCACATATCTTTAAATCTAGAAAGGATTACAGTAATCATTTAACCTGCCCTTTTGCAAAAACCAGATGGATTTATTATGCTCCTTTGATCAGTTTAAGTATATTAATGTCCACTCATCTTCCTCCAGATGCACTTAATCTAGAAATTCTTTTGTGGCTATTTCCTTCAAACATAACTTTTCTCTCTCTCGTTCTGGCCCAGGAAATACTTGAGCATAATAACAGTGACATATGATGATTTGACATGCAAAAAAAAAAAAAAAATCTCATAATTTGTTAGAGGCCTGGACACTGTAGTATGGAAAAGGAAAAAAAAAAAGAAACCGACACTTGAAATAGGGAAAACGTATTTTAAGCTTTATCCAGAAAACACAATGCAGCACCACACAGTGATAACCAGCTTTGTTACACCCAACCCAGTCAGGCAGCATTTGCACGGCACTTTTTGCACCAGCTAGTTGACTCTGTTGAAAAGCAGAATACTGGACGAGGCTATTATTTCAAACGTATGACAATGTCCATTAAGAATAACTAGAGAAAGACCAATGTAATTTCTCACAAAAATAAATCAGACTACCTTTCTCAGGGTATAAATAATTCTATACCAGAAAAAAAAAAAAGTTTTAATCAAAAAGAAACAATTAAAATTCAAGCATTTATTTAAATAATATGTTCTAGAACTTCACAAGGATGATCTTAAAAATACAAATTGAAGTTCTGAAATGTCTTTAGAAAAACACTCAAGTTACAACATGTAAACAGCAGCTAAAATTTAAATTTCAATTTTTAATCTAGACAATATTTGAAGAGCAAGTTTACAATATAAACGCCTTACTATAGCAATATTGCAGAATCTATGCAAGGGAAAAAAACATTTAGTGAAAGTTCCACTCTGAAGGCAAAGATGGTGGGTTGTACTTCTTAAGGACAGTATTGCCACATGAAGCAGTCTTCAAGGTAATAGTGTAAGCTGCTTTGATTGTAACAGAAATAACATTTAAGCAAATACTGGACTTTGTAGATGAACACTATAAAAGTAAAAAATGCACTCAATACTAGAATGAACAATGAAGTTTAAAATTTGAACAAAGAAGAAATTAGAAAAATAACGCACTTTATTGTTTTTCTTTACCTTACTGTATACATAGAATATGTGGTTTATTCTTTGCTTTCTCTGATAGCTCATGTTACTTGCACTCTATTTGCCAATTCTCACTCCTTTCCATTACCTAGTATTGTAATACCATTGCTTTTTTTCAATCAGTCTAAAATAGTCTAATGGGACATGGCTTTACAAACACAAAATATCTCCCTGTATATAAGAGCAGCCTCTCAGCAAATGCTTTTCTTAAACACACGAACAGACTCCAAGTGGACCAGAACAGAAATATTTGCTATTACAGTAGCACAACTTCTCAAAAGTGTGTTTTAATAAAGTAGAATTATCTAATTTTAAAAAGTGACTGATTTTTTTTTTTTTTTTTTTAATAAATTACTCAGGATGACTGTATATAGGTTAATCCAGTATCAGATGCTAAGAGTAGCAGCAACAAAATACAGGAAGTTCACAGTAAGGACAGAAGGTTTCAGAAAGTTACCATAGAAACTTATATATTTTTGTCAGATATATGCAACCACTGAAAAGGAATTAGCAGTCAAAAAAAGTACATTATCACACTGAAAAAAGGTTTTCCTTTTTCAGTGGAAATGTATTAAACATGTAGTCCTGATGTTGGCTACTAAAGTTTCTTGGATTTCCAGAGAGACCAACACCGACAAAGATCAAATGACCAGATGCAAGCTGTAACTGTTCAAAGCATCACTCTATAGCGCCTCACTTTGCTTGGTTCTACACAGCCATGCAGAATGAACCATAAGCATAAAAGACTTTCTATACCCTTGCCATAAAACTACTCAGGTATGCAGACACTACAGTAGCTACAGGATTTTCAGCTATTTATATTTTGCTAGTTGCTTTGATAAACTAGAACAGGAATTAAACCGTTATGAGTTAAAATAGGAGGAAAGCAGTTATGGGACAAAACAGAAGGTGAAATTCAGGCAGAGGGAAATAAAACCCTGGAACTGTAGCACACACAAAAGGAAGCAAAGTGGTTTGGTTATTAACCTAAAAACTTTAACAAATCCTAGCTCACTATGTGATGCTAGTCTGAATGTAATAAATTAGGTACTGCAGTAATGAACACAGCCTCTGGTAACAGCAATCAACTGCAATTCAAACAACTTTTTTTCCCCCTCCCTCCTCTACACAATCTAGGTTTGGGTGTTACCTAGGATACAGTATTTTCAAATTCAGTTTAAAGCCTCTGATTCGTGGCACAAGATGGATAAACTTTATTTTTAATTTATTGTTATATCAATATGCGAAACACATGACAAAATTCAAGTACTTTTGTTACTTGTATCTCCAGAAGCCAGACAAAGACTATCTTATATCCAACCATTTAGCTCTATCTGTCATGAAGTCTCTTCATAATAACACAGTATGCAGCACTGACAGCTTTGATGGGAATAAATACTGGAAAAGGCCATTCTTGAGAAAGCACTATTAATCAAGCCACACTCAGCTATTTTGTCAAAAATACTAGTCATTGTGTTAATTGCAAGGTTTCAGGTGACAATCAGCAGGCACTGCTGATTGAGATGAATCTTTTAATGATAGCTTAGGTGATTATATTCAGTCTATGTTTACAGATTGCTTAGGCTGCTTGATTGAAGAAATTACTGATGAAAAACTTGTAACCGAGGTTGGGATTGTTTCCTAGGAACAAGAATGACACTGGGCAGAAAACAAAACCTGCAGCTCTCAGCTCCTACTCCTCCCATGGCAGTCCTGCAGGCTCAGCCACCAACTGGCAGCAGGCTGCAAGGCTGCTCGGGATGAGCAAGTCGAGAGCCATACACGAGCTGTTTAAGTGCTAAAAGAGCACAGCTGCATCAACTTTGAAAAACGAAAGGTACACCGAACTAACTCTCACTGTATTTACAATCATGTTATTTAGAATTTTTATCTTGCTTTACTGAAAGCAGCTAATTCAGAGAATACTGATCATATCCACTAAAAATAGTTTCGTAGATGTTGCAAATAGTAGAAAGCTTTTGCATTGGAAGAAGACAGTAAGGTCAACGGGAATGACTTGCAAATGCCCTTTATGTCTGTTCTCACCTAATTTTTGCCATATATTTTTTTGCCATGATAAATATATTTTAATAATGATCATTTATTTGATGATAATTTCTTCATGGGCATGCCAACTGCCCTTAATTCTCTACTGTGGCACATGAACAATTAAAGCAATTTTTTTAATTATTTATTATTAAGTTCTTCCTGAAGTGATCACAGATAAAACTACACTTTTCCTAGAACTTTTGGAAGACTACCCAAATACAGGTTGAGTAAGGCAGTTGAAATTCAGGAAAACAGTTATTTAGACTGCAGAAGAAAAAAACATTTCCACTTACTCCCTGCAACAAGAATTAAAGACTGTAGCTCTCACAAAATATCATAAAGCATACCCATCTTGTGCTTGGCCATATGATTAACATACACAGCAATTACAATCTCTCACCTAAACCAGTGCGCAGTACATCCATTTCTCTCTTCAAACTGTTAACACTGCTTTACCAGGTAGCTTACTCTGAAGCATCACATCTGAACACAGGTCCTGGTAACCCCTTTAGGTAAGGCTGAAGTAAACATTCTTGGGTGCAAGATACACTGTTCACTAGTTACTCAGATTACAATGATATCCATTAAATTGCTCTCCCACGGATAGGCTGCTAACACCGACAGAACATCATTAAAAACACTGAAACTTGTCAACAGTGTAACAGGAAGAGATTTGTATTACTCTTCACACACGGGTGATGGCACGCCTGAAACTGTGACTGCAGAAAGGGAAGAGTGGTGTATAATGTGGCACTCTCACGTATTTGGTTTGAGAATAAAATCTACTCAACTGCATTTCCTGTGTATGAGAGAAGAATGCCCAACTTGAATCTCTGTGGAGCTTCAGCATGGGAGAGGTATGTTGTTAGTCATTCACTATTAAGTCACACGCCTTTGTAACATCCTTGGGAACAAACACTTGCTGCTACAGAAATTGAATAGATGGGAACTACAGGAACCTCACTGACGGAAGATTCTTAGTGTCAGAAATCTACATTTATTCTTTACTCACCAAAAGTTGCCCTTAATGTCTTGTTGTCAGTGAACTGTTTGGGACCCTAACCCATTTTCTGAGCTCTGCTGGTATTCAAGGAATGCTTACCAGATGCTTTGTACCGTGTACTACCTCACCAATACTGGCAGAGGAACAGAGGTATGTCAGGAGGTGTATCCTCATAGAATCTCAGTTACTAGAGAAGCAGATCTTCATGTCCTATTTTCCTCACTGTCTCACATTTCTCCCTGAAGCTGTTTCACCCTCTATAAATGAATTTCTACTTTTCACAGGAGAATAAGGAGGAAAAGATTCTTCAGCCTCAGTGTTCTAGGATAATTGGGCAGGTTACTCTCTGAGCACAGATTTTCGTGTTTCACATATAATAGCACAGCCATTAGAACAAACAAGTGCAAGAAGCCAGACGTGCAAACTCACTCTAGCCGTCGGCTTAACAGCATTCAGTATATCAGCATCCTCATCGGATCAGGCCCTGGGGTTAGAACAGCAGAATGACCAGAGCCTGAGGGCCTATTAGCTTCCTAGCATCCAGTTACTGGTTCTACACATCCCCACTAATAGAAATACAGGAAATACAGGAGATTTGGGATACCTACAAAGTTAGAAAGCAGCTCCTGAGATGAAGTACTGAGGTTCCCATAAAGCTTAAAACACTGGACTCCTAAGAGCCTTTTGGATCTTCCCAAGAAAGGGCAACTTTTCCCTTCCTAAGGATGGAGTATTCTAATCTTTGCATACTGAGACTAAAGGCTTCAACAGTTCTGTATTGTTCAGTGATTTTGTTATTCACTGTGAGAAATCCTTTAGAGGCACTTATATGAGATGGTCTATTATATGACCAGATTGCCTCAACTTCTAGTATGCATTTGAAGTTCTTCCCAAATGCTAAGTCTGGAAAAATCACAGCTGTAAAATAGAACATAATGGTTAAGTAGGTCACTGATTGGCATACTGTGAGTAGCTAAGACTGACCAAAGGTACATAAATGACAATTATAAGTGACAGTTGGAATATTTATCTGGCATTAGCACTTACATTTGTCATAGTGAGGCACTACATTACTGTTATATGAGTAAAACTTTATGCAAGATCAAACTTCTATTCTCAACTCTGAAAGAGACTTGATTTTTCAAATTAAGTTACAGGGTTATAGCTCTATTCCTGAATGTGATTGGGGATGTTAACTTAGCTCTGCTGAGCATACGGGCACTTCTCTCTTGCCTAAAACTCTTTGTGATTCAGTAACCAGACATCCCTGTGACAGAAACCCCTGAGCGCCCAATATACTAGTCTGTCCAAAACACAGTGGTGTTAACACAAAGCACACCTCACAGTGACTTTCAATTAAATACCCAGTCAAGGAGACTGAATTAATGGTGCTCACATTTTCATAAAGCATTGTAGAAACAGCAGTTGCTCTGAAGGATGAGATTTAAGGTGTAAAGCCTCCTCAGTCAGGAGAAATTCAAATTCACAATTTAACAAAGAGAAGGCCATCAGAAAAAGGTTGTACGGAGACTCTGTGCTTCCCCATCCTGAAGAGGAGAAACCTATGGCAAATAACTAAATATTTATGGGACAGAAGAGAGAACATGGGGAATATGACAATAGCCTGTTGATGAGAAAGCTCCTGAAGTAGTGAGTCCTGGATTCAAATCCTGATTTCTCATGTCCCTCACTGAATTTTATTGGGTAGAAATATTAGGATGGGCATCCAGCTTGAGGGTTGGATGTGAAATCTGCAGAGACGGGCACCTCATTTCAGTCTGCAGGAAAATTTTGAAGAGCATGCTTTTGCCAATCTAAGTATGTGCTGTCACGAGCTGGATTTTTTCCTGTGCTTCTTAGTGCCCAACTGTGTGTTCCAGCGCTCTACTTTGTCTTGGTATTAGCAGATGGGTGGCTGTACCCTGAAACTGAACAGCTTGCTTGCTCACACTCTGAAAAAAGCCAAAAAGATTAGTTTTCAGCCAGACCAGCAAGCTAATCCATTTTGTGGAGCCACACAATCACCAAACCCAACTGTATAAGTGAAGAGAGAATGCATACTGGGGGATGTGGGTAGTACCATCCCTTTTGGGGCACAAAATCTTAATCCAGCAAAATCATTCTCCAGAGATGGACAAAGCTTAAAACATAACCTTGTCTTCAGAACTTCACTATTAGCCAACTGTTCTCTGTTCAGTATAGTTGTTTTTTGTGGATTTTATTACCACCACTGTAACTATGAGCTGAGGAGCTCAATTCACAGGAATGAGGATGGTACCATATACATACCTGAGGGCTCTGATGCATACTCATCCAGTGAACACATGGGAGTTGTTTGTTACTGCTCTTTGATCAGAAGTTATGCACCCCACAGCAGAGCCAGTGGAATGGGGTGCAGGTATCTGCTCTTCTCAGTGCAAAGTGCAGATGGAGGTCAGAGAGGTTAAACTGCTGGATGTGGTGTGAAGCTGTCTGGGTGAAGGCATACACTCCAGGCTGCCAGTCCTGGTACAGGAACAGCAACCTCCAGCAAAGAGATACAGAGGGCAGGGACAAGCAGCACTGCAGAAATCAGCTGAAGGCCATTAATGTCCTTAAGCTCACGTGGGAAAGTAATGCTAGTTGCTAAATACCCGTTTTGTGGGGCTAGCGCTTTCACTAAGCAGCAGTAAAAACTGTCATAACTCTTGCTGAGAAGTGAGATTGCAGGCCTTTTCATGTTGACAGATTCATAAGAATGGGTACAGACTGAATTTAAATAGTTACAGTTCATTAACACTACAGCTACTCCAGTGTATTTATTTTCTACTTTGTAAAATACAAATTAGTCTTCAGTAACAAAACACACTTGACTACTTGTTTATAATACTTTTTACATACACCCTTTTAATCTATAATGCTTTACTTTATTACTGTAAATCCTTCAGAAAAAAAAAAAAAACTTACACAGGTAAAGAACTCATTACACAACAAAAGTAGGAAACTGTCAGTTCTATGTTGCTCCTCAATGCTCAGGGAAAAGTACTGCAGATAAAATATTAATTTATGGGAAGTTTCAGTTCCTTTATACGTCTCTATGAATTAGCATGCCAACCCAGCCTTCATCCTCACAGATGATCTATGGTAATTTGCCTTAGAATTTTTCTTGCAACAATGAATATCCAGGAGTAGTATTATGCTAGCAGCACAACCATTTTTATTTTCAAATAGCCTGTCACACTGTATTTAATAAATAACCACACATACAATCAAGCATCTACTTACAAACAATAAGCATTCATGACCTAGCTAAGTATAATCCTCAATCTGTATTACTGCGATACCGTGAAGTAATGATTGAGTAACTCTACCCTCAGCCCCCAAAAAGTGCAACTTCCGTAGCCAGCATTTAAATCACTAACTCACTATGAGTTAATTCAGGACAATTTTATATTATTTTTTGAATATACAAATATAAAACCCTCCTTAAGTCCCCCCCACTCCCCCCAAAAAAAAGTAGACTGTAGGCTTCTTAAACATCAAAAAAAATTACTAACTGCTTGAGGAATTATGCCACCTTCAAGAATCTTAACATCCAGCACTTGGATCCTCTCTGCCAAATACTACTTGGAAAAACAGTAACACAAGACACAAAGTAACCTTCAGAAAGCAAATCAACCAACAGTTGAACCTAGATGTGTAGAGTCAGAATGCATCAAGAAAACTCTTATAATGACACAGGTCTGCTGATAAAAAAAAAAGCAAATTAATATGAAAAAAAAAATATTTATAAAACGAGAAACTACACATTTGGAGAAAGTATAAAGTACCATTAACGGCAGGAAAACAGGAAAAAAACCCACCAGTATTCTGATTTCAGAGGTGGAAGGTAGGAAAAGGACCATGCCTATACATGGAAGAAGGCTTTAGACAGACCAGAGTACTTAAAAAATTGCTGTAGTTTATAGCAATAGCAACCTATCTGGTTTGGAGGTGATTCTGTGAAACTTTTGTGAAATGGTTTCAGCAATGTGTGATACTAGCCCTTAGCAAAAGTAATCCTAAAATCTACTTTAAGCCTCAGATAAAATTACTTTTGCATGGGGCAGGAGTGATAGGTGGGAAAGGGTGAAGGAGGATTTGGGTGACAAGTGAAAACAACTTGCCTCAAAACCTTGTTTATCCTGCAGAGCTGAAGAGAATCTAGTTTGTCAAGGTCCTGTGCAACAACAGAGCCTATACAGCAATTTAAGTGAAGGTTATGAATAAAATTAATGCGGTAATATAGCCTGTGGAATTTAACATGAAGGCAAACATTTTTCAGACTTTCACAAGGTAAAACATCCAGATCCTAGAATTCTATGTGAGAGAAAGGATTTAGTTTTTATTTCCTATTACAGTTTTACCATTACAAGCTTATCTAATATTGCGGCTGCTTAATATAACATTATGAAATACTACTGAAACATGTAGATGTCTACATGTAAATATGTAATTTCATTTTTTACAAAAAAAATAATCAGTAGGGAAAAGAAATTACAGAAATCTGTCACAGACTCATAGAATGATTTGGATTGGAAGGGACATTAAAGATCACAGCATCATCTAGGTTGGAAAGGACCCTGGAGACCATCAAGTCCAACCATTCGCCTAGCACAGTTCCCACCTACAGCATATCCTTAAGCTCCAAATCGACCCTACTCTTGAACACCTCCAGGGATGGGGACTCCACCACCTCCCTGGGCAGCCCATTCCAACCCCTAACAACCCGTTCTGTAAAGAAATGCTTCCTAATATCCAGTCTAAACCTTCCCTGGCGCAACTTGAGGACATTCCCTCTTGTCCTGTCGCTTTCTACTAGGCTAAAGAGACTCATCCCCAGCTCTCTGCACCCTCCTTTCAGGTAGCTGCAGAGGGTGATGAGGTCTCCCCTCAGCCTCCTCTTCTCCAGACTAAACACCCCCAGTTCCCTCAGCCGCTCCCCGTACGACCTGTGCTCCAGACCCTGCACCAGCTCCGTTGCCCTTCTCTGGACACGCTCGAGTCATTCAATGTCCTTTTTGTAGTGAGGGGCCCAAAACTGAACACAGGAATCGAGGGGCGGCCTCACCAGTGCCGAGTACAGGGCTCAGATCCCTTCCCTGTCCCTGCTGGCCACGCTATTGCTGACACAAGCCAGGATGCCATTGGCCTTCTTGGCCACCTGGGCACACTGCTGGCTCCTGTTCATCGGGCTGTCAATCAACACCCCCAGGTCCCTCTCTGACTGGCAGCTCTCCAGCCACTCCTCCCCAAGCCTGTAGCGCTGCTGGGGGTTGTTGTGGCCCAAGGGCAGCCCCCGGCATTTGGCCTCATTGAAACTCCCCCAGTTGGGCTCAGCCCATGGCTCCAGCCTGTCCAGGTCTCTCTGCAGAGCCTCCCTACCCTCGAGCAGATCAACACTCCCACCCAACTGGGTGTCATCTGCAAACTGACTGAGGGTGCACTCGATCCCCTTGTCTAGATCATCATTAAAGATGTTAAACAGGAGTGGCCCCAAAACTGAGTCCTGGGGGACACCACTCGTGACCAGCTGCCAGCCTGATTTAACTCCACTTGCCACAACCCTTTGGGCCCGGCCATCCAGACAGTTTTTTACCCAGCGAAGTGTGCGATTGTCCAAACCTCAAGCAGCCGGTTTCTCCAGGAGAATGCTGTGGGTAACAGTACCAAAAGCCTTGCTAAAGTCAAGGTAAATTACATACACAGCCTTTCCCTCATCCAATAAGCAGGTCGCTCTGTCATAGAAGGAGATCAGGTTTGTCAAGCAGGACTTGCCTTTCATAAACCCATGCTGACTGGGCCTGAGCATCTGGTTGTCCCTCATGTGTTGCATGATGGTGTTTAGGATGAGCTGCTCCATCAGCTTGCCGGGCACCGAAGTCAAGCTGACAGGCCTGTAATTTCCCAGATCATCCTTCCGACCCTTCATATAGATGGATGACACACTGGCCAATTTCCAATCAATCGGGACCTCCCCAGTCAGCCAGGACTGCTCATAAATGATAGAAAGTGGCCCTGGGGAGCACCCCAGCCAGCTCCTTCAGCACCCTCAGGTGTATGCCATCAGGTCCCATAGACTTGTGTGTGTCTGTGTGATGCAGCAGGTCACTGACTCTCTCCTCCTGGATTGCAGGGGGGTCGTTCTCCCAGTCTCTGTCTTCTGGCTGAGGAGGCTGGATTCCCTCAGTACAACTAGTCCTGTTATTAAAGACTGAGGCAAAGAAGGCATTAAGCACCTCAGCCTTCTCCTCATCACTTGTTACCAAATTTCCTCCTGCATCTAGCAGGGGATGGAGACTCTCCCTGCACTTTCTTTTGCTACTGACATACTTATAGAAACTTTTCTTGTTGTCCTTGATTGCAGAGGCCAAATTAATTTCCAGTTGGGCTTTAGCCCTTTTGATTTTCACCCTGCACAGCCTCACAGCCTCTCTGTAATCACTGTGACTGACTAGCCCCTTCTTCCAAAGGCCCTAAACTCTCCTTTTCTCCCCGAGTTGCAGCCAAAGCTCCCTGTTTAGCCAGGGAGGTCTTCTCTGGTGTCGGCTTCTCTTACAGCACCTGGGGACCGCCTGCTCCTGAGCCATTAACACTTCCCTCTTAAAAAGTGCCCAGCCTTCCTGGGCCCCTATACCCTTCAGGATTGTCTCCCAGGGGATCCTTTAAAGCAGGTGCCTAAACAAGGCAAAGTCAGCCCTTTGGAAGTCCAGGATGTCAGTCCTGCTTAGCTCTCTCTCCTGACCTCTATAAGAATAGGGTACTCTATTATTTCATGATTGCTGTGCCCTAGTCGGCCTCCAACCTCCATGTCGTCCACCAGCCCTTCTCTGTTCACAAAGAGGAGACCCAGCAGGGCACCTTCTCTGGATGATTCACTCACCAGTTGCGTCAGGAAGTTGTCTCCCACACTTTCCAGGAATCTCCAGGACTGGTCTCATTCTGCCGTGTTGTATTTCCAGCAGATGTCTGGGAAGTTGCCCACAAGAACAAGGGCAAGCGATCATGAGATTTCACCTAAGTGCCTACAAAATATCTCATCCATCTCTCTGTCCTGGTTGGGTGGCCTACAGTAGACTTCTACTACAACATCTGCCCTGTTGGCCTTCCCCCTGATTTTAATGCAAAGACACTCCACCCTGTCTTCACTACACTTGTGCTCGAAGCAATCATAACAGTCCCTAACATACAGCGCCACCCACCGCCTCTCCTTCCTTGTCTGTCCCTCCTAAAGAGCTTGTAGCCATCAACTTGTACACCTCAGTCATGGGAGACATCCCACCATGTTTCTGTAATAGCAACAACATCGTAATTTTCCTGTTTCATCACAGCTACAAGCTCCTCCTGTTTGTTACCCATGCTGTGTGCATTGGTATTCATGCACTTCAGATGGGCCGATGTTTTGCCCCCTTCCCCCTTCAAATCTAGTTTAAAGCTCTGTCAATGAGCCCAGCTAACTCCTGACCCAAAATCCCCTTCCCTCTCCGGGACAGGTGCATCCCATCTAATGTCAAAAGATCAGGTCCCTGTATACCAACCCATGATTAAAGAATCCAAAGCCCTGATGGTAACATCAGTCTTGGAGCCACCCATTCATCTGCTGAATTCTCCTGATCATCTAGTTCCAAGCCCCCTGCCATGGGCAGGGACACCTTTCACTAGACCAGGCTGCTCAAAGTCCCGTCCAGCCTGGCCTTGAACACTGCCAGGGAATACCGTCAGTGTTTGACAAAAGCTCATCTGTAATTGAGACCATATACATTTGTGAATTCAAGTTACTAAACCTTCAGCAAATAATTATCTTGTTTTAATCTGTAACAATGAAAACAAACAAACAAACAAAAAAGTGTCAGAGTATTACAGTGCATTTTTCCTGTTCAGTTACCTTGACATTCTACAAAGACTAAATACAGTCTGCAAATGCAGTTGGAAGATCAGACTTAAGCAGACCTGCTTTCACAAAAAGCCTTTTTCCTGTTGGGAGTGTTAGGTTCTGTAACAAACTCTGTATGCTTGTCTTGGAAAATTAACAACTTCAGGTTCTTCCCATCTGTACATAAGAATATTTAGATAAGCCAAGGCCACTGGAATTATTGCTAAACTGAATTTCTTATTCCTTGGGATCTTTAAATGACAAATGCTAAGAAAGTAGAAATATAAAATGCAACCCAATTTCACAACTACATTCAAGTGACAGAGCTCACCGATTTTATATGTTGCACAACACCAATCAAAATAATAATTTACCAACAAACAGAATTAGAGCCGAAATGTATTTTGGAGTCAGCCTGGAAAGCATGCAAAGGATGAAAACAAGAGACTTCCTCTTCAGGAGGAACATGAAAGGTTTTTTCATGCAGAGTTTTGAAATCACCATGTCTAACCAGTAAAAAACTCTGATAACACAGTTGTTTCTGTAAAACTCTACCTGAAAAGTATAATCAAACCCTCTTCTTTCAAAGATTTTTCTCTATCCTACTGGAAAACTAAACAAAACAAAACCCACCAGTAACAGAAATTCCCTGAACAACTGGCACACTTGAAAGTTGCTGTTGCTTCTATTTCACAGACCATCATCTGTCACTGTGAAGAGAATGAAAACACAGCAAATGTTGTTAAATGCACAAATATCTGAAATAGTGACTCAGCAGCTTGAACAGTAACAACAGAGCTAGTCATAAAATCCTGAGATTCTGCCACAGCTGCTCTGCAGACATTTCAGTACTGTTCTTTTTGCTGTAAATTTAATGAAACTTATGTGGAGGAATTAACAGATCCCTCAGTGAGAACATCTCTAGTTCAGTGCTTAATATAGAACGTACTACTTGTAGATTAGAGCTAAAGTAAATTTAACCGTATCACTGATGTCCCCTCACACACACAGACTACAGATAATAGAACTGAAATCCTACATATATTTTCTATTTCAAAACAAGGATGAACACAGTTGTTAATGAGTTACAGCAGTCATGCAATACCCAAACAACAAATGCTAAAAGAATTTTTAAGTTAAAAAGCAATCAGCACCACTTGTTTTTACCCTATGAAAAGATAATAGATTCACTCCATTTTATATAGTATTACTTGTAGATTCTGTCTGAAAGATCAACCTTGGATTCTCTGAAAATCTGAATTATTCCTGACTGAGGCAGTTGTGGATGAAAAGCCGTATTCCAGTGGTAACCTACAGTGAAATGACAGGCAAGTTCTCTTCAACACTTGTATACAAAACATCATCAGGGTTCACACAGATTGTTTTATTAAAGAACAATTCAGTGGCATGCAAAAACATGGCATAGTTGGCTTTATTAATCAGACCACTGAGCTAAGATTCTTTCTCTGTCTCCACTGGATGAAGCTATAATTTCGTAAGAAGTTTTCAAAATAGAAAAAAGCAGGCTAGCTAGAAGCTAATGAATTTGAAAACACAGTTGGACTCAAAAAACCCCCACAACTTTACAGAAGGAATGCATTCAACTATACCACTAAAGTACAAATACATTCTGTGTAGGTTTTTTCTGCATTTTGTAGTACAAGTTTGAGTGTAAAAACTTAGAAATACAAAATTCCTTGAAATCAGGAGCAGTAAGACTCCCCCCCACCCCCACCCCCACCCCCCCCCCCCCCAGCAGAAACTGTCACAGTTTTTGCTTACTTTCAGCAAGGATTTGTACTTGTAAAAAGCTTTCTTAAAAAACTTCATGCGTCTGCTAAGCGTAAGAGAACAGCCCTACACTAGCAACCTTTAAAAAAATAGTTTTAATACAAAATATTAAGTAAATTAGTTTTTAAGTCCAGAATTCTCTCCATTACATCAGATCAGCACATGTATAAATATTATCATTTAATACACTGTCAAATTAACAATGTATTAAAATAGTTTGCACAAAACTAACCCCTTCATTTATGATAACTAATTCAGCATGACAAAGCAACTATTAGACTATAGACTATTAAACCACATGTATTAGTACATATGTCTCATGGAGACAAGATCGTGTATAGGTGAGCAGACTATGCAGTAAGCTAGAATTGTAACTCGGTGCCTCCAGGTACACTGTTACAGAGCACTCACCTTTCAGCATGGGCAATCCTAGCCTCTAGAGGCACACACTAGCTAGCACAGAGTGGCATAAGCACACCAGAAAGCAGGCCGTGGATGCTCTCTCAAAAATGAATCCCAGTGGAATCAGCTGCAGCAGTTTGAGAAGTTACCACTCAGCTGCCAGTACCGAAACCTCCTAAATTCAGTGCACAGTGTTATCTCCAAAGTAACAATCATCCGGATTTTAGTCATCTATTTCCACTTGACTGCCTGAGTTACCTGAAGATACAGCAGCCATGGCAAAGGGTTGTAAGTGGGACAGGTAGAGAGAACTTAAACCACTGCAGATATATTCAGTAAGAGCTTCTTTGACTAAAGCTTGTTGTGGCTTACAGTGTACTCTGTGCAACAGGATGCTCTGAAGAGCCAGTGACAGAAGTGAATCACCAAATAAATGACTTTGCTGATGAAGTTCAACAGCAGGTCATTAAAACTGGCTATTCTAGCTTGAACTTTTTCCAACTTTCAAAGACTCCATCTTAGAACATAAGGCAATAATCATTCTAAAGCACAGTGCAAGTATCTAAACCATCTTATAAATGATACATTAAGGTGTGCTTTTATTACCCAATGATTTTATTCAAGTAGACAAAGAATAATTAAAGTGTTTATAACAAGACATGCTCATTTTATTTGCTCCCTCCTTTTAACTTCCTAGCTCAAGTTTAGCAAAGATTCAATTAAGTGATCAATGCGCCACCAAATTAAGAAAACAATCAAACAGATCTTCAAATACTTATGGAACAATCCTCAAGATGCTGAAGTTCTATTACAAATAAATCCTGGTATCTCCAGAGAAAGTGACAAACCCAGCTTTGTCAGCTGTAGGTAACTGTCATGCTCCAGGTATGCAACTGCTCCTTCGCGGGGGTAGGCGTGCTACAGGAATGTGCAAGCGCACAGCACATTAGTGACAAGGAAATCACAGTGATTAAGATTCATGACTTCGCCGACAAAAAAAGGTGACAGGAAGATTTCCACGTCTTCACATCCAGTCAATGCAGTACTCCTTGAAGGCTGGTACTACCAGGGATGTTTGGATGTCCTCTTTATTCAAACATTTCACAACAGCTGAGAATACAAGTTAGAAGGGTTCACAAGGAGGTGCTCCTTATCTCTTTAAAGCTTTGAATGCTTCACTATTCTTCAACCCTGTCCTTGCTTGTCAGCATTTGCATGTGATTTTCTTTTCAAGAGAAAACACGGACTAAATCTTAGAAAGACAATTAAATATTCTCCAAATAAGTCTCATGTGTAGAGGCAGAGCTCCTCCTGTTCCCTGACCTTTACTCCAGACTTCTGCCAAATATGTTCTTAAATGGCAAAGTGAAGATCCAGTTCAATGTTTACTATTCATCACTTCTGGTTACTTACTTCTTATAAAAACAGACTACAAGACCCATAGACACTTTGGTCTCTTTGCATACGTACTACCACCTGTCCACTTTATGAGCTATTGTTGAAAGCTGTTCTTTTTTCCAATAACCAAAGCTCTACTTTCCCAAAAAAGCAGGTGAAACTTGGCATCACTTGGCACTAAATCACAACAGATAACTTTCAGTGGTATTTAGAACCAGAGTTTGACTGTCAGGTTTGAAAAAATTTAAAAATTGAGTTGGGATGTAAGGTAATGCCGATTAAATTCATGACTTGAGACCTCAGTAGTGAAGCACATTAATTTCAGGCATTTCACTTAAATGTAAATTTTTAAACATAGATGAATTGCCTATGCTAACTGTGAAAGTGTCAGCACTAGCTTGTCACAAAGTGTTCATAAACAACAGTTTGCAAGGATGTCTCAAACAACTTGAGTGGGATGGCCTCTGGAGGAGAAGCGGAGCACGCTCAGCAGAGGTGGGGCGGTGGGCCATTTCTCTCCCCCTCCTTCCTGTTGTTGCCCAGAGACAGAACGTGCCTAACTGCACAGGTACAAACCAGAGAAAATGAGAACCTTCTGAACAACCTACTGCACACGTGTAAGAAAGACTATATAAAGAAAATACCTCTCGTGTGTCTTTGTTGACCCACCAACTATGGACCAAGCTGGCTACTCTGTGACAACACGGGATCCAAGGGTGGTGATTCCCCCTTTCCTAGCCCTTCTTCCTCTTTTTTTCCCTTTCCTCTTTTTGCTCTCTCTCTCTCTTTCTTACATACATTCATGTATGCCAGTTTCATACGAAGTGAATTGTGACTGGTTGATCAGTGACGAGTTATCAGGAAAACAGTCTCACATCAAAGTGCCTTCATTTGTTTGCTGGATATTTATCAGTTGATTGTTGCCAAATACTTTCTATTCACTCACTCAAGTGGTCAATTAATAAAGTGACCAGCACAATTGTTCCTCTGAGTCACTGTCATGACTCAGCCTGCCCTGTGGCTCTGCAGAGCAGAGACTGGCTCTTCCACTGGCATGCAGATTCTCGGGGAATTCAGAAGATTCACCCCCCTCGTAACCTCCTGTGTGGGACAACACATAACTATAATTTTGCAACTCTGTTCACTTCCCTCAAATTACAGTAATTTTTTTAAACCTTGATCTAGATTACAGTACCCATCTACAATCATTTAGAAATAGATTACCAAGATAATTACATTAGGAAACCACAGATTGAGCTTAGTTGCACTATGGTAAATCATAACGTAGAAGATATCAAAACCAGTGAAGTAGTAGCTGCACCATCAACATACCTTTGTACTTGTTCACATGGTTATTGCAACCATGAAAATGAACAACCATTTAAAAAAGTAACACCTGGAAAACCTTAGCACTTTCCTCTAAGTTTAGATATTAATAGGACAAAAGAAATTAAATGCAATCTACTACTTGTTCAGTTGGATGATTTAACAAAGGGCTAGAAATCATGAAGTGAAACTGAGTGAATCCGGGAATTTTATTACATGCAGCACCTGGGAAAGAAAGAAAAAAAAAAGAGTATAATTTGCTACGTTTGGGATTAGTGTCTTTGTCATTGTACTTTATCATCTAAAGACCCAGTTACTAATTCTACTACAATGGTGTCATTATTCTTTTACAATCTGTTTAACCCAAGACATCTTGACTATTTAATTTTTAAGTAAAAATACAGTGCTACTGACTGCTGTAGTGCAATTAATGCCCTTATAATACAATTTGAAACAGTAACGTGAGTTAGGAAAATACCTCTCTCTCTTTTTCAATCCTGATTAACTTAATGAGTTCCTCCAACACTAATCTCTTAAACACAGAACTATGGGAAATAAGAGATCAAAGAACAGCAATAAGCAGTCTAACTAAATAAGCTGTGTTGATTAGCAAATTGTATTTCCTACTGATCTAAGAGTTCACTAATGAGATGCCTGGCACAATGACTGATCTTCGATTGCTTTGAGGCTATGCTTAACATTCACATTCTCCTTGCCTTATGCTGTATCTAGGGGAGGCATAAGCATTCTTTTTTAAAACCTTCAAATTAATCATATACAGTCCAGGAAAACACATGAAGGTTGTAAATATTTTTGATTTTTACTGAGACTTGCATCAATTTTGCACAAGTCTAAGATATCAAAATGAAGAGAAAAAATTCAAGTATCTAAAATCCACACTAGGACACAGATGCCCTGCTAGCCAGCATTTGATATGAACGGCCAGTACTGCTGCAGTGTTCAAAGAATAATTAAAGCATTCTGCTTTAAAATCCACCTTCAATTTTGTACTTCTGTGACCTAGTTAGGGTCAACAAGCTTTGTCAGATAAGCAAAATACATACCGTAACTTCCAGTTGTATTGGCACATATAACAGCGCCAAAGAACTTTGGAGAATACTTCTGGATTCTGGAAATAACTTTCTGACAGGCTACTGTTGGGTCTGTTCCCATCCTCATATACTCCACAGCTTGATAACTAAAAAAACAACCAAGCCCACACCCAGACAGTTAGCCAAACTCAGGTTATATACTCTAAAAAAACATTGACAGACCTTGATTTATTTGAATAATGGAAAGACGTGATAAATAATCTTTAACCAAACTTTGTATTGGTAATTATTGCTCAAGTTCTACATGAAAAGTAAACAGAAATAGAACTAAAAGGGACTGCAAGATGTCATCTATGACATCTGTCATCCTAAGGCAGGAACAAGCCTGGGATAACTGATCATTTGCAGCAGAAGAGGCCAAGCAACAGATCAGTTAAAGAACTGCAACAAAGCAGTTAAAGAGTTAGTGGCTTTTATTTTTCATTGCATGATTAAGTCTGACATTAAAAGTTATCATTAGTTTTCAAAAAGGCCAATGTCAAGATGCTTCTTTGGAAAAAACTGACCACCAATATTACATAACTGATAAATTACTGATTTCAGTAAGCATTAAAAAAATCTTTCAGACAAAACCCAAGTTTCTGAAAACCTCAAAATTGACACATTTTCTTTATTTCATGAATATGAAGGTAGAATGTTTTATTTAATGAATATGAAGGTAGAATGTTTTGATCAGGACTTTGAGTCACTTTCAAACTTTTTGCAAGCTAATTTAAAAAAAAAAAAAATTACACTAAATGAAAGAGTACTCAAAATGAACTTCATTTTTATCTACAGTATCATTAGAGAAATGACTAGATGGGTATTGCCTGAGATGAATCAGTTGCATTTCCAAAATGTCCTGAGGCAAAAAAGATACTTTTGCTGTTGTTTTCTTTCAGAACCTGAAGATTAAAAGAAAATGCATAATATAACTTACAAGAAAACCACCTTAGAATTTGTTTTGATGAAAGATGCATTTACCAAAACCAATTCTTGTTACACTAAGACTCATCTACAGATAGCATTAACTACAGATGTTATTAAAGTACCACAGAAACAAACTTTCCTTGCGTTTTGAGACTCCCTATTACCTTTGATTTATTCTAACAGTCAAATAGGTTCAAGTTGTCTAAAGATAACTAGCTGAATATAAAGCTGTATTTCACAGGGGTCTCTTCACTAATCAAAAAACTCAGTAAAATGTTACTATCTCAAAGAAGGCGGATAGAAAATATTAGCAATTTTGCCCTTTATTTGACACTTCCTTCACTTCTGGCAGGTCAATTCTATTCTTTGTTTTCTTGTG
The DNA here is from genome assembly GCF_965140245.1 of Athene noctua. Classification (NCBI taxonomy): domain Eukaryota; kingdom Metazoa; phylum Chordata; class Aves; order Strigiformes; family Strigidae; genus Athene; species Athene noctua. The sequence goes on from NC_134040.1 coordinate 76,360,605, forward strand.
GGAATATCTAAACAACATGGAATTAGGAAAGATCTGCATCTACAAGGAACCTGTGATTAACCACCTAGTCTGAGTTGTTTTCTAAAACCCATTGGTGTCAACAAAATGTTTTAAGCATTACAGCCAAACCCTTCAGGCTGCTAAACTGTAATGTAAGATTTTATTGATTAACCTCGTAGTGGAGCTCAACTCCCTACTACTGTTGGTATCTGATACCTCAGGATAATTCATGAAGTTGTCAATTGCCTTATGTTTCAAGACTGCCTCGGAACAGCTTGAAACTCATTGAGGACATTTGTAAATATGCAACAGCTAGTAGGCATTCATAACTGCCAGATTTTCAGAAAAAGCATCTGAGTAATATGAAGGCCACTCCTATATATTCTCCCAAGCATCAGTGCCCATTATGTTCAGCATAGACTTCTATAACTCATTCCCACTGAGGCTGACCCACGAGAATGACTGTCAAGACTCAGTGATGAAAACAGCCATATTTTACACGGGTTATTCACCCACGACGACAGCACTAAAACACCTCTTCAAGTTTCAAATTAGATGGAATTACATAGGACTGTTATAGTGACAACCCCCACTCTCCTGAGCAATCTAAGACTCACTCCTCATCCTTTCTACAATTTGTAACACTTATTTCCCACACAACAAAGCACTTTGAAGGAGAAAGCTAATCAGTTCTGTTAAAAAGCATGCAGGTTGGGAATACACTCATTACCTGCTGCCTGTTTGCTCACAGCTTGACAGCATTAAGGGATCTGTCATCAAGATATTTAAGAAGTCACTTCTTTTAAGACAGATCATAAGGATGACTTGATTCTGCTACTGTTCTTTCCCCTTCCACTCTTCCTTTACTCCCACTTCAGCAACCAGTAAGTCAGACTGTCTTTTTAATCAATTACTTCATCTGCTGAGTTCACATTTTGCTAGAGAAAGCTAGCAACGTCTGCCCTAAGGACAAACCTGGGTAAGAAGCGCATCATGACGTCACCATCCCCAGTGGCTGCAGCTCCTCCGGCTGTACTATCTGCATAGGATCCTGCTCCAGCTATCGGAGAATCTCCTACACGGCTGTAGTGAACAATGGAAAAAAACCCAAACAAAACCAACCCAAACCAAAAAATGGAAACTACAGAAAACGGTAATTTACTAATTCCAGTGGGACTGCATTAATGGAGTAGCCCTTGGCCTGATATTGACAAGTTCTTATGACATGAGCACACTTCTAACTTTGTCAGCCTTACTGCCTCCAGCTGGGTTAGTGTTAAACCCACAGGAGAAAAGAACAGGTAAAGAGGTCACTCCTCTGCATTCAGAAGTCTTGCCTTGAAACTACCAATAAAAGTGATCTGTGATAACCTGACTGACCTGAGGCTTAATCCACCCCCAATGCACAACTGTTTGTTATTATACTGACTACAGTTAAGGCAGTAAGGTTTAGCCAGTGGGCAACAGTAAGCAGCTGGGGACATTAGTAAGTTCAGTAACTTGCTGCTAAATTCAGAAGCTGTCTGACTTAAGGTTGACAGACAAGATTCCAAACTGGGTAGAAAAAAAATCTCAAAGACAAAATACAAGCCTGGGGCTCTAATTCTTTGTACACTGCTTTTGAGACTATGCACCTCTCTGGAATTCTCATTTATCTCTGGTGCCTTGCCTTACAAGCTGCCTCACAACTGTGCCAGTTTGTGTCTCTATGGTGAATTAAGCCAGCTGAAAAACAAGCATTCTATCAAACACAAATCATCTTGCAACTGAATCAGTTTGTCAGTATTAGGATTTACAGCAGTGCCCAGAAATAGGCAAGGCTATTTTGTGATCATCGCCATCTAAAACATATAACCTTTGGATAAGCTTAATGCAGGAAATGAGATGGGAAGAAAACTTTTTTGTAAAACCAGATACTAACCCTGGAATTTTGTGGGCTGCACCATTAGTAGATGTCCCAGAAGCAACAGTTCCACTCTCGCCAATTACAACCATACCTAAAATTTTCAATAGAGATGAAACATTCTGAAACACTCTAACAAATCTGTTAAACTGACACTATGGTTATCAAACAGAGCCATGATGCACAGACTATTCAAATTACTGATACCCTGAAACACTGCAAAGTCATACTCAAAGAAAACAAATTCTTTGTAAAACACATCTGGGAAGTTTTTCAGTGTATTACAAGAGCTCAGAAGGGACTCTAGAACAGCAAGTGCTGTACTGTTCAGAGCTGCACATTACTGCTGCCCAAGCAGCCACTGTCTCCTGATATACACCTGCATTAACCAGTAGACAAGTGCCTGGTGTCATCACATCCTGCACTGGTACCATAAGAACAACAAAATGTGAAGTTATAAATGGTGCTCGAGGGAGATTAAAAGAAAAGCCAGGAGGATGAGCTTATACTTGGCAGACGGTGAATACTGCCTACCAAAGTAACAGGAATTACATGACAGGCAAATGTGTGGATGAGCCTACCCCTTATTGGTTTGTGCTGATAAGGAAGCCACTGCCTCATTAGAGTAGTTTAGATTGGTACTTGCAACAGGATTTGGGATCAGCTGATTCTCCACTGAGCAAAACTTTATCTCTTTAAGAGATGGCAGAAATTGCTGCTGGCATGAAACTCCAGTACAAAGTGAGAGCCAAGAAACAGAATTCAAATGCCATGATCTCACTTAGCTGTACCCCCTCATAAAAAGAGCTTCCTAACCAGTAGAAGCTAAAAGCATTGAGGTGCTGAGTCTATGGCTACCATTAGCCTCTGCAAAACGACTGGAAGAGCATCAGTTCCTACCAACTTCTTAAACACATTCTGAATGAAGACTTTTCTCAAAATGTGTTAGTCAAGGAGACATTTCATATACAAAACAAACAGTGGAGCAGGAGAACTTGATAAGCCCATCATATAGTATAAAACAGCTCAGGACTACTTAATGACACAAGCAATTCCTGAATTGCATTTAGCAGATTCCCCTCTCATCCTGACACTCCACAGTTTCCACATTTTCTAGAACATATTGAAGACTGTATATCCCAGTAAAGAAAGCTACCTACCAACTTAAGAACTCGGTAGGTTGCCTGGCTTCTGTAGAACATTAATTGGTTATTAGTAGGGTGGACTGGAAGCAAAGAAGAAAGATTCACACTTGAAACAAGCTGTTAATTCTTGGTGTTGCAAATAATGTTAGGCAAAAAGTTCTGAACTGCTAAACTGAGAAAAATCCAGACTAAAACAAAAAAGTGTAAGTTTCAAGACTACAAAGTATAAAGCTTTGAAAGACATGAATCTGTAACTGCTCCAGTCCTTTGTCTGATCTGCTCACTAATCAGCTTATAGGCTTAGCAATTAACAATCCTCAATCAGTAAATTCTTAGAAGTCTTTGGGGACTACTACTGCTAACCTGCTTTAAGCATTGTAGTTTCTGTAAAAATGTATTGATTTAGTCAAAAGCCAGAATAGAAGAAGAAAGAAAGTAAGCTCTATTTTATAAGTTTAAGGACTGTTTGGCAAACAGTCTAACTTTTTAGGTTAGACTAGGGGTGACTCGACCTATGTTAACCATAATCAAGATAAAAATAGTTATTTTTAACCTTGATCAGTTTTCTAAGAATCCATAGCTACCCGAGCAATTATGCCAAGAACATATGACAGAAAAGCAGCAGGGCAATGAAACAGCTAAGGGCTAAAAATGAAGCAAGTGGCGGTGCAGCCAGCGCACTGGAAAAAAAAACACAAAAAAATTCCTACTTTTAGGCATTCAATCCTAACACATAAGTAACACAATCTTGAAACCACTATAAATAGGAAATAATGCTTATATGAAACACTTGTCTTTAAACTCAGTATGATTTAAATTGTAGGGGAATGAGGAAAAAAAAAATAGCATCAGAGTTACCAAAGGTTGTTACCAATAGTATCATGATTATGAACACTTCTTTGTGAGATGGTCTGTTCTTCTTTACAAGTTACTTTTTCAGGCCGCTTGTATGGTCCACAGGATTTTGAAGAGTCTGGTACCACATTCTGTAATTATTTTGTTATTTGCATGAATAACATATTATGCTGCATTACAGATAAACTTAAAAATACTACAATCAATATCTATAATCTACTACACATATATCAGATGCCCAATACTTTAATTATACAGCCATACTGAAATCCCACAAGTTGTTTTGTTTAAAGAATAAAGACTGACTTGTGGTATTATATGTTTTTCCTACTAGGAAGTTATGTTGTTCACATTAAAGAATCTCTTTTGCTCAATTGACCAGTAAAAAAGAAAAAACAAACCACTCATTCTTCAGCAAAATTAAGAAAATCTTCAAACTGAAAAAACAATCAAATGAACTAAGCTTGTTTTACTAATGTCAAGATATTATGTCCAGTCACTATCATAGTCAAGATATTCTCCCAGTTGAAAAACAGAATACGTATTGAATTAAAATGGTTCAGTAATGCAGCATTTCATATCCAAGATACAACGAAGGCAGTGCATAAATATGTAGAAATCTGCAACTCCAACCCCAAAATAAAAAAAACAAAGCCACCCTTACCACAACAGGCAAGTTTAACAGAGAGCTGCATTAATGTGATGTGTTCACAGGTCTGAATAAGGCCACTCTAAGGACCTTAATTGCTACTGTAAGATTTTCTTTCAGTAATTTATATATGCATCAAAAAAATACATGCACTACTTTTAGTTTGAGAAGTTCTGCCCAAATTTGAAGATAAAAAAGAAATTTCCCTCACTAAAACAGCAACGTCAAAACCAGCAGGATTTAAGAAGTAAGAGCTAGATGCATACTCTTCCCGAGTCTACCAAATGCTTGGCAATTCCAAGTTTGTTCTGTTTAATAAGCAAAACTTTTTTATTTCTTCACATGTAAAGCACAACTTCGCCATAAGCTGAAGAGGCAATGCTGCATTACTGACTTTCTAAACCCCCACTTCACCACCATCACTGCACTGTACCTTCCAGTAGTTTGGCTGACAGCTTTGATTAAGCCACTGTGAATACAACGAAAGAGATTTTTGGGTAGTTAAATCTTCGTATGGAAGCCCCATTCTTACAGCAAACAGGGAGGCTTTAAAAGAAACAACAAAACCAAAACCATCGATTTATTAACATTTTAATATATTTTATGATAATATTCATGTAATGTTATCTAGAAAACAAGAAATTCTACATTCTTTATGGAACTGAGAAATATTTCTTCAGAGAGCAGTTATCAGCCATTATAGTGATGCACAGCTGCAGTAACAAACTCTCCTTTCATGGCCAGTATCAAATTTTCTCAGTTCACTGTAACTGTGTTAACATGTAAGTTTTATCATTGAAAGAGAAACAAATTTAACTCTGTTAATCAACTGGACACAAATAACCTGGAGCAAGAGTGGCCTGGGCCGTGTGTGTCACAAATATTTAACTAAGTGATACAAATAATAGCATATTTTCCTTAAAAAACTAATCTTCTATGAAATGTAAGTAAACTAGTAGCACAAGATTGGCACTAACCACTGGTATTTGCAGAAATCAAACCACCATCTTACATCATTCCTTGCAGCTTTAAAAGTGACTGCTTCATTGTTTTTAAAATTAATATAGTATGCATCAAGGGAGCAAAAGAAATGCCAACACAAGCAGTGGAAGAATGCTGTACTTCTAAAAATTGCTTTCACAGTTAGGGAAAGAGAAAAAGAAAAAGGATCTAACTGTTCCATCTTTTAGTTGTACATACCTTTGATATTACCTAGCAACAGATACTGTTGCTAGATTCAGATGCTTGAACAATTTGTATTACCAATCCTTGATAATAATGTCACTATAAGACACAGCTGAACAAGCTTCTCCAGTACAAGAATTAGGAAAAGCCTTTAATTATTTTTGGACAACTTTTCTGCATTTTTCTTAAAAACTAACACAATTAAAGTTTCTTCACTCACAGGAAAATAAAAATAACAGCTTCAAATAAATATTTATTTATTTTCCCATTTCTAGAACAAACAAGCAGTGGTTTTTATGGTGTTTGGGTTTTGTTTGGGTCTTTTTTTAAGGTAAAATTTCGCTTGTGCATGTTTGTCAGTCATTCTTTCGTGACGTTTGAAGCCTTATTTCTATTCCAGGAAGCACAGCTGGTCATTTTTTACTCTCTGAACTTTTTACTTGGATTATTGGTTTAAGTATTGCTAGGACAAAAAGGAAAAAGTTCAGGGACACTATGATGTGAAACTTTCCGGATTATTGGTTTAAGTATTGCTAGGACAAAAAGGAAAAAGTTCAGGGACACTATGATGTGAAACTTTCCGATCTGTTGGAGACAAACCTGAAAATTTCTTGGCAGATAACCAAAATAATCCTTTTCCTCACTTGTAATCATTCTGCACTAAATGCTTCTCACCAGACTCAGCCCTACATTGGTAGAGATGGCCTTTATTGCTAGTTTTCTAAGAGTTGTCCTAAAGAAATTAGGCAATGAATGGAGAAAGCAGTTCTTTTAACAGTGCAAGAACTGCTCACTGTGGTTAGCTGCACCTGTTCAGCAAAAGCTACACCAAGAACAAGAAGCAGGGAACTACAGGCTGATCAGCCTCACCTCTGAGGTGGTGATCACTGAGAGGTGATGTAATCACTAAGACGATGTAACTACCCTGGAAACCATTTCCAAGCACAGGAAGGACAAGAAGGTGATCAGAAGTAGTCAGCATGGCTTCACAAAAGGGAAGTCATGCTTCATCAGCCTCATAACCATCTATGATGAAACAACTGGCTTGGTAGATGACGGGAGAACAGTGGATATTGTCTACCTTCATTTCCATAAGGTTTCTGACACTGTTTCCCTTAAGATCCCCAAAGAGAAGGTGATAAAGTATTGGCTGGATGAGCAGTGACATGGACTGAAAACTGGCTGAAGGGCTTAGCTCAGAGGGTTGTGATCAGTGGTGTGAAGCCTAGTTGGAGCCAGTAACTAGCAGTGTACCACTAGGGTCAATACTGGGTCCAGTAACGTTCAGTATCTTCATTACTGATCTGCATGATGGGGCAGAGTATATGTACCCTCAGCAAATTTTACAGATGATACAAAACTGGGAGGAGTGGCTGAAGCACTGGGGGTTATGCTGGCATCCAGAGTGATCTTGACCGGCTAAAGAAATGGGCTGATAAGAACCTCAGACAGCTCAACAAAGAGAACTGCAAAGCCCTGCACCTGGGGAGGAACTACCCCATACACCAGTACATTCTGGGGCCACCCAGGGAGAAAGTAGCTTGGCAGGAGAAGACCTAGTTCTGGTGGGCGGCAAGCTCAATGTCAGTGTATTGGGTCTGGCAGAGCTGGAATTGGTTTCCCCTGCAGCAGCCCTCACGGTGCTGTGTTTCGCGTTGGGAGCTGGCAGGGTGTTGGCACCACCCCGGTGTTGTGGCTGCTGCTGAGCAGGGCTTACACAGCACCAAGGCTCTTTCTGATATTTCCCCCAGTGGGACGGGGTGGGCAAGATCTTGGGAGGGGACACAGCCAGGACAGCTGACCCCAACTGACCAAAGGGATATTCCAGACCATATGACGTCTGCTCAGTATAAAGCTGGGAGAAAGGAGGAAGGGGGTGGGGTCACCCTTGGTCCTCCGAGGCAACCACTACGGTATGGGAGCCCTGCTCCTGAGAAGGCCCCATATCGCCTCTTCATGGGAAGTAGAGAATAAATGTTTGCTTTTGCTTCTGCGCGCGGACTTTTGCTTCGCTTTGCTTATATTAAAACTGCTTTTGTTTCACCCACAAGGGTTAGTTTATCTTCTTTCCCCTCTTTACCCTGTTGAGAAAACAAAGGGGGGGGGGGGGGGGGAAGTGATAGAGTGACTTGGTGGATACCTGGCATTTAGCCAGAGTCAAACCATCACAGTCAGTCAGCAACGTGCCCTTGCAGCAAAGACAGGTAACAGTGCAGGCTGGGCTCCACATTAGGAGGAGTGCTGCCAACGGGTCAGGGGAGGCGATCCTTCCCCTCCACTCAGCATTGGAAAGGCCACACCTGGAGTACCATGTCCAGTTCTGGGCTCCCCAGTACAGAGACATGGACATACTGGAGAGAGTCGAGCAAAGGGCCACAAAGATGATTAAGGGACTGGAGCATCTCTCCTATGAGGAAAGGTTGAGGGCGTTGAGACTCTTCAGCCTGGAGAAGAAAAGGCTCTGGAAGGGATCTCATCATTGTATAAAAATATCTGAAGTGAGGGTGTAAAGAAGAGTCACATGGAAAAGACGAGGGGTAATGGGTACAAGCTACTCCTGGGGAGATTCCAATTGGACACAAGAGGAAAATTTTTCACAATGAGAACAATCAGTCACTGGAATAACCTCCCCCAGGAAGTGGTAGATTCGCAGTACTGGACACTTTTAACATTCAGCTAGACAGGGCACTGGGCCATCTTGTCTAGACCATGCTTTTGCCAGAAAGGTTGGACCAGATGATCCTTGGGGTGCTTTCCAACCTGGTATACTACGATTCTATGAAACAAAATTAATGCATGACACAGCCTGCCTTCTCCTCCCTAGTGTCAACCACTCAGAAATTAAATTTTAAGAGACAGGCAGACTTTCCCAGATTATATCACTAAATATATACAAATAAAAGTGCAGTTTAGTTATTGGGAAATAATAACCTCAGCAATTTTTCATCTTGAATAAAAAAAAAAAGGCTGCAGAGATTATATACATTTATATGAAAAGGTTCTAGCTAGCTTTTCTAGTGAAAATGTAAATATTTTTATTTAGAAAAGAAACTGTCGTTTTCTCTCACATGCTGATTTGAAGGTTCAAATGTATTATTCTGAAGCTATAGCTCTAATTTCTCCTTATCAGTCTTCACCTGGTAAAGACAACTATAGTTTCCTTTATCCAAGCTCCTATTTCCACAGAAAATACATTCCTTCACAAGAAATATTATTCTTTCTCAATTTCTCCACTGCTCTGATTCGTTCACTAACATTTATCACCATCTCCAATTTTTACTCAGACATATCTTCCGCTTTCCAGTCTTTCTTTTGCCACAACTGCTACACAGTTTCTTCTGAGGAAGTTCTCACTGACAGCAAGGACTCGGTATATCAGCCTTGTCCACATGATTCTCATTATGCAAAGAGCTATCTTCTTAGGCTGTTCTTCTGCTTCTTATCTTTTCTGCTCATTCTACCAATCAAAAGTTTAAAATATTTTGGTAACTACCAATGAGGAAAGGACTAGTATGAGCATTTCTTCCTCTGCTATTTAACACCTGACCAATTTCTTTTTCAGTATCACCTGTGAAATCTCTCTTACCAAAGCCACTCATAACCTAATCATGGCCAACTGCTCAAATTAAATAGAATCCACAAATAGAGCTTTTCAGACCTTCTGTCAAACACTGTCCTCACCTCCCTCTATTGACCTATTTTACCCTATCAAAAAGCTGCCGTTACACTTATTTCTCTATCATTCTGTACACATTAATTCCTTCAAGAATCTTTTCTTATCAGTTTCAAAGCACTTGACTCACCCTTAATGCTCAGATGTCAATTTCCACACTTGTCTCCACATTTTTTTCTGAGCAGGCTCACACATTTTAAAAGTCCTTAACTGTGAGCCAAGTGACCTTCCACTCAATATTCATATACCTCCCTGGAACATACATCTTGTTTTGAAACCACTGTTACTCTAGCAGCTGCTCCTATTTTAAAAGCTCAACTATTCCTCCAGTTTGCTATTGCTCATTAGTTGTGCCTAGGAGTACAGCTCCTAATGTATTTTTTTTTCATTCAAGTTCTAGTATTTTTAAACTATGAAATACAGTAATCATGTTCAATATATACTAAAGTAGTAAAATGTATTATCTGTAATGTCTATTAATTCTGTCGTTCCTTAGAGAAAGTTACTTAATGGTTTTAAATTAAATGTTTACATCTAACAGCTTCTACAGCGTCTTGTACCAAATCATCCCTGATACTTTTGACAGCAGTGATATTAGCAAAGCCTTGGGATTATAAATTAATATTTGCAGTTAAATAGGTGGAAAGACCATAAAATTGTATTTTTCATGGCCAAATAACAGACTAAAACCTAATTCATATGCATGTAATAAGAAAGTAAACACTTTTGAATTATTCGACTAGATTCATTTGACTGTCAGGGAATCCTTCCACCTATATATTACCAAGATTAACATATGGCAATTTTAATAGGAAGTGTTTTAGAAAGGGGGTATGACTTGGAAACAGTTAAAGGAATAATTACCTGACTCTCCCACTAATAATGTATGCTTAGTGTATTCCATGACCTTCCGTGCTACACCAATTGCATTTTTTATATGCCTGAGATCCGCAACTGCCCCAACGTCCATAGTGTTACTGGAAACAAGAAATATTCAAAACTTGTTAAAAAAACCAAGAATAACTGTACATTTTTTATTAGACAAAATCTGTTTTCATCTAAATTAGAAAAATTGCTCCTTTAACGTACTGCTTTAATTGTTCTAGGTCATAGACAGACGGCATCACGCTAGTAGGGAAGAACTTCGTACACATATCATTTCCTTTCACAGGCATGGGGATGTTGCTCAAGTAACAATAACTACATCCACAGTAGGGTAACTATTTTGTTATATAAACTTGTAACATGAACCACACACTTGCAATTCCTTTTTAATCAGGACAGTTTTAAATGTTAACGTATAGAAGACAATTGCTGCAGAAGTGAAATATTTATGGAACGATTGTGCAGGGAAAGCTTACAATGCTACAAACCATCTGCTTTGCAAGTTCTCTATCTAGAGCCAGATAATGGAACTACATGTAAAGATTCAATAACAAACATGCCTAGCTACTATTCCACCAGTTAAAGAAGTATTTTTCCTAGTTCCACCAGTTTCCTAGTTCCACAAGTTAACATGTAACTTGTCCCATAGTCAGCCTGTACAACATCTCTGTACAACTCACATTAAAGTGTCTAAAAATGACAAGGATCATTCTTCTCTCCATGTAGTCTTCTTACCCATCCATAATCATTGCGTCCAGTGTTGTTTCTCCACTTTCATCTGGGCTTCCTCCATATCCCACACTCCCATCGCACTGGTCAATCTCACACTGACCACATCCTCTCTCAACTGCATCCAGCTCAGAACCTCCCAACTGTAATACTCTCCAAGCTGTAATCCACACAAATAATTAAACGTCACCAGTGAAAACAGGCTCCACTATGCTTTAAAGAATGTTTTAAAGATGGACATAATGAAGACGTACTATGTAAGCGGATAAAGAAAGTAAACTATAACTTCTAGGTGAAATAAAAATCCAAATATAAATAATTCAAAAGAATGTAAATCACTACTTTTCTAAACACTTTTTCTTGCATGTTTCGTTAGTGTTTCTGACTGAGTAACAAAGCTTTTTTCTGACTGGCAAAGTATTCTCTACTATCATCACAACTTTATGTATTAAATAACCTCCTGTGTACCCAGAACCAAACATTAGTTTATCACTGGTTTTTTAAAGCCTTTAGGGGGGAGGGAGAGGGGGAAGCAAAACTTTCATTTTAAAACAAGGAAGTTATAACAAGCAGTTCTCAAACGCTTCCTATGACAATACTAAGTGTCCAGCCGCAAAACAAAAAGATCTAAAACATACAGTGATCTAAAAGACTGAAACCTACATCAGTAACTTCATGAGAACAAAAAGTGTAAATGATATACAAGAAATTAGTCTCCACCTTCTCTTGTTCAACCCTTGGTCTTCTATTCTTCAGGATCTAGCTCAGAGTACAGTTTTGTAAGACATTACGAACACACCAAACAACACAACTTGAATAAACTGGGCCTGAAGGCTTTGCACGTATCATATTTCACAAGGCTGGACCTGAGGCCAGATTTTCCATCATGGCTGAGCTTGCTGCCAGTGACAGTTGCAGTCCTGCTTCCTCCTCCCTGTGCCGGCTCTGGGCTTCTTATCATCTGCCAGACCCAGCACAGGGGAGGTAACAGAAGGACACAGAGCTCAGCTCTTTTGGGAAGATCTATTACACTGTCTCAACCATCTCAGAACGTCTCATCTTCACAAATGCTGCATGCAGCTCCATGAAACTGCCTGCACCAAGGAAACAGTATGACTTAATACCTAGCAACCAACTCCACATATGGTTGTGCATTAGAAACTTCAGTGGAAACTGCGCCAATTCCCATGATCTTTATTTCTGTGATTAACCTTAACACAAGTTTTCAAAAGCTGCAAAGCAGTGCAGTGCAAAAGCCTTGCAGTTTTCATGACTGTATTTCACTTGTGACCTATACAAGGCTTTATAGGTAACTCATTTCACTAGCAAGACTTCCCTAATAAGGGGTTATTTACAACCCACCTATGCTAAACTAGCCTGCAAGTCTTTTAAAATCACTATCCACAACTAATTTATGTTGCCACGGGAAAAACTTACTTTGACTGTCAATAACATATCCCTAAACAAGACAGAGCTCCAAAAATACAATAAGCAGATCTAAATCTTTGGGGGCAAGAATGAATCTCGGACGAACACCATTACAAACAAGGCACCACTGCGAACGCCGCAAACCACATTATTAGCAGAAGAATGTTTGCAATCTAGCTTTTCCACAGTTCGTAACCTTTTTTTTTTTTTTTTTTTTAACCGCATTTTTCCCAACCTCGAAAGTTAAACCATCCGCTCGCAGGCTCTCGGCCCACACCAGGGCTCGGCAGCACTGCGCCATGGCTGCAAACGCAAGCCCAGCGCCTTGACCCCTTCCCATAGGCAGCGCTCCGGCTCCGGCAGAGCCGCCGCAGGCGCAGCCTCCCGGCCGGTTCCGACCTCGCTCCGCCCTGCGAGGGGCGCAGCGGGGCAGGAGGCAGCCCGGGGCCGCCGCAGCCGGGGCCGTTTATCGGACGCAGGGTCGCAGCCCGCTTCTTCCTGCCAGGCGTAAGCGCGGTCACGCCTAAGAAAATGGGTTTAACTCAACGCGCGGAGCGCCCCTCCGGCCCCTCAGCTTGAGGAGCACGGAGCGAACGGCACGGCCCTGTCCCACCCGGCCCGGCCCCCCGCCGGGGCACCTGTCTCCGCGGCCTTCCTAAACGCCCAGGTATTGATGGCTAGGGGCAGGGCGGCGGCTGAGGTGGCGCCCGCCGGCTGCAACACGACGAGCAGGAGAAGCGCGACCATCACGGCCCCGCCGCCGCCCGCCGCCATCGCCGCCAACCGCGCGCCTGCGCCGGCGCGTGCGCACCCGTCCCGTCGGCGGCGGAGCGGTGCGGCGGCCGGCTGCTGTGGGCGGCGGCGCGGGTTCTCCGCCACCTCTGCCCCCTACGCAGAGGTCGGCGCTTGGCGCGGCCTCCTGAGGAACGCGTCTGTGGCAAGGAAAACCCTGAGTAGCTCCCAGCAAAGGCCAAGGCCCAGAGTAGATTGAAATACAGTTTATATTTGTGGTACGCCGGGACGCGTGTGAAGGCCAGGCTCCCGGTGTGGAGGTCACAGTCCGCCAGTGGAATTACCGGCGCTGCAGCGTGGAGACGAGCCGTGGCCGTGGGGATGGGGCAGCGCCGTGGGCGTCAGCAGAGACCCAGAGCTGGGCCAGCCCCGTGGTGGTGTACAAAATAATCTCCACTTACGCTCGTGAGGTTCACATGCGGCGTTTTTACGTGTCGCCTTGTTAACGTGTGCGTTACGTTAACGTGCGCTTTGTCAAAAGTGGCTTAACGCCACAGAGATGTTTCTGCAAAGGGTCCGTTTGGGGATCTACTCTAGTGAATAGCTTATGGAAAAATTTGTAAAAAGCCTTGTTTTGTAGAAAGCGTAAAGCATATAACAGTTTCTTAATTCTGTCTCTGTCATTAAAGCTTCTCATTATAAACCACTAGCAATAGTTTAAAGTCATTTGACACATTGCCATAGTAGTCCAACTGTGTTCAGGCCCGTAGACTCACCTGCTGTCAGCATAATGCACCGATTCGTGTGCAGGGCTGATTACGTTCAAGCAGTCTCTGATCATCAACCAGCTATTATTTCAGAGCAATGTGAAAGAAGGTGGCTTCTGCGTCTACCACAGGAAGTGAATATAAAATAAACTCTTTTTTTTTTTTTTTTTTTTTTACTTTTTCAGCTCATTCTCATTACTCCTTTTCAATATATGATGGGCTGAACTGAATTACACTTTATCAGCAATGTCTCTGGTCTTGTATTTGTGCTAAGAGGAGATACTTGGGCTTCATGTGTGACAGGCTCAAGTCTGTAGGCATGTATAAATTGTAAAGTGTACCCAAGCTGGTTTAAAAAGCCTGAACCAATATTGTTTTTATTATAACAAAATGATCCACAGCCTTTGGAATAAAATTATTATGACAAAAGTATTATCCTTTATTACAGACATTACAAAACAATAAAATGCAAGATTGGGTTTGACTTTAGTAATAGCATAGTCTTGCTGTCAGCCAGTTCCCAAAAGCAAAACTACAAGTAGTCTACAGAAACCTTTACTCAGGTAAGTACTGGTAGCTGATATATTTCTGATAGTGCTGTTCTTATCTCTGTCATGTATTTCTGTGTAAAGCTGTTAGGGAAGGGAAAAGGTTCAAAATACAGATCTGAACTATTGTTAGCTGAAGGAAAATTTAGGACAATATTTTCAGAAAAATAATATAATAATAAAAGGAAAATATAATAAAATGTGTTCCTAAAAGTGGTATATTAATGATGTAGGAGTTTCAATAAGGCCAAATGCGGGGGGCTGCCCTTGGGCCACAACAACCCCCAGCAGCGCTACAGGCTTGGGGAGGAGTGGCTGGAGAGCTGCCAGTCAGAGAGGGACCTGGTGGTGTTGACTGACAGCCCGATGAACAGGAGCCAGCAGTGTGCCCAGGTGGCCAAGAAGGCCAATGGCATCCTGGCTTGTGTCAGCAATAGCGTGGCCAGCAGGGACAGGGAAGGGATCTGAGCCCTGTACTCGGCACTGGTGAGGCCGCCCCTCGATTCCTGTGTTCAGTTTTGGGCCCCTCACTCCAAAAAGGACATTGAATGACTCGAGCGTGTCCAGAGAAGGGCAACGGAGCTGGTGCAGGGTCTGGAGCACAGGTCATACGGGGAGCAGCTGAGGGAACTGGGGGTGTTTAGTCTGGAGAAGAGGAGGCTGAGGGGAGACCTCATCGCCCTCTACAGCTCCCTGAAAGGAGGGTGCAGAGAGCTGGGGATGAGTCTCTTTAACCAAGTTACAAGTGATAGGACAAGAGGTAATGGCCTCCAGTTGCACCAGGGAAGGTTTAGACTAGATGTTAGGAAGCATTTCTTTCCAGAAGGGGTTGTTAGGCGTTGGAATGGGCTGCCCAGGGAGGTGGTGGAGTCCCCATCCCTGGAGGTGTTTAAGAGTCGGGTTGAACTGCTTAGGGATATGGTGTAGTTGGGAACTGTCAATGTTAGGTTAATGGTTTGACTAGATGATCTTCAACGTCTTTTCCAACCTTGATGATTCTGTGATATTTTTCAAATATTGTTTTCTTTTAGTCAGATAAAATGGACCATTATGAAAGAAAAACACTTTGATAGGGGCATCATCCAAATAAAAGTATTGACCGTGATGGTTGCATCTTCAGGCTGAGCCTGCACAACTGTGGAGTGAATGTTTTATACAACTTGAAACAGCATAACATTATACTTTGAGGCCCATGTAGAAACTCAGTTGGTTTAATTTCTGTAGTGTGTTTTCTAACTGGCATTCAAATGTGAATGACTTCCTGCTAGAAATAAATGCAGTAATGAATCCAATCTTTACTGTATACAGTGTTATTTAATATCATGTTTTATGCTGTGTGAAAAAACTCACAAAACGATCACTGCTCTCAGATACAGTGTGTACAATCAACAGCAAGGTTGATAAAACTCTAGTTTTACATGATGAAACCTGAGGAGAATTTGAGCAGTATCTGTCCAAGAGAACTCCGCAAGTCAGTTCTGCAACATCCATGTGGGCTCTTGATTTGCCTTCTGTCTCTGATAGAAAGTATTTTAAAATTTGTCTTTGTATTTAAAACTTGTTTGTATTTTCATAAAAATTAGCTGTTGTTTTATGTCAGTTCTTCCTACATCAGCAGTGAAAATGAACCCTAATCTGTTTGTCCCCCAGTACTTACTGTTATCTTAGAGACTGTAGCTAAGATAAATGGTGATACGGCAGATTTTTCTCTCTGCAGCTAAAAAGTAAATCACAAACAGGATTTTTCTTGCATAATATTGAAAGAATATTCTAGAGAAAGACCTGTGTGGACAAGGGATTATTGAGAGGATCTACAACAGACAACACTGTGACTGAATGGCACTGAGTAATTAATGAAAAACACAGGAGGAAATTCACCTCTTTCACTGAGAATGTCTGTTCCTACAGTGGCCAAATTCTGACCTCAATTATATCTGTGTGACCTTATCTAGCACCATCTGTTCAAAAATGCATGCCTAGCTCCTTTTTGCTGTCTCAAATTTTCCGTAAGTGTGCTTTGAAATTTAATTAAGTATTGTAGCTACATCTGTAATTTGTTAACATTTTAATCTTGATTTACTTACACTTTCTAATATTAATGTACACAAACACATGAAAATCAAATCTGAAAATAATTTTATTAATAAAAATAATGACCTGTTTGGTTAGCATTTGCTATGGAAACTTATTAAGTGTGGATTTTTTTGACACCTAGGATTTTGAATCCATCATGTTTCTAATTAAAATATATTTAAAAATGACTCTGTTTTGTGGTATTCTGTTTTGAGTAGATTTGCGGAAGCACTGTACTCTTCAGTTTTTAAAATTCTTTTTTTTTTTTTTTTTTCTTGCAATACATGTGTTCTCTCATCACTGAATTACACTAGTAAGGATGAAAAGATTCATTCACGGTGAATGTCTCCATCACCTACCTCTTAAATCTTCTAGGAAAGACCCTTATGCCCTCTCTCATGCTTGAGAAGAGCTATGTATAAACATTTTCATAGCTACTTAGCTATCCTCACCTGAATCCTTCATAAAACTCAGCATCAGTGTGAGGTCTGTCAGAATGTCTATCATTTAAATCACATGTTTATCCAAATCTCTGCTTCCCATACTGTTTTTATGTTGTCTTCCCCAACAATCTTTTTTCATGTGTTATGTGTTCTCTTTTACTTGTACTGTAAGGTCTTTGGGGTATGGGTTGTCATTTCATTTTAAGTTTTCACAGCATATAGCACCTGTGTGTCCTAGTTTAGCACTCCTTGATCCCTGACAATACGTTAATAAGCATTAATATATATAATGAGAAAACATACAGATGCTAATTATAACGATCAAGCAGCCATCAATAATATCTAAACAATAGTAGTCATGTTGCCATTGCTAAACTTGGTTTTGTTACCCCTTTTTTTTATCAGATTCTGAAGTTACAGTAGCTTACTTTCTTTGCAACCTCAAAATAATTATTACATGTCACAGAATATTATGTTCTTACAGTATTATTTTGGTCTATTGTGGCGTTCTGTCTCAAAACAAGTTATGTGTAATATATTTCCTATTCGTAATTGCTATACTGGTCCACTGCAGTAATAAAGTTGTCACACGGAACATGTAATGGACCACTTTACATTGTTGGAACTGCTTTTTTTATTATAACTCCTTGTAACTTTATGATGTCTTCATAAATGTGATCCATGGCAATAATAAAGTTGTTGGACAAATATAGCAAGTACTGTTTGTTTCCCTCAAGTCTAAGAGTTATCGTGACATTGTTAAATGAACATAGTTAAAGTTTTCAGTGTTGAAAGAAAGGTAACCAGAAACTTGTATTATAGAAATATTATTTTAGAAATATGGCAACTTAGAACATCTACATCTATTTCATGTGGTTTGGGTATGCCTACCAAAATTTTTTAACAGGATCCTCACTGAATTAGAATTATCTAAAACTAGAGGGTGTGTCAACACATGCAGCACTGTGGTGTGTGCGTGGTTAGAACACCCCAAGCAATAAATAATTCCTTTGGAAGGTAATTTAAAATGTGTAAGCCCCAACTTTGAAAAGAAAATTGTGTGATGTCTGTGCATAGTGCTCTGCCCAATTTGTTTTCTCTGTAGTCTTTGTTAGGACACACTAATGCCATTCTGTGGTTTTCCATGTACAGGTGGTCTGTACAAACCAAACCCTTTGTTTTATACTGGCTTCTGTGTCTCATAGTCAAGTTCATCCACTTAAAGCTTGCTCAGATATCACAGCCCCATAGCGTTCAGTGTAAGGATGGTTGAAAAACTTTGAAGACAGATTTTAAGAATGGGGCTGAGAAGTGGCAAAGAGCTAGTTCCTACTCCATGACATCTGAACTGCATGTATCCAGAGCTCTGCAGCATTTCTAAACCACCGAAGAAGTGTACAAATCAGGTCAAAGTCATTTTGAGCATGTTTCAGCATTGTACCAACCGTTCAATTACTGTCCTTTGCAAGTTCCACTGGACTCCGATACTAACCACAGGGGTTATTAAGTGGGAAATACATCTTTTTTGGCTTCAGACCGACAAACTAGAATCTCGAACAAAAACCCTCTTGATAGCATTTTACCAACTATATTTTAAGATGAAATAACTGAGATACAAAGCACAGAAATACAAAGTTTTGAGCTTCCTCTACATTTTAAAGTTCTTATTTGTGCCAGAAATTGACCTTCTTACTGATCAAATCATAGGATATGATGCCTAGAGAGAAAGGGGCAAGCTAATGGTTAAGCAGCAGGTGTGAGTCTGAATTTACTTTACGAGGATTTATTCTAATTATCTGAGTATAATAATCTTAACCTTTCCTGGTCACACAAGTACAACACCACAGAATGCAAAGGAGACTGTGTAGATTGAAACAACAGCAGTATTTCGCTTCAGATTTTGTGTGTTTTCATCCTATATAAATGTTTCTCAAATTCTAGAAGCTTTTACTTGAGAGAAAGGAGTTGTTTCATGCATTTGCTGTCATCTTTGATATTCACTTTTGGAATATTGTTTTGAATAAGGCTCATCACATACCTCAGCTAAATCTCAATAAAATATATCTCTTCCTATGTTTTATTCTCTTCAGGGTTGTGATTTTACAGTTACTTTTTAGACTGAGTCTTTAGAGTCACGTTGAAAGAGGAAGTGACATTGCTTTTGTAGCATAGATACAAATTCAGATTGTGAATAAATAATAGATTGTGAATAAATAATAGTTAAACAGACACTTATGACTGTGGATGGCCCTGTTGGCTTCATTGAAGATCTATCTGGTAAATGACTTCTCCCTCATCAGCAGACATAGTTCACCTACGAGGCACACAGGGCAATTGCCTGGAGCTCTGTGCCATGCAGGGACATGGCTAGATAACTTAGGTGGTCATTTGAGAAAAAAGGGACACGTATCTAATCTTCTGACCTGGGGCTCCCTTTGTCTGTAGCAACACATGTAATGGTGTGTGAGACAGCAATTAACTGAATTAATTTACAATAGTCTGTGGTCATCTTTACATTGTCTCAACTTTCATAAAAACATTCATATACACCTTTTCAGAAAAACGTTTTCTAAAATAGCAAACAAAAACATCACTAAGATAAAATTGGTCAAGTCCAGTCTTACTATTTGTTCATTTTCCCAATAGTCTTCTAGCTACTCTTTAATTAGAAGCAAATCTAATTTTGCTCCAAACTTTGAAATTTGACAAGCTTGTCTATCACTATAGCAATAATATCACTTAGACTTTACTTAAAGGAGCTGTAAGACTTGATGAGAGGCTGGATAATGTCATATCAAAACTATGGTGTTACCATACAGACTTCCATCCAAACAGGTCTTAATTCTGAGATGCTTTTATTGTGACTTGGTAACAATGATCAAGCTTCTAAATAGAACTAATATTTTTTGGATTTGGGTGTGAAGAGAATCTGTCAGAATTTTCACATAAAATATATATGTGTGTAAACACTACACATTTCTTACTGAGAGGAACTATGTTAACATCTTTCCTCCTAGTTATCTGAACATATTTGTAGTATTATATATTCTACCATGTGTTCTTTGTGTTCATATATAAGGACAGCTATGTAGCTTGTGAGATATCTGTTGAGCTGTAGTGTGGATAACCATATGGTACCTGGGTCTAGCTGACTATATTTCAGCTGAAGATTCAAATTCATAACCCTAAGCAATACAAATACAAAAACAATACAAATTCTTATTCTACTAGAATGAGTCCATTAGCTTGTTTTCATGAAATCTGTTTTAAGATTAATAGATAATGTATTGCTGCTTGGATTAACCCTTGTACTGACAATTCACTCACCAAAAACCACCCAGGATTTGCATGCTGATGTTGCTTCATGTAATAGAATTAATTGATCATGTCTGACTCCCCTGTAAGCAGAATTACCAAAGATGTAGTGTGAAAAAACAAAGTCTATATTTACAGATTTATATTTAGAGGGAGTGCCGTATGACATTTCAAATACATGATTGCAGCAGAGTCATGGACCTAGCTTAAATGCACAAAACTATTTTAAGCTCCTGACTCGTGCTTAGATTCCCAAACTACCAACTGTGTGAAACTATGGATGCAAGAGGAGGTAGGGATCCAAAACCCTTTGCAAGTGTGGCCTGGGCTATGGGTAGTTTCTGAAGAACTGACTTAAATCTGACTTAAATCTTAAGGTGTTTTTTTGAAATATAATCCCCTGAACAAACAGCAGTGAACTAATTGACATGGTGCTTAGGGACATGGTTTAGTTGTGTTCTTGGTAGTGTTAGATTCTAAACTGAACAGCCTGGACTTAAATCTAGAGCTATCTGGACACACCGGCTCAACTTTTGATAGGTGTGTAAAACAAGCTGCAGCCCATGTCCCTTTCACATCAGTAAGACCCACATGTAAGTATGTTCAGAGGATTCTAATCTCCTGGCATCCACCAGTGTCTGCACAGCTACAGATCATCTCTAGGGAAGACAAATGAAGACTTGAGATTTAGTGTAGCTGTGAGAGTCACGCAGGAAGAGCACACATTAGAGAAGGCAGAGAGAATGAAAAGAGCTGTACAGAATGGGGCGTGAATGACTGAAGTACCTGCACCTTGCTTCTTAGGAGCCTAGTATTTTTAATTTCTACCTACCAAATTAATCTTAAACAAACTTCTTTGAAATAATTTTTTCTTTTCTGTAGTGTGTTTCTTTCTATTTTAATATGATCTCCGTACAAAAAATATGTCTAACAATCTTTTGTACACTGTTACAGAATTGCACGCATTGCTATTGAAATAATAATAATGATAAAAGGGCATAATTAACTGCTAAAGTACTTTCTTCAGAAATCCCCCCACATGACAACTAAAATGTTTTTGAAAATGTACCCATTTAATGTGTTTTCATCAAACTACAAGTTACTGGGAATATGGCATCAGGGAGGAGGAGCTTGCCCTTGCCCCGTATTATAATAAATTGAACAAAAGATGGCTGATTTTTCTATATAATTTATTTTGTTAATTTCTTTTTCAAATTGTAAGAATTTCCCATAAACAGTGAATTTGAAGTTTTGACTTATTCCATAAGTGACACATTATTTAATGAAATTTTGTCCAAAACACCTATCCTAGCAAATATTATTTAAGATGAAACTACTTACAGACTTTGAGGGAAAATACATCTTATCATTTGTTTAGAAATCTTTTCTAACATTAGTTAATTTCAGTAATCCTTGAACTGGAAATATGATCATGGCTAAGTATCGTACCATCTGAGGGCTGCTTTAATCAACACAACCATTCTGGGAACAAAGATGGTTGCTGTCATCTGAGCTATGACTCTGAAAGGGTGCCATCGTTTTTTTCTAATGTGATTTCTAAAATTGTGTATTATGTTTTATTTATTGTTCTTATCAGAGTTTGCTCTGATCAAACATGCATGCTAATATTGTATAATTTCCTATCAGATGTAGGAATTGTGTTTACTATACACAAAAATCATGTACAGAAATCAGGGATTGCATTATTTTCGAATACTAAAAATACCTTCCAGTGCTTTGTTAAAAATGGCTCCATCAGTGCAAGATAGTGATAGGCCATTCTTTCAGAGGCTTACTCTGGCAAAGGATTCACCTCCTTTAAAAAATGGCTGCGTCAATTCAGTTTATGATATTTATCACCTCAGCAGTTTCAGTTTTCTTTCTTGTAATGTATGTATTCAAGTTCATCTGTTACTGTCTTTATCACTCCATCTTTTCCATAATTTCCCTGTAATGATGTGTGCAGTGCTATACTGTTGTATGGTCTGTGACATGTCTATTTCTACATAAATATGTAAAAAACCGTAGAGACTAAGTTTGTTCAGCAACTTGATATATAATCTGGAATATTAATCAGGTATTAAATAGCTCAGATAATGTGTAATGAGTAAGTCTAGTTTTAAAAGTTTGGCGTGGGGTTTTTTTTCTGCAATTTATTTCTCCTTCATTAAAAGATATTCCAAGAAGTGTCTTCTTTGACTAGTATTTACTGCTAGAACTATACAAGCATTAGTTATAAGCTGTGCCTCTGCTTGTGTTTGAAGAACTTACATTCATTAACTTTGCACATATTTGGCTTTGAAGTGGCAAATGTAGACTCCTGTTAGTCTACAGACAGTATGAAATTATGATTCTATCTACAGTCTATAAGAACTAGCAGATGAAAAAGCATGTTATTTCAGTGTCTCATTCATAAAACCAGTTTCCGTCAAGGAGAAAAACAGATAACAAATCAATCCATGTAATAAACATAATACCCAGAAGCTGAAAAATATATATCTAAAAGATACAATAAAATTCCCTTGAAAACCAGATGGGATGTAGAACTTCCTCTCCATTTGACGTTGTAAGATATGCGTGGACTTTCGAGCAGCATTTTTCATTGTTTAACCTGTGAAGCATAAGCAGCATCTGGTTCCCTACACTGTGTAACTGACTGCCTTCTGATTATTTTATACTAAGAAGAATGAACCCAGCTAAGGAAGTATGCTGCTGAAAATGACCCTTGATCAGCAAATGACTTAGGTACACTGCTAGATCAGCTGCATTTGGCTCTATTGTCCAGTGCTGTTCTAGAGGGCAATAAAGATTGCAAATACATACATGCACGCAAGCAAACTGACTTTGAGGCCAAAAAATTATAAATTATAGTTTTCCACTTAATTGCACCCTAATACCTATTCGTATGCACTTAAAGTGAAGGACATTATTTCAAAGAACTACTTCTATTTCCAGCTGTTAGTAAAGCGCACTTTGCTTTTTACTACTCCAGTAATGTGAAATCCTAATTACAAATTCAGCAATGCTAGAAAAAAAATCTGGGCTGACATACATGCTCTTACTAATTTACACTTGTTTCATGTTTATTAGGAATTGTGTTTTCGTATGGATGTATCCTTCTATATACGCACACTCACAAAATGCACCAACAGCTATAATGTTAAATTAGTCTCAGTAATGATCCAGAGTTTTCCAAACAGGCAATCCCTATCATGTCATTAATTTTGTCATCTTTGCTTAGGATCTCGATGTTATTGTGCTGGAAAAAATAATGACAAACTGGTCCTTAAAATTCTCAGGTCCTGAGCTTGCCTACTTGGTGGAGTGGTGGTGAGGAAGATGTCATCGGAAACAACTCTGTTGACAGTCAGGGTGATTGAGTACATTTGGAAGTTTTCAGTGCAGCACTGCCTTATGCCTTCATAATCTCTGATCAGCACATTTTCATCTTGTCTACTCTTGTCTGGCATTGCCATGTCCCATGTAAGTCCTTAAACTGCCGTGAGCATGACATAAAAGCTCATATGGTGGTTGTCAAGATATCACTTGCAATTTGTCAGTCCAGGAGCTCCACCACAAATCTTTTATCCCCGCACTCTATCTTAGAAACCATGGCAAATCTTCTGGTAGGCCAGCTTATTGGTAGCAAAGTCCAAGTAAACCAGCACAGTCTGATGAGTGCTATGTTTTTATCTAAGCAGAATTTGGACTGCCTCATCACTGAACAAATCAGATTTAATGTCACCTAGGCATAGGTGATTTGATGACAAGCATGACAGACAGCACCACATAAGGTTTCTGTACTTTCTTGACATTGGTGACAGCATACATATATTTTACAGGGTAACACTTATGTCCATCAAAGTGGATATATTGCAAATGCACTCATAATTATGTGTATGTGCATTGTGATTAGGCAGGGCAATGTACGCATGCACAAACATGCACTCAGGCATAAGGATGTAGATGGTCATTGAACGTGTATTTACACACTACGTAACTATCACAAGGGAGTCACAGATGCGAATTTTTAAGGATAACTGTATCATAAAAATACTGCTATACAGTCCATTTTATTTTAGTAGAATTTCCGAATTTATTCACTAGGTGGCGATATAGTATGTCATTTGTAGCAAATTTACAGCGGAGCTATACTGATCAGAAGTAACTGCACTACATAAATGTTTTACACTGGATTGCAATAAAGAAATGTTGATTAATCCATAGTCCAATTTTCTAAAATTTTATGGTCATAAGAATTCGTATTCTATCTACACCTTAAGTAGAAAATGCATGAAGTTGCTGTAGATGCAAAGCCACAAGAGTCACATGAGGTATTTAGAGGTAGGTCAGGAGGGCGGGTGGACCTCATCACCTCTAGTGCTTATGTCTGAAGTGTCGGACAGGGATGGTGTGTGCTGCAAAAAAGGGCACAGGCAGCTCAGTCACCTCAGTGGGAAGAGTTAATTTCAGTCCGTGAGAGAAGCTTGATTACAGCCAGGAATTAGAAATATTTTGTTATAATGAGTTTCTGAAGTATATCTGCTCTGGTTGTAGTGGAGCTCTAAGGACTGATGTGAAGACTGGTTCAGAGCCAAGAAAGAATGTGGATGGCTTTGTCTATGAGTTCTTTGGTTTTAGTCTCTTTCCTCTTAACACTGATGCTTTAGCAAATGCTCAGAGGAGTCTCAAAGATGCGGTCTGGAGGTAGTAGGTGCACCAGCCCAGTGGAGCTGGTTGGAGCTGGCAGCTCTGTCCTGGAGACCTGTTGCAGAACGAGGTCTGCACTGCGGGATCACAAGAAGACACTGTGGAGGTGGAGACCACCAGCAGGATCACCTGCAATTCCTCTTTTAAGGTTCACTGTGCATGCAATGGACAGTCTGCCTGATTTGATCACTTCAGTATTAAATCTTCCTTTTATAGACATAAAATGTGAAGTGTTAAAATACAGATACTATATTATATAGAGCCAAGATGTTCTTTTTCTCATTTGTGAATTAATGAAATACTTTATGTCAGGCAAATTCAGTCTTTGCTGTTTTTCAGAATGACTACATGGGAGGCTACCTGTCTGCCCAGTTTGCTGTTGGCAGCCTTTTCCTTTTCTCACATTTCATTATGTGACTTGACTGGTTAATTTGTTGTCTTTTAAGCTGTCCATACTTTTTACTCTAGGGCAGTGGACAATGTTTATATTTAGAAGATTTTGCTGCCATGGTGCTTTATAACACTGATGGTTTAGTCTGTCTGACCCGGCACTCTTTTGTCCTGAGCACTTTGTGTCAGATTGTCTCAATTATTCTTGTATTCATTTGATAGATTGTACCCCTGCTGTAATTGTCAAAGAGACAATAATCATTTGGGACATTTAATTATTTTTTGACTATGCCTGTCATATATCTCAGAGATTCCAGTGCTTATGATTTGTGATTTTTATGGATCAGCTAAGAAGTAGCTGTTTGTTATTATTAAAATGTATGCTGCAGTTCAGGAGAATTTGTGCTATACTTTATGTTTCTTTTTGCTGTCTGTATTAAAAGTAAACAAATCCCCAAAATGTCAGAAGTCTTTTGCAACCAGATATGGCTCTCATCTTTTGGATAGTGGGGTCCAGTCCTACCAGAACATTATAAAACCTGCTAAAACCTTTCTTTGTCATTCTATTTTAATAGAGATGTCCAGTGCATCAAGAACGCAACAGAAGTTTAAGAACAATATAGGTTGCTCATTATCAGGGTAGAACTAATAAAACAAGAACATTTCCTTATTAAGTACTGGAAAACAGAAAAAAATGGCCAGTCACCTGTAAAAACTGCAAAACTTTTACAACTTTTTTTTGTTACAACTTTAAACAGCCTTGTCGTGTTGTCTGAGTTGCTACAGGCGCTGCAAGAATCAAGATGACCAGTGAAGATACTAACATGTAACAGCTTGTAAAAATATGTGATAAATTTCCATCTTTCTCTCTATATATGTGATAAAGTGTGAATGCACAGTTTTAGGACGTGCCCCTGCCCAGTAGCCCTGAGTGGGGTGCCCGCTGAGTTATGTGCATGCAAACACAGGTACACACACAGTCGCAAACAAGCTTACTAGAAGTTTTTCTGCTGATTCCCACCAGCCAACAAGTTCTAAAGTTGTCACTACTTGCAATATCTGAGAAATATGTTCTTGACTTACAAGGTCTTGTTCACATCCTACACTGTCTTCTCCAGCTTCATTCAAGGCCACTGACCCATGGAAGAACCTGTTGTTACAAAATGCCAGTTTACAGCATGGCAGTTACTACAGCAGCATTTCCATCCAAAATGTTATATAGTGTGAAATTTTTCTGGTTTTAACATCTGTGTAGATTACCTAATAGTTTCTGTGTATCACCCAGGAAATAACTCATATAGATGGCTGAATCTAAACTCAGAATATCATTGAACTGTTGCTTGCAGCATTTTTGCTCACTTTCATGTAAAAATTTGGTCCCATAACTAGTGACTTCCTTTGCAAGGCCAAGTAGAAACTTGGATTATTTACCTGATTTAAGCCTGAATCCTTAAAATATATTTGTTCTGAAGTCATCCCTACTTTGACCACAAAACGAGTAATTAGAAGTAATTTAATTACATGGCAACTGATTATTAACCCTTTATCTCTGAGCAATTGACCTCGATATAAATATTGGTACATTGAACTAAAGAACAGGAAAGGATTTCCCTATATGGCTTTATCCAAGTTTCTTTTTTTTTCAGCAAGCTATTTCTTCTCATAGCTTTTGGATACATACATGGATTAGTCTTTTCTAGATTCAGTTTACAAAGTTTTTAACTGGATATTTGGAGAGTAGGGTTTTATTAAAACTTTTTTTTTTTTTTTTTTTAGCAGAAGGAACATACATTTCTCAAATCTGCTTCTGATTTGACTTGAATGCTTTTTTCCCCCTGTAGTCCCTTGTTTTCAATTAGATTAGTGTGCCTGCTAAGAATTTACTGTCTGTTTTCATCTTCCTTTGCATTCCTTCTGTACATGGATGAAGTGGAGACACCAAACTGTGGTGTCTGTGGCCCTGGTTCTGCAATGATATGTATATATATTTATTTATTTAATTTAAAGCCTACACCATGACGCCATCCATCGTTATTGCACTGTGAGCCTTGCAATATTTGTTGTTTCTCTTAAAAGCTCACTTTGTGTATCATGCCATCAAGAGAAAATCTCAGCTTTCAGCTAAACAAACATATCAATCTTTATCTTCCTAATAGGGGAGTGAAGTTTGAAAATATGACTTGAATATACCAAAAAGCTTTTAAAGACAGTAGGTAAAAGAGAAAGATAAATTTATTTGAAAATTATTATCTTTAAGAAAAGCCTTCTAGTTTGGGTTGGGGAAGACTGCTGAATCCCAGACAGACAAAAGAGCTTATAAGTGGAGGAAACCATTCAAAAATACTAGCAGGCAAAATTGTCCTGTGCATTGTTGATTTCAGTGAAGCTGACTTTCTAAGTTGCTGATAAGAAAACGTCTGGTTTCTGGTAATGACAGAATTAGTGCCCTGTAAAATCTGTATGAACATCACGTATGCCCCTAAGAACAACTAGCACTCCTAGAGTATGGCAGTGATGGTATATACATTATGCATACTGGGGAATGAAACTGGTCAGGGGCTACTGCCAGGATTCTCAGGGCTTTTGAACATTGACAACAGAAGTTCTTGATGAAGCGTGTAACTGAGAATAACAAACAATGATTACCACTTGGTTTTTATACATTTGAATCCATATCTATTGAGCTGAGCAGAGCTGTTGTTACATTTTACCAGCTTTATGACTTTGCAGAAGAGATGAAGTAGAATGGAAAAAAAGGCTAACTTGACTCAGATACAGAAGATAAACAGAAGCTGCAACATTAACAGTTCTGAATTTATTTTAACTGGTTGGCAGAGGAAAATGTATCAGGCTAGATCGGACATCCTGAGGGAGGTGAGGCTACTGCAATGCCCCCACATCCAGCAAGTAGTGAGTCTGAGAATGTCTACCCAGTATGCACAAGCACACGGAGCACCTGGTTACACCACATACCTGTGTATGGCCAGCCACTCAGACCACAGGCAGACACACAGAGCACTCTCACGAACACAGGACCAATGCTTCATCCTTCTTCCCTCTGGCTGAGCAGAATACAGGTCCATTTGTGGGAATATACATATACATATATATATATATATATATATATATATAAGCAGTGTGGATGCCTCCAGCAGCAAGGCTCAGATGCTCAGTTTGCCCAGTAGATGCTCTTGGATCCCAATCTCTCCCGTTGTGAGGACCTGGATGTAGAAACCCCTGGGTTGACGCCCCACTCCAGTGCACAGAATTACAGAATGGTTGCAGTTGGAAGGAGCCTCCGAAGGCCATCTGGTCCAACCCCCTTGCTCGAGCAGGGCCGCCTAGAGCCGGTAGACCAGGGCCACATCCACACAGCTTCTGAACATCTGCAGGGATGGAGACTCAATGGCATCTCTGTGCACAACCTCTCAGTGCACAACCTGTGCCAGTGCTTGATCACCCTCAGAGTGAAAAAGTGTTTCCTGCGTTTCAGAGGGAACCTACTGTTTGAGTTTATGCCTATTGCCTCATGTCCTGTCTCTGTGCACCACTGAAAAGGGCCTGTCTCTGTCCTCTTTACATCCTCTCTTCAGGTATTTATACACATTGTTGAGATAACCCCGGAGCCTTTTCTTCTCCAGGCTGAACAGCCCCAGCTCTCAACCTTTCCTCAAAGGAGAGATGCTCCAGTCCCTTAATCATCTTTGTTGCCCTTCACTGGACTCTCTCCAATATGTCCATGTCTCTCTTGTACCAGGGAGCCCAAAACTGGACACAATACTCCAAATGTGACCTCCTCAGTGTTGGGTAGAGGAGAAGAATCACCTCCCTTGACGTGCTGGTACCACTTCTCCTAATGCTGGATCCCAGTATGTACTGTTAGCCACCTTTGCTGCAAGGCTACATTGTTGGCTGATGTTCAGCTTGCTGCCCACCAGAACCAGGTCTCCTTCTGCCAAGCTGCTTTCCAAAATGTTCTTCTCTGCAGACATAGTGTATCTCACACCCCTACACAGTGAACCCTGTTAGTCTGAATGGTTATCCAGAGAGCTGCTCCCAGTGACTCTCATGCCTGGACACATGCTGAGAATCTCCTGGGAGAGAGCACCCTTGGCCCTTTTTCCTGGGATATTCTGAAGAAAAGATATAAAAAGCCTGTTGACTGGCGACTGCATGTCTGAATATATGGGGTTTCTTGATACTGTAAATACCACCAAGCTTATTAGCCCTTATAAAATGATGAGAACCATTAGAGGTATTTCAGTATTAGCCCTGTCTCTTCTAACCAAAGTAATTTGTGAAGCTGAAGTTTTTAATTATTTTAATAGCAAACTTGAATTGCTATTATGTAGCACATTGGATTTATTTGGAAAATTGCTGGAAAATACCCCGGTAATGTAGGTATAGAACTGTAGTGTTTTACAAAATAACATACAGAGGACTTTCACTCTTCTGAATGCTTTTGAAAATGTGGCCCAATATGCTTGCAAGAAATTCTAAGCGGAAGGTCAAAAGGCCAAATCTTGAGGTCCCTACTCTGCTTTTATTTGGGCTTGACTCTTACTCCTGTGTGGGTTTTGGCTGAACAAGCACTGTGCAAGACTTGCAATGCCAGAACTTAGCCCACAAAAATTATTAGCTCAGGTTACTGTCTAGGCTTTGTTATATAATTTACCCATCACTTCCTTCTGTTATGAAAGTACAGAGGTGATAAAGAAGTCATCTATCAGGTCATATAGCAGTTCAAACTGCTGTGACTCTGATTAAGCGTCGTAGACAAAAGGGGATAATAAGATCCAGGGGAAGATGAGAAGAGTATAAGTAAAAAGCTTGCACAGCTATTGGAAAGAAGACTTACATTATTTTGCTACAGACTCAATAGGAGCATCTGATCCCCATTTCTTATGAAGTGTAGCTCTGACTGCCCCAAAATTGCCTTAAACATGAAAAAGATGAGACCACTGCGTTTAATAATGCTGTTAACACTTTATCTGAAGATTTGTTCCTTTGCTGTACCGCACATAAATACTGCTTGGTCTTCATCTGTGCAAAATGTAGAGGTAAACTTTAATTGAAGGCTTTTCTTTGGGGATCATGTGCATTCAGGGGGAACAAAACTCCTATTATCAACCTAGAAATATAACAAGTTTGAGAGTGTTGTCACATAGAGATACTGAAACGTTAATTCATGCTTCCGTGACATCTTGTCTGGATTACTGTAATTCCCTGCTTGCAGGTCTTACTCAGCCCTCCTTTCACAAAACAAGAACTTGCACAATAATGCAACCACTGAGATTTTAAGCATGCACAATAGCTGGTCATCACATGTCTCTGTACTGAGATCTCAGTGCTGCCTGCCATTAGGTACTGGATCGATTTGAAGATCCTGGTGATGTGTTTTAAAACACCACATGTATCCAAATGAGTTTTTGGTTCCCTATTGTCCAGGCCCAGTTTTACTCAAGTGTAAAAATGTTGGGCTTTCATTTGTTCAGAGTGAGAATTATAAATCACTGTGTCCCATAGCTTCTTCATGCAGCTATGGAATACACTTTCTTGGAACAGATTTGGAGTGTCAGTCTTGTCATTGACTTGAGGTCAAGACTGTGGTGGGTTGCTTAACTTTTCTTTCTGTCACCAGCATCTCTGTTTGTGTCAGGATATATTTAATAGACCATTCTAAGGCTTCCTTTTTTCTAAACTGTTTCAGAGCTTCAGCATCCCTGTACTTTACAAGAGGGCTTTTCAAATAGCAGCAATAGCATTGGCATTTCTGACTTTTTAAGAGTCATGAAAAGATTTTTATACAAAGAAATTTAACAAGATAACATGTTTGTAACACAGATGTTGCTGCTCTCTGTCAGAAGGATATGCCTCCCTTACCTACACTTTTTGTATATCACAGATAGGATAGGAAAGATGTCTTTAGTTATGCAGTTGTGCTCTTTCTTCCTTCTGTATTTTGGAACAGTATACAAACTAATTTGATTATATTGATTGGGTACTTCACAGAAATGCCTACAGAATTTGCTGTGCAAACAAGACTTTTTTATCTAAAACAGCTTAAAAAAATAGTTTGGATTTGAAAATTATTACACAGGTTTATTGGCTGCTATAGTTCCATCTTATTTATCCCTATCCTTCCCTCTTTTGACCATTATATGCTGCTCATACTATGTATATATATGCACCTTTAGTACTGAGCCTACATTTTGAAACATCATGTTTCTATCGCCAAACATAATTAATGGAAAATATCATCTGCACACTTAGGCTGCATTAAAAAAGGCATGATCAAAAGAAAAAGAAACAAACAAAATATTCTATATACACACTGGCTTCCAGTTACTTGAATCCTATTTAGTATCTTACTTTCCACTGAAATGAATGAATATAGGCAGCTTGATACCTAAGTAACCTTATGGATTGGTCCCTAAATGCTGTATCATTCTGTCATCCTTGCTCATGGCTCACAGCTCATGGCCAGGACACTATTACTTTTCTGTTATTTTTTACCATTTAACTTTCAATATAGGTATTCTATTACATGCATATATAATACTCCTTTCAAAGCCAGGGTGATACATACCCTTTTTATTTAGCCCACTCTCTAGTTACTTCTTGTCAGTTGCAGTTTTTATAATTGTGACAATATAGCATATATGATCTACAATAAGTGGAGAAAGGCCAGAGTATTAAACTTTTGCACAAGTTCAATATACTGTTATTAGCAGACCTGCTGAAGTTTGCAGCTTCCAAATCTAAAGTGCTTGGTTTCTCAGTTAAGAAACAAGTATGTCTTAAAAGACTAGGCCATATGTTATGTCCCCAAAGACCAACAAGCTTATACTTCTGTGGAAGTTTTTTTGATAAAAAAGTCTTATCACCATTATAGACTTAAAGGTTTTCTGTGTCATGGCATGTTCATGGATTCTTGTGCTTTACATCTCCAGTGGTACTAAGCAAGGTTGGACTTCACAAGGTGTTAGGTCTTGCTGTCATTTGGAGACATTTTACTGCTAATAGTCCTGTTGGATCTTAAGCAGTTCAGGGAAACTTTCTTTTCCACAGAAAGTATAATGTCTTTCCTCACTGATATTCTTGTTTGACCCTGAATGTAAGGGAGGATGTATCATCTTCCTTGCTGTCTCTCTTCATTTCTGCACTGCCTATAGACACAGAGTTTCTCCACCAGCAGTTAAATCTCCCTTTCTGTGTTTGCCTCTGTCTGCATTCAAGGCCAAATTCAGAAGTGGTGCATGTTACTTAGAACTATTCAGAAGGTCCCCTTAGACTCTGCTAGATCTATTTATACCGTCTCT
Organism: Athene noctua; assembly: GCF_965140245.1. Classification (NCBI taxonomy): domain Eukaryota; kingdom Metazoa; phylum Chordata; class Aves; order Strigiformes; family Strigidae; genus Athene; species Athene noctua. The sequence goes on from NC_134040.1 coordinate 76,393,357, forward strand.
ATCAGTGTATAACATAATCTGTAATTTACATACCAAGGAATTGCAAAAGGATTTCAATTTAAATAACAGAGACTCTTCTTTCATTTACACCTACTCATGAGTCCTTATTATGAAAGCTGTAGCAAGTTAGATTGACATTTGATGAACAAAGGGTAATTGTCTTCAACGGAAAAGAACAATAGTGTTCAGTAGTATTCTGAAGCACATTTTCACTCTTATCATTGTCATTTTCATCTTCCTGGGTTTGGTGAATCCAGCGTTTCATCCGGTGAATTGATATTGATCCCTGACAGTCAGTATTTTTCAGCTGTGTGGAGGAAAAGAAAAGAACCCCTCTTATTTCTTTTACTCTTGTGGCATTGCCTGAATATATTTCTGTCTGGTTGGTGTGTGGATTTTGAATGTGTTTTTGACCGTCTCTAGTTCAGTCTGTACCAGCTTTTCCTTCTTCTAGTCTACTTTGCTTAGTGTAATGCTGTGGTGAATACAGAAATACCCCTGGTCAGGGAGCTGCTGGGAGTCCAGGAGTTAAGGTGTGTGGACATTCAATGGTCATGGCGCTGAGCCAGCTTGTCAAAACCATGACCTGGATTTTATTTTAAAGGTATGGTAAAGCCTAGCTAAATTTCTAAGTCTTTGTGTACTAAACATCTTTCATACTTCTTTCCCTTTCAGTTAAGACATAAATACAATGTGAGACAGTAGTTCAGAATAGCCGTGTTTTCTATGTTTTCTGTCAGCCAGTCCAAGCCCTTCTGAGAGGTGGATTATGAAGCAGTAGGTTTACAGCTGAGCTGAGGGGGAGACAGGGGATGGGGAAAGGAAGGGGAAACTCAGATGATCTTATTTCCCCTCATCAGCAACTCTGGAAATCAGTAGGAATGCTACATACTGTGCATTCCTCACCTCCCAGACTAAGCATGTATGTTTGAAGAGTTGTTTAAAGGGCAAGACCATCTGGCATTAGGTCCTGTCAATTAGAGAGGAAAGGATTTCCACTCATTCTGCTCTGCTTTGTGGACTTCTGTCCTTCTTGGTGTGTGTTATACCACGTTGTCTCTGTAGATTAGGTGAGTTAGAAAAGTATTAGAGATTACAAATGTTGTCCTACTCAAATTGGATGTTAACTGGAGCTGTTCTTCTGATGTTTGACTCAGCAATTTTCAGCTCTGCTCTGCCGACTCTTTTAGTGACCTGAGAACAGATTTGTGTTATGGCTGCTGAGAGTATTAAGGCTTCTCAGTAATGCAGGTAGGCTCTGACTAACCAAGACATTTCCTTTACATTTGCTGACTTTAGAGCGTCTGTAAAGAAAATAATTCTCAATAATCTTTATTTTTCTAGAATCCTTTGTGCAGCTTCAAACTCTCAGATTTTATCAGAAAAGTTAGAGTCCATTTTTGGTAGTTTATCTTTTTAAAATAAGTACTGTTTTTCCTAAGACAACCCAATCTTTATATCATATTGATATTTCATGGCAAAAAAGTTGCATCCTGGATTTGAATTATATAATTTCACTTGCCTGCTAGCTGTCTGAGTTTGTAAATAGCTGTTTAAAATCTAAGAACCCTCTATTATGTAAAACTGACAATTAGAAATTCCTATGAAATGCTGTACGAAGAGCCCTAATCATAACAACAAACATCTGTATTCTTTCCAAACTTAGTACTGGATGCCGAAGCAAAGGAGAAATCTCAAACATCTATATTTCAGATGTTAAAACCAGTTGCGTATCTTTAAGTTCAGGCAAGTTTGTAGTAGTAATGAAGTTTATCCCCACATCTCGTTGGTTGTAATTAACATGGTTTCTTACTGGCTAGATTGAATGGGCTAGCACTGCAGTGGCCATCTTGTTGCAGTAAACAATGTGTCTTCTGAGTTTATTAAATCTGTGGTTTCATATGCCGCAGGAAAGAAACTGAATGCCTGATTTGTCTTTCAGTCATGTTGAAATAAATTTATTGTGCAGAAATATGGTTTGAGTGGGACTTGAAACATGTACTGTCTTTTTATATCACTCTGAACCCAGATTTGCATCCTGCTGGGTATCTTCTGCAGTACACTGAACAAACTTGCTGCCTGTTAGCTTCGAAGGGAGCTAAAAGCACTCATTACCATGCAGGATCAGGACCTTTATGTTTAGGAAAAAAAAAAAAAATCTTACCTTCAAGAAATGCCTTACAAAATGAAAGGGATAAACTTACCATGAAGCTACTTTTGTGCTGTGACTGTGTAAAAAAAAAAAATCTACAGGGATAAAAGGAAAATGAAGTAAATACAGCAGTGCCTCACCACCTTTCAAATGTAATATCAAATCATTCATTAAATTCTGTGAAAACAAATGTCCAACTAATCCGCAAATGAAAGAGGTCAGATTATCTGTTTTCAAAAGTAATGGACTTGTTCTTATTTGGATGATAAGCATTAAAGATTGTCTCCAATAATTAAGGGTTTGGGGTGTTGCTGTACTCTTGGAACTAAACCTTTTAAATAACTTCCCAGTTTCCAGAGCACTGAATCTTTGAAAAGTTAATTTTTGTTATCTCCAAATACAGGAAGCTTAGCACAACAATGGCAGTTCAAAGCCTCACAGGTAAAGAGCCTTCAAAGAGTAATTCGCAATACAAATTCATAAAAGTCAACAGTTTAGACTACTCAATTGCTTTTAAGATTTTCATCAAATGCATCTCGGCAGTTGAAACCACTGATGCCTCCCAACTGAGTTAAAGTCAGAAAACACTGACAATGTTACCTTTCTTTTTCTGTGATTTTTAGGCAGTGAGGGATACCAACTGAACTTTGCCTCAATTTACTTCATATCTTATCTTTACAGATCCAACTGAAAGTAAGTGCACAAGTTAAATACTGTGTTTTGTACAAAAATATTATATTTCACAGTATTATTGAGGTTTTAAAATACTAATAGGAAGTTAATTGCTCAAATCAGAGTATATAAATATTGGCTCTTTTAAATACAGAGAGGTTCTCCCAAGGTTCTTTCCAATGTAATAAAGATACCTATTCTAAGATCAAGATTATTTTAGAAGACATTCAGCATTTTTGGGACATTATAGGTTTTCATAAAAAGATGAACAAGCTCCTCATCAATGGGACAGCAGTGTGATTTTTCTGTAAACAGTAGTAGAAATTTTCCTTTAAAAGCTACAGAATTTCAGCACAGTTTTACTGCTTCCTTGTGAGTTATCTTGGCAGAATCAGAAAGTAACTGTATTACCAGAGAAGTGAAATTAACTCTGTGTCTGGGCTCCCTTCTCTATCTGTAGGGCAAGATTTTCAAAACAGAGGTTGGTGAATTGAGACATGCTTTTAAAGACTTTTTTTTTTTCTTATTTTGAGAAGTTAAAGATATGATTTAACTCTGATGCAATTCCTCATCCTCACAATAGTGGTGTGGTTGTCTCTTCCTGTGTTAAGACTTTTGTACTGTTTAAAAGCTTCTGTATCCAAATACATTTATATGTGTGTCTGTATTTGTTTATATGCATGTGTACATATGACTGAAGAAACTTGTAGCTGTGATCGTCTGGAATAAAAAGGTTCTGTATTAATTTAAGGCCTTCATTATTATTGTTTCAATATTCAAACAGATCTCAATATCTCAGGAACTCATACAACAGTGTAATCTGTTCCTCTGAGATACTTAGATTTGCTTAATAACTAGTAGATCTGTGCCTTAGAATATCAGTATAATAATATGTATTCATTATGATAGCAGCAGGGTGGTCATGAAATGAAAATAAGATGGCTTTTTAAAAATTTCTGATTATGAAAGAGTGAAAATGTCAGTCTTTATCCAAACCTTTGAACCCCTTGGTTATATAAGACTGCGATATGAGAAGAGGCTTCATGAGCTCTTATTTTCTTTCTCTTTCCATCAGAAGAGTGGCCCCCACCCCCCTAAAATAATGGGTTTTATTATTATTATTATTCTGTAACTCCTTCTGGGCAAGTCAGAAGTATAATTAAAGGACATTTTTTTCCTTTTGCTTAACAATCAGTCATTGGGTTCAGGCCCTCTTCTCTTTAGCCTTGAGGAGATAGAGGATTTTCTGTGTGACTTCATAACCCATAGCAAAAATTCGCAAACATATTCCCTCTGATGATGCAGAGGAGATCATTTACATCTGGAACTTTCTTCCACTTGTAGAAATGACAATGCAGGTTTCTTTTCAGGTGTGATTCTTCTTAACACATTTCTAAATGGTTAGCACTCCAGGGATGCATTGGAGAATTGGCTGGAAAAAGCTGATTTCCCCATTTGGTAAAAATAGAGAGTGTAATTACTGTTTTGTTGTTGTTACTGTTGGTTTGTTTGGGTTTTTTTGGGGGAAGGGGGTTGAGCTCTTATTATGCTTCATCGCCCGCCCTGGCATCCACTTTCCTGCTGTACAACCGAACCTTTCTCTTGCGGGCTCACTGCAATTCCTTTGTCAAGTGAACCCTGTAGCTGCTGATTCACCTCTAACAATACCCAGCCATATCCTGATGATTTTCATTGTTCAGCCATTTCATCATGGGATTTATACTAGAAATAAATGTAGCTCCTTGCAGTTATATCATTCAACCCATCTGCCAGTTAAAAACCAGTTTCTTTACTATTTGAACCTGAATAATTTACCAACCAGAAATCCAGTTCTGCAAACACACTGAAGTGAGTCTTTGCTGCTTGTATAGTTGGCCCCATAAAACTCATCAGAGTATTTGCATTAGCACGGACAAGGTGAGACCCAGAGCTGGCCAAGTAGTCATTAAAAGATAGAAATCATAATGAAATCACTTGAGGTTTGAGTGAGAGAAAGAAAGATTTAGAAAATAAATAAATAAACATAAGGTTTCAATTAGGATTTCAGCCGTCAGGAGTGAAAAGAACAATGTACTAGGATATACTAGGGATTTGCTCTCGGGGATTCATGCTGAACCTATATAACACTGTAGTAATGAAAAGCTGTATATCAGAACATGAACTGACTTCCTGTCAGTCACAACTTTTCCTCTAGCTATCAGTTCAAATAGGAGAGGAATTTGGATTTCATATATGCTGTATTAAAATTCTTATCAGGAGGTGTCTATGTAAAGTCAAAATCAATATTGTTTCAAGTTTCTTTCTTTAATTTTTCTTTTTTTTTTTCCCTTTCTTTCCCCCCTTGCCCCACTTTGACTTGCAGTTTACAGCCAGCATATACTCAGTTTAACTTGGCCACTGGCTTTATTAGCCTGGTTAAGAACCAGAGTTTTTAAAACTCTAAAATGAAAAGTGTACGTAGCAGAAATTTTCAGAATCACCTGAATCTTTAAGTGCTTGATGGAATTTTCTTGGAAAACAGGTGATATTTCACTGGGTCCTCCTCCGAATCATTGGGTACGCAGATACTTTCGCAGATATGCCCCTTCCTGAAGCTGATGTTCAAAGCTGACTCAGGAACAAATGTACCACTGAAAGGCAGAGGGAAAACAACCCAATTGCACTGTAGTGGGGAGGGCAGTGAGATATAGTGAGCTACCCTGAAGTCAGATAGAAACTTAAGAAAAGTTTGGATTAAGCGCAGGAGAGGAAAAGCAAAACCCAAACCCCTTCTTTATGTAATTTCTCTGCAGCCTGGCTTGCTCTTGCTATCAATGGTAAAAATATTCTCTTCCCTAAGGTGATTACTTAGGAGAAACCTATCTTTATTATTCTACGCAATTAACTCTAAACACACCTGGGATCTTTTACTCCGTTTCTGAGATTCACATGTCTGAGACAATTGCTCCTTTTATCCTGAGTACTTCTTCCCTCCCCATTTCCTCAAAACCTGTTTCCACACTACCTCTGCCTCCACTCCGGCTACCTGCCTCTGTTTCTCTGGAGCACTGCCTAGCCAGGAAAGGGGGAAGGGGAGACAATTATACCCCCTTTAGTCACAACTGCAAAATAAGCTCCATCTACATAAAATGATCCTCTCAGCAGACTGTATGGGAATTTAAAATATTATGGCACATAAATTCTCTGTACTCCTTGGTTTACCTCTTATTGGCTTCATCCAGCGAACCTGGATTCAAATTCTGCTCACAAATTGCTGTAAACTGCTCTGATAGGAAGTTTGAAACTTACGTTACAGCTCAGAATAAATAATCATTAAAAAATATTATTAAATTGCTTTGGGAAGTGATTATGCAGTCAGTTCAGAAGCTCCAACTCAGCCACTACAATCCTGCTTATTCTATGTATTTAACAGTGTCCTACTTCTTCCCTTCTTTTTGCGTATTGCTTATTGTTATCTTGATGTTTCCATTGACAGCCCCTTCATAAATACAGCTGATGATGTTTCATATTACAAGGGTACTTATGCAGACATAATTTGTGTCACTTTTTGCCCAATTCATGTGTTCAAGCTTTCTTTTATAGCAATAAGGCCTCAAAACACTCAAGGCCATTTTATTGAGAAATGTTTCGGTACCTTTAACCACAGAATCATCTATACAGGATAGCATCTGTGTGTGCAAGCCCACTTGTAAAGGAAAATTGTGAAAATGAAACAGATAGGGAAAAGAGGCGTGTGGTTTCTTGATAGCAGCTGAGCATCTTGGAAAATGCTGGCAGGACTTGAAAGTAACTTTCTTTATGTAAAATTATCAGAGGGTAAGAAATATATAATGAAAAAAAGACTTTGTCAGTGAGCTTATATGAATGAAATAGGATTTCAAAATCATTCTAAATGAAAAAGTAGAAAATAAAATGTGTAAAAGATGCAGAATTTAGAATGGTGCTTTGCTTTCGCATGTACTTGAAATAATGTTTGGAGCCAGGCCCACAGCATTAGTTATAACTTGAGATATCATTACAGTAGATGATGTCTTTTCATTACAAGGCTTAGATTTCCAAACCTTCATTACAAAACCCCAGGTACAGCTTGTGTGTTTAATGCACACTTTTATATTTTTAAATACATATATATATGAAAATATGTATATGTATACCACACATATGTATATGCTATTTTTCTTGAAAAGCATGCATATATTTCAGATACCACAGCTTTGTTGCTATTCTAGATAGTCTCACTAAACAATGCATTTGGAGATATTCAGCATTCTTGTCCTTGAGAGCCAAATGTTGTGCCTGTTCTAGTCAAGTGCATACTTCTAACCTTGACAAGGTCAGGGACACTGTCAGAAGCAGAGATCCAAAACAAGGAATACAAGATTAACAACAGACAGTTTCAAATGATAGGAGATTAATTTCTTTAGCCTGAATAACATTGTCACTTGCAATTAATTTTAACTCTGAGCTCAGAAGAATATGTAACATACTTTGAAAATGAAAAACTGAATCAAGCAGTGAGCAGGTGCTATTTCTACCTTTATATGATATTATTACATTATATTATAATATTAAATTCCAAGTTTTCTAAATACTATACATGTCATGGAAGCTAGATAGATCAGGATTCTAGAGGGATCTCTCATATGTGTACTTTAGTATCACTGTTCCTTATTACTTTGCTTTCACCATCATATTTTGCTTTGGTACCTATTATGTTAATAACTGTAGAAAAATTACTACGTGTGGTTCTTCAGCACTCAGTTTTTTCTTAGCTTCTTTTTTTGAGTCCTTTGATTGGGGGGGATTTTCCTTACTATTTGCTACTAATACAAGGAGCATGCCATCTTTTTCCTTAATTCCTCCTTTTAGTCATTTCTACCTTCCTCAGTGGTTGTTCTCATTGAAGAATCTTCTCAATTGTCAATTTCTTGTAGACCAAATACTATTAAAACAGACATTTTTATGTTTTCAGATGAACCGCAATCCTTAGGTGTATCTGGCTGCTCTATATTCACATATATCCTTCAGAATATTCTCCATCTATTGCATTAAGAGCAGGTGGACACGTTTTTCTCTTTTGCCACCTGGTAAGCAAAGGTTAGAGTTCAACTTGTCCCAAATCAGCTTATCCTTCTATGGGGTAGTCAAAGCCCACTTACAAACACTCTGCCGCAGTTTTACATTTTTGCCTCCCACCAGCATTCAAACCTGGGTGAATGTCTTTCTCTGTCAAAGCAGCAGTGGGAGGTGAAAATGAAAGTCCTTCTTTTCTTTCCCTGAGAAATTGGACTGTAAAAAGCTGTCAGTTTAAAAATGACATAGTGGCACAGCATTTCTATAAGGTGGCTCCTTTCATTTTTGACTCCTGCTGTCTCTCTGACAGTTGAAGTTGCAGCAGGAGGTAAAAACTAAAATGAGCACTGCTGGCATTTGCCCTCAAGCACAAAATTAATAATGGAAGAAACAGGACGACATCCAAAACCACCTCGTATCAGATGTCAGCCAATGAGGTTTCAACACTTCCATAATAAGGTGACCAGAACAATGCCCATTATCCCAAATATGATCTTATTCTCTATTACTTGCCTAGTGCTGGATCTATTTTCTCCATTTTATATTTGATTCCCTGCTTTGTGGATTATAGAATATTTTAAATTCTATTAAGCTGTATGCTATGACTTTATAAGTTTTCCCCCTCTCCACCCTAGATCTGGTCAAAATTTTATGGATGTTGTCTTTTCTCAAGATTTATAGCTCTCAACCTTTCTACATGAAGGTTTCAGTCCTGAGTTGCTGTTTGAAATATCCTACTATGTCTCTATGTCTTATATGTACATATGAACAAAACTCAGAACCTATTAAATTGGTAGCTTTTAGAGTAAACAGCCACAGGATCAAAAAGCTGAGAGGGTTTTTATTCTTGTAAACTCAACAGCTGAACATTTCCTGCCATCATTAAGAAAAAACCCTAGTCATTATTAGGTGGCTGAGAGAAGGAAGAAGACTCAAAATCATTCAAGCATGATTTGGGCCTTTCTTCTTTCTTAAAAGACTCAGTGGTATGCACAAATCTTACCAAAATAAGTAGGCACAGTCTGTTAGAAATGGGGTACAAGTATAATTTCTTCTGAGATAATTCAGTCATTTTCTGATTTTATCAGTGTTTTGGTGGTATTAACTACTTCAATTTTGTCTGTTCAGGAGAGCTAATATTCAGGGTTGCAACTTACCGGGATATGACATTCTTACACCACACAAAGTCATGCCATGTCGTTCAGTTCTTCTGCAGAGCTTAGCTTTGAGGGTAACTTGTGGTTGCAGCATGCCTAACTTTTCTTAACATAAATTATTTACACTTTTCTGTATTATATACCTTTCCTGCTACCTTTTCACTTCCAGCTTTGCTGCTGCTTTTATTGGCATACACTTTTGTTTTGCTGAGATGAAGAAAGGGGGGCAAACTTTCAGCAAACTGGTGATATGGATAATTCTCAAGTGCTGACAAATACACAAAATAAACACATTGTAAAGAAAGCATTTTATTTTTTCATGTGCTGTTGCTTTCAAGCATTGAACCAGTTATCTAGCCAGCAACTTAAAACAGCTTTCATCTATTATTCGAGAATAAGAATGACTCAAATGCTTCAGCTGAACCCATTGATCTCATTGATTTCAACATCTGTTAATGACAAAGAGATGCTGGACTGGATAAACACTTCTAGTTTGTTACAATTACCTTTAGTGGTTCCTTCTTCAATTTCTAAAAATATTTTATTGTATGTTTTAACCTCTTGCGCAATTTAACTTTTATTCTTGTTTTCTGTTTTTTTCCTGGAGGCTTGTTTGTAAACTTAATTTAATTCCGTAATCCTTCTTTAATCTGTTTTTTTATTCTCAGCTACTTTCTGTGTTTGCTTGCTCATCAGTCTAGTTTTCTCTAAAAGTTCATTCATTGTGGGAAGAGCCATAGAGTAGTTTGGCATATATTAATTATTTCGCATTCTCATTTTCCCCCCTATACTCTTCCACTCTATTGCTCTACCCCATCCACTTCCCCCTGTGTTTTCTGTGTCCCTCCAAGGTTTATTCTGCTTAGCTGTAGTCTCTTTATGCCCACCTATATGTGTCCACCATCTTACTTACAAACATAAATTGTTTATGGTTACTGTTGTCTAGCTACTCCTCCACCTTTGCTGTACATTCCTAAGTATGCCTCTGCTTTTTCAAAGCCATGCCTTACTCCCTTCCCAATTTCTTCTTTCACGTTTTGTATGCATTCTATTACTCTTTCAGTATTTTATTCCAATTTGTTTTCCCTGATTTTTCCTTCTGCTTAATGTTCTCTACTTCATGGTCTGGATAGCTAATTGAAATCTGCATTGCCTGTAGGTGTGCTTCCTTTTAACAACCCTTTTACATGTATTTTATACTGTAATATCTTGTTGTCTATTAATATTTAGATTCCTTTTGTAACACTGAATTTCAGGCCATGATTTTGCACACTGATATACTCTTTTTCTCCCTTAAATGCTTTGTAACATCACTCACTTGAATTACTCATGTCAGATCTCAATTTGCTTCCATCAGTGGAAGAAGAGTAGACTATGATCTCAGATCAAATTCTTCTGGCTTTGTTCATAGAGAATTACATCTTGATATTGAACTTGAGTAAACTAAACAAGATTTAGTTCTTTGTCGTTGTGTACAATTGTTCTCTGTTTTATTTCCTTTCATGTAAACTGCTCATTAACCTCACACTATGTCTGTCTTTTGACAAATTTTGAACCAACCCACGGAATATTCCCTTTTCATACACACATCCATAGTTCTAAATTTAGAGACTCTCTTGTACACAGATCTTAAAATAGCCTTTCTCTGGACTTCTTATTCCAATCTAGGGGTTTGTTTTATCTGTAGAAGTTGAAGATGTTGCCAGAGCTTTTGCTGTCAGTTTTCACAGAGTTTGTAGAAATATTTTATCAGTGTGCAATTTCCCTGAATTCAGTGTAAAAGAGACAGGGCTAGTTAGAGAAAATTTACTGTTTTCCCTTTGGATGTGACATTCCCCCCCATTTTTTTTTTTCCTTAACTAGTACAGTATTCATGTCTATTGTCTTCTTTACTCTTTTTATTCATGTTAGCATTACTTTATATTGTACAGTAACCATATGGAATGCAGTAAGGGGGGATTATCCCAGGTAAACTAAGATGGGTGATAACACAGCTGAGTCTTCTTAGACCACGTATTGTCAAGACTCTGCTGATAAGAAATCTACTTTTTTTCCTTGTTCTTCAGGATTGGCTTCCAGCAAAAATATTTTTTATTTTTCACTGTATGGCATAGGACAGGAAAAGAATTTGGTGCTAAGGGAGCTGTGAGTTGAACTCCTCTCTGTGGTTCAAAGTCTGTGATTTCTTGAACACCATTTGCATTGTCTCCCAGCCAGTATGTTTCTGGTAGATACAACAGTTCCTTGTGGACAAAAGACTTGACAAGATGGTGTTCCTCTCTCCTCATCGCGGTGCTCTGAAGGGCACAGAATGCTGCTCTCCACTGGGAACCTGCAGGTCTCCTCGAACTGCAGAGCTCCCTGACCTACATAATCCTGCTCATCAGGCTCCTGCTGGATGAGATGCTGGTCCCTTGCACTCAAGAGCGAATAGACAGAAACTCAGCAAAAGATGAGGGAAAAAAACCCCAACAATACTCAGAGGTATTTAGTTCATAGGTCTGGTAGGTGCAGAACATCTGTGGAAGGAACTAGCTCTCTTCCCCTCGGAAATATGAGTGTTTCCCTGACAACTCTGCAGAGGTACAGACATTGTGAAATCAGCTGGTTGCTTATTTCTCTGAAAAAACAGCTCAAATCCTATGAGTTATGCTTCAGAGTCTGACACCCTAGTGCCCAGTTTACAGGAGAAGAAACAGAACCAATGCCCTCCAACAGTGAAATATACTGATTCAATTTAATTGGATTTTAATGCCTACCCTGCATTACCTTTCCCTATTGTACCGTATTTGCTTGCCTGTAACTCATGTACACACTTTAAAAATCCCTAATGTACAGTTACTCCTGCTCCCCTCAACAGGCATGAAACACACAAACATCAGGGCACCTGGTCCATATATAGTATATGACTGATTACCTGAGGTTTTCCCCAAGTGATTAATAACACTGGAGTCTGAAGTGCCTGTCCAGCAATACCAGAAATGCCTTTTTTTAATAAAATCCAACCTCTGCCTCCCCTGAATATCTAAAAATTGAAGTGCCTAGAATCATGAGGTATTTCTAAAAAATCCTACCCAATTGCCACATTAGGTACACAAAATATGCTGTAAATCCCAACTCTGTTTTTAATGAGGAACAGTAACGTGGTTAGCATAAGCGTCTGTTAGTTGAGTAGACAACTGATGACAGCAGTTTCTCTTAAACAATTCCATTCAGAATAAAGGTTAAATGACTTACTTGTAAATTTTCAATTTTTGTGTATATATATGTATTTTTAGATATTCTTGTATTCTAAAAAAAAAAATATCATGTAGGAAGTCTTCTGTGGGGAGAAAGATGTATTGAGATACGTCATAAAAACCGATGCTCTGGCACTTCCCCTTACATGAACAGACTTCTGTGCTTCTTGAACTATCTTGATAAACTAATGAGCCTGATTATGTTAAAAGTTAGGTGTTAGTCTCATAATTCTCAATATATCAAAACACTGTTTAAATGTCTTCATTGCCTGTTGCTTTCAAAGTTACCATCACAAAACCCCAAATACATTAATGTTCCATAACCATTCCTCTGATTTGAGATTATTGTTATTCCTGGTTGATAACATGTTTTTTTCCCTGAGGGATATACTGAGATTAACACCAGTTGAGCATAATTAGTATCTGATAAGATTTAATAAGTTTGTGTGCTTTAGTAGGGTACTGTATAGCGTTAATTGAATTTACAAGTGCGGATTTTATTGCATATGTCAAACGAATCTGGATAAATTTTCTGTAGTTGAAAATTATGGGAGGATAACAACATCTAAAATGAACGTGGATTTTTTTAATTAATAGATTGCTTTTTATTTAGGAAAGGGTGAAAGAGGAGATTTCAGATTAAAAAAAAAAGGACAAAGATATTTCTGAATTTAAAAAATTAATATTACATTTGTACTTACTGAATCAGTCAATGTGCAGACACAGGGCACCAGTGTGTTCAGACTAAAGGAAGCATACCTTATGAAGCATCTGTGACACCTCACCTTAAGAGAGACGTGCTTTCTTTTTTGGTAATTATAATACATGTATTCAGATGGCAACTCTTGTCCTTCCTAATGCTGCTAAAAAGGTATTTCAAAATAAACCTTACATTGAACTGAACAGCTGGAGTAACCCCATTCTTGAGGACTTTGTAAATGCACTTCTTTTTCTTATCTTGTAATGAATTGCACTTTTTTTCAGCTGTGGCAAATGGAAGACAAAGAGTCTTGTTTCTTTGTAGTATATATAATTTCACCTCACAGACTTTTTTTTTTTTTTCTTTTCATGCTTTCTCTTTGAAGTCTGGAAGTCTTTTTATTTCCCCTTCAGGCTCTGCAACGCTAAAGTCCTTGGGGATAATCTAAGCACTCTGCCACTAGTTACAGTTTTAGCACCTTGTCACAAAAAAAACAGGTTCTGCAGGCAAGATAGAGCTTACAAGAAGTACTTACCTGGTAAAAATCACAAGCATTAGCTGTGGCAAAGCTCTGCAAGGCTGCCTTTCGTCTTGCTGTCAGAAGGTAACATAGCCCAGTGCTCCGACACCTCCTGTGCGGGACAAGCTACCTGCCTTCATCTGAGAGACCAAAATATGCTTCAGGAGAGAGATGGGCACGGCAAGGAAAGTCTTCATGAAGGATCTACATTTGACAGATTCTCTAATATGTGTTAAAACAATATTATTTTAGCTGCCAGCCATAGTTACTGAGTGAAGGAACAAAGTGAAAATGCAAAGTGAAAATGCATGAGCGTGATACAAGTGGAGAGAAAGGGGTTGCACCAGAGTGAGGGCTGGCTGAATCTCCATCCTCTTTCCTCCTCCAATTGCTGGAACTAGAGTGTGGCTAGGACTTGGGAAAGATTTGTATCTCATGACTTGCCATTCTCTGCCAGCAGCTGGAGAGAGCTGCAGCAATCTGGAAGCTTAACATATGGGAACTATTTGACTTAGCTTTCTGAGATGCATACTTTCAGATTCTGATATTTAGGGTTTAAACTCTGAATGAGCCTTTGAAGACACCCTGCTATGTGTTGTGGCTGGTGAAATGCCATGGTGCAGAACATAACCTGCAACAGAGAGGCTGATTTCACCCAACCAAGCCATGTCAATAGCAGCAGGTGTGATGGAGCAGGTCGCTATGCACTTGGCAGCTGAGTTTGAGGTGGTGAGGACTAGGATGAAAAGAGACACAAAAGAGACCCTGCTTTGGTTCTAGCTGCATCATGAAGAAATTGGAATGAGTCAGGAATATCTTGGGGATGCCAGATCTGGTCCTTAGCAAACTGGACAATCAATTACTGCCCAGAGCAGACTTTCATCCATTCTGCTCAGGTTTGATAACTTAATTTCATTATCTCAAGAGGTCTTTCTTTCTTCTCATATGAAAAGTGTTTGTGCTATAGACGTTAGAACTCTGCAGAGCCTTGATGTCAGTCAGAATAGATTGAGGTTGCTGTGCCAGGCTGTCATGAGCTATGTAAAGTGAACTTAAAAAGCAGGTCACCATAAGCAACCCAGCTGCTGGTAGGTAGATTCTCTGAGCCATATACTGGAAAAGAGTCTGCCTGTTGGTATCATGACTAGTGGAACTGAAAAAAGTTATTCCAAGAACAATGAACCAGGAATAACTTTTGTTTTGTTTTTGTTAAATATAGCATATGCCTTAGATCAGTGAGTTTCTGTCATTATGTAGGAGTTACTTGCTGAAATTCTATGGCTGAAGTGACTAGATGGTGATAATAGTCCATTCTGACCTTAAAGCTTACACATTTAGGAAACACCTTTTCCAATCTGAGAGATACAAGGGTATATTTTAAAAAGGAATCTGCAAGGCTATGTATGCCTTTCTGAAAGCATCTTGCCATTTTTCATTTTCTCTCTGTTACAAAGGCTGATTGTCATTCCATTATAATTTCTACTTTGTTACTTTTAATGTTAAGAGCCTGATTTTGGTATATTAGATACAGTCATCTATTATGTTTTATATATAGCTATATGCCTGTCAAACACTGAATATAACAGGCAAACGAGTAGAGAAAGTAAAGCAAAAATCATGTCCTTTCTTTTGCTGTTCCTGTTAACACTGACAGATATTTTGGAGTCTAAGAAACCTAAAATAGACCTTCTTTATGGATTGTGCGACCCATCTTTGCTTGATTCCCCCAAACCTTGTTTCAGTAGGCTTTCTTCCACTGATTCATTCCTCTTTGATCAGCTTCATATGGCATTTTATGATTGCCAGCTAAGTAACGTTGGGTTACACTGGGGTCCAAGAGAACAGTGAAGTGTTCACATAGGTCTTGCAAATGGGGTCAAAATAAATGAAAAAAAGTAAAACCTTGCTTCAGAGGAGAAAGGCAGTAAGACTGCCCCCCTTCTGGGGATTAGTACCTAGCAGTCTATAAATTGGCTTGCATCAGCCAAGTACAGCACAAAATGTACTGCACAGAAGAGCAGCTATTATGTACAGTAGCCACTTTACTGATTGCAATCAATGTCACAAATTAGAGTGATTTCCTGGCTTGAGATGTGTCAGAGCTAAAGTTTGTGTCATGAGTCATGCTGTCTGGACATCCAACTTCTAGACACTCTGTCTTACCTTCAGCAATTTTTACTTTTTGTCTTTCATTTTTTGCAAATGGATCTGCGCTCGCTTTTACTGTGTAAGTGTGGACTGCTCATAATTGCATCCAGGTGGTATTCAGTATTAAAAAGGAGCTCTCATCATTGCTTCTCTAGCTTATATTGAAACATAGATAATTTTTTTCTTTGAGGAGCAGAATTTCTATTCAGAAGTGGCAAATCTTTGTCAACATTATCCTGGTTTGAAGCTTGAGCTGAAATTTTAATATTCCATTGTGCTTGCCTCTTGTTGCCTTATTCCTTTTCCAAATGCCTGATGATGGCTTTTCCATTCCAGTCAAATGTTGTCCTAATATTTATGCCATGCTCTAATTACCCCTTCTGTTGAATCCTTTTGATTAAATCCAATTGTAAAAGCAATGTTTTGCACACTGTTTCACTTACAGTTTTTATATTTTGCTAGGTCGGACTTCAGTATTCACACAAGGACAAACACACAGCTTCTCTCTGCCCTGAAGTAGTATGTTGTAATTAGCAACATTTGGTCTATACAGGGAGATTAGTGAGGAGCTGCTTTCTTGCACATTGCAGCATCACACTGTTTCAGTGGATTAAGTGCATCCACTTTAATGAAGAGTAGCTGGTATGCCGTAAATTCATGCTTCAGCCTACCTGTTACTCAGTTTTGTGTAAGAGATCCCTGACATTTCTTAATGGGGAACAGTTAAGTAAACAGTGAGTAAAACTTCACATCAACAGGCAACAGAGGGAAGTTGAGCACAATTATTTTATGAATGAAAGGGTCAGCACTTTGGTGTTGGATTTACCTGTTACGAAGTAAATGGAGATTGGTGAGATAGGTAAATGACATAATTAATTTCCCAATTGTTTAGGAATCATTAGGTGTGACTCTGCCTGCACTGCAGAGTTAACTTGAGTGCTTGCTTGCCTTAGATTTTCTCCCAAAGTCACTTCTTCCACTTTAAAGGATGATGATAGTAGATGTAGGTCTATTCTAGAGTTTTGATCTCATTTTCACTAGATCTCATCATGGCAACTTGGAATGAGGATGCATAAATCATTCTCCTGATAACTGATTTTCCACTACTTTTCCATATTAATATCTCTTGAAAATGGTGCAGTTTCATCTGCAATTCACTGTGGAGGTTTTTAGAGTGGTCACCTCACTACAAAGAAAAGAGGTATGGGGGACAGCCTAAAATATTTAGTGAGACATATGGGGGAGTGTTGTACCAATAGGAGAAGGTTATCTCCTTAGTATTATAGCATCAGAATCACAGAAACATCTAGGTTGGAAAAGACCTTGAAGGTCATCTAGTCAAACCGTTAACCTAACCCTGACAGCTCCCAACTACACCATATCCCTCAGTGCTGTCAACCCAACTCTTAAACACCTCCAGGGATGGGGACTCCACCACCTCCCTGGGCAGCACATTCCAACGCCTAACAACCCGTTCTGTAAAGAAATGCTTCCTGATATCCAGTCTAAACCTTCCCTGGTGCAACTTGAGGCCATTACCTCTTGTCCTATTGCTTGTTCCTTGGTTAAAGAGACTCATCCGCAGCTCTCTGCAACCTCCTTTCAGGGAGCTGTAGAGGGCGATGAGGTCTCCCCTCAGCCTCC
This sequence comes from Athene noctua, assembly GCF_965140245.1. Lineage (NCBI taxonomy): Eukaryota > Metazoa > Chordata > Aves > Strigiformes > Strigidae > Athene > Athene noctua. The sequence goes on from NC_134040.1 coordinate 76,410,662, forward strand.
TCTTCTCCAGACTAAACCCCCCCAGTTCCCTCAGCCGCTCCCCGTACGACCTGTGCTCCAGACCCTGCACCAGCTCCGTTGCCCTTCTCTGGACACGCTCGAGTCATTCAATGTCCTTTTTGGAGTGAGGGGCCCAAAACTGAACACAGGAATCGAGGGGCGGCCTCACCAGTGCCGAGGACAGGGCTCAGATCCCTTCCCTGTCCCTGCTGGCCACGCTATTGCTGACACAAGCCAGGATGCCATTGGCCTTCTTGGCCCCCTGGGCACACTGCTGGCTCCTGTTCATTGGGCTGTCAATCAAGACCCCCAGGTCCCTCTCTGACTGGCAGCTCTCCAGCCACTCCTCCCCAAGCCTGTAGCGCTGCTGGGGGTTGTTGTGGCCCAAGGGCAGCCCCCGGCATTTGGCCTCATTGAAACTCCTCCAGTTGGGCTCAGCCCATGGCTCCAGCCTGTCCAGGTCTCTCTGCAGAGCCTCCCTACCCTCGAGCAGATCAACACTCCCACCCAACTGGGTGTCATCTGCAAACTGACTGAGGGTGCACTCGATCCCCTCGTCTAGATCATCAATAAAGATGTTAAACAGGAGTGGCCCCAAAACCGAGCCCTGGGGGACACCACTCGTGACCAGCCATCAAGTGGATTTAACTCCGTTCACCACAACTCTCTGGGCCCGGCCATCCAGCCAGTTTTTTACCCAGCAAAGCATGTGCCCATCCAAGCCACAAGCCACGAGTTTCTCCAGGAGAATGCTGTGGGAAACGGTGTCAAAGGCCTTACTAAAGTCAAGGTAAACAACATCCACATCCTTTCCCTCATCCAATAAGCAGGTCGCCCTGTCATAGAAGGAGATCAGGTTTGTCAAGCAGGACCTGCCTTTCATAAACCCATGCTGACTGGGCCTGAGCATCTGGTTGTCCCTCATGTGCTGTGTGATGGTACTCAGGGTGAGCTGCTCCATCAGCTTCCCTGGCACTGAAGTCAAGCTCATAGGCCTGTAATTTCCTGGATCATCCTTCCAAAATGGTTGCTCTGATGGAATGGATCTTTGTAGTATACAGTGGAAAGCTTCCCAGACTATCTCCAGAGTTACTGGGATATCTGTGCAATGGGTGGCAGCACATTCTCAAGCTCCTAGCCAGGGTAGCGGATGTTTAGCTGGCTCCACTGGCATCCTCATGCAATGCTTTCACTTCTTGTTCTGAAAGTAGCTGGGCTGAGTGGAGAGATGGCTGGGCACCCTCCCTGCTGCAGCAGAACATGTGCTAAGCTGAGCTGAGTGTTCAGCCGTGGCTGCTGCTACCTGGTTACCTGCGCTAATTCTGCCACAAAGATATAAACATATAATGCCATTGGCAAGGATGGGAATAGGATCTAGTCTCTTCACCTATCCACTGGACTGCATTGTACTGTCAGTTTTAATGACATTTTTACTCCCAGCCTTGTTATTGCTATTTGCAGAAGTTAATCACAGTTACAGGCCTGCATCTCACTTAGTTGTATTTTCTTTCCAGTGGCACGAGTGCTACTATCACAGATATTACAGGTACAATTAATTGACCTCTAAGAGCTAAAAAATTGATCCATTGATTAAGAATATTGTATTTCATTTGCTAAGAGGAAATTGCAGCATCATAGGACTCAATTTTTTGGTCCAGAAGTAGCTTCTCATGTTCTCTAACCTGTGAATAATAAATATACAGATGTTTGACATATAAGCCATTTTCCCCAATATAACTTGAATCAATACTACCAGCCTTCAGTTGACTTCCTCAATGCTTATGCTTTAACATGTAACTGAGAAGAAAAATTAAAAAGCAATACATATGGCAGAGCCAGATCGTTGCCCATGATACAAAGGTTTGTAAAGGAACTCTTTATGTGTACAGCTGTCTCTGGCCACAGGAAAGCAGGATGATGATGCTGCACTTGCATCCCTATCTCTCTTGAGTTCTTAATTTCTGAAGGACTCTGTGGATTTGGGAATCTACTAATGAGGAAGAAAGAGGAATAGACTTGGAGAATAGCATTATACTGTCCTCCATCCGAATGTTGCCATTTCCCATGCCAGATTAAAAGAGACAATTAACAGAACATTGCTCAGAGAACTTAAATAATGTTCAAATCCATATTCGAACAGAAGGTTAATAAATTCCCCTCAAACAAGAAGGACATTTTACAGACTGTTAGAAACAGAGACGGGTAGGAAAAGAGTGAGATGAAATACAGAATGCAGTCCCAAATGCAAACTGTAACAAGAAGTATGTGAGGAACATCTCATATTTTTCTGCCTCACAAGGTTTACAGCTGTCTTCATCACCAGTAAAGGCATGTCTAACTTATCGCCAACAGATAATAGCTAGCAACAGTGCAATTCTTTAGCCTTACACGAATTTTTGTGTCACTCTTATCTGAATACAAGTATCCAGGGAGGGACATGCTTGTTCTAGAGCAGGTCTCAACAATTTCAAAACAGAAGCAAGATCTGAATTCCAGCCTGTGGCTTCATGAGATTGTTCCTGCCTCTTTGTGTCCTGATTATTAGGCAACAGAAAGTCATATTCAAAAAGGAAGAAATGAAGTTAAGAATATCACTGCTTTTAAATAGGTGCTTCTGAGCTTGCAGATAAGGCTGTAATTGCATAGGAAAGTTTCCTTGGCATCTTCTGTCATCCTTTTTGTTAGATTAATTTATCAAGAACTGTAATCAAATATAATGAGAAGATACAATCAGTGTGACTCCTAAGAGGTAGGGTTACCAGTCATCCACATAATTTCCAGCTTGAATGCTGTGTTAGGAAATCAGAGGCCAAACAGGGAAAAATATTTCAGTATTGGAGCAGTTGCCAAGCAGCAGAAAGGATTTAAACTAGGAGGCTATGTGCCCCAATTCCAAGGGATGTCACAGTTTTATGCAAAAGGATGGGAAAGTATGGTGAAATGGGAA